>NC_142206.1:46780035-47427178 GCF_049639895.1 Pseudopodoces humilis
TTTTTTTTACTTCTATTTCATTAATTCACTTGATATGTGTGAAGGCACAGTAGTCACACTGACACTTCTGAAGAATGTTTTAATCCTTTGTGTTATTACATAATTTCTTGATTCGTTTTTATCTGGTGTGGTTTAGCACAGCAGTATGGACCCACCCACTACATCTCAAAGTGTAATCTCTCTGACACTTAAATGACATTTTTCCATTTTCTTGGGTAATGAATAATTTACAATGTGGGCCTGTAAAGAATTTATGTTCATATTTAAATATCTGTGAAATTTACAGATTCGCTTTTTCAATTTGAAAGCTCTAAGGTAATATAAAATGTTCCACTTACTGCTTTTCCTTCTTTTTCCATAAAGAGCTTATGTTCTGCAGATTGTACAAAACACTTGATAAACTGTAGCTTGTAAGATATAAAACTTTTTAAGGCTGATTTGCGGTTCCACTGTCAGAAATTAAGAAGGAAATAATTAGAAAAACTATGCTTAAGCCAAGCCTGTCTGTGGTATTAAAAGGGATATATAAATATAGATATATATTCACCTATGAGTATAGGTGGGGTCAGAGAGGTCTAAATCTTACAAGTCTGGGAAAACATTTTTGAAGTTATTGTGTATTATGATTTCTGATGTTAGACTAGCTTGTCTCACACTAGGAACAGAAAAAGCTCATTTAAGATTAAAAATTGAGAGGTTAATGTACAACTGAGAGATACATCAAGCATATAAATTAAAAAGAGCTAGTGAGAGGTGAGAAGGCATCCAAATTCCTGTACTGCCAGAGGATGCAGTCAGACAAACCAAGGGAGTAAGTGCTACCAAGTCACCAAGTTAAGTCACCCCAGCTTGAAGTTATGGACATAGGGGTCTGAACTCAGGGAGGAAAAGATGCAGAGATAAAGGCATACGGTAGACAAAGAGGAAGAAAATAAGGAATAGCCTAGAAGATGCAAAGAGGCTACTCTGTCCATTGTGCAAGTCATCTGAAATGCAGGGCAATCTATTAAACCTTGTCTGGAACTGCATTCTTCTTGTTTCGTGTCTTCCTCTCAACATGCTTTCTTCCTTGCCTGAGTTGTGGAGTTTGGGGGAAATAGAGCATATTCTTTACAATCAGTTACAAAAATGAGGCTTAGGAGCAATCTCGTTCCAGTCACCTCAGCAAGGATCAGCACAGCATTGCACTCAGTCACTTGTGTTCAACTAGTGCTCTGAGAACAGCAGGTAGAAATGGTTAATGACTTAGATCTTCATATGGCAACTGGGGATCACAATTTCTAATAAAAAAATTCACCCTCGAAATCTGGCTTTCTTGAAAATTGCTATTGTCTTGGTAATGAGATATTTTGAAAATCATCTAGGCCAAATTAACCAGATAGTGTGTATCTGCTTAATTCCACTGAAGTGGTGCTGCTCAAGTATTTACTGAATGAAGATGACAACTAACAAATTCATGTTACTTATTAAAGCCAGACCCAAGATCCATTTAGAACTTTTCCCAAAACTGTACTGTACTTTTACCAAACTGTATTTCCTGACTGCCACTTTGATGCAAAGAGAGGTTCATTTAAAAATATTAATTTTTCTTGAATATTTATATGTATCTTTATAATATAATATCATTTCAATACAATAGTGTTTCTGACAAATTGATTCATTATTCTGAACTACTGATCTGGCATAAGCTAAACTGTCATTGCTGCCTGATAACACGGCTCCCTACATCATTTTCATCTCTTTTCAGCTTTGAAGTTTCATCATCCTTGTCAAGATCTGGAAGTGCAGCTCATGATGTGATAGTGGCCACAAATCAATAGTGGGTAAGTGTCATCTTAATGTCTCCGACAGTGATGTATTTTAATAGTGATCCATTTAAGTTCAGTATGTAAAATGCAAGATACACACCAAATACATTGAACCTTCATGAAAACTCTAAAAAGAAAAGTATTTATTGTGCTTCTAATGTGGAAGCAGATGTTTAAGAAAATGTTCATCAAGAATGTATTTGATGCCGCAGTGCTATGAAGATTTACTATATTGGTTGTTGGTGTTGAAAGTCAGCGAATCTGATGTGAGCAGCACGACTTAGAACAAGGTCTTTTCTCAGACTGGGTACTTTAAGTATGAAATTTATCATTATGCAGCCAATCAATGGCCTGATTTTCAAATGCTGTTTACACAGGATTCTATCTGGCCTGCTTTAGATGTTCATTCCATTAAAGACAGCACACTGGAAAGCCAGATCTTAGGAGCTCTTTTGGGAGACATCACATAGGCTGCCCTCAGGCACAACAGCCATCTTATAAGCTCTGTCAGCCTC
Source organism: Pseudopodoces humilis (assembly GCF_049639895.1). NCBI lineage: Eukaryota > Metazoa > Chordata > Aves > Passeriformes > Paridae > Pseudopodoces > Pseudopodoces humilis. The sequence continues at coordinate 46,782,359 of NC_142206.1, forward strand.
TTCTCTTAAGGCCTTTTTAACACCCTGCATGTTGTCTTTACTTGTGTCATGATCCAACATACTCTGGTGAGGCAACCCATACTATCATTATCTGAAACTCTCAGAACAAAGTAAAGGAATTAAGAGACCTCTGCCAAGGCACAGATCCTGCTAACTGATTAACCATTGTCTCAAACTGTTTACTTAGAGTGCTGCTCGAGGCCCCTATGAAGTTAGTTTGTACACTTCATTAGGCATCCTGATGGAAAAAAATGAAAAAGATGCTTTAAGATCCTAATTACATCCACGCTTCTCCCCAGTCATTCCAAACATGCCATGGTCATGATAGCTCCAAGGATTTTTCAGGAAGTTCTAAAGATGGTTGGGGAATCTAAACCTGACTATGCCTCCTAGCTTAGAGAAAAAGTACACTACATTTCCAACTATTTTTGGACAGGTCATATAGCAAAAGCTGGGTTTTACTGTGAGCATCTCACTGGTTTTATTGTCTATCCTAATTTAGTAATTAATAAACAAAATAACAGCACAATCTATTACAGACATTGTACAGCAAATATAGTGATCTAAAGTTAAAACGCAGAATGTCAATCAAATTGAATTTTTCCTGTTACTATATAAAATCACCACAGGAAGGTGAGTCTTGTCTCACTGTACTTATACAAAGTTAATGTTTAAATTATTCACTTTCTCAGCAGTCATCACCAATAGTATACATTTATTCAAAAGTAGGAGTGACAGGCCCAAATGCTTCTGTATGGTAGCTACAGCTGACACTTCAGGATTACTGATATTCATAGTCCTGTAATTTGTTAGCCACTTGCTGTCATATGAACCAAAAACTTTTAGGGTCCTAAGTGTTTGCTGACAAAATCTCATAGGTGCTTTCATTTCTGCTGCTGGGCACACACTTTACTAGAGGACAACCAGGCTTTTCCAACGTCTGAACAGGGCATTTGTGACAAAATACATAGCTAAAGACAGCTTTTGTCCCAGACTAGTTTTCTAAACTTCTGACTGTCTTTCAAGTCCAAGTAAAGTAGTAGATCATCAGTAACAGGCCATCAATCCTACAGATGATTCAGATGGTTTTAAAGATCCTCAGAAATAAAGAAAAAATATCTGAAAGAATCTAATGAGCACATCTGGAATGTATCTGGAATGTTTTATTAGGATCATTGTATTTAAGAGTTTGAAATCTCTTGAATTAATCATTCCAGACTGATGTTAGAAATTCTCTTTACATTCTGAATAGTGTATCTTAAATTGATACTTATAGGCCTGAATTAGTGCTCAGCAACATCTCTGTATCCAGCTTCTGGTTATCTTTAAAGTGTGTGTTTGGAATTGTTCATGATTTTGTAATGAAGACTATTTTTGTACAGCATACAGAGGGGTAATACAAAAGCAGCGAAGAAGAGCTAGAAAGTAGTAAGTCGGAGTTCAGAAAAAAGACTCTTTTCTTTTGGCTGACAATGCTATATAAAGATTTCAGAATTAAGAATAGATGCAAAGTTTGCTCTAAATTTCAGTGCACCCAACTTAACCTTTCAGAGCTCTGCAAACTGGGAAACATTTTGGACAGACTAGGAGAAAAGTATCCTTTCAGTCAAAACATATCCCTGCACTTCAAGTTAGTTACAGAATGATTGCTCAGAGGTACAAATTTTCACACTATTCTACTGGGCTCTCCAGTTGTGAGAGTGAAACTTTGTACTATCATAGTTACAGAATAAAAACCATGGACCCTTAACAGAAAAGTTAACTTTTGCTAGAAGGGTGTAACATCTCATTATATATTAATTTAGCAGCATCTTTTATAAAGAGCAGCACAGCTTTTCTCATATTTGTTACTTCTTTTGAATGACAACAAGAATGGCTTGCTATGAATTAAAGAAAAACTTGGAGGTTGGTAATTTAATTAATTGGAGGATAGTTCAGTTTCTTTACCTAAAAGTGACCAAGGTTAAAATCATATACAGCCAAGTTATTATTTTAATCACTCTTGCTTTTTCCTAATAGCGATGTAATAAACTCTTTTTAGTTATTAGTAGTTGAGGCTGAGAGAAAAGCTTTGTGTGAACTTTGTCTAGATTGTAGAAAAATGACATTTTAAATCTTCAAAAGAAGTAAAAAGAGATAGATATTGATTGTAATTAGGAGACTTATTTCTGTACCTGCTCCAGTTTGTATGACAAGTGACTTAAACATCTCTATGTGTGCATTCTCAGAGGAAGAATAGCCACAGGAGTATTCACTTCAGCATAATTAATATTTGAAAACCATAATATAGGTGAAATGTATTACAGTGACATTTTCTGAATATAGTTCTCCCTTTACCACAATATTGCCTTGCTAATTGTCTAAAAGTATTTTGATCAGAGAAGTAATATTATAGACTATACCCTGCTAAGTTAATCCATTTGTGCTTTTGGAATTTTAAAGTTACAATTACTTTTGGAAAACTGAAAACTCTAGAAAATTAATATTCATCAGGGAGGAAAGAAATCTTTCTTACATTACAGGGCAGAAAAATTTTGCCTTTTATCCCAAATGTTAAAGTGCATGTCTCCAGCTAATTTGTTGAAAAATTCAGTTTGCATATAGTCATAGAATGTCAGTGAAATAAACCTTTGAATTTGATCTCTCTTTTGAGTTACAATATAGAATTTCCCACTGATATTAACTGTGGTGGAACATGATGAGGAAATGTAAGCTAAGTTCTCCAGAAAATCAGAATTTAAAATGGGGGGGGGGGGGGGGGGAGGGGCGGGAGGGAGGGGGAAGGGCGCTTTGTGTTTAAATTTACAATTATCTTTCTATTAAGGATGAAGAGATGCTTTTGACAGGAGGCTTGAAATCTCTTCTTCCTCATGTGCTAAGAAGAATAATTCGATGCAACAGACTCAGTATTAGTAATACTTCCGGAATGGCAGAAGGTAAGTAAACCTAACAGCTCTCTGTGTGAAGTGATTCCATTTTAGATACATAACTGTGTGGGTTTTTTGTTTGTAAAGTATTGAAGAAATATCTAAAGCACCACAGTAAAACAGAAGAAAAAGTTATGTTCTTGGGTGTTTTTGAAATCATATTGTAAGCATCTGACTCTGTTTTTTAAATCGTAAAGATATAGCAGACAAAATACACCATCCTACCTGAGTAATGTACATGGACTTTGTTTTCAGTGTTTGCAGTGCGTCCCTCAGCTTCCAACTGTCATTGAGAAATGATGGATGCAGAAAATATTTGAAAAATCTCTAACCAAATCTGGGTGTTCTTGCATGTTATTATCACATTTGTAAGATGACCTGCTATGCTCTTCACAGAGACCTTGCTTTACTTAGCACATCAGATATGCTTTGGGGAAGAGTTAGAGATATGTAGTTACAGGAGTGGTTTTCTGCTTCATTTGTTGCAGAAGATGAAGATTACTGGGTGAGCAAGACTGGGAATTATAAGGGGGAGGGAAAAATTAGTTTTATACTCAGATAACTTGAATGCATTCTGGAAGATTGATTTCTGTCTTGCCTCCCATAGCTGGACTTTTACAGAAGCAGAGAAGTCTGTAATTGTTCTGATCAACTTTAAAAAATAATGTAAACAAAAATACCATGGCAAATAGCTGATCAACAAAGCTGTGTGTACAGTAGTAGAATGACTATAAAAAATGTTAAAGGTCATTTTATAAAACTGTAGTGAGTCTTGAAATTGTGGTTTTATTTTCTATCAGTTCCTAAGTTGAAAAATACTAATGGAAGACATTTTATAATGTTAATAATTTGCAGTTTGCCCCAGCTGAATTTTTAAGTGAATTTATTGCTGCAGTAGTTTTAAATTAATTAGTTCTAACATTTTTAGAAATATTATTGACATAAAAAAACAAGTTCATGAACAAACAGTTTCATTATAGAAAAAGAACCATTGTAAAAAATTGTCTTACGTTGTTGTTATGCAGTCCTTTCTTACTGTCCTCATTGTCATTCACCATAGGAATTAAAAGCTCTTTCTAAACTTCTTTGAACTGGGACATGGGTGTGATGAATTGATGCCTGGGTTGGTCAGCACGTCCAGCTCCACTACCATTGCTTGTGAATATGTTTGTAGTGATGGCTCCATAATGCAAGTGAATCAGGAGATATGGCTTTCATGTATACAAAAAGTAAGGATAGTTACCAGGAGGAGCAATAAAGTTCTCAAAGTCTTATGATGAAGCTTCCTGAGTTTATCAAGTACTTGCCTGAAGATTCAGCCTATCAGCTATAACTAGTAGGTAAAACTCAGTGTTGTCAGTTGAACGCCCTGACTAAACTCATAATTTTAAGAGCTCATAATTTTAAGAACTTTTGCTTTTGCAAAGCAGAAAGTGCCTGTGGATTTCTCATGGATGGCAGGGAACAAAATTGAAGGGAAACCAAATTTAGTGTTTTATTCAGTGGTAAATGTAGTATGTTTATTTAGCAAAAATATTTTTCTGTATTTAGCAAAAATTTCTTTCTATATTTAGTAACTTTTGCTAGTTATAAAATGAATTTTTGTGCTGACAACTCCCAAGAGAGCAGTTTGTGGACAAATTCAGTATGCAAATACATACTTACCTCAGCCTTTGCTTTGCATTTTTCCATCAGGAATAGAATTCTCTTTGGATTTCTTTGTTAGCTTTGGTCAAGAGTAAGATTTGTCTCATTTTCTACAGCCTTTGAAGGCAGCTCATTGATTTCAACTAAATGATTGCCTCTTTGATGACAGACTACTGCAGTATTTAAGAAAGTGAGTGCTTCTGTGCAGCCTCCTACTCTCCTGCCTGATATTAGACAGTAATAACTCTTCAAGAGAGTATTGGTACAGAATTTAGGGATTGTTAATTGCTATTGTTAATTGCTATTTATACACCCCAGACCAGTTGTACTCCAAATTTCCCCCCATTATTTGAACAGTTGATATTTCTGTGCAGGAAAGTTTAAATGGCCTTGGTATTAACTTCTACTGTTAAGAAAATTAATTTTTGCTAAATAAATAAATAAATGGGACCATTCTTGAGTGGTTCTCATTGCAAAAATGTTCATGTCTTCAGAAGCTATTTCATAGTAGTAGTCAACAGCCTTTTAAATCAAAGCTGTTTTCAAGTGAAGAAATTGTAGCAGTTCTGTTTATTTTAGTTTTTTTAATTAGAAATTAAATTAGAATTTTAATTAAAAATTACTGAGATTCAGTGGACAGTCAAGAGTTTATTCTTGAGCTGTTTAATTGCAGCCCACATTAAAATTCCCTAGCCTAGAAATTTTAAAGGATGTGCTACAAACATCAAGATACCAGGAGTTTACTCTTGGCTTGATTTATATCTTGGTGTGGTGAAAAATAATTGTGAAAGTGCAGTATGTGACAGCCTTTCTTTGGCTCTGAATTAACATTTGCAAAAAAGCATTTTCTTACAGAAGGGTAATGTCCCCAGTTAGACAAGAAATTATATTTATATATAAATTAATAGAAATATTTATTAATTGTGGTGTCTTCATATTCTGCTACTACCCATGTCTGCCAACTGTTTTAGCTGTGAATGAATTCACATATAGAGTAGGCCTAGCTATGATTTTTAAAACATTTCAGGAAGTTTGATCTAATTACAAAGTTCTGAATCAAATATTTCCTTCAGGTAAGTTTTACAAGTTTTATTTTTTATACATCTAAAGAAATTCACATAGAAAAGTTATTGTTTCACAAACAAAAATCTGAATTGGTAACCAGCCATTCCTATCTTCCACAATTTAAGGCTATAAACAGGCCAATATTGTGATTTTGCACAAGTCCCTGGCTGATGACTTTGAGAAGTTCTGCCATGCAAACGATGGACCCCTGCCACTGCTGTACAGAAGTCAACCAGGTGACTGGAAATGTCCTTCCCTGAGTACTGATTCTGATATCAGGTAACTACAGACCAGCTCTGCTGACCAGTATTCTGAAATGAATTCTGGTGGTGATCAGGAGGATTTGAGGAAACAGCCTGGTTACACTGTTGAATACTTTGAACAACTTCATCTTCTTGGAATTACACCTTTGAGTGAAAACCATGTATAAAAACCTGATTATCTTGTTCTTGAGCCACGTCTTATGATAATTGTCAGTATTACAAGTATTTCTCTAATCCAAAGGTGAAAATTTGTGTAATTTTTAAATATTTTGCAGCCTGACAATGCAGAATTCAATAATAGGGTTTTATATTTATTTACTAGAAACATAGCCATGGTATCTGCACAATACTTGTAGAGTCTCTGAAGTTTGAATGATGTACTCCTGTGGTAAACACTAAAAACAAGGTTTAAACCAGCTTCCTAATTTTTGAAAGCCTGAGTCAAGACACACATATAACACCTAAAAAATCTCTAACATTCTGTCTGCCAGCTTGGTTTTGTGTAGAATAAGATGTTCTGGGGGGTTTGCCTGTGTTTGTTTCATTTTTAGTCAGAAAGAACAAAATGGATAAAACAGGCTGTATCTCGTGGTTTCACACTGGGTTTATGTCAATTCAACCAATTCACCTTGTTTTCAAAAAATGTGACAAAGCTGTGATAACTTCCTATTTCACTAGAACTGACTGCCTACAGTACAGAAGATATGAGCATGGAGCTTGTACTGGATCACTGAAAAGCCTTAAGGAGTATTCTGAACAACTCAAGGACATGGTGACTTTTTATTTAGGCTGCAGCTTCTCTTTTGAAAAAGCAGTCCAAAAAGCTGGCATTCCTATCAGAAACATTGAGCAAAAATGTAATGTAAGCATGTACAAAGTAAGTATATGCACACACACATAATCTTTGTTGTAATTTTACCTGTGAGTTTTCCCCATATTCATGTTAGGTGCATATACCTATTGTTCAAAGCAGAACTTTTTTCCTCTACCTACACAGTAACTGAAGGCATGTGCTTCTGCTGAGCACATGAAGACACAGGGTAAAATATTCCAAGCCTCAGCTCAGCATAAGGCCGATCTCTTTTTTAATTCATTTTTCATGACAAGGCATTCCCCATTTCCTGTGGCAGTCATTTCATTTGGGTTCTATTCTGGTTTGCCCTTTCTGTTTCACCCAATCATCCATGCACTGTTCTGACCATGTCTTTACACGTGCCCTGCTCTCCATACCAACTCCTGCTTGCAGTTGGAATATTCCTTTTATAAACCATGACAGTAACAGTTTCTTCTGCGTGATGGCCACATTCTGTATTTTCCCTGTGACAGTAGAGCCTTTAAACTGCACATTTACTACAAACCCAGGCCTCCGGGCCAGATGTTCCCAAAGACTTGAGCCCTGAAAATTATGACTGTGCTCAGAAAGTTTGTGGTGTACATTTTAATGGTATCAGAAGTCTTAGAATAATTCTGGCTCCAGTAAATAAACCCCTTAATTCTAAGATCATTGAAGTACACATCTGCATGCCTTTTTTCATTTAGTTCAGATGCTGTGCTACTGGAGAAAGGTTATTGTTGTTTTCAGTCTTATTGTTACACAATCTATGCTATGCTCCTGGTTGAAATGAAGGTGCAAACATATGGAACAAACTCATATGTGAGTCCTTCTACCAAACTTAAAGAAGAAAATAATACAACTATGTATCTGCTTCTAGCATTTCAGAATTAGGAAAATGTTATAGTTTATAGTACATTAATGCTGCAAAGAACTGCACAGTGTGTTTCTTCAGTGACAGGTGTGATTATTATTATCATTATAAAGGCTTTAAATGAACGTTTCCTAGACAGCCCTAGCTCTCTGGATGTCTTGTTTTTGTTCAGCTGCAACTCAGATATCTGACATTTTTTCCTAAAAAGCTGACCTGCTTTATTTCTAAATAGAAAAGGTGCCTCAGCCTCCCAGTTGATGAGGATGATGAATATCATAGAGCCTTTGTAGAGGCACCTATGGAACTGTCATGCAGCTTCCATACAAGCGGGTACTGCCATCAGCAGTTGCTGACCCTGGTGTGTTACAAGGCACTGTATTCAAGTACAGAAGGTAGATTCAGTCTAAGTAGATTTGCAGCTGTGCCATAGTTTTCTTTTAGATTTTCACCTACTGTAGAGGGAACACACCATTGTTTTGTGACAATGTTCAACATACATTGAGCTCATCTAGCTGTGTGCACTGAAACAAGGAATGCATTAAGTTGAAAATTTTAGTGATCTGTATCATAGAGCTAAATGATGGAATCTTAAAGGAAAAAAAATACAAGATCCTAAGATTTTTTTTCAAAAGGATTTAAAATTAATGTTAGAATGCAGTCTTTCTAAACTCAAGTACAGCACAAAGATTTAGATTTATTAATTTTAACATTTTGGAAGTATTATTCAATATTCCTGCTAACACTGGATTCTTTTGAACTGCCAGACATCTGTCCCTTGCTACAGCATTTCTATGTTTCACTGCAACTTAGTAGTCACAATGAGACCTATTCCTGAAAGCAGCTTGGAAGCAGCTGTGCTAGCAACGTCTGAATTAAAAGAAGCCCATGGAGCACCAATTCACATAGGTGACCCTGGTCAGTGCTTTTCATTTCTCATTCTGCATGCACCTGACTGTGTATAAAAGTGAAGGGGGAAAGCATGGGAAGTGGAAGGACTGAAATACCTGCACCACTAAATCAGTTTTAATCCTTTCTAATGGTCACAAATCTGAATATAAAAGGAAAAAGGAAGGAAGAAAAAAAAAGAAAGAAGAAGGTTTTGCGTGAGCTGAACACACAGATTTCTTAGACAAAAGTTAGTTGTCAGATGTAGATAAGTTATCTGGCAGGGGTGGTTTTGGTAAAAAGTATAATCACATTTTTCTGAAATGTGTGCAGTTTCATTTATATGTGAATACTTTCTTGCTGTCAGAGATTCCAGTGACAGGATAGCAGTGACTGACAGCATGGGAAGAAGTATGTGTGGATGCATTTTGTGTCTTAGTGGTTGAATGTGGAAGTAAATACTGCATTATTTTTAAAAACACTGAAATAACATACAATGAGCACAACACTTACAACAAAATGAATAGAAATATGATAAGATTTGTTTTTAAATCTAGTTTGAACAAAAATGAAAAAAAAAAAATAAAGACAGAAGGTTGTTTGAAAAAATAACCAAACCAAACAAACACCTGTAATGTGAAGATAGATTGCAATAATTTCCCCCCCTGCTATCAGAAGGTTGATAATCATGGGCTTCATACACAGAAGGCTCACATTGCAGGGCATGGAAGGAAATGTCATTGGTTAACACAACACTCCAGTAATGTACTTGAGTAACATATCTGAGTACTTAAGCCTGACAAACTAGTAATAAGTCATTACAAAAGAGTAAATTATCATATATACAGATTATATAAATTAATTTCAGAAAGGAGAGTGGTATATTAAAGCATCTGAAGAATATAAAACCACAGAAAGGTAGCAAGTGCTTAGAAAGACCCAGATTATTACAAGCAGGTGTCAGAATAAAGCAAAAGACAATTTAGTGAAAGGCAGCTAAGAGTGAGATGTATTTATCTAAGAAAAAGAGGAAAAGATAATTTCTCTAGCTAAAAGATGTAGGAAGTTAATGCAGTAGAAAATGTGTTCTAGAAAGAACTCATTTTGCATTGCCATCATTTATTCTTGTTTGCCAGTGCTACGAATAGAATTCTTCTGTTGATCCAGAAGATTTATATTATCTTGGAAACTCAGCATAGATATCTAACTTGCATTTTCTTGCAGAAAAAAGATAAATACATTTTTACTGATATTATTGAGTACAAAAAAAGGGAAATCAAGTCAGCTCAGGCTCTGAGGATATGCACTCAAAGACAAACTCAATGTTCCACTTTAGGGGGACTCGACACTCTCAAACTCTTAATTCAATGTCATTGAATGATGTTTGGGGTCCACTCCCCAGATTTGCAGCATTACTGCTTAATTAGAATCACTCATGATTTCATTTTTGATCAATTCCAGGTCTTCTGGGAATACAAGATCTCTCTAAACCGGACTATGGAGATCCAGTTCACTTTCACCCTGGTGATATTCCAGTGTTTTGGGCCTGTGGAGTAACAGGAGTAGAAGCAATTATCAACTGCAGTATGTGCTGCTTAGAGACTCTTTAAATTATGCCTCAATCTCTTTTCTCTCTCCTTGTTTTATTTTTTCAAAAAGGAGACTGAATTGGCTGATTAGCAAGATAAAAAACACCCCAAACAACAAAAAAGCCTTTGGCAGGAGAGTTTTTGTTGTGAAATACAGGTGTACTTTAGAGAAAATTCTTACTGAAATTTCACCACTTTTGTGTATTTTAAATGTTTAGTTCTACAGCTCTGGCAACATCAAAACATCTTTTTAAGCATTATAAGAAACAAGAAGTTTAAAGGCGTTCATTTTTAAGCTTCTTCCTTTTAAAATATTATTTTGTACTGCTTTGAAGTAAAGCAATAGTCTAAGAAAAAGAAAAAAAAAAAAAAGAAGGAAAAAAGAGAAGCCAGAAATCTTTCCAAAATGTTGTCAAGAGCTAGAAAATTGATTGACATGGAAAAGTGTTCTTAAGTGTCTCATGGAGAATGTAGAGTTTTTAGTTTGCTCCAAAATTAAGTAAATGTAACACACTTTACATAAATGAAACTTTTTCTTCTGCACAGCGGTTCTGCACTGTGTGCAGTCATTTATGCAGGCATGAGCACAAAGGGCAAGAAAATGCAACAAAACCATAGTAACAGTATTGCATACTTCCCTAAGTCACTAGTATGGAAATTAAATACTGTATTTTCATTCTTACTGAAAAAGAAGCTTAATAATCATAGGCAATATTTGTGGGAGAACCCTGGGAGGTCATCTGCTTTGTCCTTCTCTCCTTGCAGGATCCTTGTGGTCTCTTAGAGATGTTTATCTGAACTCAACACCTGCTCTAGTAGGTTCAGCTCTAATAGGAGTCTTCTTTCTCTTTTTTACATGCAATCTCTTTTCTCCAGTCCCAAATCCATACTGAAAATCCTGCTCTTTCCTGGATGCTTCAGCAAACCTATTCATCTTCCTCACACATCCTTGGTGTAGGGAAAAGAAAGAAAAAAATTGCCAATGTCTCTCCAATCTGTTGCACAAGTCTATCCTGCCCTTGCCTGGAACAGACTTTCACTTTTGTTTATTTCTCCATTTTCTGTATTAAAACCAGTTGTCATTAGTGCATTCCAGGAAATTTTTGGATAGTTTTTATTTTGTTGTGCTACTTTCTCAGCTAGAAAGTTTAAAATCTGCCAAACCACCAATACCCATACTTTAGATGAATCTGCTAGCTTGTCACAAAAACTGTCTGCTCACAGGGTTTGACGAGGTAAACCTCAACAGCCATGTTCCCCAGGTGTTTTAAATTGCTAGCCATAGGGTCCCAACAGATGTAGCTCAAACCAAGCAGATGTGTACTTAGTAAAAAAATATCTTCTCCATTTTCACCCTCCTAACAAAGAATGTTTTGTTGTTTAAATATACCAGTTATGATTTACCCAACAGGGTACCAGTTTTTCCAAATCAAGTATTGCCTAGATTTGGATTTCTGGAGTTAGTATAAAGACAGAAATATTATCAGCTTAGGGAGCTACTATGCTGTCAGGTCTAAAGAAGCTTATTTTTCTCCAGGGTTTTAGTGGCTACTCATATTTCCTTTCTAACTTACTGGTTCCCTTTTGTCATTACTCCTTGCCGGTTTAAATTGTCGTGGTTTAACCCCAGCCAGCAGGATCAGGGAGAGAATTGGAAGGGCAAAAACTGGAAAACTCATGGGTTGAGATAAAGACATAGGGAAAGCAAAAGCCATGCATGCAAACAGAGCAAAAGAGGGAATTAATTCACTGCCTCCCATGGGCAGGCAGGTGTTCAGCCATCTCCAGCAGAGCAGGGCCCCATCACAAGTCATGGTGACTTGGGAAGACAAACACCATTACAACAGACTTTTTGGGAGGGTACCAGAGTTCCATTCTTAGGTTACCTCAAATTTAGACCAAAGAGGGCATTGTGGAAAAAACTGATCTCAACTACCCACATGAGCTTTCTAGAAGTGAAAACATTTTCAGATGTACATGTATACATTTCTTTCTCAAAGTGTATTATTGCTCCAGTGTAACTTAAAATATCATCTGTTTTTTTTAAATGTCATCAGGCAGGGACTCTGTTGTCATATAAAGTAGCTTTTTGAAATTTTATCATCCTTCTAATTTGTTACATTGCAATAATAACATTTAACTGAATTTTTTTGTTCATTTTAGGAGCTCCGTTAGCTTTTACTCATTCTCCTGGCTGCATGTTCATTACTGACCTAAAGAATGATAATGTCAGATCCTTAGGAGGAGTCCCACAGGTCCACTGCATCTCTCAAGATCCTCTGCATTTCAGTATTGTGTCGGCAGAAGCAGCCCAAAAGATAAGGACTCTAGAGACCCTAATTGGAATAGATCCAGGTATAAACAAAAACTGTCTCCCTTTAATGGATTCATTATGGGGTGGACACCACCTATCCTGCCTTTTTAGATATTTTAAATTCAAGAACACAGTAAGAATCTGAAGGTGATTTTAAGAATTCTTTATGGAATACAGTGAGTTTATATAACTAGGTCTTGTATTTACTGTTACTGTAGTTAATATCAGAGTCTGGCCAAAATCATTCATTGTGGGTAATGGAATATCTGATCTTCCTGACTGTATGCTCACAAAGGACACAGAAGCAGACTGCATAGTCTGCAGGGAATAAGAACTGCTACTGAGTAAAACTGAAATTGGTATGTGAAGTAAAGGCACCTCAGCTTGCTGCTAACAGCTACATGGGTATTCACTATGGAGTAAATAGCACATTTCTTTACATATATTCATGACTACTGTGGTCCTACCAGAAAATTCTAGTAGTTGCATGTGTTTTTCAAACACCACTCTCTGATGGGTGGGATTATATTAATTTCTGCTGATATATCCATCACTGAAGTGTTGTATGACCAGGTTGCCACAGAAGGTTGAGCAGTGGGGGTGCCTGTGTGTGCAAGGAAGAGAGGGAAGTAAAGGCAAACTGAGTAGTGCAACCATTCCTAAAATACATGCTGAGCTAGTCCCCTCTGGCTGCTGTAAAGTCTGAGCTCAGTGTGCCATAAATTTTCTGAAATCCTCTGTAGGCAGTAGTGGAAAACAGCTTACGCCCAGCACTCCCAAGCTCCGGGTTTGGGCTGTGTGCATACATTTAGGTCTGTTTATTTTTACTCACAAGGCCTCTCCTTTCCCACTCTCTGGAGCTGGCTTGGCACAATGCCTCCCTCTGCAGAAATACAGGACCTAACTTAAAAGTTAGCTCCTAAAGGGGAGTACAGTACTTTGTCTCAGTTAATATACCCCACATCTCTGAGATTTGTATTCTGCTTCTCTTAACTTTAAGTTCTCTGAACTTTTTTCTCTGTCCATTATCTATGTATTGCCTGTGTGTTATTTAGAAGGAATAGAAGAAATGCCAAAGGGGAAATTGAGGACAAAAAGATGAAAATGTAGGGGTGGAGGGAGCAAAAAAGGATGAAGATACAAGGAGATAAAAAAAACAGCAGTGAAGACTTACCTCTATACGCCCATCATGCTGGTACTCAGGGTATTCTTGAGTGCTAGCAAATTGAAAGAACTGAGTTGTGAACTTTTTTCCAAGTGACAGGGAAGGAACATGGGATAGGAAGTGTTTGAACAGTGAAAGCCATACACAGAAAATAGTGTTGCCTATTTAGGGTCTGACCCATGAGAAGAGACTTCTGTTAATGTTCACCTATTTCTCAAGGTCTGGTAATGTTGTTCTCTGCTACATGAAGTGTTACAGGAACGTCTAGTAGTCACCTGGATACCGCTGTATTAATTGAGTTTATGAGGTCCCCAGGTAACTTAAAATATCTCTGAAACCTCACTTCTGAGGTTAATCATTTCATTAGGTGGAATTCATTTGGGAATTAGCTCTTTCCAAAGGGAATGGAGTTAAACAGACACAAAGGACTAGCTTACACATCTGAAGTCTGCATCAGAACTTCTGTAAGGTCTGGGATGCTAGACTTGCAATCTAGCTTCATTAGCTAAACATGGTTTAGCAGGACTCTCAAAGGGAAACAGAGGGCCAAAGGAAAGGAAACAATATGCAATCAGTTCTCAGAAAAAGCTATTTACACTTAAACCTAGAAACGCTAGGTATAATAATTTTTAAAAGCTGACATTCTTAACCTGGAAGCACAGCCCATTATCTTCATTACTCATATCCTACATCTTCTTATGTTTCCTGAGGAAATTACCCCGATTCCTGCCTTGACCAGAGGTTTTTCTCTTTCTTTTAACCCATTTTATGTCACTAAAGTATGTACTTTCACGCAGAGGGAAAATTCAAAAGGAGAACGATACGTTGACACGTACTGCTCTCTTTAAAACCACTTGTCTAGGAGAGCGGGGTATCCTGCACCTGCAGCGCCAGGGCGAGCTGCTGAGGGCCTGCCTGGCCATGTCCCACGCGGGGTCCGTGCTGATAACAACGGGATTTCCCACCCACTTCAGCCACCAGCCGCCCGAGGAGAACGACGGCCCCCCGGGAGCCCTTGCCATTGCAGCTATGCTGCAGGCCTTGGAGAAACAGGTTGCCATAGTTACAGATCAGAGAGCTGTGGATCTGAATAAAAAGATTATTGAAGAAGCTGTTCAACTAGGTAAGAGACATGGGTTTTTCAGTTTTTATCTTGCTAATTTGAGCCAAGGTTTGCTTCAGTTTTAATCTGTCACTTAGTACAGGACTTTTTTTTTTTTTTCCCAGCGAATGAATCAGAATTCATCCTCTAGGCTCTGCTCATCATTGCCATGATGACATTTTGTTAACCTAGCTGGCATCAAGCTAATATGTACATATATGGGCATTGATTCTGGATGAGTTGCTTGCCATAAATTCTGAGTGTCTGTTCTTATTCTTGTAGTCCTGTTTTCTACCTCAAGGTCCCATTTAACAGCATTTACATCTAAACAAGTTTAAATTAAAGTTTAAATTAAAGGATATAGGGGGCTCATCAAGAACTGTGTAAAGACACTGAATTCTTACAGTTCTAGCAATTTTGTTTTCTTATTTTTTTTAAGTTACTCAAAGATACATTAAAAAAAAAAAGTATGTAGTATCTGAATTTCATTTTGCTTTCCTGTAGGAATCCTAGAGAAACCCATCCCTCTACTGAGTTATCAAAGGGAAAGTGCTGATTCAGCTTTAATGTTTTTGTGTGAGAATGGGGATCCTGGAAGACCTAGGTATGTGTACTCAGTTTTTGAGAAAGGGTCACACCACTACTGTGCAAAATTATAATAAAATAAGGATCATGGTCTAAGAAGACACAATGGCTGCAAGTAAATCCTTAAGACTTTGAATGCACAGAACAAACTTTGAAGCGAAACACTGTTATTGGAGCATACAGAGTACAGAATTTCACATTATTCTGCAATTCTGCAAAACACTTCTGGACAAAAAAGAAACAATTCTTCATATATTAATAGCTCTTTTCCTTCAAAAACTTTCTAAAATATTTTCAGCTGTTATTCTATAAATATATATATACATACACTATATATTATATTACCAATTTTTAAATCAGTGAGAAGATCAAAAACTATTATATCAAAGTCAGTGAAAGAGCTAAGAAAAGAGCTGTGGAAATTGTGCATTTTCTAGAGCTTTAGCTCTAGTCTGACAGCTAGGGAACCTTGTCTGACTTAATAAAATGTCATATGTTTGTAATGGTGTGATTAGGGTTAATGCACTGGAGAATTTGCTAGGTAGCTGTATGCTCATTTCATTACTTAGCATTCAACATAAATTCCCTTGAAGTAGGCATGTATTGCTCGTTTTTATTGATCTTTCCTTGTAAAGTCTTTTAATGTAGTTGCCCTCAGTTTGCATTCTTTAATGAAAAAGTCTTTCACCCTGGTATTTGCTTCATTAACTTACTGAATTCCCATTGCTTTCCACAGGTTAGTGGGTACTGTAATAGTATGCATGGTACTGTCTTCATTTTTTATGTGTTGATTTAAAAATGTCTTTTATAGCTATGCTTAATAAAAGTACAGGCAGATTCTATTTAAATTGGTCCCTTAGTCCCAAAAAGCTGAAGTTTTTTTGGTTTTTTTTAAATAGACAACTAACCTGCTAAAGGTCTCTGGAATCACTGTAGATACCCACCCACAAGAACATTAAGTAATTCAGCAGAATTAGTAACCTCTTGAGAGTAAAGTCAGAGAAACAGGAGCAAAATAATTCTAAGATACAGTGGCAGAACTGAGTACTATAGTTCTACTTAAAATGTGGGACAGCTGCAGTGCATCTGTCTACTTTCATAACCAGCCAGACAGCCATAGACTTAAAAAATAAATCCCCCAAATCTAAAGACCCAAACCCAAACATTGCCTAACTAGAAACTGATGAATATTTGCCAAGCTGTGTAATTTAAACAGAGAATATATTGACACTAACAAGGATTTAGATGATCATTAATTTGCCATTTTTTTGTTTTCTTTGAATACACTTACAAAGACTAATATTTTACAAGATACCGTCTGCTTTAATGTGAAACAGAGCCAGGCCAGATGGCTGGCCCAAAGGATTGCTGGCTAGGAGGATTGCAGGAACTTCTCCATTTCTTGGTAGCAAATGTGGTTTGGGGGAGCTGCACTAAAGCTATTAAAAAGAACCTGAACTAACCTTTGGGAAAAAAACCCATGTACAACTACATTCAGAAATAACAAAACAGTATCTAAGTTTTACCTTGAATCCCAAATGGTCAAAAAGTAGAACCAAGCACAAGCAGCCAACAGAAGAATTTTTCATGTGAAAATTACAGCTTTGACTTCTCCCCTGTTTTTTCACTCACCTCTAACCAGATTTGATCACCTGGTAGCAATAGAGCGTGCTGGGATGGCTGCTGATGGCAATTATTACAATGCCAGAAAAGTTAATATTAAACATCTCGTGGATCCCATAGATGAGCTATTTTTAGCTGCACAAACCATTCCAGGAGTCACAACAACAGGTAAGTGTGAGTTTGTGTGATATTCTCAGAAGCAAGAGATGCACAGAGCAGGAGCTCTTACTGGTAGTGAAGGGGAGCAGGAGGCAGGTGCTGAGTAGCTGCTTTGAGGCTGCATCTGTTTGTTGTGACTGGATTTCAAGACACCATTGCTGGAGAAAAATTACAAGTTTCTATTGAAGGATTCTCACAGCCAAGAAAAAAAAATAATTTTATTTCAAATTTATTTAAGGGCAAAAAAGCAAGCCCAGATGTATTAGGTATACATAAGTCTATGTGCATGCACTCTAAGTGGAGTTTTTGATAGTAACTTCATTCTGTATTTTTCATGTTGAAGGCAACATAGAACATAAATTGTTGTTGGATAGGAATGTTACTTATTAAAGTATTGGTTTTATAATTGTTACACCTAAGTTAAAACAGCAGTCTGGATAGAATTTATGTTTATGTTGTCATTAGCAATACATTCCTTTAAGCAGGGATTACATATTTGCATCTATTAAAATTGTGCCTTCTACAACAAAATATGTGTGCACTGTAAGAATCTTTAAAGGAATGCCTTGTCCTTCCCCCCAAAGCAACGTTGGCCTTTGCTAATACATCTAATGAGAATGCTTTTGTCAACATACTGCTCCTCTCTTTAGGCAGTAAACTTTTTGTTCTTGGAAACTTATTGGATCTGGTTTTGAAAAAATATGCCATGGACCATTGTACAACATCCTGGTATAATCAAATGCTTCCTGCTACCATGTGTGGCCCAAATGAGAGTTTTGGAGATATATACACTCTGTAAATAACAAAATTAAATTAGCGATAAGTACCCATACCAACCTGATTTCTGTCACATCAGAACACATCTGCTGATTTAGCTTTCTTTCTTCTTATAGTGCTGTGGACTTGCTCCTAAGTATTACCATAAGCATGGGAACTTTGGCTTCTCAGTTTTGTTGTTTTTCAAATGTTTTCACAGAATTTAGAGAGCTTCTGCAGAGATAATGCATAGTCTGATTTCTCTGTATTGGTATAATTTAAAAGCTGTGTAGCAGAGGACTCCACTGATACTTTTTTATTATTGTAAAATTTGCAGTACTTCGTATTTAGATTTAATTTGGTTTTTTCCTATTCATAAGATGTACCAACCTTGAAAAGGAAACACTCTAGATGGCACTGTCTTGGCAATCTCAACAGAGGACAAAGATTGACTGAATAAGTACAGGAAAAGCTGTGTTTTGTAAAGATGTCTAGCAAAATGCCCAAGAGCTTTATCTGCTGCTCTTAGTTTCAATGCCTGTCCCTGATTTCAGATTGTTGATACAAGAATTTGATCTCTCCAGCTACTTACGTAACATCACAACCTGATTCCTTTAGTAAAAATAACCAACCTCTTCAAATATCTCCCACAGCAGCTCAAAGTATATTATTCATTTGCTGGAGCTTGGAATGTTCTGCCAGCTGAGAATTTGAATCTATTCAGCAGAATGTAGTTTGTTTCTAGCATTCTCTGAATATTCAAATATACTATGAAATGTCACTAATAAAAAATACCACAGGCTTGTGAAAAAGAAGAAAAGCAGTTATTCAGATTCAGTATGTCTCAGTGCTGTGAACTTTCTCTAAAGAGATTTCTGCATTGAAAATCGTTTAACAAGTCAGAGGTTTCAAAGGACAATGAAGGGATCTGCTCTTATCTCCCATGGTATTTGTGTACGTGGATATTCTGCTCCGGAGAACTGAGTATTTATAGGAAAACAATGTAATTTTTTCTTACATTGTCTGTAACCTAGATAACTTTTCTTGTTTTGCTTATCACACTAATTTTTTGTGTCTGTTATTTTGTTTAGGTAGCAATTTCTTGGGTTAGATGTTGGATTTTTTCATTGTGTTTCTGCAAAGTATAGTTTCACTTAGCCACTGTGGCCTTTGTGTTTTGTCTCCCGTTACTGATAGCGATGTGTTGGTACAGATGCTACAGGTTTTTTTCTGGTGGGGCTGTCATCAACTTTCTTTATGGTCAGTAGGAATTTAGAGGCATATGACTAGTTCCAAAACAAATGCAAATATTGTACAGAATTAGGGTGGAGTACTTGAATAACCTTATAGGCTAGAATAGCAGAAAGATCAAGTTTTCAGCCTACAGAAGTTCTTTATATAGTGTGCTCCGTGGCAAGAAGCACTGTGTCAGTAGGTGGAGAGGGGAAATGTTAGAACATTTGTTACATGCTGATTAATTTCTGTCAAGTGTTGCATTTAAAACGAGATCTGTGTTTTTTTAAAAAAATCTGATCTGGTAGTTTGACCACAGACAAAGCATGACCAGTGCCTGCAATTGTATGGGTACTGACATCCTAAAAACTCAGGGAGTGAGAAGCAGCCTCAAGGAATTCACAGAATAAGAAGACATGAAAGGCTGAGTTTGGGAGGGACTCAATTTCCACATAAGACTGAAATAAAAGATTAAGAGATGTTACTGGAACCACATATTGTTTTTTTCAGCTGTCATACAATTGACATAGCTATATGCTATTTATATAAGAGCTAATTAAAAGCTTTCCAAAGTACTCATGAAAAAATGGGGTCACACATTTTCCTTTCATACAGAAGATTTTTAGCACAGAAGACTGACGTCTCCTGCATATTTCATGAATGTAGGTTCAGAAAACAATGCAGTCAGTGGGAACTTGCATGGAAGATCCAGCAGAACTATTTTTCCTTTGCCTGGAAAGAAATTGGGCCTTTAGAAGAGGATTCATCTTGCCTATTTTCAGACTTCTATATTTGAGATGTCTGCCTTGGGGTGAGATGAACTGAATGTGTGAAGGGAGTGTTTCTGCTGACTTTAAAAGCAGTGTAGCTGACTGGCTCATGAGTGGATGGCTGTGTTTGCACAGGTGAATTTCACTCTGGAGATCTACAGTAAAATACAGTTGTCTGGCAATGTGGAGAGGAAGAAGAAAACAGGTGGGACAGGAGGCTTTTCAGTGGGGTGTTCTTTTCCTCCCAGTGTCGCACAAACAGGGACCTATCCACAGCAACAGATTGTTGCTACTGTTCAGGCATGCTGGTGACAGGACTCCAGCAAAGACAGGAAAAGCAAAGCAGGGCTGATAGAAGATACCCTGAGCAATGGATATATTCTCAGTTAGAGAAACTGTTGGTTTTCTTCATGGGACAAGAATTCATCTTTGCCTTTTTAAAGAATATTAACAGCAAAAATTTTAATTTTGAGTATAAGAAAAATCAGAATACTGTGTGTGATTCTTACAAAGCAGTAGAACTTCCATATTTTTATATGAGGATAGAAGCACCAGGATTATATGAATACCTGTTTGAAAGGCACTGCCAATAAAGAGATTTTTGAAAGCACCATTAACTCCCAATGGTGAAATGTGAGCAGATTATTAATGCAGATAAAAAAGAGTAGCTGTTCCATGGCAAATCTTTTTATGTAAGCTATGTGTCACTCAGTTATGCCCCACTTGACTGGGTAGACTTAAGGAATCAAATGAAAAAATGCTACTGAAAAATAACTTTCCATTTAATTTAAAGAAGAAATTTGCTACCAACACATGAGATATTTATGCAGTTACTAAAAGTGTTAAATTTACCAGTTTTCAGGGCTTGAAGTGTAAATTATAAATATTGTAATTTCTCTTCTGTGACACATGCTATGCATTAGAGCACAGTCACATTTCAAATTCAAATCTGATACATCACAGTCAGGACTTGGAGCTCTTCACTGTTCTGTTTCACAGACATGGGCTAGGATTTTTCTGTAAAATCTTCAGATTGAAAAAGATGCCATTCAGACTAACAGATGAAAGAGAAATTTTAATTTCCAACTAAATAATAATAATAATAGTTATAATAATTATAAATAATAAATAATTTTAATATGTTTTTTATCTATTGGTAAGAGACTAGAGGTACTATCCAGCTTTGATGTAAACTCCTAGTTTATGTTACCCTCATCTCCAGATATCTAAATGACACCTGACGACTTTATGTCCCAAATATCGGGTTGCCTAGATTTTTTCTGAAATTGCATAGATCCCACTGATTCCACTAAACTCACTAAGACAAATACACAGTATTTCTATTTGTGCAACAAAAATCAAGGTCCCGCATCCAGTATATAAGAAAATTTAAAATAATAAAGACTAGCTATTTTTTTGGGATGTGGCCATGGAAAATGAAAACAGTAATATTATACAGGGCTGGGCTCCTTGTGTGCTGTGGCCTGTTAGTGATCTGTATCAAACAGATGGGCAGTGCAGTCAGGCCTGCCTCTATCCAAATCCTTTTTTTCTATCTTTTTTTGCTTGTCTTTCTGCAATAATTCTTATTTCTATTCTGGTTTTTTTTAATTAAAGCTTGTAACAAGCCAAAGTTTTCTATGCTTGCTTTATCGTAGAATTGTTGGCTGATTTCTCAAGTTGAGAAAAAGATTTGGCTTTAATTTTCTGTCTTCTTTCTTTGTGCTGATGTACTTGTGATAACACGTAATAAACACCTCATGTAAGGCCTTCCATAAGCAAAGTTTACTGTCTTGATTCTGTCTGCAGTTCACAACTATGTGATATTTTTGATTTCTTTTGCCTGCAGGCAATGTAAAGTGTACATTGCATGTACAAGTTTAGAGGTTGGCATGTAATAGATGGTGCTTTCAGCTATTTCATTCACAGTCTTCTGTTTTTAGATGCTGTGGATGAAAGAGGATAAACCATCTCATATGGAGCTATGAACTATCACAGCAACTGTGGGGAAGAAACTAGATGTTTTCTAAAGGGATTGTAAATTTTATGCTGTGTTCATACTCATTTTGTCTTTTTCCCTTTTATAAAGGTGTTGGAGATGGAGGAAATGAATTAGGCATGGGCAAAGTAAAAGATGCTGTAAAGAAGCACATAAAAAATGGAGATGTTATAGCTTGTGATGTTGAAGCTGATTTTACTGTTGTAGCTGGTAAGGGATTTTTGGTGGGGTGGGAGAGTAGCTGATGTTTGAGAATAGAACTGACAAGGAAACATTTGTCTTTCCAAGTAATTTTTATTGGCCCTTTTCAAGTCATCCTCAGCAAACTGCTCTATCTCTATTGTACATTTTCCGAAGAGTTAAGTGCCTGTTGCTTCAGAAGAACTGACTGAAAATTGAGAATGTTCCATGAACAAAGTGCACTTAATTGGGAATAGTTGGGCAAATCCCGAGTATTCTTGAAAAATCACACATTATATAAAATCGTAGAGCCATAGAATACTGGAATGGTTTGGGTTGGAATGGACCTTGAAGATCATCTAGTTCCTAGTCCCCCTGCCATGGGCAGGAAACCTTTCTCTAGACCAGGTTACTCAATAACAAATATTAATAAGGAAACTGCAGAAGTGATCTGTGTGGGAATTAAAATGTCTGTGCACGTACGAATTTTCAGTATCATTGATATACTTCTCTTTAGAGTGTGCCCCTGTCAGGCATAAATTAGTCATATTGCTTCTTTACAAAAAGAAAAGTTCTTTCAATAATCACTCAAGGACAAATGTGTGTTCTTAATGTTCAACAAAAGTTGAATGTTATAGTTAAAATTCTCTTTTACACCAGCATGAAATAAAATTCGCAGTGAGAGGGAGATGTTCAGCTGGTCCAGCTTGTGAACTGGATGGTCCATACTGTGCTTGGGTTCGGGTTTCTCTGTTCCTTACCCAGTTTCTCTGGCACACTGGGCACTGAGCAGCCCATTAGTGCAGTCTGGTCTCACGGTGCTGCTCTTTGCAGGGGTCTCTAACTGGGGTGGTTACGCCATGGCCTGCGCTCTGTATGTGCTGCGCTGCTGCGAGATCCACGAGCGCTACCTGCACAGGGCGCTCGGCCCCCCGCGCACCGAGAGCAGGAGGCTCTGGCTGTCAGCACTGCCATCCATCACCAAGGTAATTCCTGCGGCTGGGATTTGCTCGGGACAGGGAGATAGAAGTGACCACCAGCTGCTGAATCCTGCCTGGTCAGGTTCAATTCCTCACCTTCACAAGGTCTTTGGGGACTTCTAGGGATTCCTTGTGAAGGAGCAGCCACGCTGTCCTTAGACTGTTTTCCACAAAGGATTCAAGATTGCAAATTAAAATCCTCCAATATGAATGTGTTCATGTCTTGTAGCTTCAAGTAGAAGACAGTGCCACAATTTTATGGGCAAAGCAAGAAATCCTTGTATTGAGATACAGTGATTGAAACTCCCTGTATGCTTCCTTAGCATCATTCAGGATTTTATAACCCTCTGTTGTCGTGTCCTTTGGACTGCTTCCAAAATCAAAAGTCACAGTTCTTATGCTGTAGACACTCCATACTTCTGATCTTTGTACCTTACTTCTGATCTTTCCACCTTTTCTTGTTTGCTGGAACCTTTCTACAATTAGTTTTGAATGTTTCTAAATTAAAGTTGGAAAAAAACTTGTACATGAATATTTTTAAATGTGTTTTGACTAATGCAGCTCTGTACAGTGTGATATTCTGGGAATGCAAAGGTTTCAGACTGAGAAAAAGTAAAATAACTGAGAGGGGTGAGAAATGACTGATCTGTGCTCATCCTTCTAAGCACGTGCCTCTATTTTTAACTTGGCAGTGGTTAAAAAAAAAATCTGTCTATATATACACACACGCTTAATGATTAAATAAGATTTGTCCAAAACTTTGCAATAAATTAGAAACTTCAAAATTCAGCTTTATTAGCAGAGTACCTCTACAAACATATTAAGTGTGTGACCTCCAAAAATGCTAAGCAAAATGCAATCAATCTAGCATAGTTGCTGCCCAAAACAAAGTTTTTGTCCTGAGATGACAGGACATTCTGCATGAAATTCCAACAAAGCACCTTTTAAGTATTTTAGAGCAGATCTCACTATTTTATTTTTTCTTTTCCTATCTTAGTTTCTCATCCAAAGGTCATAAAACTGAAACTGATCACAACACTTGGTGTAGCCATATAGCTTAACAAAACTTACATGGCCCTTTTCAGCAGTCTTTTTATAAAATAGATTAATTCTTTTCCTTTTCAGTGTTTTTTCCAGTTGCATCTCCTGGTTTTTGACCTTTAAATTAATGCATCCTAAAATGACTATGATCAAAATTCCTGGTAATAAGATACTGTAATTAAGTGTTATACTGTGTACAGGAAAACCTTCTTGTTTTTGTTTTACTAAGCTATACAGATGGGAATATTAATGATCCAATAATGGGCTACTGAAAGTGCAATTCTAAAATCTATTGAGGTAAAATTAATGGAAACAGTTTTGTGGAGGAGAGAAAATGACAAAATGTCTGACAAGAAAATATGATATCTTTAATTATAAATCACACAACAGTGAACAGTGCAGAAGATTGAATACATTAGTATTCACATACTCCATTAGTTTTAAAAAAAATCAGACCATTTATGTTTATATGGCTACTTTCTGCAAAATTCAGCTTCATTTAATGCTATAATAATTACCCTAGTGAGATAAAGAGCAACACCACAAAGATCCATCTCAATGTTTATATTTGTGATTGTAATTGGAAAGAGGACATTTGAAGGAGTCCCTTAACACCAGACAGCATTCTTATAATGTGCTTTATTTTTGCTCAAAAAGTGGCACTTCCATGAATGCTGTAGGTCATAATTACTAAATGAACACTTCCCCTGAAACACCAACATTATTTCCATGCACACTGGTGTTCCAGCAGTGTCAGGATTGCACTGCCAAACCCCAGAACTGCAGAGCTCTCCCTTCCCACTGAACAGCAAACTAAGATTGTTCTGAGTTCATGGATGAGCCTTTACACACATCTCAGGAAGAGATGCTGCAAAGCATTTCTTCCATGGTGAGAACTGCAGGAATAAGAAACAACTGGACCTAAACAATCTTTGCTTAAGATTTTGCTTTACTTTGAGTATGGTATTGGCTTGATTTTTCAGATGTTCACAGTACTTTTACACCAAAGTGACTGTAATGAAATTAATTCATTCATACATATCCAAATGTAGCTAATGCTAAACATCCTACAACATCCATCAACTCTGCATTTCACTGCATCTCACAAACAGGTTAATATAGCAAGCATTTTTTTTCTTTTACTGAGCTTTTTCTTAATGGCAGCATATTAACTGTATAGTATTTTTTGAAAAATTATTACCTATAAGAATATGAATTATAAATATGTAATGGTGTGACATGTTTTTAGTGTGCTTTATTAGCTTTGTCATGCATAAAGAGGTTTTCCCCCCTTGAATAAAGAACAAACAAAAGAAATATTTTTCTATTAATTTGATTATTTTTTCCAGTTACCCTAATCCCAAAATAATTATTTACTAAAGAGAGAGCTGTGGTCCAATTGCAGCACTGTACAGCTGAGGAAGTATGCTACACATTGTATTTGCTTATTACAAATGGAAATGAGCATTTGATGACAGGCTACGGTTTATCAGGCACAGTTATGTAGTATTAAGCAAGCAAACTTTTTTACCTGATATAAGCAGATCAGAGAGCTCTAATATGTAAATATGTAGCAGAAACCATTCACATTAGAGGTTATATTTTGTGTAACCAATTTAGGTGTCTCTTTTGTGACAGGAGAGATCTCCTTAGCCCTTTTGCATTTAAATACACTCGGTGCTAAGCGAAACCTCTGTCATGCAGAAAGATTGGCTGTATATATTTGCATTTATGTATGTGATCATTCATACAATTTAAACTGATGTGTATTTATAATTTTATAAATTATAAAGTAGCAAATTTTATGCTACTAATGTATCCAGATAATTTCCTTAAATAGCTGTGTCACTGCTGACACCATATAAATATGCATATTTTTCCTTTAGTAGAAAGCCAGAGCCACATTTAATTTTGTTACAGCTAAGAATTAGGATGTTTTACCAGGAAAAAAAAGACAGATCTTTAGAAAGTGCATTCAGAGTGCAGGTAACAAAATTAAACTGAATTGATCATGCAGGGCTTGCTTTGCTTCATTCAGAAATGGTTATATTTTGGCCATGTACTGTATTAGGTAAAATTCAACCATATTGTGTCTCAGTTGGGATCTACAGCTACTGTATTCCTTGTGGTTTAGAAATGTTCCTAGAAAAAGTTCTAAGATTTGATAAGAGAAAATTAGATACTTTAACCTTATAATTTTTTTCATTATTCGTGTTTCTACAAATGAATGATGAAAAAAATTGTAACATTATGAAATAATAAATAAAGATAAAGGACTTTGCTAGAGGTTATTGTGTGGTAATGTCAAACAAGAAGTGTTAAAACCTAGAGAACTCTTTGGAGGACACTGGTAGGATTGCTGCAGTAGCAATTTCCATAGAAATGGAAATAACACAGTAGACAAAGACCAGAAAGGGCATTCCTAGTAAAGAAAGGGAGGAAAAGATAGATAGGTGAGCGTTTCAAGGTCTTATATAACCTATCACAGGGTCGGCATAGGGGAAGCTAAAAAGTGACCAGGTTTTTGGTTTTCTCAGATTTTTATAAACAGAATTCAAGGAATAAATTCTCACTATAATAAATGCTAAAAAATAGGAAATTTTACTGTATACATTTCATGACAAATGAAAAGCAGAGCAGTTTATGCCAGACATGCATCCACTTAAAAAAAAATCTTGAAATTGCACTGTTCCCTGTGTTTTTTCAGAGCTCGCTTGATCCCAACTTTCCATCCCACAATGCTAACTGGCCCATAGTTCACAAAGGATTTTGTTCCCTCTGTGTACTTTTACAGCTCAACTTGAACATGCTTTGTTATCTGCTTATATTAGTTAAGCAAGAAAATAACTGTAGTTCTAAACAAAGCATATGCTAGTTCAGAGCATGCCAAGGAAGCACAATTTCCGAGGTTGTTTTCTCCCCACTTCATCCCTAAGCAACCAGAACTCTCATAAAATCAATAATGAAAAGGGAAGAGAGGGCTAAAGGCACAGAGAGATCAGAGAAGCTGCAGGAAAGGAAAGTGAGTGTGCAGCCCATCCAGGTGCTCTCTGTAACCTTTTTTTCCTGGTGCATCCTCTTTCCCTTATGTTCTTTTTCTATAAAAATGCAGCTGCAGCCAGCTGCCTTGCTAGGGAAACCACAGATGGATTTTTGAGATACTTTAGGTGGAGGTTCCTCTGATTCTCATTTGAGCAATGTAGGAACTTGAAACTGGACAAAAAATGATGTTTCTGAATCGACACTAATAGTCTGTTTGAAGCAGTGTGGAGAAAAATAATATTCAGTGATTAAATAGCAGTCAAGATTATAAACCATCTGACACTCCCTGAGCTCCAGATGCTAAACATATCTTTGGGACAAGATAGTACTTGCAAGTTGATGGCAAAATAAATATGGAGGATATGGTCAATCTCTCCCAGAACTAAATAAAATCTTGATGACTGCTCTTGTTTGATTCAGAATTTTAATTATACTCTGTTTCTTTGTTTTTCAAGGAAGAAAAGCTTCTGAAAACACTTGTGCAGCTCGGGGTCCGCAGTGGCAAAACTGCCAGTCTAGAGATGGAAGTGGATGGGCTGCCCTTCTACAACACCCATTCACTTATGATTGAAAAGCTGCTGCAGGAAGCACAGCAGTGACTGCCCCAAAAGATTTCTGCATCAAGAGTTGCTCCCATGTCATTTCCTTATTCTTGAGGCTCTCACAAGGTGCAAAAGATCAGAAAAATATGACTTTTCATCTCTAATGTCTTGACCACGCACAGCCTTTCATTGTTACCCTTGCAATATCTCTGTGAAACAAGAGGATATAATTCACTTGGTCTACCTTTCTTTTCTGTAATTTTATAATGGAAAATGAATATTAAATGATATTATATAATAAGAGGTGATCTGGATTTTACAAAGAAAGCATGAAATTACAGTGAGATATTATTGCACTGCCGTTCTTGTTTTACTAACCTCATAACTGCAACAGGAAGTAACTCCCGTAGCAACTTGAATTTAAAAATACTTGTGGTGAGGAGAACAGCTACAGTAGAGAGGTAAGATTCAAAACAAAACTGCAGTGTCACAGTTGTGAGAGCTCCACTGCACACCTCCTGTTGCCCCTCTAACACTGTGTTCTTATGGTGAGGGATAGTTTGTGGAAGTGTGAGGAGATAAGGAGAAAATTTTAACTGAGCTAATTAAAAGAAAGGCAGCATTGCAGATGTTCTGTGTAAAGGGTCAGCTGTGCCATTAACCCCTGTCATATTAGTAATTAGCCACTTATATATTTTGCCACTTTATGGATAATAGAGAAAAGTCATAGACATTTCAGAATAATCCTGTTGTTACAAAGAAATCAATTAAATACAAAACTAATGATTAAAAATATTAGAAATTGAAGTATGATTAGATATTAATAAAAATTTGCATTCAGTATGAAATAAAATTATGTCAATAAATTTTTACATGAATTCCTGTTGTAGAAATTCAGCTCCTAACAAGACCAAGTGAAGTAACATTAAATTCTATCCCATAGGATTGCTAACACTGAAGCAGTACACAGTAAATGGCTGTGAACCAGCTTTTGTCATTTAAAGCTGTGATTTTACCTTAACTCCAGGTGAGTGTCAGGACTGAAGCTGTGCCGGCTGTCAGCCCTTGCAGCAGAGAGGGGCGGGTACATTTGACACCACCTCTAGAGCACTGGTGCTTTACCTGTCATGGAATGGAAGTTGCCTTCAGCTGGACTTCCAGCAGTGAGCAACACTTTATATTTCTTCTCCTTCCTGGCAGGTGAGTTTTATTTCCCTTCTTCAATGCAAGACAAACAACTTTTTCAGAAGGAGAAAAATAATTTCATACCACAGACACCAGCATATTTTGAACACTAACCTCCTGAAGTCCCTGAGGATACAGAGGCTTTAAAGACACACAACAGCTGAACACATGACAGAAAGAAATCTTAATGCCAGACTTCTGCTATACATTCAGGTTCACAAAAAACCCCAGTGTTTATTTTCTAGGTCAGTAATTTTTTTAAAAATTTGTTTTATCTAAAACCTTCTGAAAGGATGATCTAGAAAAGTATTTTGGAAGTTTTACAATTGGAAAATATCTCTTTTAGAAGTCTTCAAACTCTTCAAACGATAAGTATTAAGTAAAATATTTCATATGAATGCTTGAACTTTTTGCCAAAGCCAGTAACCCCGCAGCACGGCATATGTTCACTGCTGCACAGAACTCACAGAACAAAATTGGCATCAATTTAAAAGAAGCAGCTGATTTTATTCTGTCTGTGCTACTGACTTATTACACTAACAGGTGCAATGTATATTTCCTAGCACTAATTTTTGCCCAAAAATTTTCATTTAGTAAGCTTTTGCTCTTTTTTCTTCCAAAACAAAGTCTTAACAGACAGATTTCATAAAGAAATACAAGATTTAATAATTTATTTCTCTTTTTCTCTAGTGCATGCTCTTAAAATATCTTCTAGTGTGCATTCCTAAGCACGGCATTTACTTCAATAGCGCATGTAGCAGGCCCCTAGCAACCTTTGCAGGACTCTTGAGTGAATGTGTTTTGACTGAGATGGAAGAAAAAGCTCTGAGTGGGAGTTACCTTCCTGCTATATTGGTTACAGTTCTGCAGCCTAAGCCAAACAGTTACAGTACAAAAAGAATTGGTAAAATGTTGGCCTCAAGGAAAAAAAAGGGAAAAGAAGAAAAAAATCCCTCCTTTCTGTTGCGGGTTAGCAGGTTAACTGCTGAGAACTGTAGCAGAACGCTGAGCTGTGTTACACAAGTTTCCATCTGATTTTAAACTGCAGCAGCTGACCAAAGCTGACCACATCAAAGACCCAACTCAAATGAGCCTTAATCCCTCAGATGACAATTCTATGTAGTACAGCATGCTCTGCATTCCAGTTGTCTAGTTTAAACAGCACGGGGAACTGTAAAGAAGCAACGCAAAAACACGACAACAAATATTTATCCTAGAACAAACCATGTGGGACTTGCAGCCTGACAGGTTGTGGGGGTCCGAGGAGTTGATGCTTAACAATGTACAAGCTCAGCACTACAGCAGTCAGGAGGGAGTCCCTGCCTTATGAGCCCCTTGGAATACACAGCAGATGAGATGAAAGATTAGGAGAAAATAAAGCTAAACTGTGCTAATAGTCAGGAGAAAAAAATGCAGCTGTAAAGTAATTAATCCAGCTGAGTGGTCAAAGTATAAAGAATGTAAAATAATTAAACAAACCAAATGTTAACATAAGCAAACCTAATCCCTTCTTGGGACTGGGGACATGAATCCTTTTTGCAAGAGGAAGGAGGAGAGGATCTGTAGTCTCACAAACAGAAACTGTGGACCAAAGCTAAAAGATAGCTATTTCAAGCATAGTGTGAAAAAATATTTTTAAAAAATTATAAAAACATTCTTTATTAAACACATCTAATTATATCTAATATTGCATTCTCCAGGTGGTTTCCAGAAAACTGTTAGAATATATTCCTTTTGGAATCTGATGGCAAGCAATATGTTACTATGACATATTCAGGAGCAGACCATGTGTTTAGACGATCTTTTGACTCAAAAGCAAACCAAAGAAACAAAACTGATTATACTGCTGGAAGTTATCAGCTCCAGATTGCAGAGACAGAGGTGTTTCGAGGAAGGTCTGAAATGAGAGAATTGAAAGGACAAGGCGATATTCATGGTGTAGCAGCTACAGGTACAAGAAGGTGTGATGAGCAGATCACAAAGAAGAATCATGCAGGATTAACTAGCACAACAAAAACCAAAAAAAACCTAGAGAGGAGGTGGTGGTAGGAACAATACTGTGGAGCACAACTCCCACGTCTTTAAAAGCCATTATTCTCCACTTACTCCTATATTTTGTTTCTGTCTAAACCAGGACACAGATCATTCATACATCATATCTGATACCGTATTTACTGAACAATGACCAAACCCTAAACTCTATTATCTGTGGGCAAAAACAGAGCTTAAACAGGATTCATTCAACAGTTTCCCTGACAAATGCATTGTTATTTAATTGCCTGTATGGCCTGTGCTACACATGATACACAAACTGCAAAGGACACAATCAAAACCTTAGGAAGGTGGAGTAGAATTTAGACATAATAAATATTCTTGAACACAATGACTCAGAGAAGCACATGGGATCAAAGTTCCTCAGGTAATACCAACCTCTTGTTCTCTTCCAAGTCAACAAACCAAGTTACTGACACCCCTTGGAGCCCAGAGTCTCATACTTCCAGAATTCTCTTGGAGCCTTACAATGAGGTTTAACAGTCTGAGATTCAACAGTCAAATAACAAATAAAGGTGCTGAGCCCTTTGTTCTGCCATAATGACATGCACTATGGACTGATTGTTTTAGGAATCTGGTTCTGGCATGGTCTCTGCAGGCTTTGAAACTGGCAGAAGACGTTGTTATTTCAGAGAGTTACAGAGATGTTGCAGAAGTGTTTTGCTGGGCTTTTTCTTTTTAAAAGTATATATGGGGACATTAGATTTTTTCTGTCTCATACCTTCTCAACAGATGATAACAGTTTGTAGAGAATTCCTTGCTCCAGGTGCTACAGGGGCAAACAGAAGGCAGCTGAAGATGAGCTCACCAGAACTACACACCACGAGTACTGGCTTATTCCAGTCAATGCAGTCATCAAGACAAATAGGTTTTAAGTGGTAGCACAGCAACAGATGTGTGATTATAATTGAACTGATCTAGCACATACTTTCCTCACTATTGCCAGGGTCCAAGCACCCCCAGAAACAGCTTCACTCTGCAGCATTGCTCATAAGCTTTTGGGAGGTCACACTGTTGTAATACATGAATAATTCAGACAGATACATAAATACGACCATAGCT
Source organism: Pseudopodoces humilis (assembly GCF_049639895.1). Classification (NCBI taxonomy): domain Eukaryota; kingdom Metazoa; phylum Chordata; class Aves; order Passeriformes; family Paridae; genus Pseudopodoces; species Pseudopodoces humilis. The sequence continues at coordinate 46,814,231 of NC_142206.1, forward strand.
GCAGATGTAGGATTAAGGTCGTTTTGATTAATGCTATAGGCTGTCTACACTAGTTGTGAAGCAGTCCTTCATTCCAGCACCATCAAGAGGTATTTGTAATAACCCTGGCTGTTGCTCATGCTGTGTTCTGTTGGGAGGTTCAGTAGTGTTCAGTGGATAGGATTCCTTCGTCTCAGTACTCTGATGGCCTAAACACGTTAGACAAGAGTCTCTCATCTTGACAAAGTTCTGGTAAGTGCTTTCACTGGAAAAACAGTACAATATTGGGTCAGCAACACAGTTAAAAGTAGTTAACAGGAGAGAAATATGGTAAACATTAAATATTCTCTCAGCAAATGAGCAGTTGTTCTCCAACAAGCTACGAACCACGAGCAGGATGTGGTATGGTCCAAAGCAGACTAAAAATATGCAAACAGTGCTTGAAACCAGTCTTTTAATTTGGATTTTCTTCTTCTTTTGGGTGCCGGGACTCTTGTGGACAACTCGTAAAATCCCACAGTAGGAAAAGGCCAGCAGAAAGAAGGGGAAAAGGAAGCCAGCAGAGAAGCGGTAGTAATTGACATTGTGCTCCCATTTCTTGATGGGGTAATGCTCAAAGCACACCAAGTGGCTCTCAGCATCCATACTGATCTCCCCGTGTGTGAAGACAAAGCAGCATGTCATAATTTCTTTGGCCCAGATAATGATGCTCACAATGGCAGCAGCCTTCATGGTCCGAAAGCGCTGAAACCGAAAGGGGTGCACTACAGCCAGGTAGCGATCAATGGAGATGCAGCACAGGAAGCCCACGCTGATGTAGATATTCTCATATAGGATGATGCCACAAACTTTGCACAGCAGCTCATCATAGGTCCAGTTGTCATGCTGTAAAGCATACTGAAGCCAAAAAGGCAAAGAAAATATGTACAGCAGGTCTGCTATAGTCAAATTGCAAAGGTAGATACCTAATTCATTTTTAGCTTTGATCTGTAAATATCCATAGTACAGTGACAGGCAGTTAGCTGGCAAGCCTAATATAAACACAAATATGTACACCACAGGGGATAATGTCTCGTGGATATCATGATTAATATTGCACTTCTCAGTCACATTCTCTGTGAAATTTGCCATCTTCTACTTCTCGCTGTGTATCACTCATCAGGGTCCTGAATGTAAGACTTAATTACATTCAGTTTTCATGTAGAGTTTATTTCTTCCACAAATCTTTAGGCTGAAGTGATGACTTGCTGCAGGATGTTAATAACCTGAAGTTAAAACACAAGGAAATCTTTAGAAGGGATACAACTGTTAAATATATAGTACACTTTTCAGAAAGCTGCCTTTTCCTAGCCCTGAGTCTTTGATGAATCCTGTCTGGGAAATCGAGATTCACATAACTCCTCATATGTAACAGACAAGTGCCAGAAAATTATGTGATCCAGAATCACAAAGCAAATTACAAATATTTTTTGTTTTAGCTTTGGAGGTATCTAAAATGGAAGAAATATCATCTCTGGTTTACAGATGGGTCAGAAAAGCAGTAATCAGATTTGTCTGTGATGGAAAAGATGTCTCTGGTAAACCAGCAGTCCACACAGACTTCCTTAGAGTTTGTAGGGTGAACAAAACTCTTGATTATTAATTTCCATTTCCTAAATTTCTGTTTATATACAAGATACCATGTAATATGCAGTTCAATTCAGCAGGATGATGAAAAAAGGGAGAATTATTAGCATTTTTTATTACAGTTACTTGTAAAAACAATCCTGAAAGCAAGCTGTCTTCCTCTGTTGGAAGGACATGGTGAAACTCTGGTACAGTGCATCGCCAAGGTGTCAGTTCTACAGGATATGCTATTAAATATTCCTTATTTGCCATCAACTCCCAGACCCACACATTTATGACTTATACATTTGTATCTTTCCTTTTCATCTTCACTGAATATGAATGTAATGGTTTTCACCTGAAGAATCTGGTATAATCCAAACACATACCCATAGAAGCCATTGCTATGCTATACTGAACTATACTATAGTTATTTAATACACAAAAAACACTGTTGATGATGGGTTAGCACTCAGTTCTATCAGATCAAGCCTGGATCCAGCTCACAGTGATGAAACCCTCAACTAAACAATGAAATACCCCATTTAGCATGCTCAGCATTGGAGATCAGCAGGGCAAACTGTGCCTAGTGTGAAGGGAATGCATTTTTAACCTGGTGGTGCAGAACAGCAGGACTATTTCTTTCAATGTCTCCTCAGAAAATTCAGGGATGTTGGGTATACCTTTGTAAGGTTAACAATTTGTATACTCTTTTCATAGCTTCAGATGCTATGGATTCAAAAGACAAAGATAAGATAAAGCCTTGCAGCTTTTCCCTGTTTGCAATGTTAATTTGCATTTTTGTCATTGTCTTCTGTCCCATCTAGGAACATAAAATTTCTTCCAAGGCAACCCTTACAAAAACATAACCACACTACAGTAAAATTACTGCCAGCTTTAGCATTTGAGGATGTTACTGTCAAATAATTTTTTAATACATGCTTTGTTTTTTGTTTTTTATTTAATAGTGATAGGCTTTACTCCTGTAGAAACTGAAAACAAAATCACTTGCTTTAAGCCAGAAAAGAATTGCCTGGCTGAAATAAGTGATCAAACCTTCAAAGAATTTCATTTTTTAGCTTGAACAACCATAGCCCCACATAATTCACAGCAAACACATACAAATAAGAATTAGGATGGTGTTTTCATCCCTTTACTTTTTCTTTCCAACAGAGAGAACATGAGCCCTGGTTTTGGTGGAAATATCCTTGGGAGCTCAGAAATTCTCAGTCATGAAACAACAGGCCAAGATAAGTTCATCTCCCTCAAAACTTTTAACTCCACTGTCCAACGCAACTTGTGTGAAAAACTGCTCAAGTCTAGCCCTCTGTTCTCCTCCATCTCTCAGTCTCAAGCAGCTCCTTTGGGGTTTAAGAGTCTCACGCTCTCCACTGTGAGTGTCACAATAGTTACAACTCATATATCAAGCTCAGCAGGAGAAATGCTGCTAAAGGGACCCAGTCACAGGTACCTGTGGCTCAGTTTGAAGTTTGCTCCAGGAGATTGTCATAACCCTCCCCTGGAAAAAATATGACAATGTTAGCAGTGCTGACATGTACAGCAGAAATCAATCACTAAAATCATGTACAAATTTTCCCAAACACTGATAGCTAGGGGCCATTAGCTCCCCTGTAAAAACATCTGGGTTCTCCAAGGCTTCATAACCACCACATATCTCTTCCACCTGCAGACAAGGGCAGTGCTGAGGCAGGTTTGATAACCTTCTCACCCCAACCCATCTCCAGGCCTGAGTTTGTGTTTCATAGCATTTTTGTATAATGATTTGGTGACTTTTACATGTAAGGGTTTGTCTGCACAGGATGATTGGCACACTTTAGTTATTCTCTAAAATACCTGAAATCTGAGAGCTATCATCATATCAACCAGCACAGTGCCCAGCCAGTGTCTAGCTCCTGTCAATAAGGCCAAATAGTAATTCAAAAGCTGTTGACAGTTTTGAAAATTCATAATTATCTTTATATGTCTAGCACTGAGTTTCATTCAGTGTTACCCAGTGAGTTATTATGGATCACAGTATGAGGAAAAGCAGATGTACTCTACAGCTGCAGTGTTTTTTAAAAATATTTTTTCCTCTAAGAATTCTAAATGTTTTTATCAAATTATGTTTACATACAGAGAATATGATTCTCTTTAATAAGTAATCATTTATGCTTAGTTTAAAAGTCTTTCCAGAATGCAGAATGTGAAGGAGGCAGCAAAAGTCTTATTGATACAATATTATGCTATTATAATATACACTTATGATTTCAGCAACATTTCCTGCTCCTGGAGTAAATGCTGGAGCGAGCTCTTCGAAGGGCCAGGAAGAGAAAGCTGGTTGTAACAAATCTCTTTGCTTTGTGCTAAAAAACCCTCCCCAATTTCAAGGATGGGGATGAAAAAGAACGATCCAGATTCTTCTGCAACAGCTGTCTTATACTGCTGCTCTGGTCAGTGGCAACAGTGAGCCATGAAATTCTTCCCCTTGTTTCAGTTTCCTTCCCTCAGTGTGTGGGCTCTGGGCTGCCTTTGTACCCTTTGACCACTCATGCCTGGCTAGTGACAGACTCAGCAGCCAAATGGAAATCCAGAGGCAGTTTAACTTTTCCCCAGAACCAGGTACACTAAATATAGCTCTGCACCAGCCAGGGAGTGAAACTGTAGGATTTTTTCAACAAACCTGGTATCAAGAGACTGCACCAGAAGGTTTAAACAAATGGTTATGGAAGAGCCCACTCTGTTATTAAGAACATGTGGCACAATATTCTACAAGCTGTCTGAAAAAGTGGAAAATGGAGGAAAGGTGATACAGGGTATAGAAGGAAAAAGACAAAGACCTCCCCCATTACTTTTTGGCCCCATCTGGATAGAGGGAGGAGAAAAATTTAAACAGTTGCTCTATGAAAAACATCTGGGGTGCAGACAATCATAAAGCTGAAAGCAGAAACACACAGACATTTCTTTTAGACAATTTTAATATGGATATAGCAGCCGTGTAACTTTTTTTTTCATCATAGTTTATGTAACACCTTCAGTATCATGAGCCCGCAGTCATTTCCAGGCAAAATTTCTCTCTCCTATATGCCCACATCTTTTAGATGATATCCATCTAAGCCTAAGTCTTGGCAATAAAATAGAGACTAGCTCCATCTACATGAGCTCCAAACAATTCTCTTATTCCTGGATTAAAAATAAAGCCAAGGATCCTAGAGCTTCAGAAAGCCTTACTTTTCATGATTTAAACAACCCAACTTGATTACTCACTGGAGAGTTCAACATCAGTTCTTTTCTTTCCCAAATCCATTGTGCCTCAGTTGTTGACAAACACGACTTGCCCTGCACTATGAACCATGGGGCAGTTCAGTGTTAAGAGCTGCCTGCTGGCAATGGCACAGGAAGCAGCCAGAGCCACTGGCACTGACACCAAAGCCTCTGCACCTTGGACCAAGTAGCAGCATGGAGCACAGGTGGCTCTTTTCAGTTTCAGTGAACACTGCTACAATTTTCATTTTATTAAATCTGTCTGCAACTAGGCCTACATGTTTTTTTTGGCAGAGACAAATGGCACTGTACCAAAGGACTTCCTTGTTGGAATTTGCAACCACTGTGCACCCAGCTTGTCTCATCCACAAAGCACCCACTTCCATTAATAGGGAGTGTAGCATGCTTGTGTGCCTGCATGGTCTCTTGCTATTTAATCTGTCCTTGCACCTGTCATACAGTGCAGACAGGCCTGAGTCACTCGGCTGCCATTGCAGGACTTGAACTGTCCGGAATCAGAAACCCAGGGTGATTTCAGTTTAGGATTCGATTCAGGCCACAATTATCTACACAAACACCAACCCTTAAATTCACATGCTAAGCTTCCTTCAACACTTGCAGGTTTGTCAGATTGTTTGATCCTGTTTCACAAAGCCTGGAAGCATAAGGTCAGATAAGAACACAGGGAAGCGATGAGCAGCAGAAGAGACTAGGGACAGGTTGAACCACATAAAAAGGGCAGGAAAGGGATAATACCCTTAGAGAAAGTTTGAGGGGGAAAAAAAAAGTAGAAAGTAGAAATTTGGGTGCACCACTGAGTATGAAGAAATGGCACAATGATATTTGGGTTTAAGCGGAAGAATTATGATGTAAAAGATGGACCTGTTGGAGCAGGTCCAGAGGAGGAAGCTCACAGAAACTACAAGAGGGGTGGAGCACCTGTCCTATGAGGAAAGGATGAGAAAGTTGGAGCAGTTCAGCCTGGAGAAGGGAAGGCTCTCAGAAGACTTCGTTGCAGCCTTTCAATACCTAAAGGGAACTTACAAGAAACATGGTGTTCTGGTTTAGGCCAAATCTGGGAGAAAACCTCCAATGGGCCTCTCTCCAGGAAGCAAACCCACATGGCCCCTTCCCCCGCAACCTGTTTGGGAAGAGATTTATCCAAGAGAAGTGGAAAAAAACTGTTTATTTAACAGGTAAAACACTACCCAGCACAAAAATGAACAATACCAAATTACAAAACCTGTTTCTTGGCTAGGCAGACAAATGGGGATACAATTTAGCATCACAGTCACCCCAGGACACATGAGGACACACTTTTTTAATAGGACTTCTAGCAACAGGACAGGGGGCAATGGTTTTAAACTACAAGAGGGCAGAGTCAGACTACATACAAGAATGAATATTTTTATGATGAGGGTGATAAAACACTAGCCCAGGTTGCCCAGAGAGGTGATGGATGCCCCATACCTGGAAACATTCAGGGTCAGGTTTGATGGGGCTCTGAGCAACCTGGTCTAGTTGAAGATGGCCCTGCTCATTGCAGGAGAGTTGGACTAGATGGTCTTTAAAGGCCCCTTCCAAACCAGACCATTCTGATTCTAGAGGGGTATCAGATAGAAAGAGCCATGAAAGGTAATGAGAGATACTTCTATTAATACAAGATAAGTAAAGGAAAAGAAAGACATATGAAGTACAAACACAAATATATATATTTATTTTTATAATATAGAATTTATAAAACATGTGTTTATATGGTATATAAATATTTTTTATTTATATAAAGATAGTTTAAATATTTCCTGTTATTTTTCATTCCAATCTTTAGAACTAGGATTTTTAACCAGTATCTAACAAAATCATTTTTAACAATAGGATGGGGGCATAGAGGAGAATAGATCAGCAAAGGCTAACAGAAATTTTTAAAAACTACCTGCACTCCAGGAGATTTAATTACTGCAATTTGTAAATTATTGCTGGTAGTGTTTAAGAAATTATGACAAATTGGGGTAAAATAGACATAACACTTTATTTTGTGAAAAAAAGGAGCCAAATTGAGATTCTAAACTAAAGCAATTTACATCTATGCACAATCCATTCAGTGTTTGTAAATTGCAAGTGGGTTTTTCTAATGTGAATCTCTGAGTACAATAATTATTACTCTGTATATCTGTTTCAGTTGAAGGGAACTGTAAAGCTGTACTGTAAATTACAAATAACTTTACTTTAGTCATTATCAGATGACTCGTCTTATAAACCTATTGTCAAAGAAGGAAGTCGGCAACATTTTTTTCAGAATCCACATAAACAAAAGACTAATTAGTCATCAATGCCCAATTTTTCCTAACAGGGACATGCAATTTTTTAGTGTTGAGTAAATCATTCAATTTGTTTCATCTTTTGATATTCTGGGAACTCCATGGTCTGTTTCTATACCTTTCCATTTCAGGTTTTTATGACTTTGGACTTCTTTGTTATGCCTGCACATATAAAAGACAACTTGAGATGAAGAGCAAGGGAGGCAGGTGGGATAATTAGCACAGTTAGTCCTATATCATAGAATCAGAGAATGGTTTGGGGTGGAAGGAACCTTAAAAATCACCTTGTTCCAACCATGGGCAGGAACACCTTCCACCAGACCAGGATGCTCAAAGCCCCATCCAGCTCGGCCTTGAACACTTTTAGGGATGGGGCATCCACAGCTTATCTGGGCAATCTGTGCCAGTGCCTCAATACCCTCACAGTAAAGAATTTCCTTCTAACATCTAATCTAAATATTTTAGTTTGAAGCCATTCCCCCATGTCCTATAACCACATATAAAGATTTTTCACCCTTGTAAAAAATCTCTCACCATCTTTCTTTTAAGTTCCCTCCAGGTACTGCAAGGCAGCGATTAGGTCACCCTGGAGACCCCTCTTCTCTGGGCTGGAAATTCCCAATTCTCTCAGCCTTTGCTCACAGGAGAGGTGCCCCATCCCTCTGATCACTACAGAGACCCTCCCCTGGACTCACTCCAGTAGGTCAATGTCCTTCCTGTGCTGAGGACCCCCGAGCTGGATGCAGCACTGCAGGTGGGGTCTCACCAGAGGGAAGTGGAGGGGCAGAATCCCTTCCCTCCCCTGCTGCCCATGCTGCTTTGGATGCAGCCCAGGACATGTTTGGCTCTCTGGGGTCCAAGCATGTCCAGCCTCTTATCTACCAGCACCCTCAGGTCCTCCCCAACTGAGCTCTAATCTATTCATCCCTCAGCCTGTGTTGAAACCAGGGATTGCCCCAACCCAGGTGCAGCACCTTCCACTTGATCTTGTTACCTCATGAGATTCCCATGCACTTCTTGAGCTTGCCCAGGTCCCTCTGGATGGCATCCCATCCTTTAGGTGTGTCCCTCCTCTCTTTGGTGTCATCTACAAATCTGCTGAGGCTGCACTCAATTTCTTCATCTGTGTCATTAATGAAAATGCTCAATATCACTGGTCCCAGTACAGATCCCTGAGGGACACCACTTGTCACTGAGGTCCATTTGGACTCTGTGCCATTTACCATGACCTTCTGCATACAACTGTTACACTATTTTCTTATTTGCCTAAGAGTCCTCCCACCAAATCCATCTCTTTCCAATTTAGAGAGAAGGATGTTGAGGAGGACCATGTCAAAGGCTCTACAGGAGCCCAGATAAATGATATCTGTGACCCTTTCCTTACCCACTGATGCAGTCACTCCATCACAGAAGGCCATAGGCTGATGAAGCAGGACTTGCCCTTGGTAAAGCTCTGCTGGCTGTGCCAAATCAACTCCCTGTCCTTGATGTGCCTCAGCAGAGTGCTGAGGAGGATCTGTTCCATGATCTTTCCCAGGCACAGAGGTGATGCTAACAGCTGGGTAGGACCCAGGGTCTGTCTTTCTATCATTTTAAAAGATGGGTACAATGTTTCCATTTTTCCTGTCATCTGGGACTTCTAACTGCCACAGCTTCCCAGATATCATGGACAGCAGCTTGGCAAATACATCTGCCTGTTATCTCAGATTACTCATTCTATCTCACACTACTCCTTATTCTTTATCTAAGATTAGGGCCTTTTTACCTCACGTGAGGTTTGAGCAACTGGTTGAGTACAAGAAAATGCTGAAAAAAAAATAACTTTGGAAAATCCCTATTTATGGTAATAAGAAGTTCATGCAATGTGTAATTTCAGGCAAGAAGTCCAAGTAGTATCAGGGAGCTGAATCACAGCTGAAATTAGTCATGCTATAGCTGCCTCAAAGCTTTAAAAAATGATCCTTATTTGCTCCTCACTTCCTGCTGTTAAAGATCAACCAAGTAGACAACATGACCCTCCAAGTATTTCACTGCTGCGCTACTGTGACTAGTTCCTACCCACAGGGCACATGTTTGTGTATGACTTGCTGGAGTACAGAACGGCGGGTGGAGAAATACACATCACACCACTTCCTGCAGACATCTTAAAACCCTGTTACTCAGAGAAAAATCTCCAAATCTTCCTTTCCCCTGAACTAAAACCTCAACCAAGTCAATGTCCCTCTCCCCCACAATCCTCCTTGACACAAAAGCCAAAAAAACCCATCCTGTCTCTATAGAAGAAGCAGCAGGCAAGTAATAATCAGTCATAGACAACAGAACTGCTTGTAATTCCAAACTTGTACACTGATCCTCATTGAGCAGGGCAATACAAGAAATGCCAAGATTACACAGGTCTTGCTTATTAGAAGCCACATAAGCCATGATCAATATACAATATTACTAATTGGAACAACTGGAACAACTGTGTTGTAGCCTAGGATTGAGAAATAGGAACTTCACCCTTCTGAGTTAAATTAATTCTGATTCATTTTACTATCTACAGCCTTGGGGAAAATCATCCTTCTGATTAATTTTCCTAAACTCTGTATTATTGCCTCTTTTGATGCTGCAGACCCCTCTGACAACAGCACAGTGATATCAGGCAATGCCAGATATCTTGCATTGAAGTCAGTGACTTCAGGTTTAACTCATATCTGTATTGCATTTCAATGACTTTTGCCTTTCTCGGATTGCGAATGTTCCTGTAACCCCAGGACTGACACACAGCCCCTGCTCCACAGAGTGGCGACCCAGAGGGAGCCATGGGAGTCACACAAAGATTTCTCTGCTGCCTGAGCATGAGCTATCATACATTTACATACTGTGGGCAGTAGCACACTGCCAGAACCCTGTCCTGGTCAGCGCACCCCATCCTGGGCAGTGCACCTCATCCTGGGCAGTGCACCTCGTCCTGGGCAGTGCGTCCCGTCCTGGGCAGTGCGTCCCGTCCTGGGCAGTGCGTCCCGTCCTGGGCAGTGCGTCCCGTCCTGGGCAGTGCGTCCCGTCCTGGGCAGTGCGTCCCGTCCTGGGCAGCACACCTCGTCCTGGGCAGCGCACCTCGTCCTGATCAGTGCACACTAAGGCTGAGCTAAGCACTCTCTGTGAGCCTCTACCTTCAGCCAGATGTTCATGGCTCTGGAGCCAAGGAGTGTATTGAGAACAACTTGCTCTCTGTACCGACATGCTCACGCAGAAATGGTACGGAATGCCACCAACATGCAAGGCAGTCCCTTCTGTCAAGCTTCCCCAGTTTCACTCAAGGGAAAACTTGTTTAAAAGATGACAAGTTAGAGAATGAACCAGGGAGCAAATTATCTTTCTGCTTACATCTTTTGTAATGCCACTTTGAACCCAAGGATCAGCACACCATACCCTCTAAACAGAACTATCTCATTAACTAAAAGTCATTTGGAAAGCAACCAAACATGCATCTACACAATTTTTTCTTCTCGTTTACTGATAGTTCAATGGACAGGACTTATTCCACAGTGCTGCTGACAAGCTTGGGACACCCATAGCCAGTGTTTGACTAATAACACTTGACAACTAGCAAAGGCTGTCTGATAGAAAAATTTTGCTTGCTAGGTCTAACTGAAATGTGGTTGAATCTCTGGCTTGTCTAAAAAGATTGAGCAGATCTCCTGTTTAAGGAGAACGTTAGCATTTTCATTATTTCATGCATCAGCAAATAATGATACATTCAATAATGTAATCTCTTTTTAAAATGCCATTTTCTGCATATGTGATTCAGTATATGATTCATTTTGTATTGCATAAGTTTTAAGACATGGTAAAGTGAAAAACTGCTTATAATATTTGAAGAGTTTTCCCTTCCATTCCTCTTTTTTTTTTACTTTGATTTTTCATCTGTTTGGATTTATCTTAATCAGAGAGAATAAATTCTCCATGGGATAGGAGTCTGTTCAACTGAAGCACCTAACACTGTGTGCACTGCTGCCATCCAAAAAACTAAAATCTTTTGTGCCTTTGTACTGTGTTTGTGTTTCTGGCTTACACGGATCACCATTGTGCACTTCAGAAATGTTTCTGTTCTAGATCCAATTCATTCTAGTCTAGCACACCATCCGCCCTTCCACACACTTCTGTTTAGCTATGCTCATTTCCTTTTAGGTTCAATTGAGTCTTTTTTGGCTCTTGTTCTGTATTTCTTTCTTGGATACAGAATTGGAGTAGTGGTGTATGGGGTGCATTATGCATATGTATTTGTGCACATCTTCAAATAGTCCCCATCTAATTGGTAGAAACATAGCTCTATTAAACTATTCCTTATTTCTATCTTTAATTAAATGTCATCCTTTTTTTCAGTTTCCCTTTTGGAGATTAACCAAGTTTCCTGTAAAACTGAGTCAATATTCACATGGAAGATGTTTTCTTCTATTGTTATTTCTCAGTGTTCTCACGAGAAGCAGTGTGCCTTGCAGAAGGTTTTCCTCTATGCACTTTCCCTCATTACTGTTCTTACTCCCTAAATGACTATTGAAAATGTCAGTCTTTTTTTTCACTTGACGGCACAGGACTCCAACAACCTAGTTCCCAGTGGATTAATCACTTTATTTAAAGTGTTGGCATCTGTATCTGCAGGTTTGCTTACATTTCCATTTCCTGATTTTCCATTTCTGGATAAAAGAGGTTCAACATGAAAACTGAGAAAAATAGTTGGAGAGGCATGACCTCACAGAAATGCAAATCTCCCCTTCTTTAATGCTATCAAAGAAATTCACAGCAAAAACAACAACCTTGCTGTAAACCATTCACACTTCCAAACATGCTTCTGACTAGAGAAAAGGGAGAGAATCAAACACTTGTTAAGGGGAGTTCTGATGAGCTCTTGAGATGGAAAAGCTGGCACAGGAGATGTGAGATTCCAAACTGAGAGCTGTTCAGAAATCCAGGTCCTACTTTGGGGTGGAGGTGTAAAACTAGCTCTGAAATTTGGACATAAGTTCAAATTTCAAATAATAATGTTCTGACATGATAGACTTAGGGATTTTAGTTTAAGCCTCTTATAAGCTTTTAAAAGACAATTGCTGTTTTAAAAGCTATATCTGAACATATTCTTAAATATGGAACATAAATGAAATACACCCTCTAATTAGATATGAGTAGACACTAAATCATTATCCATCACAGAGTAAAAACTCTCCTTCCTTGGCAGACGGAAGATTAAATGTTTCCAGATATAAAATGGTAACATTCTAATGGTTACTAAAATATTGAGTTACAAGAAAGCCAAACCAAGAGATCTCTGAAACATTTTTATTCTTACCTGCTGAAATTTTAGTATTTTATTCAGGTGTCATTAAAGCGACTGAACTTTGATAGTTCAATTACATTTGCTTTTGTAATTCATTCGTTATTTATCTCCCTTTCCTCTGTTGGCAACTCAACCTCCCTTCAAAGCTTTGTGTCTTTTACTGCTGGCCTATAGGACATAACATAACAGAAGGAAGCTTGAAACCTTGCTGAATAAAGCAACGATATTCAGAAACAAAAGTCCAGGCTCATCCTAGCAGCGATAGTTGTCTGTAGCAATTTCTGAGTGGAGAATGTCAGGACAGGTCCCGTGTAGCAACAGTACCAGCAGCAGTGTCCTCTCTGTTACATGTAGGTCAGATCAGTTTTGCATTCCTATTTGATTCTGGCATGGTGACAGATCTGAGCCTAAGCAATCCCAGATCGAACTCCAAGACAAACCAGCTGGAAAGAAGTTTGTTGCCACAGAAACAATTTCTGGCAAGAGGGCTCCATGGAGAAGAACAGAGTATATACTTTCAGGAGAGCCTGTTTCTTACTCTCCCTCTAACAAGGTTCTTAACTTATTATCTACTCTTTTTCAGAGAAATTAGCTACAGCTTCCAGATTAAAAATGCCTAAAAAGCTTTTATTTTCCTATGTTATTAACAGGGTTCAGAATGGTGTTTCTAGTGGTGAAAAAGTGGATGTACCCCTTAGAGAGCAAACTGCAATGTTTTTCTTAGCTGCTGTTGCTTACTAATACCTTTAGTTAAAATTATTGGTCAGTTTCTTCTAAACATTCAAGCTGTTCTGTGTCTTTTCATAAACAATTGCCACCAGCTGTCAGGGTCAGCAGTTCTACAAATGCTTCAGCTGGCAGATTAATGCATAACAAGCAATAAAAGCCACTCAGAATAAGCTTTATAGGAAAAACAAGCATTAGAGAAGACGACCAGCTAATTATAAGGTAATGAGTCTCACAAGGCTGCCACATCTGGACTTCTTTTTCCACAGTTCTTCCCTTAAAAATAATTACTAAGTTGTGAAAATATTCTTATGAGTGGACATGACTTTCTTTATTTACCACCACACTGACACAATGCAGCCCTCAGAAGTGAAGCCCCAGGGCACTCTCAGGTCAGGACTAGAAAAACTGGAAGGCAAGAAATTTTCTTCTCCATGCACTGTTCACTGCAATGCCAAGAAAACCTGCATTTAGAGCATCAGCTGGTTAATCTGAGTGACACCATCCACAAGGCTGGTTAGGTGAGGAAAATTTACATTAATGCTCCCATCTTTGAACACCTGGCCCTGTTCAACTCTGCTCAGCCACAGCTGAGCTTCCTGTCTGTCTGACTTCACAAGCAGCCTCAGGCTCACCCTAATCAATGACATCCAGTACAATGACACCTGTGTGTACCTAGCTTTGGAGAGACTCGCTTTCCTCCCCTCTCTCCCCTTTCCCCATATCGCACTTCCCACTTTTCCTGATGCTGTAAGATTGCTTACAGTCCTCAGATCCAGAACAAAGGGGTAAATTTTTGTCCACTAACCACAAAGTGAAATAAACGCCTCTCACTTAAGGTCTCAAGTGACACAAGATTTTTAATGAGGTATTGGAACCACCGAATCTTTCTTCATTTAAAACTGTGATATTCAAATCACAATGCTGTGATACAGACCTTTTCACCTCTGCAGTCACAGAACAACTTGTCTGATCCATTAAACTCAGCATTTTCTTACAGTATTCTTCCTAGACCCTGTAAAGGCCTCTAAAACTTTGGGGATGTACTTTCCATGTTATCATCTTACCTGTATCAGCTGTATAGCACCGAGTGTAAAATAAGCTGGAAACAGCACTCTTAGGCCTCTTTACTCATCCAACAGAAAGTCTTTACAAGTGCATACACAGGAACAGCCTGATATGGGGGAACAACATAGCAGCAGTAAGATGGGGAGGCAGGAAGTATAGGGGCAAGGACAGTAGAAAATTTTGTTTCCTCAAAGAAGAAATGAAAGAGTGGGTGTTAAATACACAGGACTGACTACCTTTTACTGGCTTCTTGATTAAAGAAAACTTGAAAGAAGAAGTGGTTAGACACTATGCTCTTCTGGGACCAGAGTGAATACAGGGTGCTAATGTGGAAAAAGTCACAGTGGGTGCTGACTAACAGACTGCTCAGAAAGTCCCATAATGCTCACAGTGACAGTCACATCTTATGAGCCTACGTGCAGCCATTTTTACTTACTTTACTGTTAAGTTTCCTTATATTTTTATTAATAAATATCTGCACTTGTTTTGAACAGAAGAGGACAGGACAAGCTGTTATATCCTTCTGAATTCTCTATTTCTCAGCTTCCCTCCCCATGCAACACACAAAAGAAGAAAGCATCACTCAGTGAATTGTTTTTTGTTTTTTCTTTCCAAAGACTGACAAAAACAGGAAAAGCATTCTCAACAAGGACAAGTTACAATAATGAACAAAAGGTTTTTATTCTATTGAAAAAAAAGATTAATTTCTCACCTGATGGATTTCATTTCTCTAAACAAATCCTCACATTTCAAGTTTTCCAAGCCAGATTCTGAATAGCAGCAAGAAAAGCGGCTTAGTGTTTGGAAAGTATAGTAATGACATATGCTTGAGATACAAAGACAAAACTATATAGGTGTACACAGAGCACCCACACATCAAAGATATGTGGTTTAGCAGTTTCATGTTAGGTGTTACTTTAGCTTGTGTTCTCAGGGGAAATAAAGTATTTAAGTCATTTACTAGTCCTTCAAAATATCTACTATCTATTCAACTCACACAGTACTAGTAAGTTCTCTGAAAATGACTCCAGGAACTTATCTACAGGCAACTGCTCTGATTCCTTGCTGCAAACAACAAACAGTTTCTCAGTTTATCTTAACAATTTCCTTTCATCAGTACAACTTGATCATTCAGCTCTCCTTGTGTCTAATTGGAACTCAAGAAAGTGTTTTTGAGAAAACCTTTATTCAAAGTTCCTGCCAGCAGGACCTTTGCCAAGGAAATTAATTTTGAAGTTGTGAATCTTTTGGACACATTGCTTTGGTTGAGTCCTTGGAGCACCTCGCAGTTTTGCTTTAACAACTCAGCTAGAAAACTGACTTACCACCTCTCCAGGGGTGAGACCTGCTCGGTGATGGAAAACTAACTTGCTTTCAAGAATGAATAGATAAAAATCAAACTCACCTGTTAGCAGAGTTTATGCAAAGAAGTTTTGCCTTCAATGTGAAGAGCACAAAACTTCCCTTCTCCTCACTCCTTCTCAGGCTGCTGGTGAGGCTGTCCTCCTCCCAGCTGTGAGCAAGGCTGTCCGTGAAACAGTGCAGGAAAGGAGGAGGAGATTGTGTTTCAGCTCCTGTGCTCCTTATGGTTCATCTGTGAAGGAGTCAGCCCCGCCCAGCCCTCTCCTTCCTCACCCACTCACTCATAAGTGAGAGAGATGAGAGTGCCAAAAGCAGGCACTGAATACAGAGAACGCAAAGTACACAGAGCGGTGTTCCCAGCCATCCCCACCGGCACACACACTGACCAGCAGAGAACTGCACCGTGATCACAGCAGCCGGTGCAGAGGCCAAATCCAGCTGCTTCCAGCTTATCTAAACACACACAGATGTTGCCTCACGCAGGCGTATTGAAAAGTACACAGAGTGTTAGTGTTGTTATTAGTATCAGTTACAGTCAGTTGTTTCTAGAGCTCATGATCAAACCATTACATCCAAACACAGGCAGAAGGGGATCTCTGCACAAGAAATATCTTCTCTCACTGTGAAAGAGCAAGGGTTGTGAGGGGGGCAGTGCCTTCCTCTCTCGTCTGCACAGACAGACTGGGGCATAAAGAGACTGAAGGGCTTGGCCGAGGTCATTCAGGAAGGGTGTAGCAGATGAAAAAGCTGACCTCCTGCTAACTCACACCACTACCCCTATTCCCACAGGAGTGAAAGCTGCACTGTGGGATATGTATTAAACTGTCTCACTCAAACTGAAACATATTACTTTTAAAAACAAAGATAAATACAAATTACACCATTGAAGCTGGAAACAAAAACTGGTACCAGGTCAGGCTCTAAACTCAGGTGCATAACTCACCTGATGCAGTGCTCTGCCATGCAGCTGTAGGGACACCAGTGGCACTACATGGTCACAGCAGCACCCAACCAGTGCTCCCTCCTGCTCACTGCAATGGGTAACAGTGCTCTGAGGACAGCTGGACAGTGAGTCTGGAAACAGGAATCTTGTGCATGGAACTCTAAGATGTGTTCTCCATTTCCAACCTGGTGGAAAGCAGAGTGATATAAGCACAGGAAAAAAAAATAGAAAAAATAAAACAAACTAAAACAGGGAGAAGACAAAAGAACATCTGGAAAACCTGGAAATGCTCCAGGAGAACCCATGGCTAACATCAGAAACATTATCAAAAATAACTCCTCATTCCAAACACAGACAAAGGGCTCTTCATGTACAACAGGCTACCAAACGGCAGAGCCCTTTCTTTGCCAGGGCCTCTGGCAGGTCAGAGATCTAAAATTATCTAATTATCTGCAGGGTTAAGAAACGTCGCTGAATTTCTGAGGAGGCATGCAGCAAAAAAAAAAAAAAAAGAAAGGAAATTCTTGGATATGGTCATGAAAGGCTGCAACAAGCAGAGAACTGTCCTTTGCAGGCTTACTGTGCTGCTTGGAGGATGTCAAAGGTCAGGCAGCACACCTGGCTGAACACAATCTCCTGGAAGAGAGGCCAGAGGCTGAACACTCTCTGCAATATTAAGAAATATGAATGTCAAATTTATTAGGACTACTGGAAATACTCCCTCTTCTGATTAATTTTTGTTGTTGATGTTTGTTTGTGGTTTAATTTTTTTTAAATTTTGTACTCATTTAATCTTTATTATTTATTTTTAAATACATATATAAGAATACACATATTAAGAAAATCACCAGATTGGACCTTCCAGGAAGTGACATAAAACATTTGTTTCAATACCTCTTAATCCAAAATTATGTATCCTTGGATACTGTGAGGCTTTTTTTGAAGACTTTATAAAAGATGGTATTAAGAAAATGAAGTGCAGTAACTTCCTTAGAAGTATATGCTCTATTCTTCAGTAAAAAGCAACAGGGCATTATACTGGGCCACTTGCCTTCCTTGAGAGACTGTCTAGGGCAGACACCATGTGGTACCCAGTTCTCACTGGTGGCTGCAGGGAAAGCATTGCACCTTCTGCAGGGTCCAGGCTGCAGATAGGAAACAAGCCCTGAGAAGAACCACAGTCAGTGATTACCCTTTGGGTGCCAGAAAAAGCAGAGATACTTGCAGAGGTAATATTGTGGGCTGTATCTCTTTCCTGGTTCCCACCTTGGCTGCAGTTGTCTTGTCATGCTGATGTGCGTACCTGCTCAAAGATGTGTTACACCAGTGTTGAATACAGGTGGACAGAATATCCAGAAGGCACAGCCTGAACCTTGCTCATCAAACACAATACAGGTCGATCAAAGCAGGCTAAAAGGCAGCACCTGACCCATGCAGCTGGTAAAATATGCTTTGTAAGTGGAGCAGAAACACTGACTTCCACAAACCTCTCTCTCAGAAAATTACAGAGGAAAATAAACTCCAGAAAAATCCTGTGTTTGTTTCTTTTTCATCCAGACATTCTATTTTGCTTGTCTCAGCATGCAGATGCTGTAAAGCAGGTAACTAAAATAAGGGGATTTAAGGCCTTGGTGACCTGTCTTCATCACTTCCAAGGAGGCAGAGCCATGTGTTGCCACCTCCATCACACACACTCAGCCACTGCATGTTGGCCATATTTAGTTAGTCTCAAAATGAAAAGGAATAACATTTTTGGTAGCCTTTTACCTTCACGAATTATACAGTAGCTATTAAAGCTGACAAACAGCTATTACTCACTGCAAGTAGCAATTCTAGCTTTTTGCTCACTTTGGTCAAATAATTTTAAAGTGTGTGATGATTAAGTAACACTATTGATTTTAATTGCTCTTGGCTAACATATGTCAAAACCAGAAGCAACAAGATTGAAAAAGAATGGAGCTAAACTGGTCTTATGAAAGTCACAGATGCCATGGAAATGCAGCAGGAAGGAGGCCATTGAGACCATCTCCTTACCCATTGCGGAAAGCCAGACTAGCTCCTCTAGAGCTTATGATTCTCGTAAATTGCCATTGAGGAAGATTCTGCCTCATCTCTTGCAATACCTCCATTCCATGACTAGTGCTGTTCTTAAGAAGCTTGCACTAATATAAAAATCATTACCCTCCATGTTTCCAATTAATTTATCTTTTTATTGCCCTTCTGTGAATGTACCTGAAAACAGACTATTGCTACCTTTCTCAATATTGATCATTTAAATGTCTGAGGATTAATCATACTGTTTGTCTTAGATTTTTGTAGATTAAGCAACCTCACTTTTCCAGTGTTTTTTGTAGATCATGTTTTCCAGGTCTCTGCTCACCCACAGTGGTCTCACTTCCAGTCATCAGCATCCCTCCTTAAGTATATTCCAGCAGAGGCCCTTTCTGGCAGTGTTGGCATTGATTCCAAGTACTTGATCTACGCTTTGCCTATGAGGGTCAACTTTCCTATGAAATTTGATTTAAATCCTTTCAAGCACCCATTTTGGTGAGGAAAAGAGGAAAACACGTAAATTCTCTCTTTTGTAGTGATAAGCCACAGAGACATTCCCATTTGCATAGCTGAGTAACAAGAACTTGCTAATGTTCTTGCTGGTACCACCCTGGAGTCCCTGCAGGGTCAGCTCTTACACTGTCCAGAGGGGTGGCTGTGCAAAAAAACGCTTCACTTGTATCAGAGGTTTCACTGCAGCCAGGCATCTTGCTTTATCTAGCTGTTTTCCTCCTATCTTCCTTTGCTTCTGCTCTTATTCCCATCTGCCCAATGTGTTATTTTTAACCCTTCCCACAAGTTAGAAGGACAACAGGTTGTTCACAGGGACGTGTGACCAGCAGGAAATTCTCTCTGTCCTCGCTACGCTGGTGTTTTTCAAACCCCTTCAAAATTTAAATACAAAATCACTCAAAATGTCCTATTTTTGCCCACTTCAGTAGAGGGAGGAACCTGGAATGGCAGCAAGGACTCAATAAGATAGATAGGAACAGCAAGCCATCCCCACAGGGTTGGGGTTTTTTGCCAGGTAACATATGCCTCTCTAATTCCTTCCTGAGGCAGGAAACATGTTTCATTTACACTGAAAATGCTATTTAACAATCTTTTGCACCTAGACTGCAAATATCCAACATTTTGAGACCTCATTTTGCAGACTAGAAATGGGCTTCATGTTGGTGAATTTGGCAACCAAGTAATACCAAGTATGGTGGCTACATGTGGATTACCACTCATCATCTGCAGAGGATCATGGACCTGTAGAGGATCAGCTGGCCTGTCCTAGAGTGCTCTGTGGTACAGCTGCAAGCACCCAGTTCTTCCCTTTGCCTATAAAGGCAGAAAGGCCTCACTCTTACAGAGGAGTGAAGAATGAGGTGATATGAGCATCACACAGCTATCCAGGAGCTCTGCCCGTTTCTGTTGACAACACTGAACAGCGCAGTTGTGGACACAAAGGAAATGGAGAATGTAGAAATTTCTATGCCAAGCCTATGAGAATGAATAAAGAAGTTTTTTCAAAATCTCGGTGTCAAGGGCAGTGATATTATTGGTAGCCATTACAGCTACTCCAGAACCCAGGCTAAAATACCTCTGCTCTTGTTATCTACAGAACAGAGGCATTAATTATTTCCCCAGTTATGGTGCCCCTAGAAACACAGGCTTTGGTTGCAAGGACCCATGGATGATTGTGGGTGTGTTGGTATACTATAAATGTATTCATGAACTTCCATTCAACTATGGAAAAGAAGGCTGATCACAGGTAAATGGAGTTCATCAAGAGGGACAGTCATGTGGACCTGACCTCCTGTGCTGCTCCTCTTCCCCCTAGTAGCAGAGATTTGGGAATTCTAGTTTGAGAAGAGCTGTAGTTATAAGGTAGTCCACACACCAGGGAAGGGAACATTTCTTCTGATTTTAAAAATTCATGTGGATGAAATTTGATACAATAAAGTCTTGTTGGTATCTGTTTTCATTCATTTGCCTGATCATGTAAGAATAGAACAAGCACATGCTCATATAGGGCAGGGTGGGAATTCAAGATCTGCCAAATGGGACTCTGTTGCCATTGATATAGCTGATTAAATAAACAAGGAAAAGGATCTGTGTTCACAGGAGCTAAATGCAGGTAATAGAACTAGGCTTCAGGAATTCCAAGTTTTTTTCAATTAAAGAAGCCAAAATAAGCAAGGAAGGAAATTCTAAAACAATGACAATGATGTGGAAACTTGTACTGTTAAAAATACTGAAGACTAAATAGAAACAATATTGCCTCAATATGCAAAAAGTGATATGGATGTTCTTAAATGCATCATCCTATGAGTATTTTTAAGTTTTAGCTAGTTCCTATAGAGAATAAAGATAATACACTGGGCTGAAGAGCAGAAAGATGTCTAGTGCTGGCAAGGAGAAGTTACAAAGGAAGGAAAGTTGCTGGAGGCGAAATGGGCTTGACCAGACTGTAGTAGCTGGTTGCACTATCTGAGCTGAAGGACAGGATCTGGCAAGAAGGCTTGTTCAAACACCTCATGCAAAGAATTTTCTACCAACACACCATGTGGTTGTTGTTGGAAGGAGTTTTAAGAACACACCAAAACACTAAAAATATACTGTTCCTCATCAAACATACATAATAAACCCATCTCCTTTAAGCCTCAACTATCCAGGAGCAAGATGCTACTGTGTGGAAACACAAGAAAAAACAGCAATAGCAGAGACCCTCTTGCCAGTGAAGGTACCAAAGCTGCATACTGGAGTGTACACAATGATTCCCTCACTGGATACTGCTTCAAACCTGTAATGCTCTAACTGAGCTAAAACTACTCTGCATGGAGAAGGAACAACTGTACCAGAAAGCTGTGAGGTATGATGGAAACAGAGGACATAAACTGTACATGCTTACATGATGCCATCAATACAGATTCCTAAAGCATTCTACCCCTTTGCATCATTTACTGAAGGACCAAAAAAGCTGTGAGCAAGCTCAAGAGACTGAGCTAATTGAATGTTACCAATTTTAGCTTAATTTTAGTTAAATCCCAACTAAATTGATACAAGGTCTATCCCATACAGTTTGTGCCTACCTGTTCTCTCCATCTGCCTTTCCACAGAATCATAGAATATACTGGACTGGAAGAGACTCATAAGGATTATTGAGTCCAACTCCCTGCTCCTTGCAGGACTATCTAATAGTCACATGACTATGAGCATCATCCAGATGCTTCTTGAACTCTGACAGGCTTTTACTCTCCAGTGAACAACCAGTCCTTGCTCAGAGGACTGCAGGTGTAAAAAATGTTCCCGAGATATTTCTGTCACATAAATTTCCCTGATCTGCATGATTTCTTCTACTTTCACTTATAAATAACTGTGTCTTACAGAGGCACTCAAACTGATTGGGAGTTTTCCATCCTGTAGAAGACTGAGATACTGCAGCTGAACATCCCCAGCAGCTCTAAGACACTGTCTGTGGATTAGGTATTTTGTGGGCTCACAGTACACACAAATGTAAGTCCCAGTTTTGCATAGCTAGAGAAAAAAATTGCAAAGGTGCAAGGAAGAAATTTTTCACGGGTTTAACAACAATGGGATAATTTTGGTCAGAGATACTTAAAATGGCAAGGGAACATGGACTTCCAAATCCCATAATCTTCAAAATACCTTGCCAAATGGTAAAACAATCACAGTAGTAACCCTATGAAATGCTCACCTCAGTTCTTCAGATATACTTCCACAATTCTTGCAGAAAACTCCCTGTTCCCTCGAATGCAAGTCTCTAGAGATGCCTTAGCAGTCCACTGGCAAGTTGTGCTTATCCATCTGGAATATCCTTCTCAAACTCTCATGTTCTTCCTTAGCAGTGTGTTCCCAAACACAAACCGCTTTTCTTGCCATAAGTGCACCATGCACCACTCAACAACTGCAAAAAGTAAGGTGATCTTTGACTTGTAAATTTCAGGCTGTTTTACATGGAGAAGGTGCTCACTGTTCCAAGTGTGGAATCCAAAGGCAGCCAGCACGTGATGTTGGAGAGGAAGCAGGAGGCTCTTATACTTTTATCTGATGAAGCAGAGGCTGTTTAGCTCTCCCATGAACCCTCTTACATCATAAAACCATTATAACACTATGATATTTATTAATGTATTTAATTTCACAAGAGCCTGGTGCAATCTCACCAACAGCTTCATTTTCCCTTTCCTAAGTACTCTCTCCTTTAGCAGTTTCAGATCACACCATAGGGTGTCAATCACTGCAGAGGGAGCTGGGCTGCTTTTGTTTCCCCTCTTGCAATTAAGCTTGTCACAGTCTGGTGTCAATGCTCAGATCTGCTGCTCTTTTTTATTCTGGTATGCAACACATACATCACAGACTTTGGCATGGTCTCACCATCAGAGCTACATAATCCTCAGTTATGATAATCTTTGGATAAAAATGTTGAAGTATTTTAACTAGAACTGATTAGAACATCTGGGAATGATGAGATGACAGTTTCCATGGCATTCTGTGTTTTGTTTTGGACACGTTTTACATTCCTAGTTTCTATGGAATAACCACATTTTTATTGTCCTGTTCTCAGGAGAAAACCAGTTCTGATTCCCTACTGTAACATCCTAACCCCCCACAGGAGTCAGTAAATAAACTCTCTTCCATGTTTCAGCTGAGAGAAGCACAAGTTCTCTTCCACTGGGGCCCCTTACTCATCCACGTTACTCTTTAATGGGATTCTTCACAATCCTTCTAATCTGAACTAACCTCAGCTTTCTGTCGCACTTTACCAACTCACATTTCTGTCTTTAGGACACAGGTTAGCCTTTTAAGGACTTTCCTATTTGAGAAGCTATTGAACAGCAGCCATCTATTTTCTACTGTTCTCTTCATACTTTTGAAAAAAATCTTGTGACTGGAAAAACACCATTTAGTTTTGCAAAACTTGCCATAGTGTCTTCCAGTAACTTTAAACTCTTGTCAGTACTCTCTTAAATCATATTTTTTTTCACCCTTTTCCAGCTGATGCCATTCTCTCCTAGTTCATATGGCAGCTGCTAGCACCAGCTTCTATGAAAGACCTTGATGGCCCAGTCTAATTCTCCAGTCTAGCAACCCTTCACAACAGTAACTTCATTTGTTATTTCCAGTAACTGAATTATGTCACTCTGCACTGTTACATCAGGTTAATTCTGCCCGGTACTGGCAATTTGCAAAAATATTCACAAATTTTCCACCTTGTCTTGAACAATCACATGATTGTGATGGGCAGAGAAGCAAATTTTAGGATGAATATTTTTTTTTGTGAAATCTACAGCTGATTCCACACTCCACTGCCCCCATCATCTAAAAATGCAAAACCATAATCAAATGCTCTCTGGATACCTGAGTTCATATTTAACCAGAAAAAAAAAAAAAAAAAGAAATCGTGGTGTTCCTTGTACATCAATTTAACATTCAGGCTGTAATACTTTCACATGAACTAGCAATTTCTTGGTAAATGTCTTCTATGTTTTGTCTTAAAAGTCATTTACCTGTGGCTGAGCTAATATGCCCCCAAATGCCTGGACAATCAGAAATAATTTCCAACCGCATGCTGATGCACAATTTTCCTAAGCTAAGTGCTAGTTATTTTTACAATGTCCTTAACACTTAGAACTTCCCTCATTATAGAAAGAAAAAAGTAAATTCTATTTTTTCAAATTCTTCTTCGGGTGGTTTTAAGTTCTGAACTCAATTAACTGAAATCAGAAAAGGTCTGCTCATTTCACAATCAGGTCCCAAGTCTGAGAACAACAGAAGACTATCTAACGGGAAAAAGGTTTCCGTGACACGCTGTCTCTGTAAAGGACCTCAGATTTCTTGCTAAGGATTTATCACTGCAGAGCACGCAGCCCCCACAACAGCCATTTATTTTACTTCAAACACACACCATCATATGTTTCCTTGGGTCAAACAGCTTCACTGACCTCAGAGTCTGAGCACACTGCAGGCAGCGGGTGTTGCCAAAGTCACAGCCCTTCGGCTTTCTTGGAAAACTACTGGCAACTTAGCCGCCTCCTCGGGATGGATCCCCTTCAGAAACACGTCCTTTAATAGAAAACTCCATCTAGAGAATTAATGAGCCACCGAACGGCTTGGAGCGTTGACTTCAGAACCATTCGCAGCACCACTTAGCACATAATTAGTAACCTTCAGAGAACACACCCTTTCCTCCTGCCAGGAAATATCAGCATCCTACAGCCCAAGAAGAGCTGGGAAAAGGCAGAGTGCCGAAGCCTGGGGCTCCTGGAGATCCCTTTTCCCCGGTGTCCAGGGGGCAGCGGCAGCCTCAGCCTCGCTGAGCCCCTCACGCACAAGCTGCGAATTGAAACAGCTGCTCTTTCACCTTCACTACTTGGAATGCATCGAGAAAGGGTCGGGCAGCTCTGCGCCATCCTTTACCCTCACAGGAACACCCCTCCCCACAGCTCCCGCCACCTCACGGCACCTCCACCTGCACAAATCTGGGAGATTTGCTGATCCCTGTCTCTCCAAATACAATTGCTTTCTCCCCCTCAGGCACCCGAACGCCTGCTCCATGCTGCCGCGGCCTCTGGGCGCCTCAGGCAGACCAAGCGCAGCAGGCGGAGCTGTGGGCAGGCCTTTCCCGCCCAGCCCGCTCCGTGCCCGAGGCACGGCGGGAGCGCGGCCCGGGGGGATCCGCGTCTGCCAGGGCAGAGCTGAGAGCCCCCATGAACGGAGCAGACCCCAAAATAATCGCGGCTGCCAGGCCAGAGCTTAGAGCCCCCATGAACGGAGCACACAGCAAAATAACCGGGCCTGCCAGGACAGGCACCTGCTCCAAAACCTCCCTCAACAGCCCCAGAAAGGCCGGAGCGGCACAGACAGCACTGTGTGCTTCAACAGCTGTTCCATGGTATAACCTCTGTATTTAGAATTATCCCACAACCGAATGGTACTACAAATGTATTTAGTACTTTTTTAATTCAAACTCACTAGAACTGAGAAGGTAAATAACTCAGAAACTGACAGCTAAGGTGTGCGACTGGGCAGGCATTTATAGCAAAAGCAGATCTGCAGTAACTAACAAGTTTAAGTTAAAAGTTGTAAGATTGCTTCCTCAGCAGCCCAGCCTGCACATGTCCTCCAAAAATCCACTTTAAGATAAAATTTCTGGAAGAAGAATTTCAGTTTACTAAGAACATCCATTATATTCTAAAATTGCCATATAGAACCCATAATTTTAAATTTGTTGCAAAACTATAGTTTCAATTAAAATAGTAGAGAAGGCAGAAAGGTTTTTTTTGTCATTCTCTCCATGCTGAAAGATGAATAACTTCCTACTTTCTTCAGGCATCCTGAGAATTAAGTTCAAAATAGACCACACAAGATACAAGCTCGGTCAAAATTGATAGCATCTTTACCCTTTTCTGAAGTGGTTGGAGAAGCATAAAAATCTAATGGTCCAATTATAGAGTGAACTGTAAGTCACGTATTTTTCATTTTCAATCCTCCTGTAGTTTTCAGTAAGAAGGTTACAACTAAACAAAAAGACTTCTGGTACACCTTCTATGTTATAAAAACAAATACAACCTCACCACAGACACAAATACTAAGGCTTATGAAGAGCTGTTATAGACAGATCTCCAGCACTGCAAATCACATTTTTGGGGGTTTTTATTTTTCCAAGGACAAAAAGAACAATATCGATCTATTTTATTTTAATCTTTATTATAAACAATTTTGTAGTTTTCAGAATGGGATTGCTACATATTAGATAACAAAAACATCATCAAATGAATCAGTTTTATCTTTTACTAAATTAAATCAGAACCAGCAAAACAAGTATTTTTTTAAGGATTTAGTCTATTGCAAGAAGAACACCCTTTACAAACATGGAATTAAAGATACACATTTGATCATATATACATAAGCAGCTGATGACACTCTGGACAGAAACATACAAGAAACCTCTTTGCACATAAATAGATCTTTTTAAAAGTATATTTCTTTCCCATGTGTACAAAATTATTTTGCTTTCTATACTGAGAAAAGTTCTTGGAGACAAACAAGGATTTCTAAGAGACAAAAGCCCACACAGGATGTGGGCTGTCACGCACACAAGGATGTAATAATACAATTTACACTGCATTCTTATACAGTACTTGAGCTTCTTATATACATACTTACAAGACACTTTTGTACATGAGATGCCACCCTTGCAATTGAAGTGGCATCTCCCCTGAAAGGCTGCATTAGTTCCAGTGTTTGTATAAAAGATAAAGCAAGTTTCAAAAGGCAGCACCACTCTGCAGAGTCAAGCATCCACTGAGCTGCAGCTATAGTGAAGGCAGTGGGGTAATTATGCTGGCTTCTGTGTTTACACAGTCCAAACGGGAAAGGTCGAGATGTGACCCTTGAAGTCTATACAATACCTTCTATAAGTTGTGTCTGTGGCTAGAAAAATATTACACCAGATCCATGGCTAAAGCCATGCACCTTTGCTCTTCATCTCTATGCTACTTAAGTCTCATATTTGGTTCTGTCTTTGGGGGAGAAGATTGGCTTTTCAGTATGGTTATTTATGAATGGTGGGGCTGAGTTTAGCACACATAGGACCTGTGGAACTTTCCTTTAATGCATGCAAAAAGGGTGCACAGTGCAGCAACGACAGAGGACCCTGCTAAACTGCTGGACTGTGGAGTGCTCAGAACCTGTGAGAATCAGGTGCTAGGATTGCTGTGAGATTAGGTCAGGCTTCCACTTTGTTTTAGGCACAACAGTGTCAGGACTGGGGTTTTGCTCCTTGGTTCTCTTAATCACACTGTCCAACTAGGAAACAGTGCCCAGAGAATGCTCAGAGCAGCCTGCAGGTGATGCCTTTTAAGACCTGACAGTGTCTAGATAAATGGTACCTGGACATCAGCCATACCATACACCTATTACAGCTACACCTGTGGGTTACACACAGCCATACTCATACCAAACTGTCTGCTGATCCCCCTGGAGGTCAGGAGACCCAGGAGTGCTGTTGGAACTGCTTCCTCTCATGGGCTCATCTACAGCCCCAGAGCTGCTTTCTAACAGCTTACCCTGGCACTTGGTAATTAGGGCATCACCCTGGCCTTGCCCTGGGGAAGTATTTCCCTCAGTGCTGGTGCAAACAGCTCTGACAGAGGCCACCGTGGCCACCTCCTCAGTACGAGGTGCTGACTTGGGTTTGACTTTTGAGGGAGTATGGGATGCAGATGAGTAGTGTTGTCCAGGGTTCACACGCTCCTGCTGCTGGACATTCAGAGTGCTGGTGGATGCAGTGGGTGAGGCAGAGAACTGATGGAAGGAGAGTGGCCTCTCATCTTTTGGTGGGATCAGGGAAAGGCGCCTTGCATCAAGCTGCCGACAGCGGGAATCGACACTTTGCATGGAACCTGCCACCTTTGCAGACTGTGGCCTCTCTCTTAAGGGTGCCTGGGAGCTCGTTGGCACAGAAGCCCTGGTGCTCTGACAGACAGTGTCCTTGCCCCCATGTAGCTCTGCTCCTGACTTCTGAGGGCTCTCCTGCCTGTAGGCCTCTGGGCCAGCAGCCCTGAGAAGGTCTGCAGAGGCCAAGCTAAATGCCCTGCTCAGTGAAGTACTCCTCCTGCTCAAGGTTCCAGGCTGCTGGGGCTGTGCCATCTGCCGCACCCCGCTGGCAGACTGGTGCTGTGGTGTGTGAGGAAACTTAAGGGACCCTTGGGGGTTTGCCAGAGCATCAGGTTCAACTTGTCTGAGGTTTGGCTTCATGTAATTGTCAGGCTTAGCCGTTCTTCCTTCTTCACCGGCCACGGCCATCTTCACAGTTGGAGCAACAAGACTAGTGGGCACCTTGGAAGCCTCATTTCTGGATGGCTGAAGCAAGTTCCCAGTAGCTGAAGGCTCATTTGCTTTCCTAAAATAATCGCTGAGCAAGTGATCTCTGTTAGTGGAGGTGTCCTGGTGTGAGAAAATATGCACGTCACATTAATGACAACATATTTTGTTTAAAGAACATGCAGAACTTTGTATTCACAAAATCTTCCCACTTAATTTAAGCCAAACACAATCATAGATTTTACATAGTGGAAACAGAAGAGATGAATGTTTAAAATGGGTATAAATCCAACGCAAGGAATAATGTGCTTATTGTAATTAGATTGTGACAGCCTTGTTTGCCAGGTTAATTGTCATAATTTTTAAATAATTTTGATTGCAACCTGGACAGCAGCTCTTTTGCTTCCCTTCACATCAGCCACTGTCACTTTAACATCAATATATTGATGTCATATTGATGACATCTGCCATTGCTATCAGCAGATATCAATCATGTCTGTCATATTCAGTTCATCTGGATAACTCTCTACTGTAACTTCAGGAATGTAGCAGAAGTCAATATCCTGGGGAGATGTGCTAGCATTACAAAAAAGTTTAATTCTTTCTCCACTGATTCCCTTCACCTCTCCCACTCAATATGCTATGTACATTAAAAGCTGTGTGTACAATACAATGAAACATACAAAAGAATTGTTAGAAAAATTGTTTGCCTACAATGAACTTGCAAATTTTAAGTCAGACAATTAACATGGCAGTAAAAGAAAATACACAATGAGTATTTCATGGGGGTGGTCCATGCAATCCAAAAATGGCAATGTTTGATCAGCTGCCATTGTACTATTAGTAAAAGGCATGCTCAGAACAGTTAAGGGACATGCTGTCATTACAAACAACATGCTGAAAAAACTCATGAAATTTACTTCTTTACTCTTCTCTAGGGAGCATGTTTAAAGCTTAATATACTTATTTCACTAGTGTTCCAAATATTTCTTCCAGTCAAAATGTCATTTTCCATTAGCAAACAATATCAATAGTAATAGTGCAGTGTGAAAATTTCTAAGCTCAACTAAGTGTTAAAGTGTTAAGGTTATTTTTAACTTTATTTGAACAGCTATTATGCACATCAACATTACAGAATGCCAAGTCCTCTGAAAATACACGTGTACGAACATACACTGCAAATACTTTATGAGCAATCAATGCAAGTGATCTGCCAGCCTTAAAAATAACAACTAGGAGTTACAGTATGCTTCTATAGGTATTAATATGCTAGTAAAAGCTGTGGTAAGTCAGGAGCTGTTGCCTTCATAGTAAGAACAACGGATACCCTGGGGATATAGAATGAAGCAGATCTCCTATTTCCCCTGCCTGTTCTGTGCCTCACGATGTCGGGATATGAAACACTGAGGACCGATTCGAGTGACTGCGAATGTTCCTGATGAATGGAAGAACATGGGAAGTAGCAAGGGGGATAGAGTGCATCAGCTTCTAACAGAAATTGGTGTAATGAAATCATTTCACTCTCATTTAAACTGCGCCGATGCTGAAAAGGAACAGGATGACAGAAAGAATGAAAATGGACATGGTCAGGTAGTTACAGACACACAAAAGTAATAATTTTAAACATCTCTAAAAGCTAAGAATTGTACTTAGGGTAATGAGGGAGTAGGAGGCATATTTAAACTTTACTGTGAAAATTCAAGGACCATAATTCACTGATGCCATGAAATGGCACAGCTCTGCTAATTTTGATACTTTTACCAAGGCATTCATAAAACAGAAATCTCTGTTCACTTACACTGTCAAACACTTAACTGTTTTTAAGATATTAACCTGTTCCATAGTGCACTGCCTCGCTATTGCACAGCATGTCTGAGCAGTGAAAGATAAATGCCATCTTGAAAACAAACATTTAGTTCCTGAAAAAATCACTTCAATGAGCAACATATTCTTGCAGTCATTGAACCAATAGGGCAGTATCAGTCAATACACAAACATGGTGAATGTATCAAAAAATTCCTTTTGCAAGAAAAATACTCAAATGCACTGATATTTTCAGATCATGAGATGGTTTTATGAACTGCATATTTTGCACTTCAATTGAAAACTGTCCTAGGTTTCATTCATTACTACACAGACACACACACAAAAAATTACAAAGAAAACATAAAAATACCTGGAGCTGAGAATTGATCATACAAAACCTTGACCACAATCATTTGCTAGCAAAGAAACCCCAGCAGTCGAATACACAGTACTTGCAGTGAATTATCTGACTTGCCATAGCTGATAAACCAAAATAAATTAGCAGAGTGCTACAGGAAAGCTAATTTTACCTTAGTTATTGAAATTGTATCATTCATTTTGCAAGATTTGATAGCACACACATCTATGAACAAGGATCATCTTGTTTATGCCCTCACCTCCTAAATCAGCTGTCAACAGTTTTTTGACATCTGAAATGGACTTTCTAGCTCTATTTACTTACACTTGGTAGAGACAGTCTGTTGCTCTCTTCCAAGAACTCTTCCAAAGTTACCATCTCACTGCCAGGTGAGGCAGACCGCTGCCTGCCTGTGTGAGACTGAGATGGATTGCTCTTCTGAGGTATATCATAGGACATCAAACCATTCCTGTGGGAGCAGGACTCATGCCTGCTGCCAGTGCTTAAGAAAGCAGCAGCAGAGTGAAGGGAATATGTGTCTCGGAGCAATGCTGGTGCCTCTCTGCTTGGCACCACATCTTCACTGCTGAGGCTCTCAGTTCTACCATGGATATGGTCTAAGGAACCTGAGGAGAAGCATAAATACCATTAATGACACTGCTCTGACATAATTTCATTAGATTTCACACTCAGGCAGGAACTTTATCATCCAGGGCCATTTCCACACAGACTCGGCAGCATTTTTTACCCTCCTTTTTTCTCCTACAGAGCTCAAAGCAATAAGAGCTTTGAAAAATCAGGACAACTAAATATTTTACAGCACCTTAAACAAGCACAACTACTTGACCAAAGAATAAAAATAGCACTGGGGGCTAATAAACCTTATATTAGTAAGATAATATTGAGCTGCCTCTTTACAACCTGTGTCATTGAAAGATGTCCTCATCTTGGCTGCGTGACCTGAGCGCTAGAACCTGACAATGGGAAAGCAGAAAGCAGATTCTTCCACATTGTCAGGTCTGTTGGCATCCTTCAAGGATGCACAACTTGCAAAAGCAAATCTCCAGAGCCCACTGATCCCATACACAAGCTGTGTGCAGAGTAAGAACCAGAGATCTCTTGTTGTAGAGAGTCTAAGAGTGGCCTGATATTTCCCACAATAAGATGCCAGTCAGACTGAAGCAAAATTTGACTGTCTGCCTTATAAGCTACCCCTTGCCAGAATCAATCTTAGAAAAGCTCTTCTTGCCAGCAGTTTTGATTCCCAAGACAGTCACGTCCAGATTGCATAATCACTACCATTTCAAAACAAGTCTTCAAAATTAATTGGAAGGAAAATGGCATTTTACACACAGTTTCACAGAATTTCACTTCCTGTTTATCACAGCTCAGCTGTAAAAGCTTTACCTTTCAAATTGAGAGGTGAACTGCTGCTGGAAGCGTTCCTACTGCTCTCTAAACTGTTTGGCCTGGACACTGAAAAACACAAATCAAGCATTGAACAAACAGGTCTGAAGTTCCTCTGATTCTCTAAAAGACTTGGCTACAGCCTCCCTTCTGAAAATAGGACCTGTGCAACTATGTCACTTTGAAAACATTAACAACATAACACACACAGGATGCCAAAATCTGTACATAGCAGAAAACATCTTCATTTTTCAATTTAGGATTTTTGTTTAGGATTCATCTTGTTTATCTCATTTTTTGCACAAAGAAATATGTTCTGGGTTTTTACAGTAACTGTAAAGTAATGCAGACACTGAAAAAGCTCAACAATAAGTTGCTGTCTCTTTTTCAGTTTTCTTTGGAAGGAGCTGGTAGCCACTTGTAAATGAAGCATTCCACAATGTCTAAGCAGGGAGTGCTGCTGCTTCAACAGCGTTCCCACTGTGCATCCACAAGCCCCACACCAAATTTCTCTTACTGCTGATTCACTCCCTTAAGGAAGGAATTAAACATTCTCCAAAAAAATCAGTAACAAATCTGTAGGACATACATTAAACGGTCTGTTGGTACAGGAAGGCAACTTGCCTCAACATCAGCATTATTTTGTCATAACAAATTTTGGCAAAACATCCATTAAAAGCTCCAGTAGAAAACCAGAAGCAGTTAGAATCCCATTCCCAAAATGGTGCTGCATTAATATACCTCCTCCTGTAATAATAATGTTACTAAAACGCTCCAGGACAGTTCATGTGGATGCAATAAAACAAGTCTTAATGCAGATGTTTAGAGCATGCTGCACACATGCTACAAGCTTACCGTGCCGTCTGGTGCTTGCAAACTCAACCTCCGGGGACTGTTCACATAGATTATCTTCTGAATTATAGCCTGGAAAAGAACATAAAACTTAAAAGGCCAATTGAACACAGAAAGGTTAATCCTTCAGGTCAATCTCCATGTATTCTAGCAGTGTAGAAGACTGAGGTGATCAAGAAGGTTTTATAGACTCATCTTCTAAACACTAGGCAGAGAACCACTGAAGAACTGACACTCAAATGTGCTCTGTCAAGTTGATGACATTACAAGAGTGAGTAAACCCTGCATCTCATCAATTAAACCATTCAGCAGATAAAGTAGGAGTGAAAATATTAGTGCTCTGGTTTTGTACTTGAATGCCACTAGCAACACTGCAGGAGCTATAAAGCAGCCTGCCTGGCACTACCAGCTGGTATATCAAACGCACCACACACCTTTTGGCCTGCTCTGGAGCCGGGAAATGGGGGTGGAAGTGTGCATGTGAATAGCTGAGGTTGAGTAAGTCCTGGGACCCATTTCCACACAGCTTGGTTTTGTTGCAGAGTCTGCTGAGATTTCAACATTATCATTGCTGTCTCCATGATGGGAATTCCTTTTTTGCTTTAGGTCCATTAGCACTGGTAGGAAGAGAGGTAAATGAATAAGACTCAATGAAAAATAGCATTAAGGGATTTGTATTTATCTGCCCATACAAACATGACAAACAGGCACAAAGAAACTGCACAACAGAGGCGCTAGTTTGGCAAGCTTTTCCATAAACAGTGCAGTAGTGGATAGGAAATTTCTGCCACCAGCTTGTCAATCATGTGTGCTCTCTGTAAAGTGTGGGAGTGACAAGGGCTGCTTAGTGCTGGTGGGAGGGTTGATATTATACATGCAACAATTACTGTGAAAGAAGGAAGAAAAGGAGCAAAGACATGAATCCAGAAAAGATAAGTGAGGTGTGAAATTCCCATAACATTATTCCTCATAGGTGCATTTTATAAGAACTTATTTCAGTAATAAAATAGAATAGGGAAAGAGTGACAGTAGTCATGCTCTTACTCAAAGAAAAATAATACTGATTTGAAAATTATCTTTCATGATCTGTGCACTAAGCTAACTGCTTTCAGGTTTATATCTTTGCTGTGGTAAGAGCTCAGTCTTTACAAGGTTGAAACTCTGCTCTTAAGATGTCCTGGTGCAATGATTTTTAAGTGGAGTTTCTGGGATCTCTGCAGGAGAACAAAAACTGTCTGCTAGAATATTACTTGGGTTAAGAATCTGAAAAATTCTTTTCTGCTGATGAAGCAGGTTAATTAATTTCTTGTAATGTCAATGTAGTGCTTTAAGGCACATATAGAACAAAATTTAAAGAATTTACTGCAGAAAACACACTTAATGAGATGCAAGGTTCTAGATTCTATATATTTGTATGGAATACTTGATTAAGTAACAGAAACTAAATGTTGAAAATGCAGCAGAGTGCAGCAGTTGAAATAAACAACTTGCAGAGACAATGGACAGACAGTTCAAAGCACAGAGCAGCTGCGAAGTTGTGTTAGAGAAATGGACCCATGTGCTGTCATCTTAGATGGCCCCTGGAAGCTGACTTCATTCAGGAACAATGTTTTCTCCCTAGGGTCTGCATGGGCTCCATAGACTGGGCCAGCACTTGCTCTCAGAATTGAAACTTCTGTCATGCCTGCAGGGGCAACTTCTGACTAAAGCTTCACATGCAAATCTGTTTTTCTAATTGACTTCATAGATACACTTAGCACCTTCCATGGATGCCAAAAATATTAATTGCCCCAGACACTAACATTCTCCACAGATCCCCAAATGGGCAACAAAAAACCAGGCTGTTTTTCCAGAGTCCCTGGTTGTGCCAGTGGGGACAGTTCTGAGAGTGAGAAGGGAAAGGAGACCTTTTGGCCTCTCTGCTGAGCCCCCAGGTAGCACACTGCCCATTCTGCATCCAATTCTCTGACAGGGTGGGGACTGGACATGCACATTCATTTCTGAAGCCACCAGGTCATGACTATTAGGCAACAAGAATTCTGGGCAATGGATTAATGAAGCTTATTCCCAGTCTTAAGAGAACAAATTTACATTCTTCTTCCAAAAAAATCTGTTGAAACTGAAATGTCAGCTCAATTCAAGATGAGTTTTCTTAAATGGAAGTACAAAACCTTGCTAAATATCAGGTTTGAACGTGAGCATCAAGACACTTAGCTGAGAATAATTCTTCCAGTAGCTTCTATTCTATATTTAAAGCTAGACTTTTCAAAAGCAGAAAAAGATGTTCAAAAACCTCCCTTTTTTAATCGTTTAGTAGCAAAGGCTATTGGAAAAAAATCTCTGGACTTTGAGACTGTTTTTGTATTTTAGTAGGCCTACCACACTGTAGGAAGCATAGCAACAGCAAATCAGTTTGAAACTTTAACTGGACACAATGTAAGTACATGATTGCAAGAAAATATTGAAGCGAATAGCAACTTCACTTACTTACAACATGCACCACAGCCAATATACATACGCAAACTGTATGCCATGAGGTCCCCTAAAGTGTGCTGCATTGAAGAAATGATCCAGTGTGCAATAGTGATTCATCTTCTACAGGAAAACTTAAGTCCACGTTCACTAATCTTTGCTTGTATTTAGAGTATTGTATAGACATGTTGAGTGTTTCTATTAATGTGAGTGTTCTTTTATGGCATGTGGGGTTTTTTATTTTTTTTAATATTTGTCAGAAATAAATTAAGATGAATGCTACAGAGAATGTGTTAGAAAACTCCCAGTTCCGGGAAAGAAAGAGTTTCATTAGGAGAGGATGGGATGTCGGAAGAAGACCAGAACCGGAGCCGATTAGAGAAAGACTGATGATTCGATGGAGACTTAGGAGACTTTTCTTTATCCTTGCTTTTGCTTCTCATAAAGGCAATCTTTCTGCGCTGTGCAGCTAAATTGTTATCACCCAGGTATCCCAAAAAGAAGAAGAAGAAGAAAAAAGTAAAAAAAAAGGCCTTATTCATAAACTTAAAATGTCTTAACACAGATTAACAACTACACAACCGGTAAAAACAGAAAAGGCTAAACAATGACCAACACCTATAATGGAGGACTGATGAATGTATAGTTAAACACAGCTAACCTGACTCAGATTAAGGCATAGATTAACACATACACACAATATTTAAGCAAGTCCACTAAGAAATTACTGTTAGATCATTCAAAACGTTTTTGCTTTACAATATAAAATTAAATTGATGTACATGTTACTCAGAGATAACACACTCAAATTTCCTAGAGAAAGTCTTCTAGGCTTTAGTACTGGTGAGCGTCATCTCCACATAAATGTGTTTCATGTAACATCAAAATGAATGAAGCTCCATAGACTTCTTGTTGTCTCTGGCATTCTACAAGGGCCTTGGTCTGTGGCAACCCAAGCCCAACTTCCTATGCTGAATTTATGATGCATGTTAAACACCCAGAATCATACGGGTGATCTTATTCCATAAAACATCTATTTGTACTTTAAGTGAATAAATGACCTCCAAGAATTAGGATAGAGATATCAAAACAAAACCTTCAGATAAGACAGGTACTTGCAGTATGTCATAACAAGAGTTCTTTTCTTAGCTGCTCCCCTCCTGTTTCCCACCCCCTATAGTTGGAAGACAAGAATTATTCAAGTATCAATTTCAAAATTGCTTCTTGGAAAGTATTCCTGGAGTATAACAATCTATATATAGAAGCTGACAGAAGCTATCTCAATAGAGCAAACAGACCTTAGGATGTATATATTACCTTTAATAAGGATGAACAGTATTTATTTTGAGGAACTTCCTTTTAAACTTCCCATAATTAGGACCACCTAATTTACTGTATAAACTAACTTAACAGAAAATCATTCCATCTTCCTTATATATGCCTTAGTGTTAAAAAAATAATTATATCATTTTACATGAAAAAATTCCTAGTTTAATTCTAAATCAAAACATGGTATTGACCTCCAAAATCACCAGATTATGATAAAATGGTTATTTACAATAAATGGTTTATTTGTTCTGCACGTGCACCACCTGCTGGCAGTGGCTGTCAGCCAGCTCATACCCCTCAAAGAGCCTGAACCACGCACTATTCCATGATCCAGCTTTAAACTGCTTTGCTGCAAAACCCCAGTAAATGAAGTATTAGAATCAACTTATTCAGTAACATGCAATACTACATCTGGGGCAAACAGAAGCTGAAGGGAGAAGTAGTAGATAAAAGGAAGAAAATAAACTGAAACAAAACCCAGTAACTTCTAGAGTTTACTCAAATTTCTAGTTTAGGGTTTTATGCAGACTAAAAATTTTATTGTACTAAAAAAAACCAAAAAACACAAAACCAAACAACCAAAATAAAAACAAAACTAAAAAAAAAACCCAAAAAACAAACAAACAAAAAAAGAGGACACACAATATAACGTGATTGGGCATTAACATATCCTATATATTAATTATTTTTAAAAAAAATTCAGCTCATGGGTTTAGGCTGGGAATTCCTTACCTTTGTTTGAAGAACCCCCAGGGTTCTCTCTCTCTTCCACAGGGTTTGACCCTTGAGAGGTATTATCCTGAACCTCGTGTTGATGTTTCAATTTTTGGGAGGCAGATGGAGAGTTTACTGTCTCTGGGGATTCAGAATGCCATGTGGAGCTTTCTGCTGCTGGTTTCAATCGCTCCCTTGGAGTCTCCTTTTTTGGCTTGATTAATTTGACTAAGGCTCTGGCTCCAATCCAGGGGTTTTTCCTGATAAAGCAGGTTTTGTGAATGGAATTCAGAAAATGCTACAAGAAATACTCCCCAAAGAACTTTACAGCTGTGCTGAAGTCATCAAGCCATCCTACATTGTTAGTTTACTGTCAAGAATTCATTCAAAAAATGCACCATGAATTTCACAGCACTTGAGATCCATTTCTCCTCTAAAGTCAAAATTACTTTTACAGAAATATTTCTTCAGCATGAGAAATGTGAGAAAGACAACTGTTCCCTCTGCTAGAAATCTAAACTACACATATGGACCATATAAGACATTCTTACAGTGTGAAAAACTCCACTACAGGAACAGACTGAGGAGGAAAGAAATGAAAGTTGCTTTTAAGCCTCTTTGCTAAGGTTACCAGTCAGAATGATCTATGGTAGAATTAACTTGGCTCTTTTTTGTTGTTCTTAATATAATTTTTAGGTCCCTTCTCTCCAACAGACTGGTTATCTCTTGCTTTGAAAAAGCAGCTCTGAAAGCTCCTAGTGCTGCTTAGTCACCACACTGGGAGCAAAGTGGTTCTTTCCCAATTAATTTTGGGAGTTTCAGATTCTTGTATTAATACAGAGGGCCCCAAATGAGGCCCTATGCTCTATGTTAACACAACCTGCTGCTTCAGGGAATATCTTGCAGAGTGAGAGGGAACAGACAAGTGGAGATGATGTTACTCTTCAGACGAAATTTCTGTTATCCCCAATTATGGAAAGCCCTTTCTTGCCCTCACCAATCTGTAGAGCAGAGCTAAACCCATGTGGAACTTACTTTTTTGGAGCAGGATCATAGAATTTGTACTGATCCATTATCTTCTCTTCAAGTTTTTCCTTATGTCTTCTTAAGGCATTCAATTTATCACTGTGAGGGGGAAAAGTATATTCTGAGTCATCTGTATGAAATTAAGTATAATCAAAAAACTGAAGAGCAAAAGCCACCAAGAGAAGAAAGAGACTGAAATATCTTATTATCCTGAACCTTCAGGATTCAGTGTTTGGAGAGGTCAAACGCAAAAGCCTACCAACCATGCTGATGGGTGACTTTAGTGCAATAAAGCATGAAAGGTGAAAGAACAACAGTAGATGGTGATGCAAGATTACTAATTAGTATCTCAGGCAGCGTTTGTTTGGTGGATGTTAAGACTAACTAAATTTTTTTACTGTTTATTTTGTTAACCTGTACAGTGGAAGTTGGCAAATCTTATTTTCATTCAAGTAGTAATGCAAATGAACTTCCATCATAGAACAGTCAGACACCAGGATAAACAAATCAGAGTACATCTGAACTGTATTCAGCCTATTTCAGCAAACAATTTCTAACACTTCAACCATATAGCAGTACTGCTATAAAACTCAACTCAGTAACTCCCACATCATCCTGATGTGCTTGAACTAAAATTCTTGGGGTTAAGAACATTTTTCTTCCTTCTTTCATACCTATAAGAAATTCACTGCATGAAAACAGGATTCTTTGTAAACTCAGAGTGTCTTTAAATAAGGTAACTCACTTCAGCATGTCAACTTGTGCATGAAGGACACAGCAACATATATTAATGTCTGTATCCTTAAAAGCAACATCAAAGCAGGTATTTCTTGAAATTCAAATGAAAAAACAAGAAGTATGAATATTTGCTATTCGTCAGGAATGTAAATATAAAATGACTCTCGTAAGACTAAATTTTTGTCGCTACTCAGCTGTTTTCCAAAATCTTCTTCTTTGAGAAGTACTACTGGGTTTAGCATTCCATCTTTTCTAACTGAATTTTCCACATAGCTTCATCTGTATTATTTGAAAAGAGCTGTGCTTGCTCAGGTGTTTCATGAACAACCCTTTGCAGTAAGGCAACATGGAAACATTTTGTGTTTTCTCCCATTACACTTCTCTCCTACCAAACATCCCCTTTTCCAACAGATATCAAGAAGACATATCATTCCACTGCCTGCTCTTCTAGTCCTGATGATGATTTGTATTCTATATTTGTCTAGCTTACTTTTTTAGGTTTCACAATTCAAATTTATTTTTTCTTACATGTACTGTTTCTGTTCTTCATGATACTGCTCCTTGCTCTCCATGTTCTGCTCCAGTAACATCTGATTCTGCTGGCTCAGCATCTGAATCTGACTCAGGAGATGATGGTTTTCTTCTTCCAGATTTCCCTTTAGACGGGACAGGAGCTATTAAACAAGACAAATTAATCTCTCCTGTGCATCCCTGGAGCGCACCATAATCAAAATAACACAATAGCATGGCAACTTAAGATACAAACTTATTCACTTCAGACTATATGGGGGTGTTGACATAGTTTCACTTTCTATATACAGCATATCAAAAGCTTCACACAATGAATGGCAGCTCCCTAACCCAAAAGCATCAGTAGCTGGGTATCAACAGCTACTCACCTCACAGTGGTTATCCAGCTTGGTCAGAGAGATATCCATGGATTGGTGCTGTTCTTTCAGCTCATCATACCGAGCTTGCCAACGATTCAACTCCAGCTGAGAGTTGTTCAAGGAAGTTTTCAGCTCTTTAGTGTGTGAATGCAGCCCTTCATACTCTGCCTTTAGTTGGTTGTGCAAGAAATTCACCCTAAACACCAAGAAGACAGCAGGCTTATGAAGGACACTTCACAGAAATGACCTCACATTCAAAGACCACACCATCAGTTTGCAGCTCTCACTAAATCAAATGTCATACCAAAAAGTAACTTACTAAAAGTAACTTACAGAAAGGACATTTTTATTCTTAGCATTTAATAAAATTTTATTAAGAAGTAGTAGTAACATTAAAAAAAAGTTTCAAATCTACAAAATAACTGAAAAGAAAATACATGAAAAATAAAACTGCTATTTCTTCAATACATAAGAAACACCACAAATTTCTGAGGCACAATATATTTAAGAGCATTTGGATACAAAGGCAGCTCTATTTGGCACAAATTAAACTCACATGTTATTTTTTTATCCTGATGCATGAAATATGAGCATTTAAGTGTCCTGAAGAGTGAAACACTGTAGTGTTGTAAGAGGATAATGTGGCATTCTTTTACACTTTTAGGTAAATCTAAAAATGTCTACAAATATTGGAGACATAACATTAAATAACTATAAACAGATTAAGTTCTATATCTGCTGACAGATAAGCCTGGCTCTCTGCCAGCCCTGCAATCAACATTATGCAACATCTTTGTTCCTAACAAAATGAATTAGGAAAAGCAAACTTGAGAGAGAGGCTCTGAACTGTTCTAAATTACACTTGTACAATTGTAGCTCAACATAAAATGTGATTTTTAAATATGATACAACCTGACATTGCTTTAACTTGACATGGTCTTGCTCCTTATTTGTAGCAAACAGATTCTCAAAACACCTTTGAAGTATGAACAAGGCTACAGGGAGGTTTTGGGGTGTGGCTCTTGAAAGGGGCTCTGCCATAAGTTAACAGCTAGCACTGATGAAGAGTCTCTAAGTCTGCTTTTAATAACAGGAATGGCAGTTTTCTCTGGGCAGCAGAAAATAAACAATGGTAACTCCTAGAGCTAAAATCATATTGTGTAAAAACCATAAACCTCCTCAAGGTTTTATGGCTCCTCAAGGGAAATAAAACAGTATAATTTAGGGGGCTGGGCATTTGTAGTTCTGCCTAAAGGCAAGTGCCTGGGAACAATTCATTGCAAAAAATGCTTGTGAACTGAACCAAACACGTGTGGAAGCTTATTTTGGGAGCTTATTCTGGAAGCAAAGGTCCCAAGTCTGAAGCACCAAATAACAGTATTGGTTGACAATATTCATAAAGCTGACCATCTTTAACAAGTTAAAATTACCAAATTAACAATCCCAAAACAGAGAAAAAAGAATAGACACATTATATGAAGGTACTTCAGACATAAAGCAACACATTTGTGTTTTCTATAATTGACTTTTAATTGATATATATATATAACAATTTAGCAAAGGAACCATACCTGTCCAGTTCCTCCCTCAGCTTCTGATTTTCCCCAGTGGTTATTGCATTTGATCTTCTCTCTTGTTGCAAAACTTCTCTCTCAGTTTTTAAAACTAATTCCAACTCTTCCAATTCTGCTTTGTGTTTCGTTAAACTGTTGTATCTGCAAAAAGAGGAATAGCATACCCTACATACCCATAGCTGTTTCCAGATATTTTTTTCTCTAGTGGCTTCTGTCAGAATCTGTGCCCATACACACCAGCAGCGGCCACTGGAGCCACTGGTGCAGTTAATGTCAAAAGTCACGGACACATTTTTTGGTCCCTGTAATAAAAGGGGTACTGCCTCAAACTATCAGATAGATCTGTGTCAATAATGGAAAAATATTCTTTGGAGCAATTTTAAAACAGAATCTAGGTGGAAGATGTAGCATTGCTTAAAAAAGCTAAAGAGAACAAGCATCATCTTACAGTGACTCTCATGCCAGCAGAGATGAATGCAGAGCACAGTTACTCTGCAGTCATAAAAACTTCAAAACAAAACCAAAACCAGCAGACAGCACCAAATACATTGACTCATGCCAACTTTTTTTTCTTTCAGGCTACCATTCCATTCACCCCAGGGTCAAATTACAGCCTGTCCCAAATTCCAGCCCATTGAGGGGCCACACAGGAAAGTACCTGTCTCCCATACAAAAGCTGCTTTATGCTATTCATTCCCAGTAAAAGCAGTAGAGTTTAATTAACCTTATTTATTTGTTTTCTTGCTCCATTCAGCTCTGGGACATTTCAAATTCAATGTCCGTACAATAAATGGAAGAACCTGAAAGCAGAGGAAGGTTTCACATCCAGCTCCAAGAAGCATTTTAGACAGACTGCGTGCCAATGCAGAGTCTGAGAAGACAAACTCCAGTCAGTCCTTTGGCAGAGATTACCTTGGATGTCTCTGCAGAAATTGCACTGTAAATTCTTTTACTGTCTCTGTATGATAGGGCTACTCTGTTCATTTTTATCCAAGCCCTCTATGCTTTAAAGAGGGCTCCTTAGAGAGAAGCAGAATACTGGTCCAGTGTTACCAGCCAGGCCCAGCACCACAGGCTGCCACACTGAGCCTGAGGTAAACCACAGCTGCTCCCCTAGCTGTTAGGTGAAAGGTAAGAAAGAGGAGACTCTCTGTAAAAATGGAAATGATTGTTCATGTCCAGAGTCCTAATGAAATCCTCAAGCAAAAATCTTCTTGTAGTAGAGATTCAGCCTGGAGTCTACAATTTGAGCACAATCTGTGCAACCTGACAAGCTCTACCACCAGGGACCAGGTTCCTCTTCCTGTAAGACTATTCAACACACATGTTCATTTCACTTTTTAAAGCATCAGGCTCTTAGACAGAAGGACTTTAAAAATATTTTCTTATACATGCATATAGAATCCATTTTGGCTCTGACACAATCCATTTCTAGGATTGAACAAACGTAGTTCCCTTTACTCCTTTTAGCTTTCATTCTTTCTGAAGCTTTTTGAGGAGAAATACTGTAGGTAGGTATATCTGAAATGACTTTGAAAATGCTCAGCTATGATATAAAAGTGTGGCAAAAGGAATCCAGAAAAATAATTACCAGGCAGCAGCAGTAACATAATAATACAACTCCCTGCAATGTGTAACCTAAACAGCAGGGATTTTTTTCCCAGTGTCTCTGTAGGATTAGACTTCTCCAGACTAAGCCACAGAGGAATGCCTAGGGATCTGTTAATCAACTGTAGCTACAAAGGTACTACCTTCCCTTAGTAACATGCAATATCTAAAGCCATTTTAAAAGTACAGAAGAGGCCAGCCTTTCTGCGTTCAGAGACGGTCAGCCAGACACCTCAAAGTTAAAAAACTGCTATTAAGGTAAATGACCCTAAAATACTAACTTTCCTCTTCTTGCTAAGCCAAACCCACATATTCATGGTTTGCCAGGCTATGACAGACCATTTCACTGGAGTTACACACAACCCATTATTAAATCCCCACTGCAGTGTTAATACTGTGCAGACAGAACCAAAAGAAGTTTAATGAAGTTTGCTCAGGTGCAGAAAATATTCTGTGGTGAGAATGCAGCAGAATGGACTACACAAACCTTTGGGACCTTGGCTGTACATGTTGTTGGATGTGCACAAGCTAACGAAAGTTGCTGTGGATTTTTCTAGACAAGCTGCAGTCATAGGTTTGTGTGGAAGTGCAATCCTGCCTTAAGCAACAGAACTATGATTACAGTACTGTCGCCTGCAGAAGAAAACCAATCACCTTGGAGCTGTGATATGCAAAACCCATCTCCTAAACACCACACAAGAAAACTT
The DNA here is from genome assembly GCF_049639895.1 of Pseudopodoces humilis. Classification (NCBI taxonomy): domain Eukaryota; kingdom Metazoa; phylum Chordata; class Aves; order Passeriformes; family Paridae; genus Pseudopodoces; species Pseudopodoces humilis. The sequence continues at coordinate 46,858,177 of NC_142206.1, forward strand.
CTTGGCTGCATGGAGCTGCTCTGGGGAAAATTTAGCAGGTGGTGCATTCTAGATGAATTAAAAAGTGGAATATTTCATCAAAGCAGTTAATTACCTTAATTAAAAAGAAGAGGTGTAAGAAAATTTTTCTTATGCTACTGTTTCTCCCTTCTGCTCCCTCAGCAGCACATGATGGAGGGAGAACAAAACACACGCTAAAAAAAAGTAGCTTGTGGTTTTTTTTTCCTGACAGCCAAATGGAGTCCTTGGACAAATCACCTTGATAAGTATCTTTTAAGACTGATCTGCTGAGGAGGATACTGCACACGTAGACCTGCCAAACTCAACCTGTTTTGAATAGGCCACCATCTGCTCCCCCTGCAACACGTCTCACTAGGAGTCAGATCTCAGAGAGTCCAAACTGGTAATGATTACAGTGGTGACCTGAGCACTTACCTCTATAGTTAACCTATTCTTTGAAAAGCACTTTTTCCTTAGGCTAGAGCTGCTTAGTGTTTGGTACTCATCAAGCAAAAAAAGAACACAGCAAACTGCCTTAACACACTGCAGTGTAGTAATCTCAAGCAGAGCCTGAATCAATGAGAACCATTAATCAGTCTGAGAAAGACTTGGTAAGCAGGAACAGTGTCTGTGTAATCACTTACAGCTCATTTAGTCGACAGCCAAGCAGCTGTCCTGTCACAGCCCCAGTGGATATTTTAATCACAATAGTTTACTTCTGTACTTTATAAAAATCTACTGCACATTTTCTTTGCCAGCTCCTTAGTCTTTGGAGAAGAAAAGTTTAGCACCAATTTTCAGTCCACTAATCAAGAATCACCACTGAGTTGCTCTGAACCCAACTGATGATATTACACAGAAGCGAAACCTAAATACAAGTGTTTTGAGGAAAATCACTGAAAAATATAAGAAGTCTGAGAAGCAGGCAGAGCAGCATTTCTGTAGTAGTACATTATGTACATTGTTCAATATATGCACAGTTGTCAGGTAATGACACTGACTAAACAATTAACAGTTTACTGATTTCCTAATTCAACTGAAGGGCCCGAAGCAAAAGCTTTAATTATGAGAACTACAAGAAAACTAATGACATCATTAAAACTAATACATCATTATCTCATAGTTAGGTCAATATAGCTTCCTTCAGAGAGCTTCCTTTGACATGACACAGATACCACAAGGTTCAATGGTTGAAATTTTTTAAGATACACACTACTCACATATAGGTGACTTGCAGACTTTATGGTTAGGAGACTCCACACAGTAGAGAACTGGATAATGTTTTTAAGGCTGTATACTAATATAGCACAAGTCCCTAAATGCAGTAGAAGCATTTAAGCTACTTCTGACAAAGTATTCCTGAGATCCAAGCCCATGTTTGCTGAATATCACCAGAGTCACCTCTGTTCTGCCACCTTTAGAGATCTAAAATCTAGAGCTTTGCAAATATTTTCATCTAATGTCCTAATGACAACAAGAATGACTAGGCACTTTTTCAGGGCAATAACTTTGTAATTTCTATTTGTAATTGTAAACAACATTTAAGGCTAAAATTGTAACATATGCACATTCTGGCTACAATATACCTTTGAGCAGTGAGCATACCTCTCACGCAGACCTTTGTGCTCCAGATCTAGGGTTTTGTGTAATGTTTTCAGGCAGCTGTGCTGATTTATTAGCCTTTCATACTCCACAGACTGCCGTTCATGCAGTGAAGTAAGGTGTTCATGGTCCTGAAGCAATGAGTCATACTCAGCTTTCAGCTGCTCCTTCTGTTTCAGCAGATTTTCATTCTCACTCTCCTTGGCTGTCTGCTGATTTTGGAGTAAAGCATTCTGGGCCGTCAGCGAAGCATTCTGGGAACTGAGAGTTGAATTTTCTACCTAAAGTTTCACACGTAAAAAGTGTTACTTATTTATATCTACTGGTATATACAACAATCATTTTGTAGCAGCTTATATCCATATAAAGCTAGTCATGAATGCCTCCATTGCCTTGTTGACTTAAGACACCTGTGTACAATTTGGCATCATTTTGGAATTACTGCTGGTGGTATGCACCACATAAAGCTATGCTATCAGTAGTATGAAAATTTTCAAAATAAGCTCCAAAGTGAAAAAACACTGCTCTACCAGCTCTTGAGCCCAAAGACCAAGATGATCTGCAATACTCTCAACTCAACTGCACCTCTGACAATTATCAAACTGACCTTTTATCAAAGGTCAAAAGTTATCCCATATTTGTATACAAGTGATGATACTCAAGTTCACCCAATCGCAAAAACATTAACTGCACCACTGTGTATGTGAGCAGTACAAGTCTGGTTTCAGTAGAGAGATGGTGCACTGATTTTATATGTTGCTAATATAAGTCAATTACAGATAGGAAATAATTAATGAGAAAAAAAAAAACATCTCTGAATATGCAAGAGACAAAGCTTGAAAAGGGAAAGTCACACAAGAAAAATAAAGCTAATCCAATGTTGTTCTTTAAAACTGGTCTCTTTCTCAAAATAAGCTTAATTTTTTAAAAGTCAAGTAATTTTTAAGAGTATCTTTTCCACTGGTAATTTTGACATTTTGTCTGAAAGGTCGAAAACTATGATTGTAACTCTTTGCTACAATGCCTATGGGGAGCTGACTTGTATCCTTTTTCCATTTCTGCTGAGATCTTTCACAGGCATAGCATTAACACAAAAAAGCAAACAGCAAACCTTTTTTTATTTCACAAGTGTCATTTCTGGAATAACACATCTGGATTTTGCTGTATTAGTTTAAATTAGTTCTCTGTAAATAACCACCTTCTTGCTGAAGGTAGATACCAGACAATTTCCCTTCAATTCAGACCTCAAACTAAGCTCCAGCTCCTGGGCCTCATCTTTCCATCGTTACATCAGCCTACCAACACAAACATTTCATTATTAGCTGCCATCTTCTCCACACTACTACAACCAAATCCAACCTCCTGGCACAGAGGCATAAGGATGTCCTGACCTGGAGTTTGGCTGTCTGTGTCTGCAGGGCAGTGTTATGCTCCTGAAGGAAGACATTTTGCTTTTGTAGTGTCAGGATCTGATTGTTGAACGAGACATTCTGTGTTTCCAAATGCTTTAGCTGTTCCTTAAGCAGCTGCTTCTCAGTATGCAGAGCTGCATTCTGAAAGAGAGATGGCATTGAAGGGGTGACAGGAAGAAAAGAAACAGCTGTCCTGATCATCTGGAGTTCTATCAAAGATGACAACCAATAAGTGATGATCATTCTGCAACAAAGGCATAAAAAAACCCTCTTACAAGCATTAAATGAAGGTAGGAGAGATGTTACACACGGGATCAATCTCTACAAAGATGCAACAAGATGGACACAAGACACATGAAGCACTTAAGTCCCATGCAGTCCTAAGAGACACCCAAGGAATCTGGTAGACTTGGGTGCTCCAGAAAACCTACCAGATTACTTTAAGCTCAAAAATCCAGTTTCCACCAACCAACTCAAGAGCACAAGAGAAGCCTATGAGCTAAGAGGAAATAGGAGGAGTCTTACATTCCTTTCCAGTTCAATGGCCCTGTCCTGCAGTTTAAGCAGCTCTGTGGTAGCCTCTTGGTGCCCTTTTTCCAATTTCTCATTCATTTGCTGGTTGGGAATGAGCTTCTCTGCTGAATTCTTCAGTGACTTCTGAGCATACTGCCCATCCTGCTGGGTCTGCTGAAGTGCATCAAAGTCCTTCTTCACCTACACAGTCAACAAGCAACAACCTTCAACACCGAGGGAACTGGAATAATGCATTAATAATGATGGGATGTGTCACTCCTCTCTTGCACTGTACAGACTTTAAGAGAGGCAACAACCATTACACTACTTCACAGTAATGACACAGACAGGTGGAAGAATCCACTTCTCTTGTCCTCCAGTCAGGTGCCTTTAGACTCCAGCTCACTGACACCTAACAGGCTGTTCTTAGGCATGATGTTTCAACTGCAGTCTTCCTCAGCCTGTTTCCACTAAACAAAGCAGAAAAATACAGCCATGCCAACAAAAAAAAAAAGGGAAAACAGATCTAAAAAGAGCAATCATCCAAGAAAACTCCTCCTGATGTGCCCCAGCCCAAAATTTTTTTATTAATTTTGTGTCAATATATAGAAAGGGACAGAAAAAGGCAGTCCAGTGAAAAAAGGTTCTTGGGAAGGATGTGTATAGAGAAGGGCAGAGAGAACCCGTTCTTAAAAAAAAAAAAAAAAATCAAACCTCAAACCAAAAAATCCCAAATGTGAATATGCAGAATTGCAATGTGAAAAATTAAAATTCACTTAAGCTCTTACCATATTTAGATCATTCTGTAACTGCTGGTTCAAGTTCAGGAAGTCTTTCACTTGAGCTTCCAGCACTGCAATCTTCTCCTCTTTCACAGCTAGAGTTGATTTTAGTGCTGATTCAGTTTTGCTTTCTAGAACCTTGTATTTTCTGAAAAATATGATAATAGCTTTCCAATGTCTGCCACTAGGATATGAGCCACCATCTAAATAGCAGACTTCACCTTAACCCGTTCCCAATCTCACCACATGTTAAATTATACATGCTTGCTTCTTCAGGAAAATGATTTCTTCTATTGCTGCAGATTGCTACTGATATATTATAGCTGGGGAATTCACTTATGAAAAAGCCAATCATTTTTAATAGAGGTTAACACCAGCACAGTTCTACAGAAATACCAAAGAGTTCCATAACTTGAAAGAAAATTAGTTTCTCTCTTTTTCCCATAATTACGCTACAGAAAACTCTTCTTATGGCTCTTTTGTACATTCTTGACAGGGAGGAACATGCACAGTTTAAAGACTCCTACAAGATGGGTATGTTTCTCTAAGTAGGTCTTACCAAGAAGCCAATATACACACAGGTTGTTGGGATTTTCTGTGTTCATTACTACAGGACTTACAAAGGAATTCCTTGCCATATTTTTTAGATATATTTTAGGCAACATCTGTGCTTATATTAACAGGTATCTGGATCACCAATTACATGAAGTAATGACAGACACTGTTTAATAGACACTACTTTCACTTGTTAAAGAGAACACGGAGGGAAATACACACTGAAATAGATACCAAGCTACTCTGCTGGGGAGTACAGAGGAACTGTAGTAACACTGCTAGCATGGACAGAGAAAGTGGCCTTTCTTTCATCCACCCAAAAAAATGTTTTGAAAAACTTACAGTATGCTGCCAAGCTTATCTCAGAAAAATGTGGTTTATGTCTAAAACTGTTACGGGTAATGGCAAGGAGGCAGATGAGAACCCAAAAGAAAGGCAAAGGGCTTCAGGCTTTAGGCTGAGTCAAAAGAATGACTAGAAGAGCCATGTTTTCTTACGTGTCATCATTGCCATTGTCATCCTCCAGCAGCAGCTCTTTGTTCAATCCCATCTTCTCCAGCTCCTGGCTCAGTTTGTCCAGCTCACTAGACAACTTTTGACTCTTCAGCTTCTCCAGGACCAAATCCTGAAACAGCATTATCATGATTAGTTGCTTTGCAAAGGGTGGTGAGTAATTATCCAGCACTATACATTTTTTAAGAGTACTGAAAAATTCATTGGATAAAATCCTAGCTTCAACTAGGTCAGCTAAAATTCTTTATCAGTGACAGCTGAGTGCAGAATTAAACTGATTGGTTTTATTTATAGGTCACTTGAAATAAATCTGCAGAATGCTTCTTTTGGCCTTTGTCTCACTCTCTGTACTGAACTACTTCTGCCAACACTGGCTTTGTGCCTGCCTGCCAAAGGAGGGAATATGTGGGCCAGGAGACAACACCCCATCTCTGTGCCACGCAGAGATGTGTGCAGGGCAGGGAACACCAGCAGAGGGAGTTCCCACTTCTCAGCTCGGACAAAGAGCCCTGCAAGCACTGGTGCACACAGAGGAGCATCAGGACTTCAGTATGGAAGTCAACTGAGGTATAATGGCTATGATGTTATTACCAAGGGACTTGGTAACAGGGTCAACAGTGAATAGTGCACTGAGTTTCTGACATTACAGCCCAAAATTTCAAAAGTGTAACTACATTGTAGCATAAGAGACAGAACAGCTCCAGATACAAGAGCTTGATCACTCATTCTGGTATCTACTGATGTAGCCTGGTTTCATTTAGGTTTCTTTGGGAAGAAACTAAAGCAGAACCCAGCAATGAAGTTATACAAGAAAACTTGGCAGCACTGTACGAGAAGGTATATTGGGACAGTGCTTTGCTGTTATGCCAGTAAAGTGGTTTGTATGAAAATGGCCTGGGGAAACAGTGCCAACCTGTATTTCTAAAAAGGACAAATTATTTTTGGTGCACAGCTAGGTGTGAAGATCCCTACCATTCAAAATTCTCTGAAATACAAATGAATCATAGAGATCTAAATTTCTTGTATTTCTACTAAAAGTTTTCTTAAACAACACATGAAGAACAAAAAAGCTACTGAAGAACTTTAAAAATTATTCTGAATATCAAGCAGAAGCAAGAATAAAATTTTATAAAAATATTTTGTTAAACTGTAGGTATTCAATAGTCCTCTGACATCACAAATTTAGCCAAGAATTCATTTGCATGGCAAGGTAAAAGCATATGTTTAAGGCCAGTGCCAGTTGAGTGATCTGTAAAGAGGTGCCTTTAATATCCATGAACTTCCTCTGCAAGATCTATAGAAAGCAACTAATGAAAAGAAGATGGGCTACTGTATGGGTCTGCACCACTGGAAATCCACAAAAGTCTGAGAATGGAAAAATTATAAAGGAGCCTTCTCAGAAATTATATTGTTCTATTAATTTTTAATGAAAGTCGGATAGAAAAATAACTTGGAACTATGTCAAGTATTTCTGACGGACTTTATTTCTCCTCCTCAAAATTACACTAACGCTTCAAAAACAGAAATAAAACTAAACCTTGAAGTAAATGATTGCTGACTGTATTAATCTTGCTAAACTTATCTATTTCACTGAGGTATTGCAGCACAATCCTTTTTCCTTTTCATGCTCCTGTACAGGAAATCCTGTTTCTAGCAGGACAACAGCAGCTGGGACAGGCAATGAGAGCAAGTTGCAATAATCTGTATCTGCTCATAGGCCACTTACAAGAGTGTCAGGTTCCAGCACACACATCCTCAGATTGCCAATGTCCTAATGCTCACTGCAGGGAGAGATCACTGCTGCTTGGCACACTCTCACGCAGCAGGGAAGCATTTGGGGAAAGATGCTGTAAGGTAGCCGTAAAGCAACACCTTGGTGCAGCTGGTTTAGGTTGGTCATTTGGGATGGTTTTGTCTCTTTCAGAACAGGGATGTCAATGTGTCCTCAGCAAGTGCTAGAAATTCCTAGACCTGAGAGTCTATCTCCCCTGCTGGAGCTGGGTCACAGACAAAGTATCAAAGTCTTTGGTTGACAGGCACCACATAAGAACTGTTTTAAAATGTTATTCTGCATGAAAAAAAGACATCATTTTGAGACTCTCTATTGTGGATACAATGTGGAATATGGCAAAACTGCACCAAGTGCAGTTCTTGGCATATTCCACTTTCCAAGACAACACTTTCCAGGGAGTATTGTTAAGGCTGTGAAAATCTCCTGTGGGCCAGATATATCCCTTTAGTAATTCACTGAGCTGAAAAAAAATAGCAGCATACAACCCAGTAGAATTATTTTGCTTACCTCTCTCAGTGTAGCTAGTGTTCTCTTATCAATTGTAACTTGCTTTAGGAGGTCTTTATTGTCCTTTTCAAACTCCTTCAGTTTACTAGACGAATCTCTGAATCGAGCAATTTCCTTTTCTAGTGTCTTGTTTTCCTTCTCAACAATTGCCAGCTTTACTGTACTGTCATCCAAAATAGCATCTTTCAGCTCCACTTGCTGCCAAAGCCGTTTTGTTTCCTTCTCTAGCATTTTTTTGTCTTTTTCTAGCTGAGACATTCCTTGTTCTAGGGCTTTGTTTTCCTTTTCTAACCTCTCTAGCTGTTTGGCAGAAACCTTTAGCTCTTCAAGGTTCCTCAGAAGGACCTGATTTTCACTCTCCATTCCCTGAACTTCTTTTTCTAATTCCTGGATCTTTTTACTGCTGTTCTCCACAATTTGCTGAAGTCTCTGGTTTTCAGAACTGATACTCTGATAGCTTAGCTCCAGCCTCTCTGATTTCTTGTTCATTGCTTTTAACATTTCCACATTTTTCCTTAAGTCCTCCTTCTCCCTTTCCAAATCTTTATTTTCTGCTTCTATTTGTGCCATTTTTGTGCTGGTAAATCTCATGGTCTCTACCACTCTTCTAAGCTCCAAATTTTCTTCATCCAATTGCTTGTTGTCCCTTTCCAGATCACCAAGCCGGATGGAAATATTTTGTAATGTGTCCAAGGACTTTCTTAGTTTCCTATTTTCCACTTCCAGATTGCCATTCTCTTGCTCAAGAACTTCCACTTTTTCTGTCACTATTTTCATCACTGCTGCCTTCTTTGTGAGCTGTTCATTCTCCCTCTCCAGCCGGTGGAGCTCTTTTTCCATTTCTTCTACTCTTTCCACTTTTTCTCTAACCTGGTCAAAATCCTTTTGCAATTGTTTCTTCTCAAATTCCAGCTTGCTCAGTTTGCTGCTCGTCTCAGTTACTGTTTCATGAAGGATTTTGTTCTCTTTCTCAATATCTTTCACTCTTGCCTCGCTGCTCACTTGTGATCTTTGTCTCAGAGATAAGACAACTTGATTAAGGTGATCATTTTCTTGTTTAAGGTCCTTTATCTACATAAACAGTTGTGCAAATGTTATTAATTTACCTTACAAGTGCAGTACAAATTAGTACTGAAGCAGAGAGATGATTGTTAAGAAAATCATATCCATTTAATCCAAGAAAAATTTCTCAGCAAGTTACTGACTACAACCAAGAACCCAAACTATTGAAAAAAGTTTTCACCTCTGGTAACTCATGATTTTAACAAATTAAAAACTGTGCTACATTCCTGCTACCATCCAAGAAGGCTGGGGCAGAAGGAGAAAGCAGACAGAAGACCTTCAGAGAACACCTTAGCGAAGATGCTTTGTTACAAATAATTTTTAATAGAGGGTATCTTTCTATCTAAGTTTACCTTCATCTTTGGGACCTGAAGACTGAAATTATCTCTGGTAAGGTGCCAGGAACCTCAGAATACTTGAAAATGTAGAGCAGTTACAGATGTCATTAAAGACACTTCCTGTAAGGACAGTACACTCACCCTACTGGTCAAATTTCAGCTCATGCAATTGTAATTTAGACTGCAATTTGCATTTGATTCTTATACCAGACAACATCCATACAAATCAAAAGGGGCTATACCTGAAAAGAATCACAAACTGCTCTTTTTTAACATCTGGAAATATTTCTTGTTTTACTTCCTGCCCTGCCTTCAAACCATGTATTAATTCCTACCACAGAGATTCTGTATTTGCTCTAACTAAAATGAAAGACTTTGTTGGTAAAGTACAGTTTCCCAGGGAGAAGTCTGGGTAAAAATCCTTTAAGATGAAAAGAACTACACAAATAAGACATTTTGGTATTTAATTTTCACCTCATAAAACATTAGAGTAAATTTTAATGCAGGCTGAGAATAGTCAGACCGGTCTCTAATGATCTATGTCTGTATTTTTTTAATTTGTCAAATTAGTACAGATTATACTTGCACAAAACCTGCAATAAGAGTTTTCAGGGATTGCACATGAACTGCAGAACAGTGATAAAAGCTGAAGGGCAATTAAAATATCAATCCAGAAGGCATAAGTACTTTCTCAGCATCTCTTTTAAATAGAGCAAAAAGGCTGGGTGGCTAAAGAACCTCAACCAAACCAGTCACACCATACAGGTGGTGGAAGACCAATCTTTAGCAACAAAATGGAGATTTATTTACACATCCTAAAACCAGTTGGTATTCCATTTAGTAAGGTCCATGGGCATTTTTTGCTCAAGAGGGAATGTCTGTTCATATAATAGCCCAAAGATCCCCTTATGGTAACAAGAGCAGGAATCAGAACATGCTGGGCTTTTACACTGGAAGAAGCTTTTAACCTAGATTTGAACAAGTTCAACCTGCACTTAATAGTTCTCAAATTGTCTTGTCTCCCTGAGAGAACCAGATGCTCTAAATGGCATCACTGAATTACCATTACTGAGCACATGTTGTCATATTACACTTGAGAAGTTCACACCTGTCTGTCTTTGTCGGCTTTTAGAGTCTCCATGACAACCTGTAGCTGCTCTTTATCTTTTATCAGCTCCTCACTCAAGGTTTCCAAATCTTGATTGCTTTGCTTCTCTTTTTCAATTTGATTTTGCAACTTCTCAATCTGTGTGAAGAGAACACACCAAAACACATCAACCACAGCTAGACAAAAGGAATGTTTGCACTTTAAGTCATTTTGAAGACCAGAGAGAAATGAGATGGGGACTATGACTGAAAGATTAAATCCCTCTCTCCTGCAGTTACCAGTCTCAGAGGAGGAAATGGACTTCTTGTTTTTCTCACACAGTGCTATGACTCTTCCTTCATGCCTTTTAAGATCAGAGCATATAAGGCACAGCAGTAAGAAACATTTATTTCACTGACTGCTGAATGCCCTGTTATGCTCCTGTCCACAGTGATTAAGTTTCTGGTGCTCCCCTTCCCAAGGAACTTGCCTCCTCCTAGCCTCTCCATCACTTACGGTCTTACTCTACCAGTGAATGCAGACAAAGTTATTAAGACACTTCAGTGAGCAACAACACTAAAAAAGACCAAAACATCAACCTAAAATAGGAACAGAGGAAAAACACTAAAGCACTGGAGTGACCAAGTTTATGCTCCCACTCCTTGTGTTCTTCTCCCCAGCAGGTGACAATACAGCATTTGAAAGATTTGTGAATAAGGCTCCAGTCCTACAACAAGCAAAGTTTTCTTATTTATTAATTTTGAAAGTTGTACTTGTAATGCATGAATAACAGAAAAGCTGTAGCTCTTCAGTACTTAGAACCAAGAGGTTCTGGGAACTATAGTCCCCAAGTCAGGAAATAATTACTTTTTAAGCTTGCAAAGTACTGTGAGCAGCTACAGCTCTGCACAAGTATCAGCTCATTTTTGTTTTGTTATTATCAACTCTGCCAACAGTGAAAATGTCAATGAAAGGGGTATTAAACCTAATTCTTACAAGTGGGAAATAGCTGGAGGCTGGGCTCTGCCTATGTCAACATGCCCCTCATTACAGGAAGTGTTTAAACAGGCAGGGGCTGCCCAGATTGGAGATAAGGAGGGCTCAGCAGTCAGAAATGTAACCAAGTGGGGTGGAGGTTTATTGGTCTCAAAGGAGCTGTTCAGAGAAAGCTGCAACAAACTCAGTAGCTCAGCTGATCTTCACCTGCATTTCCCAGAAAACTGGAGGCAAGAAAGACAGTACTGTTTACAGCTCTTTTCAGTAAGTCAGAAAGGCAGAGACAACAGACAGGATTGGACTGCTACTACTTGAGTGTGCCTGAAAAGAGGATTTTTACTATTAGCTCCTCAGAAAACCTTGAAAGAAAGGAAAAAAAAAAAATGTACACAGCTTTTCCTTTATAACATCTCTTGTACTACCTGAATAATCCTGTCTTGGCTACATGATCCCATCAACCACTGGATCAAGCAGATTAACAACATATTCAAACAACAATTTTTGAAAGTGTCAGTAGATGAAATCTCAGCTCAGTTAAATGACTTTAAGGAGACAATATTTTATTATGAATATCTCAGGAAAGTTACCCAAAAGAAGCCCAAAGATACAAACCATTTGAGAAAAATACTTCTTTATCTCTTGTCCTATGACTTACACATACTTGACTTTAACACTCCTCCAGAGCTCTTGCACTCTCCCCTGCCCACTGTAGTAAACATTTTGCAACAAATCAGAGACTTTGCCTATTATTTCCCCTGGCACACTTTACACTTTTGCTGTATTCTAATTTAGGGGAATCACAACTGTTGGCACCAATACAGTGCCTTAACAGGAGATGCCCACAGGAATCCACCTGGGGCAAAGCCAGAGGTTGACCACAATTGTTCAAGTGACTTAAATTGCTGTACACCACAGGTATCTGCTGAGTGCTTTCTATGCCTCCATCTCCAATTTTAGGCATGTAAATTAGAGCTGGATTGAAATACTTATACACAACAGGTCATAAATAGAAGTGTGGAAGGAATATTAGAGTGAACAAAATCTTTGCAGCTCTCCTTGTTCACAAAAGAAGGAAAAGAAGCAGAACTGATCTCAACTTAGCAAATGAATCTCTCCAGAAGATGGAATGATCCAGTGCTGGATACTGTTCTCCCTGGTAGAGAAATGGGCTTGTTATAATCTAGGAATCCACAAGTAGCATTTCATATCTAGGTGCTTTCTCCTCTTGTCCTTTAAGGGATTCAGCTAGTTCACAGGCAAGCCAAACAGAACTGAAATAATTTCTGATGGCATCAATGTCTCACACAGGTTACAGCAGTAACAGGAAAAGGAGATATGAGCCTTGTATTCTGGATAATTTATGAATAGAAGGAACGTGAAAAAATTCAACATGAAAATACTTCAGAATAGGAAGCATCCTTTTTTCCTAGCAGCACTTGGCTCAATTCATCAGAACTGAGGATTCAAGTAACTAGTCAGACAAAAATAAGGCTGGTAGTTGGAGGTGAACTGAGCAGTGTGTTTCACAAGGACAAGCACTGAGCTGGCATTTCAGCTAAACGTAATCACAGTTAATAACAGAGTACAACACACACGTACATGTAAGTATATTTATAAAGTGATGACCTACATGTTTGTTACAAAGGCTGAAAGAACTGATACCTTTGCAGAGAGAGAGACACACACTAGAGAATTTATAACAGCCAAGAAATAAAAAAAAAAAAAAGAAAAATCAGGTCCAGGACTCTGGAGAGCAAGAAAGACATTCAGAAAATACTAACCTGAATTCACCTGTGTAATTTATTTGACTTACATGTAAAAATTATTAAACTTTCAAAAAACAAAAATAGTTCAACGTGACCTTTCCCAGTAGTGACTGTTGTGAGACAACAAAAAGGGACACAATCAACAAGTCAGTACAATCTGACAGGGCAAACAGGCACTGAAAACTAGTTTTTATTTAACTGGAACAGTCATTTTTTCTTATAATGATGCACACAAGCAGGCAGTGAAGTAGAAGGCATTAAATAAATTTCTTAGAATTTAACTGCTTTAGAATGCAATTAAATACACAGGGCCAAAATCATGGTTAGTCTTATGGGGATCATGGGTGAACTCCCTGAAAACTCTCATCATTCAGGAATGCTGAACAACCCTTTGTGCACTGTGTTTAAAAAAACTAAGAGCTCAATTTGTTCCTGTGAGCAAATTACCTTTTTGCTAAGCTGCTGATTTTCCTTTTCCAGTTCCACGAACTTTAGGCTGCTCTCTCTGGAGGTCAAGGAGGCATCTCTCAGCTCTTGGATTGTGTTCTGCAAGCTCTGATTATCCTTCTCTAGCTTCAGTATTCGACTCGAAGCACATTCATTCAACTCAAACACAAAGGACTTTCTGGCTGTTGAAACATGAGAAGCAGAAGGTGGCATTAATCAACTCACAAACATAGATCCACTTGGATGAAGACTATTGCTGTCAGTCTTACAATTTCAGCTGGACTGCGAAGTAAATACTTGGTTAAAAACAGAACTCATTTTCACATATTGATACCTTTAATAAATAGAGTACTATCTGAACAGCCAGCCATCTCAAAAGTTGCTTACTTTCTTAACTCTTCTTAAATTTAGTAATGTTGGGAGAATGTGTACTGTTAATAACAAAATATATTTTGATACCATCTCATACTTTCATCACAGGAAATAAATTGAGTCAGAAAGTAAACCTCTGCTAAATGTTTGCTAAAACAGCAAGGCAGTGCACTTCCAAGAGCTAGTGAAAACTCAGGTATTGAATCACATTTAGTAATTGAAAAAATTCTTAAAAAAGATCATTCCAGTGCTTATCTTTACAGCTTCTTCATCAAGAGTATGCTGAATCACAGAGAATAATTTACTACTAGGCACAGGACACCCATCAGAATGCTGATCTGAGAAGTATCTGAAGTTGAAATCTCAGAACTAATAGAATTTATTCAAGCTTTACAACAGGGATGTTATTTTACGCAATGCTTGTAGATCAAAAGTGTCACTACCTCTCAGCCTCAAAATCCATCACCCAAGTCTCACTGCTCTATTAATCTCTCTGCCCAGAATTTGGATAATTACAAGAGCAACCTTCTTGTTCACATGAAATAATTGCTACCCATCACCTCAAAACCACATTTCATATGAAATTGACTTTAACATTGTGTTTAAATCTAAGAAAATTAATAACTGTTTCTAAATAAACACTACAGCAAACTGAGTATTTTAAGCTGGCAACTTTCCGAGATTGGAAAAACCCTGTTTATCTCTTTTATGGGGCATCACCTGGAGGGCTTTGGTCGAATGAAGACTCAAATAGTTAACATTAACTAAACTACTCCAGTTGAGTTCTGTTCTGAAGCGGAGTCCCCCTAAATTAATTTTAAAAATAAGCATGGGGAAAAGTATTTCTAATAAAATATATCAAACTAGCTGGTTAAATCTTCTCTCTGCCACCCTTGCAGACTCAACTTGATATCCAGGAACAAGAGATTTTCCAAAAGTGTTTTGCAGTCTGACTCTATTTGTACAAACAAGCTGCATTCAGAACAGCAACATGGATTGAAATAAAACTTCTTACAGAGAGGTACTGTAAAATCAGAACAGCATGCCCATGAAATAGAAGTCCAAAGTTAAATCATCTTAAAAAAAAAATAAAATTCCAGCCTCCTTTATGATTTTATTTTCCTACTGAATAGAAGTTTATGGACAGTCTCAGTTCCTCACTCTTTTTCTTTGGTTAATAAAAGAATTTCTGAAGCTCCAGTGCTAAAATTCTAAACATCAGTGCAATGATAAATCACTCAAGCAAATTTTGACAGTTATGTTTGATAGAAATTAGTAAATAAAAGGTAACTAGCATTCTTCCTTCTATTACATGAACAGTGAAAGCAGATCAGGAAGGAACAAAACTTGGTATTTTAAACAGGCCATAGTATTTAGGAATTTTTATATTTTCCTGAAATACTCTTGAGCAAAATTTCTAAGTTTTGAGAGAACTGTGTTTTCCCCCCACTAACACAATGAGCAGTATCCTTGGTAACACAGGAGGAATAACAGTGACATTCATTTCTCAGGCTAACATAACCTGCTTTGCAAGACTGCTTTTTTTAAAGTAACAATTAACTAGCCATTAATCTTAGTGAAGAGAACTTGGATCCTAGACAGCAAGATTTCAGAATTGCTGTCAGCCATACACACAGCTGTTTTAAAAAGCAAAGCTATTCTAGACACTTTCACTGAAAACATCTGCTTACTCTAATTTATTCCTTTGTCTTCAAGTTCAACTGTTCCTGGTACACAAAGCCAAACATTCAAGTCTTAGCAAAATAAGGTGAATAGTCAATAAAAGCTGCATGTTAAATTAGAGGAAATAGCTTATATTTCCCAAGTTCCACTTAGAATAGTTATTTAGGCTGGTATGATATACAGAATAAATGTTAAACACAGAAACCAATGCTAAAACCTGACCAGTGAAGAAAGAATTAGTTATGTTTGTGATAGTTACGGAAATCAAATCAACCACTCAAAGGAAAAAAAAATCAGCCAGTTATTTTAACTGCACACATTTTTCAGTATCTAGTAAAAATAAATGACTTCAGCATGCATTACTTCCTGGGACTTAAAGACCAGCTAATTGTCTGTATTAACTGTACTAAAGAATACTAAAGATCACCGACTCCACCCAGCCATTCAGTCAGAAATATTCAATGTGACATTTCTGCTGTGTAATTTACAAAGCCTTTTTATTTTTAATTTTTATTAAAGTGTGATACTTAGAAGTCACTCTCTCAGTGATGAACAAAACAAAAGCAAGACATTTTGATGCTTTCAAAAGAAAGTGAAAGAAAAAGGAATACATTTTAGAAGTTCAAAAAAATCAAGGTCAAAGTCAAGTGTCTGAATGAGGAAAGCTTTCCAATCTTGGATTCAACTTCTGTTCCCATCTCAGTCAACCAATCTGTTTATTCTGAAACAGACCACAAACACCACAGCTATCCCAGCTGGTACTCACTATCTGCAAGATCAGTGCTTTTAGACAGTTGTTCTAGTTCCCAGCCTAGGTGTGCAGACTCGTTCATGCTCTGTTTCTGTGCAATCTCCAAAACCATGTTCTCCTCCAGCAGCTCTTCAATTCTCTTCTTGTCTGTGTCCCGGTCCTGTGCAAGACACGTGTGAATGAAAGCGTGTTCAGCTCATTTGTAAGATTCTAGGCTGAGCTGCTACAAGCACAATGTATGTTCAAGGTAGAAGAATCTACTTAAGCACTGCGGTTTTATGGTGAAATACATCTTCAGCATTAAATTTTTGCTGTGGGCTACCTATATAAACCCTGAAAGCAAAGCCCAACTGGCCCTGTTCAGCCCCAGCTCTGGTCCATGATGCACTTGGAGAGAGGGGGATGGCAGTGAGAACTCACTGGATGATGACAGGGCCACTGCAAGCCTGGACTAGTATGGCAGACTGGCTTCAAGATGTCTCCAGAGCTAAGCTCTTCAAAAGCATGTAGCATCATGCTCTGACACACTGGAGATTCTTCAGATAGAACCTTGAATTCTGCAGAGCTTCAACTCATCACATTGAACTTTGATGTATATGTACAGTCATATGGATCAGCAAGCAACACCTGCTTTGAAAATTGAATTCTGACTCCTGAAAACAGACCTGGAGAATGAATCTATTGCTGCTTCTTGTGACTATTTGAACCACTTTGCTTTTGTGGGAACCGAAATGCTGCCTCAGTGGTCCTCAACTTTTCATAACCCAGAAATTCATCAAGTCACTCAGAAAAGCATGCAAAATCTCCAGCAACTTTAGAAAACCTGAGCATGACACGACCTTTATAATATCATGAATCATAAAATCATAAAATGGTTTGGGATGGGACACTAAAGACTATGCAGTTCTTGCCATGGGAAGGGACACTTCTCACTAGACCACATTGCTCCTTTAAAGCCCTGTCCAACCTGGCCTTGAGCACTTCTAGGGATGAGGCACCCACAACTTCTCTGGGAAAGCTCTTTCAGTGCCTCAACACCTCACAGTAAAGAATTCCTTCTTCCTACTATGTAATCTAAACCTACTCTCTTTTAGTTTGAAGCAGTTCCCCCATGTCCTATCACCACATGCCCTTGTAAAAAGTCTCCCACCATCTTTCTTTTAGGCTCCCTCCAGGTACTGCAAGGCAGTGATTAGGTCACTCTGGAGACCCCTCTTCTCTGGGCTGGAAATTCCCAATTCTCTCAGCCTTTGCTCACAGGAGAGGTGCCCCATCCCTCTGATCACTACAGAGACCCTCCCCTGGACTCACTCCAGTAGGTCAATGTCCTTCCTGTGCTGAGGACCCCCGAGCTGGATGCAGCACTGCAGGTGGGGTCTCACCAGAGTAGAGGGGCAGAATCCCTTCCCTCCCCTGTTGCCCACACTGCTTTGGATGCAGCCCAGGACACATCTGGCTCTCTGGGCTGTGAGTGCACATTGCTGGGTCATGTCCAACCTCTCATCCACCAGCACTCCAAAGTCCTTCTCAGCAGGGCTGCTCTGATCTGTTCATCCCCAGCCTGTGTTGATACTGGGGGTTGTCCTGACCCAGGTGCAGCTCCTTGCACTTGTTCAGCCACATGAGATTCCCATGACCCCACTGCTCAAGTTTGTCCTGGTCCCTCTGGATGGCCATCTCATCCTTCAGGTATGTCAACCACAGCACTCTGCTTGGTGTCACCTGCAAATCAAGTGCTACAGTGCACTTGATCCCTTTGACAATATCATAAATAAAGATATTAAGTAACACGGCCCAGTATAGATCCCTGAGGGACACACCTTGTCACTGACATAGGTTGAGATGTCATCCCATACAACATCCTCCACATTTTTATTTCCAACAGAACCTGTTGAAAACCCTGAATAGATAAACCCAGAAGAATTCAAATCGTGTTGGGATAAGAGGAGGACTGTTATGTAAAATACAAGAAATAGGAGAGTATTTATTATTTCTAGTGGGTTTATGAAGTCCAGTGTTGCTTTTGTTTGTAGACAATAGTCTCCCACTCACTACCTTTTTTTTATTTATGAAGCAATAAACCATATCTCTGATTTCAAAATCAAGTAATTTTGGAATTTTGTGTCTTTCACAGCAGTAATTGATTTTTAAAGACTCTGTAATTGCTGGGGATTTTGTTTCCAACAAGAAAGACTATTTACTAGAGTAGATTTAATTTCCTACATCTAAGAGACTTCTATTTGAACAGATTTTAGTATCTCTATTAACAAAATGAATGAAAATAGTCTGTATTTTAAAATTGTGATATACCTTCTGCATAAAATAAAACTCAGTCTCGTACAAAGAAGCACTGGCAATATTTACACTGTTAACATTATACTATCTCAGGAATTCATGTACAGAAAGTTCAATCTAAAAACTTCTTCAAAAGTACTATTGATTTATTTGCCTGTCTCCACCAATTTCTGTGACTTGATTTTGTAATCTAAGGATAAAAAAGTTTAAAAAAATAGCATAATGAAAAAGAAAGTGCATACCAGCTCCACATCATGAAGTTTGGATTTCAACTGCAAATTTTCCTTCTCTAATTCATGCAGCTTATCACCACGAGCTCTTGCCATGGTTAGCTGTTCTTCTAACATGGCCTTTGTTTCAATCAGTACAATGTTGTCCTCTCTTAATTCCTAGGAAAAAAAAGTAACAGTGTTAATTTCTTACTGACTTTTCATAGACCAAGTGATTTTCATAAAGTGGCAGTGCAAAAAAACAAGAAGGAAATCTAACATGTTTGTTACATAGAAAGACTTTTACTTAATATTTTAATGAGAGATGATACTATGTTTTATTATCTTTGAATTATTATGCAAATAAATATAATATTTCTTAGGGTTTTTTCCCTGAATTTTACAAGCTAAACAGAATTTCTTTTGCTTTATACAAGGCTAAAGCAAGAGATACATACAGAAAAGCAAATGTTCAATTCCAATTCCACTTTTATAATACCAATTCCTTTGCCAATTCATTATAGTCCCTTTTTTTCCCAGCTCCAAAATAGATTATTTACTTTCAAGGGATGGGGAATAGTATCCATCAATGCATTCAAGATCCACATTCCTTTTTCAGTACACTCCTGTGTGAATGTCTGTTAATAAAGTTTCTCTCTCTCTCATGAACAGAATTTTAATTCACTTGAACAATAGAAGTTGTTTTCTACTTATCACCTAATACTCCTGCCAATTCCCCACTAAACACATGAGCATGAACTGCACAAGCCACATCGCTTACTCATTAGAGCTTTTGGATCTGGTTTTACTGAGTAGAAGCTTAATTTATTACTTTGCTGTAGCCACAGCATTAGAAACAGGTTAATTATACTGCACTGCAACTGTTCCTTGCAAATAACAAATTAAACTCTCTGCATTTAAGTATCTTATTCTGGAAACATGAAATATCCAAAGCATGAAATCTGGCCATGAAATGTTGGTCACGTTTTAAACACATTCATCAAATATGTCTCAGTTTAAGCCATAATACCTCACTGCTAACTTTTACTTTTGTTGATAGTCAGATAAGTCTTGAGTCCAAGGCAAATGTTCTATGGCAGGAATGCATCAGCATTTTCAAAGATTAAATGGACACAGTAAGGAATTTTCCCCAGATGAGCTACAATTGGGCAAGAAGCAGATTGATTCTCTACAGAAACTTTGTCATTCTCTGATTTCCTCCCTTCTCTCCCCATCCATTTTGCTCTTCCAATTAAATATGCAAAACCAGAAAAATGTGCAAACAGGACAAAATACTTGACAAGTTTATTCCTGGATAACTGACTTCAAATGTGATGTCTCTGCTGACACAGTGTTCATGTCTGGTCTCTCAGACCACAAACATCCAAACCAAGGAGATTCCTAAAAGATCACCAGGCATGAGCAAATCACTCTCATAGCTTAATCAGCGACTGGATTCTCATTTTTTGGGGTGGAATCAGCCTTAAGAAGCCTTATATGGCTCACTTATTTAAAAAAAAAACCAAAAAAACAAAAACAATAAAGAAAAAAGGACGAAGAAAAGGACAAAGAAGGAAGATAGATGTAAAGAATGAATTAAGACTGTCTGATGATAGCCACTCCTCTCGCCTTTTGATACTACAGGGGGCCATCATTTAAAAGCCCTTCATAATCATAATTTATTGCAGCTTGACTGTACATGGTATAATATGTAAAGTCTACCTTATGCAGCACCATACTGCCCTTGATCTCTCAGTGGGTCAGCTACCAACTTGCAAATCATGAGAGAAAAAAATTCCCTACTATAGTAGCATTAAAAGGAGAAGTATGTCAGTGTTTATAAAGTGGTTCATCTTCAATTAAAATGTCTGAGTGTGCAAGTAACTAAAATAACAATAATATTGAAACACTAGGTTTACAGAACCTGCATTTTGGGCCAAGTCTGATCTAACAGGGTCACTTCAAGGTGGGCAGACTTAAAAGGCTGACACTAAACAGATGACAGACCAGAAGTACATGGCATAAAAACGGCTAGGTGTTATGGAAGCTGCCAGAATATCTGTAATGAAATAACAATGTGCCAAGAGTTTACTTTGCTAGATCACCACACTCAATCTGGACCACAGCCCTAAGAACTAAAGTGGTGTCTGACCTCAAAGACATGACATCATAACTATCCTTAAAACTGCCTACCAAGCAAAAACTAGTTATTTTAGTGTCTCATCAAGAGTCAAACTGTGTGCCAAGTAAGTACAAATATGCAGGCTCTGGTACAAACCACACTCCAGTGGGAGCTGCAGTATATGGAAAACTGAAGTACTTTCCATTGAGCACCCAGGATGGGCAGTCATGCCAGTTCAAAGCAGTTCTGATGAAATATTAAATTAATAACTAGGTGGAAATGCCTGCTGTGACGAGGTAGACATTGCTCATTCTCAGATCACCATGATCTGAGGTTGTCTTAATATTGAAAAGTTCATATAATTTAAATAATTAGTCCATGGGAGCTTTGTAGAGGTTACATCTCTAGGCCTGGGAAGCAAAGCTGTCCTAACTAAAACATGTCAGCACTAACATCTCCCAGAAGTTGCTGGAATAACACAATTGACCTAAAAATCTATCTGGCTACAAATCACACTTGTTAGACAGTCAGCAGGTGGTGGTCATGGAGTGGTGCTGATTCCACTGGAATTAAAGTTCATTTGTAATTGAATTAACAAATTCACCAACATTATAAGTTTATTTTAAAATCAGCAACAAAAACAATTGGCTGTGGATTTTTAAGTGGTTTTTTTTTTTGTTTAATATACTGAGTATAACTCAGCTTTTGCAGTTTCTAAAATGAATTACATATTGTGGTTTGATGCCCTATTAACCGTAACTTGAAACAGCTTAAAGAATGTGCACTGTGCATTCAGATGGTTACAACTCTGGGGATAAGTGGTACAGTCAGGGCATGTTGCCACTGGGAAACATTTTCAGAAACTAAAGCAGCACTGAGATTGCTTAAATCTGAGAAGAGAATTTGCACATGCATCCAGACCCAGTTCAAACCCTTGCCTTCAGGTGGTTCAGAAGCTGTTGCTACTGAGCCATAACACAGTTAACATCTTGTGACAATCAAACATTGAACACTCATATGACAACATACAAGAGATGCTTTTGCTTTTATTTTTTTTTAACTGACAAGATATTCCTCCTGTCATCCTGCATAGAAATTTGATTATGGTGAGAAGGAGGAAAACTGACCAAAGCATAATCCTTGGCCTTAGAAAATAATCTTGTCTTGTGGAACAGCAAAAGGTGCAGTGGAGATGAGTCCTGGAAGAGAAGCAGAGAAGTACCTCTGTGGAGGAAGCCCTGCACTGGGCTGCTCCTTCACATTCCCAGCTGTGATCTTGTTAAGCCACCCCAGCAGGAAGGCTCCAGAGGACATTCATGTTCCTTGTACAATAGTCCAACTAAAACGTCACTCTTGAAAAATTTGTCAAGACATACAGAGAAGGAAAACACCACACAAGCCCTAAATGTGTTACACTGACATACATATTTGAATCTTTTGCACTCCTGCAATACCAGGAAGGAAAATATTTTAAGGGCTCATTTAATAGCTTTCTGCATTGATGCACAACATTAAATCCTCTTCTTCTCACCTGCCAATCTGGCACTGCTTTATTAACAACCCCGTCAAGACCCTATGAGCCTTAAGGTATCACATGACCACAGAAAAGTGGCCGATGCTGAACACACATTTTCACTGCATGCTCTGGATGATTTGTTCACGTCTTAAGGGTTAGAGCTTTGCAAGCTATTGGCAACTGGTAAATGCCATGAAATGAATAATCACTGTACTGTTCAGAGGTAAAAATCTCTACCATGTTACATTCCTGAACAAATCTAAGCAGAGACCATACTAACCCCAGACATTAATTCTTCTTTCAGTGAGGCAGAGGACTTGAGTCAGATTTGACAGAAAACTGAGGCCCCATAGAAAGCTGGATACTGGCTATATGCACAGCCTTTGTGCTACTCTATGACTGTAAAAACCCAGAATAGAGCCCTGTGGAATGCTCTGAATGCACCAGCCTGAGACCAATGGAGTTTGCCTGCTGCTCAATGCTGTCAGTCCATGGCTGCACCAAAACTTGATCAGTGATGGGAGAGGGAGTGGTGAGAATGTGAAACTTGCTGACTATTCTAAACCACACCAGCACCCTACAGACAGCTGTGCAATCCTGTTGCCCATTAGGAAAGCTCAGCTCCTACAATACTGACTTTTTCTAAGGCCACACTATGGCTCCAAATTAGACATGTGCCAGATTGATGGGAAATATTACTGGTCCCACTACTGTATTTGTGCTGGTTTTGGCTGGGGTAGGCCAAATGGCTGGTATGGGGCTGTGTTTTGGATTTGGCTGAACACAGTGTTGATAAAGCAGAGATGGTTTTATTATTGTTGAGCAGGGTTCACACAGAGCCAAGGCCTCTTCTGCTTTCTGTACTACCATGCTGGAGAGGAAGAAGTTGGGGTTGCATGGGAAGCTGGGAGGAGACACAGCTGGAACAGGTGACCCAAACTGACCAAGGGGATATTCCAGACCATATTCATCATGTTCAGTATACAAAGTGGGGAGAAGGAGGAAAGGGAGGATATTTGGAGTGATGGTGTTCCACTCTCCAAGTCACCATAACCTGCGATGGGGCCCTGCTCTCCTGGAGGTGGCTGAACACCTGCCTGCCCAAGGGAAGCAGTGAATTAACTCCTTGCTGTGCTTTGCTTGTACGTGTGGCTTTTGCTTTCCCTATCAAACTGTCTTTATCTCAACCCATGAGTTTTCCAGCTTTTACCCTTTCAATTTGCTCTCTAATCTCACTGGTAGGGAGTGAGTGGCTACGAGGGGCTCGGCTGCTGGCTGGGGTTAAACCCTGACAGTGTGGCAGGGAGCGATACTCATCTCTGACACTCCGTAGTTCCACCAAAAACTGACAAGGTGGGAGAGCAAGGAGAGTTAGAAGAAATTTGAAACTAAATTGAAGGTCTCTTAACCAAATGCTATGTTAAGCAAGATTAGCAGTGCAGGACATGCAAGACAGCAGTGCAGGAAACTGCTGGCTCTGGGACAAGCAAGGAGGTTACTCCCTTGATCTCATATGAAGGGGACACAAAATCTCTCCGAGCTCCAGGTAAATTAACTGAGCAGCAGGTAAAGCTAAACACCTCCAGTGCACAGTCAGAAAGGGGAATACCAGGATGGCTCACTGATAGCCAGTGTGCCAGGGTAGAGCATAACTGATTTGCCAGCTTGAGGGAGGAAAACAGAGAGAGGCAGAGCTTTGTACTTCCTAATGCAAACTGGGAATTACTGGGAGGCAAGACAGGCTTTTGTAGTTTATTACTACATTTAATAACCATCCATTTTAGTGAACCTATTCATAAGAAGCATAGCTGCCCCCTTAGGTTAAAGAAGGGGAAAAAAAAAAATCACCTACAAAGTAGAGTTTATAGAGCAGAAAAATAAGGTCTGTGCTCTCAGCCAGAGGCCTGGCAACATCACTCTTCTACCTCAGACATGGAATTTTATCTAATGATAGTGAGGCTGTCAATTACCAAACCTCCATTTGTTCAGCAATCTGGTTATTTATTTGACTTTGGCCAAAGTGTTATGCATGTGGGATTCTTGGGAGTTTTGGTGTGAATTCCTCAAAGAACTGGAAGAACAGAAAGTAAGATCAGGCCTACCTAAATTTGACATCAGCCATGCTGGGCCAATGAGTTCAGCCAGACAATCTCCAAGGTCTTTTCAATGTAATTCAATTAATAATTCCAGGATGGGCATAGCTGCAGGTGACTAAGCTGAGTAACTGACATTACTACTGGAACAAAGCCACACACTCCTTATTGACCTACCCCACTCATGACACTAGGGAGGATCCAAATTTTTTCTCCTTTCTACTACAAGTAACAGTTGCAAAAAGGGTTGGCTAGATTTCATCTGAGATCACCTTTAAAAATGCCATTTTAACAACAGTTGTGTCTGCTACAAAATCCTAAAGAAAAACACACAGACATTCACTTAACTAATCTATAGATGATATTTAAAATGTTGGTCCAAGGAACAGCACTGGAACAGAGGGTATTTACCTAAAGCTAAACTAAAGATCTGGTCTCTAGTAAAAGCATCCAGAAAAGGTCTGTCCTGTTTAGCCACATAATGCTGAACTAAGCAGAGCTCTTTGAAAATAATGGGCATTTTTTTTGTGTGCACCAAGTACTTCCTCTACTGAAAGAAGTTTTAATGATGCTCAGTCAATAGCTATTGCTGTATGTTATGAAACTACTTGCTCTGACGTTCTGCTATGGTCAGCTCAATGAGAAATGACACAAACTAGTAACACAACAAAAGCCAAACATTAAGGATTATTCAGCAAATCTTTCTCATAATTTTCACTTGCCTCCATGCGGGCTTTGTAAAATTCCACATCATGAAGTTTCTCTTTGCACCGAACCAGTTCCATCTCAAGTCTCTCCACACGGTTTGCCCTCTCTCTCAGAGAATCGAGCTCATCTCTGTACGCTCGGGCAGAGCGAGCATCTGAGGCAAGGTGCATGTTCTGTGACGGGTGAGCAGGGAGAAAAATATAAGTTAATACTTTTAAGCACATACTTTAAACTTTATTTTTTTGTACTTACTTACTGATTGTAAACATAAACAAATAATGTTCCCCTGGTTAAGGAGTAAGAATTCTCCTAATAGGCAGTTCACTACAAGACAGAGAGGTTGTTGGACCTCTGACATTACTAATGCCTGATGCTGTATAAGCTTCAGGCACTACTAAGCTATTTGCAAGCTGAACAGATGCGACTGCTCTCAACAGCTAAGTGGGAAGCATAGCACTTCTATGCCACAACCATAATCTTTAAACAGCTTGCTGGACTAAGATGATTTCTTCAATATAAAACAGGCATAATAGTAATTTTAGCCTAACACTGAAACAGGACTTTTTTTTAAATAGGGAAGACTGTCACAGGAAAACAAGCCCATCTCACCTCTTGCTTTATTTTTTGCAGCTCTAGGGTGAGCTGCTCAACTTCATGTTTAGAATCTGCAAGCTGCTCAGACTTCTCTTCCCTGAAAAGGATTAGAAAAATCTTAGTAATTTTTTTTCTTTCCTGAAACAATATTGATTATATGGACACTGCCAGGAATCTGTAAAGGAAAAGAAAAATCTCCCAGCATATTCTTTGTTATGACAGCTTCATCATTTTCTCATGATACCATACACATATCATGGATCCAAATTTGCAACTCTATTTTTATATTAAGTTCCTGTGTTTAAATCTCATTGGTGCACCTGCTGTCACAGATAGCTTCCACTTCAAGTTAAAAAGCAGAGCTAGCAGTTGGTATTTTGAAGGGGGGAAGAGAGAGATGAGACAAAAATAAGAATGGAAGTAGCCATCAGTCTACATTTAAATGCCAATTGTGAAAGATGATAAGATGGAACATACTACTAGCTTCCTACTGCTGTGGTTTTAAAGGTGTGATTCTTAGAGCTCCTATGGAAGCCAGTGTATTGGAGCCAACAGGCTCCTGCATTTTCAGGATGTACAAGACTTAATATGCAAGTCTCTCTAGAAGCACAAAATAATGGTGACTTACAGCTCCTGACGGATCCTTCTCAATTTAGCCTTTGTGTCTGCCAGCTCAACTGCAAGGTGCTGCTTTTCTTCATTAGAAAGAGGGTTGGCAGGGTTTGGTGAAGAATCTGGACTTGGTACTTTCAGAGGGCTTGGTGGTTGCTGAGATTGCAGATAATCTCTCTCTTGAGTGAGATCTACAATGACCTGGAAATACAGAAGACTATGTAGTGCCAAGAGATAAATAGTGTATTTATACATTACATACATAATGTATATATACATACATCTAAAAAATTATTTTTAGTTTTAGGAAATTATTAGTCTGGCATGATAGAGTTCAAGTGACAGTCAGTAGTGAAAGGTTACACAGAAGTGGAAAGGAATCTCTACTATGCTCCAAAGAGTAAAATATTCCCCTTCCAATGCTCAAAATAAATAGTCTGCTTTCCTGGAAGAATTCATAAAACCCCGTAACAACTAACAGTTTTTAATGAACATAATTGCAGTCAAAGGCATGACAGAAGATTAACAGGTTAAAGAAAGGGAGAAGTTTTCTCCAGAGATCCGAAGGGAAAGGAATCGATGAATCAAAAAACTAGAGAAGACAATGGAGCCCAGGAAGCTAGATGCCAACAGAGAGATGAGCAAGCACTGCCTGAATGACTGCACAGACATGCAGAGACATTTGGTCTCTGCCTCATGAAGAGACTGCTCAACTCCTCCACGAATCATTTCACCACATCTTAGTGCAGAATCAATGGAAATGTCAAATTCTTTCTACAGATTTTCAGATGTGTAGTAGGAAGGTGCAGAAGAAATAGAAACAAGACAAACAAGACACAAGAGAAGGAATGGAGGCCACATCTGCTGCTTGTCATATGAGCTCCATATGGGAGAGATATGTCCTCATACTTCCGTGCATTCATCTCTCTCATCAATGAGCCTCCTGAGGTGGAAAACCATATTCCTGGAGAGAGACTCTAGTTCTTCTGGGGCCATATCTGGGAGCTCCAGCCACTGCAAGTCAAAGACATTCTCCTGATTGTGAGTCACCTAGGAATAGGAACAAAAAAAGTATGTCTTTCCACAGGTTGAGTTGAATATTTGTCCACCGTATATGCAGTTGTTTCTTCTATTCATAAATTTAAAACCACATCTATTTTACCAAACCCAGGCTGCAAATAATAAATGCAACTACTTTAACTGTAAAAATACCCAGAAATTTTTGGTATTTACATTTTTTTATAATTATTAAGTCTGATTTTTAAAAGTGATCAAATAAATATTATGATCAATAGCATACACACTTGCATATTAGAAGTGTGCAGCTGTCTTACTGACCCTGAGGTGATTGCCACAGAGAGGGGACTAATCCCACACTGAACATTACTAAGAAGAGTCCCTGATTTCAATGAATATTAGAAGTGTGCAGCTGATACAGCTGGGAGGAGCAGTAACAGCTGCAGAAATACCTCTGGTTGCTGCTAGCAGTGTATCTTTCAACTGTTACCCTACCTAAATTGATTTACTCTGATTGATTCAGCAGAAACATCAGGCAAGTCTCAGTTCAATTAATGACTGTTCCAGCTTTTGTTATAACCATGTGCTTAGCTCATCACGATTTTTTTTCTTTCTGAAAAATAATCTATTTTTTAAACATTAAGAAAATGTAATACTTATACTGTCTTAATACTTTCCCTATTTGGTCCTCAAATTTGAGTGTGCCAGGCTTTCTATACCTGCATGCAATGACACCTGGGCACAGGCAGCACCCATTCCCAGCGAGGGACACTTCCACTTGGCTCTCCAAAGTAAGAGACCTCCTGTACTCTTTGGTAAACCTATCCATATCCATTCCTTCTTCTGAAGCCTTAGAAATCCAAGAATGCTTTTCATTGGATCAAACACCTTTTTAAAGAGAACATACATCCAGTTTGGCTCTTCAAGAGCATCTAGCTCAGAGACCCCTGTCTGAAGCAAGTCACTGGGCAGGCTGTGTCACCTACCACAGGGCTCAGGGACTAAGTGCTTAGATCATTGGGGCATGGGGCTCTGCAGCTTCTAAGTCACACAAGATTTTGTCAATATTGCGCATGGATCCTTACAACAACTCCTCCTGCATAACCTTTAAGTAGCAAGCAAGGCATTTGCCGCTGCCTCTCTTTAAAAGACCACTAAGCCAAGTAATGATCCCAGCACCTATAATTTCCATCTTATGAGTGTAGTAGCATATTCAATTATTTTTTTAAAGTTCATGAATCCATTACAAAATTCTAAGCATTAATATTTTATTGCAAAAAATCCTGTTAATTCAAGGAAAGGAGAGATAGAACATCAAAATAGACAACACTAAGAATCCTACCTCCTGAATGTGTGACACAATGGCAGCTTGGGTTTCGATATCCAGTTGTTTTATTCTGTCAATAAACTCTTCTTTTCTTTCACACTGTTAAAAGAAAGCATACATACTGAAACAGTGCTACGAACCCTAAAACTTAGTGCTCCATTTTTCATTTAAATTTAAAAAAAACCCAAACAAACTCAACCTACAGTGCTAATAAAAAACTGTTCATGATCTACTCTATATATGTTATACTAGAAGGTATAACACTTCACTGCTCCATATGGAACATTAACCAAAATGTGCATTAAATTATTTAAACATTTTAGTGAGTACAATTAAAGCTAAGTTAAATGGCTGGTTTTGCTTTTAAAAAACAAGTTCAGCACGCAATGTGATCAAGAGGTGGGGAAACAGCCAGAGGAAATCATCACAGCTTCATTAATGGAGCTGCACAAATGTAAACCTTCATTTACACTGCATCATTTAACCTGTCTACTTTGCTGTTTGCATTTTGTTTGGCTTTGGCAATGAAAAGAGATGCATCACTTTAGATACTATTTACATCAACGCCCAATGTTGTTTGTTGGATTAAATCAACATATGCTTTAGATAAAAAAACGGGAAACATTCTGGATAAAAAATGAGTGACATTTCAGACAAACAGATTTTAGTAAATCTTTTACTTAAGGCTTTAGAAGAGGCAGACATCTGCTGTATATCTGTGATTGTGCACTAAGAACGTTATTACCTTCTTGTAACAACATTGCACTGTGAAGAACTTAAGCAGTATTTAAAAGGGTTTTTTTAAACTCGTTTACAGTGTCCTTCTGGGGCCTGGTTCTGAGTCTCAACCATTTACCTCCTTGGGAAGAACCTCAGACCAGCAAATGAGATCTGAGGATGCACAGCAGCCAAAACGATTCTTTGTGCTGCAATACAAGACTAACAGTTCAGAGCTGCAATACGTAGATTTACCCTGACATAATTGAGCTGACACTGCTGAGCAGGGTAAGTGTCCTAAGGCATGACAAAAACACAAGGCAGACCTACAAACAAGGTCAATTATCAGCAAAGGCCCGCTGCAACGAGGCCATTGTTTACTGCCTCAGAGGTTTGGTGAGCAGAACACTGATTTCTTTATCTGGTAACTGCGGTGCATTCCTCCAGAGTTTCCCATATACATTGTCTCTATTTATTTAAACAAGTGTCACACAAAGAGCCCCATACTAATGTACAAAGTATCTATTAATCTGGTATTTTTGACTCAAAATATTGTGCAAATAAAATCATGATTCATTAAAGAAATGTTTATACTTGTTAAACTATTTGTTTGGCACTAAGATGTACTGTCCCACTTTGTATTTTAAAACAGTAAGAAAATAAACCAACAACAATCTTGATATCAAGAACAGTGTTCAAAACTTATCTCATCCCACTGTGTTATTGAAGTTAAAAAGTACACATCCTGTGTCTGAGTAAGCACTGGCAACAAATTGAGGCTACTGCTATCACACAATGTGCTTCCTCACCCCTGCATTTCTTTCCTTCACCTATTGTGTTTCTCACAATTTAGCTCACAAGCTGTCTTGAACTCAAGATTTCTTCATACAGCACTAATCTTTGGGTAGATTTTCTCATTCCAGAAAAAGAAAGAGATAAAAAAAAATCTTATTTTCCATGAATGATCACCTGCACAGCACATCCCAGAACCAACAACAGCAGCTTCTTGATTTCATCCATACTTTTACCTAGAGAGGAAAAAAGGTCATCAGTACATATGTATAACAGAGAAGTACTTGCAAGTGATCCCCTCCAAAATATGTGCCTTAAACAAGAAGACCTTCCAACAAGTGCCTGAACAATATCTATATGCCTACTATAACACTACCATATTTTCTATGTAACAATGCAGTTCTTATGGATTAGTTTAAAATCCCAAATCTGGCAAGACATTTTTCCCTTGATGTGCTATCCTCACCTATAACTTTCTAAGGCTTTTCTGATTAATACATCATGAAAAAATATCCTTTAAATAGTTCAATGCACATGACCAATGCTTGTCTCTCAAGCTGTGATCAACAAGGGTGCAAAAAAGCCCAACAAACCACCAACAGTTCTCCTCCCTCCAAAAACCCCATCAAAATAAAACAAAAACACCATGGGCAGAAGCAAAGGAGGATTACTCACAACAAACTTGCCCAGAATTCTCCTTCTGTAAAACAGCTGCCAATCAGACTTCCCAAAGCTGAATACCATTCTGTGCATATAAATTCTCTCTGAGAGATAGATGTTTTAGCAAATAAATTCTGCCTGTTCTGCATCAAAGCCTGTTCACACTTTGAAGTGTAAACCCCATGTGGTAAGAGGGCAGAGAATGAGGGATGTGTAAGAGATCCTGAGGAGCTGACCATATGCTGGGAGCCGTGGGGAGAGGAGGCACAGCCCTGCTGGTGATTTCCTAGGGTTAGGAGAGGGAAAGCCTCAAGTTCCTCAAGGGGAACTGGTGCAGCTTAGAACAAGCTTGTTTCAACAAAATTCATGTGGATTGTTGGATGTATATCCAACAATAAATAAAGGAAATTATGTATATCAAAGTTAGACAGAGGGCAAGGCAAAGAGTGCAAAAGGAAGGCAAGGAGTTTCAATGAGAAAATAAAACATCTTTAAAGATCTAGGTTCAGGAAAAGTCTGTCCTCATCCACACTGGGGGAAGATGAGGAAAGAGAAACAAAGAAACGAAACAGGCCACATATAGTTTGCTCTCATCCCTACACATGTGCATTCTTCCCGAGTGTGTAATTGTGGGACTAACACTTTCATTTTATACCCTGATTTACTTGGCTATTCAATTGCACCTATCACTAAATAGATACTGAGTGCAACTGTGCTCCTCCACCACCAGCATGTCCTTGTGAGGCTGCTCTGGCCTGACAGAAAGTCAGAGGCATGTGCAGGACCCAAGGCCAGGGAAGGAGAGTTAATCTGACTCATCAGTTAAGCAGCCACAGCCCCACAGCTGCACAAAGGCATTGACCTAAATTACCACAGGGGTTCCTGCCATTCCCACAACCTTGCAAGGCAGCACAGCCACATGCAGGCAGCTTAGGAAGTAACTTGTTTCCTGATTTCCGGGCACACAAACGTGCTAAGTCAGTTTTCAAACATACCTACAAATTTTTCAACAACTTTTAGGTATGATCATCTTCATAACGACTCGAGAATGTCCCTACAAAAATCATCAGTAAACTGTATGAATGAACACTACAATTCTCAATATCCAGGTCCTGCATTAGTAACCATTACGATTTTGCAATCAGGACTCCTCTTCAACAGGAACATTCATCTTTAAAACATGCTAGTTCATACTTTACCCTACAAATACAAGCTTATTCCTCTGCAGAATATTTAAAAACTGGTTTTGAAAGACTTATAATTATTCTTACTCCTCCCTGTATGCAGCAGCACACAAGGCTTCCTCTTTCCCTAAAAGTTACAATTTAATACACAAATTTAATTTCAGTCTGTGGAAGTCTGATTGTTCTGTACGAATCTCAAGAACAAATCTTAAGCATAAACAATGACATAAAATCCTTCACCAACAGCAAAAAAAAAATAAAAATCTGTTACTTCATGAACAGTTCCTTTGAGGGCACTACTGGGAGACTATTCATTTGGTCAGAAGGTAGTTTTTCAAGAAACTGAGTTTTCATTAGTTTCAGCACTGGGTTTCATTCTACATTAGCTTCAAAGCAATACAGACCAGGTACTAAATACAGAGCATGCCTGTGGGACACCAAACCAAGTCATTAAGTTATGGAGAACAAGTGATTTGAGCATGTCTCTGAGATCATGTCAGACACAAGATGTAACTCTTGTGTGCTCTGGGCACCTTCATCTGTCAGCCATAAATTCCAGTCTGTGCACCATGTCATCCCAATTATCCTTGGGGTGAGCACAGTGGCTTGAAATCACTCATTTTGGAAAACACCAGGGCCACTTCCCAACTGTGACAGCATCTATACCATCCTAAAGACAGGTGGGCTACTTAAAGCCATTCAAACCATACCCTAAACCTCTCTGCACCAAGGCTTTGCTATTTTCTTAGTGAGGTAACAGATGGGCATTGGTGCTGCTGCACGACCATGTGAGGTGAAACACCTTTGGCTATTACAGCAAAGCAACTTTGCAACTCACACAAACGGTGGCCTCCCAACATGAACTGACCTTGCCTGGGGAGAGCCCTTTGAGTGAGACCTTACCCCACTCCAGTCCTCCCATGAGGAAGTGGAGACAGACATGGCAAACCATAGCAGGGATGGACAAGCTAGAGTTTATAGGAAGAAGTGAGAAATTAAGACTTGAGATAATAATGAATTATTAGCTTCTTAATGTTTTAAACATAACATTTGGCAGTCTGCTCTCTCCCCTAGCAGCTTGTAGTGAAAATTTAGCTGTCAGGATTATTCCATGGTTTCCTTTTCAATAATTTTTTCTATGCTTGCAGACATGCTACATCATGTAATGAAAGTAAGATTGTACTACCCACTAGAAACACTTCTAAGGCTTAAAGGTCCACTGAGCAGATATACCAGCCACACAAGTGTTTCAGAAGATCATGTGTGATTAAAGAGCTCCACTCCTTGGGCTTTCATTCAGAAGTTGCTTCCCATGGGTAAGAGACAGTTTGTTGACATAAAGGCACTCCCAGATCACTCATTCTCAAGCTAGGTTTGAGTAATATTTTAAAGCCTTTTAGAGTAACACTATTTACAGGAGATTTTTAGAAAAAATAGGGTATTAGTATTAAAAACCTCTCTACCAATCTCAAGTGCTTTAGAGTGTTCAATTAAACCTCAAAACAAGCCAGGAAGGGATTAATTACCCCTCTCTCCTTTCATCTCACCCACAGGAGAGCTGAGCTACCACATACTTCAGTGGAATGCCCATGGTGACAAAATGAATCAGAAGCACTTCTAGGACTATTACAGGGCACCACAGTGAAGCTCTACACCCCAGACAGCGCCTCTGTCCTGCAATGCATACTGAAGAAAAGCAAGTGACCTCCATCCCCGATTCAATCATGCCCTCTAAACGGTTCTCATGTTTTTCAAACAGCTTCATTTCTGCCCATTTATAAGATGGTAAAGTTCCTTGTAGAACTTCATAAGCAGGAATGTGCCAGCTCCCCTACGCTGGCTCACTGGGATGACACAAGTCCTCCCCAGACAGCCGGGAAACTCTGCTGAGTCTACTCTTGCTTATTAGCTGATCTTACCAAGACACTGTCCTCCTACGACCTAGGATGCAAACATTTAGCTCCTTGCAGAGAGGTATCCACAAGAAAAATGGACAAGAGTCAAACCATCACTTAAACAGGAAAGTGCTAATTAAGAAATAAACAATTTTCTTTTACTCCTTTTCTTAAAATTCCAGGGCAGTTGCTCTCAGACCCTGTGTTTGTGCTGCAAGGGAGCCAGCCAGACACCTGGAGCATTTGCAGAAAGCCCATCTGCTCCCAGCCTTGAGAGAAGGCCAGCAGGTTTCCTGGAAAATAAAGGAAAGGAAAGCCCAGACACCACTTGTGCATCCTGGGAGCCTCCCTGTGCCAGAGCCAGATCATCCCTCTGCTCTCATGGGGCTGGAGGCTGGAAAACAGATGGCAGGACTCAGGGAGAAGGGCGGGCAGAGGGATTAGGAGATGCAACAACAAAAAAAGGAGGATCAAGGTACAGAGAGAACACAAACAATGAAAAAAATGAGAGGGGGGATGGGAAGATATCAGAGGAAATGGGAACAAGAGGGTCCAAATAAGTGCAATTGTGGGCATGTGCTGCCTGTTTCTCCATCTTTCTACTCTGATGTTACTCCATCCAGCACAGGAGAGGGATTGCCACACATGGCAGCTAGAAGTGAGCAGAGAATGTGGGGTGGGTGAAACACACAAGTGCTGTTTTTCCCAACTCCAGCAACATCCTCAGTGAGAAAAGTTTGAATACTAAATTTACACTATTGAGGCAGTGTTTTGTTATTAACTTTATATTTTATGAACTGTTGTGCCTCTGGAGGACTGTGAAACAAAATGAGGAAGGAAACCATACATGAAGCATACCCAAGTGGGAATAGACTTTTACAATTTTAAGGAAAACGAGTTTTCTATAGGCACTTGTTAGCAGGGACTTTGGGGTCTCTCATCACAGACTTAACATGTAACTTGAAAGTGTAGATAAATAAGCAGTTTTTTGAAGGGATAGAAATAAGCCTATTTTAGGCAAGTAAAACCTCATTTCCATCCTTGATCGAAAACAAGTTAACATCTCTCCCCCCTCTGATTATGACTGTTCCAGAAGATTAACTGCCATAAGTTTCCAGGTACACTCACTAGCTGTGTAAAACCAAGAATGTCTAGAAATGGAGAAATTAAAAAATGCATCTTAATAGAGGTTCACAACCATTACTGTGCTCTGATATTCCCTGTGTGGCCACATGAATGAGTGGCCATTTATAAGGTATGTTAAAACCAGACATAATATGTAAAAGCAATTACAACAATGTATGTCATAGATGATAAATAGTCTGATGATTCTCTTACTGAGCACAGGGGGATTTGTGGCGCAGTAATGAATTGAAAAAGCTGTTCAGCAAGAAAAAGAATTGAGGAAAGATAAAGATGAACAGGAAATCTAATGGTAGTAGCTGTCTACCACAAAGTGCAATAAAGAGAATAAATCCTCCGACATCAGCTGCATCATTCTGCAAGTCAAATTTCTGGGAAAATTTTTTAAATCCCATAATTAAACTTCCAAGTTTATTTTTAACTCCCTATATTCTAGAAAATAGTCCAGCCTTCATCTTCTAACAAATATTTTTGCTATTTTTATGCCCATGAACAAATGAAGTAGGCAAATTTGCCATGGCCTGGAACAAGACTATTTAGAGGACATGAAAGCAAGTAAAGCTCATAAACCCAGCAGACGTGTGCCTTTTCCTAAGCAAAAGCCCAAGTGCTACTGCATTTTTTCCGATGGCAGCTCTGTTTTTCCAATATTCTCATGTTCAAAGCAGAGTAGAAGCAGAAGCCCTCAGTTGTCCCAACCAGTGAGTGCCAAATGCAAACTAAATAGCAAGAACAGCATTCACAGCCTCAGCGTTGTTCAGTTTATAATGCAATGCCTGTAACATCCCTTTTGGCTGTGTTTTAGAAGGCAAAAGTAAAATTTCTGAAAAGCATGCATAGCAAAACATCTCATGGGCTTGTTCCAAGAAAAAAGTTACTGAAGTTCTACACAGTGAATCAGATCTAACAGCTCTCTGGTCTTGGATCTGTGGAGACAATAAGAGCCTTCCCAGCTCAAACAGTGCAAAGCAATACTGGATTTGTTCCAGGAACGTGACTGTGGGATTGATTCTTCTTCCTCTGATCAAGAGGGACTTTTCAGTGAGATAACTTAGCTACAGGATGGGGAAGGCAACACTGGGATTTCATCACTGCCTTACTAAGAGAAAGAATATATTTGTTTTGCTTCTTTTCTCCCTTCCAAGTGCTCCTGCCTTCTTCTGACTCCTCTTTGCAGGACAGTAACAAAGACATCACCCGGTCATCACTCACACTGCTCATCACAGCCTATTCCTTCATTCAGCTTTTTGCATCGGCTTTGCCACCTTTGCCTCAGCCATCTCATTCCTGTTCCCTCTCTCAGAGCTTCCCACGACCTCTCACCCAGGTTCTCCTTCCTGAGGGAAGTTCTAGCTCTCCACTTCTCTAACCATTTCTCCTGCATATCTTACCAGTAAATGCCTAGCCAACAGTAAGATTAAGATGAGCTTTTCAGACATTCTCCTCCTTAAACATATTTAAAACAAATATATATGGAGTCTTCCTTTGCTCACCACCTTCTTCTGTTATGTCTAAGCTGGGGCTAGTTCTCAAAAATCATTATATAATATGGCGAAATGAGAAAGTTGGGGGTTTTTACACACAGACTCCATCAACTTTAGGCATTACAATCCAGAAATTACATTTTTTATTCTTCTCATGTTCTGAGAAGCCAGTGATAAGTCAGCAATAGGGAAAATAAAAGACCACATAAAAAAAAAAAAAAAAAAAGAAGAAAACAAAAAACCCCAAACCACCACATTTAAAAGATCTCAGAAAGACAAGGGAGTTTTCTGGTTGTAGCTAAAGGATATAGAAGACAGGAACACATGTATGCCACCGGTGCCTTTCCAACAAGAGACACAGGTACCCTCTTCAAAGAGAGATCTACAGTGCTGACAAAAGCCAGCAGGCCAATGACAGCAAACTATAGCTGAATACAGGACAGCTTTAAAATGTGCTCTTTCCCAGGAACCAAAACTGTATTTACCACATTATGAGTCTCCTGCCAGCTGTCACCCAGGAATGGCTGTGACAAGAAACCAGCCAGCCTTTCCCATTGACACTTAGCCAGCAGAGATACTGCTTTGCTGGCCCAGATGCTTCTATTCAGTAACACTCTTGATGCTAAACAGCTCATTGCCCATATGACCAAGAAGAACAACAGCTCTTGTATTTTGACTTTCTTCCTTGCCCATAACAGTAGCCTGTACAGCCCAATTAATACTTGCAGACTTTATTCTGCTTGCTGAAGAAGTGAATTCCTTACTTTCAACTCCAACTCACCTCCTGATTTTAACACAGAAGTGTGAATGAGTTTCAGTGATCCAACGTCTGCTAATATTATTTTCTGATAAATGTTTTTTTGTAGATATGCACTCTACAGCTGCTAAGAGCAGCAAAGTAGAATCTTCTGCCAAGGTTTCTGCCATTTGTTTGTTCTGGAGATGCTGATTACCATGTCATTCCCACCACTGCTGACAGTGTTCACTGCTGTTCATTCAGTTTACCTTCTTTGGTAAAAACAAATACAATGTCCTTGGCACTAGCACTCACTGCACTAGCACTGGGCTCAAACAGAGGCAGAATGGGAATGCAAAGAGAAAAAAACAGTAAGAAACACAGCAACACAACTTTCCATTTCAGAAATGTGTTTCAAAGAAGTCAACTCAATTTTCAGGCTAAACAACTTTCATTTTGTCTCATCAAAATCA
Organism: Pseudopodoces humilis; assembly: GCF_049639895.1. Lineage (NCBI taxonomy): Eukaryota > Metazoa > Chordata > Aves > Passeriformes > Paridae > Pseudopodoces > Pseudopodoces humilis. Next base: position 46,895,932 of record NC_142206.1, read on the forward strand.
CTGGACTCTGGACATGAGCTTACTTGCTTCACCTTACTTCTGGTGTGATACTTTGTACAACCAGATATTATCTAAACAATATGGTCAGAGAAATGTTTTTCTTTTTGTCCATTCTCTTTCTTACTTTTTCCTGTTTGTACATATAAGTTTTGTTTTTTCTCCAGCCTCATTTATATTTCTTCCCATATTTCATCTGCAACAGTTCCTTCAATTGCAATTGAAATTGCAAAATTCAATGGCAATTCTACGAGACTCTGGTGCATACATACAGAAAGAAGTAAACTCATTATGAGTTTACATGAGCACACAGAACACCTGCAAGACAACACATCTTTGTCTTTTAGCAGACTACATCCCAGGTCACTTGCAATAAGGGGTGAAGAGACACAGCTTTCAAACAAACAAACAGCTGCTGTTCTGGCTTTGGCAAGAACAGTGAGTTCACACACATGTATGTGCATCACATGCAAATATACATGTATATTTATATGTACAGGTATATAAATACCTCAGTGATACATTCTAGATACATAAAGGTGTGAGATTCAAAGATGTTCAAACATTTGTAGTTTGCCTACAAATACATACAGTTCATTAAAAAGCATGTTTGTATTATGGCCTTTTTAGGAGGCTGATTGCCAGAGTCCCTTAGGAGCAGCTCTCAGTCCACACAGTTAAATCCAGCTGGCAGCCAGTCACAAGTGGGGTTCCCCAGTGCCCAGGATTGAGGCCAGCTCCTTTAATCTCTTTATCAATGATTTGGACAAGGGGGTCGAGGGCACCCTCAGTCAGTTTGCAGATGACACCAAACTGGGTGGGAGTGTTGATCTGTTGAAGTGTAAGAAGGCTCTGCAGAGGGATCAGGACAGGCTGGATCGGTGGGCTGAGGCCAGTGGTATGAGGTTCAAAGCAGTTGTGGTCCTGTCCTTGGATTAACAACAATCCCAGGCATCGCTACAGGCTGGGGACAGGGTGGCTGCAAAGTGTCCCTGTGGAAAAGGACCTGGGGGTGCCATTTGACAGCAGCTGAACATGAGCCAGCTGTGCCCAGGTGGCCAAGAAGGCCAACAGCTTCCTGACCAGTTTCAGCAATAGTGTGGCCAGCAGGACCAGGGCAGGGATTGTCCCCCTGCACCTGTAGAAGCCCTTGTCCCTGGTGAGGTCACAACACAAATCCTGTGTTTAGTTCTGGGCCCCTCACAATAAGAAAGACACCGAGGGGCTGGAGTGTGTCCAGAGAAGGGCAACAGAGCTGGGGAAGAGTCTGGAGCATATGTCTGACAAGGAGCTGCTGAGAGAGCTGGGGGTGTTTAGCCTGGGCAAAAAGGAAGCTCTGGGGACTTTATTGCCCTCTACAACTACCTGAAAGGATGTTGTAGTGAGGTGGGGGTTGATCTCTTCTTCCCAATAACAAGCAATAGGTCAAGAGGAAATGGCCTCAAGTTGCACCAGGGGAAGCTTAAGAATACTCTTATGGATACTAGGAAAAAAATTCTTCACTCCAACAGTGGTCAAGGATTGGAACAGGATGCCCAGGGAAGTGGCTGAGTCACCATCCCTGGAAGTATTTGAAAGACATAGATGTGGTACTTAGGGACATAGTTTAGTGTTAAGGGCCAGACTCTTTAAGGTGCTTTCCAACCTAAACTAGAACACAATTACAAAATAGTTTAAGAACACACACACAAAAAAAATCAAGTTTTTCTTTAGTAATACAGACGAGACAGATGAAGAACCCAATGAACTACTCACCAGAAAGAGGATCTTTGCCAATCATTAAAACATTTGGTAAATTCATTACAATCAGCTGCTGAAGGACCTCCTAAACAAAAGAGAACAGACAATGTTCAGTGTGAAGGAATCCAAATCAATCCCACCACAAATAACACAAAGCTCCATCAATTATAAAGCTTTTAACATACTGGCAGGTCAAAGGTCACAAGAGGAAGCCCCACTTGAGAGAGAAATCACTATTTGAAGATAGCATCAGGTTGCACAGCTACCATAGACTAATTGCCTCTTCCAACAATGGCTAATATGGAACTTAAAGGGTCCCATGGCACTAATCAGGATAAATGCATGACCATGCCAGGCACACCAATCATTCATGCCTTTACCCCAGGCATGACCTGTATTCATCTGATGTGCAACATAAGGCTGCTGCCATGTTTCAGGGCATATAAATGCCGCTGGTTCAAAGGTACCTAAGCCGCTCTGTGAAGTTTGAGTAACTCAAATAATTGCCCAAATTATTTCATGGGTCTGAAAATTAAAGGATGGGCCAGGGAAGCATGTGTGGGGAAAAGCACTTGACCAGGCATCTGGCACTGCTCAGAGAAACTGGATATGAAGTTCTAGATTTATTTGCATTGTTTTTAATCAGGAGTAAAACAATTAAATTATGTTCATTACATACTTAAGGGTAATTTTATTTTGGGGGAGATGACAGAAGGGAGGTGCATCAGGTTCAAGATCTCAACACCAGCTGTCTGAAGCTGCTCTGAAATCACAGAATTTGTGGGGAAGAAAGGCTACAAGCCCTTGGGCAGTCAAAATACTTAAAGTCGTTCAAATAAACACATTGCAAAGGGGACTGTGTACAGTAATATGATCAGCTATGCACCCCAGAAACAAAGATCAGAGCAGTAGTTATTAGCTTTGACTTGCAGTTACCAGCACCCCCACTTGTGATAAACTGGATAAAGCATTTTGCAGGCAGGTTTTTATTTCCCATAAAAAGGAGGAAAAGGTTGTATGACTGAAACGCTGTGCTGAAATTCAGGAAACAAAAGCTCACAGATACAACTCTACCAAATGTTTGGCAGGTGCCTTTTTCCGGCTTGTCTCTACTTCCCAGACTACCCCTAGGCCACTGGAAGGGCACATGCATTGTACTTGCAAAGCATTCAGACCAGGGGAAAAAGCACAACAGCCCAGCAGAGAAACACGTTTCCTGAAACAATCACCCATTCACCCAAACACTTCCCCTCCCAGCTACCCATTGTTATTTCTCTGCTTTCAAAGTTATACCACAGGAGGAAAATTAAGCCTGATTGAAAGAAGTAATTCAGAGAGCCTGCAGCCTTTGATAAGCAATCAGAGTGCATATTCTAAAAAAATGTTTTAGACACATTTAATTTTTTTCCTTCTGATCCACTCCAGAACACACTCCTTGACAGTTCCAGTTTTGGATAAAGTAGAAATAACTCAGTGTCTCAGGTAATAGGATTTTTGGAGCTGTTAATGAAATTCTACAGTCCTTTATGTAATGTGAAACTTGGCTAATGCAACCAAACATTCGCTGACCCATTAGCCAAATGCATTTTGTATTTTGGGCATTTGAGACACGTCGAACAAAGTTTGTTTGCATCAGTTACCGAAACAGGTGCAAAATCTATTGGATGTAAGAGCACATGGCTTGACTGCAACATGTGCTATGACAATAGACCATGGCACTGAGGCTTTAGACAAAAAAAATCAGACTTTGCATATAGTGAAGTGTTGAGGTTTAGCCAGCAATTTCCATGGCAAAAAAAGAGAAAGAATTCTGCTTCCAGTCACCCAGCACCAGCACTGAGGCAGGAATGCATAAGGAATTTGCGTTGTCTTTGTGTAATCATCAGATCGCTAGCCATTTAACTGGCAGACACAAAAGACATTACCTCTAACCTTTGTGCTGTTAACATTCCCATGAGCTACTCCTGAAAAATTATTTGAATATACCGCCCAACACAACCATGATTGAACTCCCTCATAATTGTCTGAGCTCAGTATCTTCTGGCAAGAATCTGACAGTCACTGAATAGAAGCTGAAATGGCCCCAAGCTTGGAAGAGTGATTTGTTAATTCAGATTGAAAGATTCGGACTGTAGCAAGAAGTGATACTCTGACCCGTTTATTTTTAAAGTAAAATATTTAAACAGATGATTATCTGTAGTATTCTAAAAGCCTCTGCCTTCAGATTAGTGTTTGTGATGATAACACCTGACTGTTACACAGTGCAGCTCACCAGCAGATCTCAACACTTCATAAAGGAAGGTCAATGTCACTGCTCTCCTTTTTCAGCTCAGGGAAGCAAGTCAGAGAAATTAAGTTATTTCAGTTTAATAAACTATCATCTCTTTAGTTTAATAAACTATCACCAATGTACCAGTGAACCATCCGCTCACATAGCTGCAAGCATGAGATAAAATGTGTTAAGGGAATGCTCCTACACTGATGAGTTTAGCTCAGATTTTGTCCAGACTGAAGCCCCAGAAAGTGAGTGAAGCTCTGCTGACTCTCTGTGACTGACAGGGATATAACGTGACCATGTGTCAGCTCAATTGCCCAAAATCCCACATCTGGAAATAGAACTAACATCCCCCCAAGAGCAAATCAGGAATTCTTCAGCGTCTATCATTTATCAATGTTTTCTTGTTTTCCTTCTCTGAAGCAGCAGTAACACAGATTATTACACAATAAAAACATTTTACACAAGTAAAATGCTGTGCCTCAGCCTGGCCTCTCAGCTCCCCTCACATCTTATCATTCCTCCTTGAAGACCACATGAGGTCAAACTTAGGCTTCAGGCACGGAGCTGGGCTGTTTCCAGCCTGTGAACTGGCACTGAGAATTAAAGGGCCTCATGGACCCAACCAGTGTACATCTACTCTGGGCATTGTGTTAACCTGGACACACTGCTGAAACCCAGACAAAAAAAGAAATGGTAGATAAAATGACCCATTTTCCCACAGGGGCAGCAAGTTATAATATTGCATTACATGTAAAGGATGCTGTTACTCTTGAAATCAAACAGCTGTGAGACTCCGCAGCAGAGGCAGAGATGGCGTATGTGTATCCTTCTGCCTCAGGCAACCAGCATGGCTAGGGGCAACACATCCAGGCAGGAGCTGCTGGAGAGGGAAACAGGGTTTTCAAACATTTTAAATAGCCCACAGCAACCCAAAGTACCCTGGAGAGCAACTGTACAAGCAAAAAGTCTAATTCCTCCTGTGAGAAGCCTTTTAATCATTTTTACAGCACAACTAAAGCTTGGTTAAAACAGTAAAGGTTACAACAACAACACATGGTAACCATTTCCTAGATTATTAAAACCATTAGAAATTGAGTTGCCAGATTTACAGCTTAACCAACTCAGAAGCCAGCTACTGCAAGTCAGCAATCACCTCCCTCAGACTACAGTTTGTCTTTTTTATTTACTTTTTGTTGCTAATGAGGTTTCCGTGAAAAAATAATGTTGGTATCAGAAGTGCTATTTAATGAATCAAAATCCCTGTCAGGCCTCAATGCAGTGCCTGTAGGTTTCTGAAATGCTCCTTGCCCGAAGACCAGGATATATTAAGCTTGAAGAGATTTGTCCCATGTCTTTTGACAGCAGCAATGGTTTCAAGGACGGATACTTCTAGTTAGACATCCAACACCATGATCACAAAGTATAAGGATCAGCAGCCAAGTGTTACACTCCTTGAGCCAGACACCCAAATGCAGTAGACAAAGCCCACAAAGGTTTGAGCATGCAGTTACATGACCCTGTATTGATAAGGAGGGCTTCTCAAGTGAAGGTCACACTGGGTGTTCAGACCTCAACTGCTATGCTTGCTCTCACATTCATGGACCCTGAAGCTGGCTGGGACAATCGTGGCACCCCAGCAACAAGTGGGATACTGCCTAAGCCAGAGGTGAGTTTTGCTGAAAGCACCCAGGCACTCGAGGACTGCTACACCAAGAAACATCAGTGAGCTACCTAAAAGTAAGGTTAAACATAAATATAAATGCTCTGTTTCTCTCAGCAGCCTTCTGGTGTCTAAGCCTCTGCTGTGAACTTGCTTGACACTTGTGAGCTCTTTGCAATCACTTTTTTTAAAAGAAGCTTAAGACAAAATAAAGTCAAAATTCCCCCACATTGATTCTAACAGACAAGGGCCTTAAGAAAAAACAAGACATATACAAGATTAAGGATAAAATTCTAAGCACCAAATTAAGCATTTAGGCTTACTAAATGCATGAATAAACACATTCATTCCCTCCATCTGAAAGTTTCTAATCATTCTTGGAGTGCTGAGGCATATCCTACGTCCTCTTTTTATACTCCAAGATCACATACACCGGATGTTTGCTCTTTGCCTTAGATTCTCAGAAGAGATGCAGAGGAAGCTCTCCCTATCAAGTCACCATGGTCACATATTAACACTCTATTTATCTGTAACAGGGTAAGTGGGCCTCTCATAATTTCGTAGGAGCAAAGTCTCCTTGGTCCACACTATAGTTCAATACATATTTGTTTCTTAAAAATACATGTGAAACAACATTGAATAAAATGGTCTTAAGATACTATTCTTGAATGTACTTTTTTAGTCCCAATTTAAGTGTGCCAACAGCTCTTGCAAAGATTGAATTGCTAGGAAAGGAGTAGGCAAAATTGTCCTTTCCACAGCTGAGAGACCCAGCAAACATAAGCTTTACACAAAAACCTTCCCCTGCATTACCATACAGCACAGCATTAATGTAGGAGTAACTACTAGCTTCTCAAGCAGAATTAAATTAACCTCTGCCTGAATCCTAAAGAAGAAGCGAGTTACTAAATAAATTATGTAAGGAGAGAGGCAGTCTAACAGTCATTGTAATTCAATGCTCAAGCCAAGCAATTCCATTTAAGTATATTGCTTAGCTAGAAAATGCTAATTGCCCAGCTGACTGGAAGCCAAATGGTGCTTTCCTACTTAAAGTGTCCATGAGGAAAAACCATCAGCAGCTTTATTTATACCAGCAAAAGCAAACAGTACCAAGCCAGGGAATTTGGCTTACATTTTAGCTGCAACTCAGGCCAACAGAGCAGGGAAGTTCAGCCGTCCTATCTGCAGCACAGCCAACACCTTCCTCCCATAACCTCAGTATGGATCTGATCTCACAAACATGCTCAGACTGGGAAACATTTGGTGAAACACTGAATCCTTGGAGAAGGGCTCAGCAGGAGTCAGTGGCCATCTGCACCAGCCCAAAGCCTCCTAGCAGCAGGATGGGGTGGCAGCTTTGCCTCTACACCTTTTAAGGGCCCTTTGGATGCTACCACAAGGACAGGCTGGGAGCTGCATTTCCCAGGCAAAGTGCACTCCAAGTGCAAGGGACAATCAAATGCAAGCTTTTCTAGAATCAGATTTCTAAGGAAAAGTAAACATGCTTTAAAATAAAACACATTTTAAACAGCTAATTGAGACACAAGGGTTGTTTTTGTCTTTTTTTTTAAAGTTTCCAGTTTTGTATTAAAATAATAATGAAAAGCTATTTTGCAGCCTACAAAGAGGTCGTATTTTAGACAAAAAAATATATTTGTCTTCCAATAGATATAAACTTCATAAAGGTGGGGGGCAGGGGGGTTTGCTGTAATTATCTGAGCAGTTATTAATGGTGTCCAAGAAATCATAGCAAGATTCTGTGAACTGTATGGCAGGGTATCACAGAAGATTAGACAAGATGAAACAAGTTGTTGCGCAGAAATAACAAGGAAGTGAAACACAAGTGTTTTATTGACATGTTTTCCATGTACATCTTACCATGCAAGCATGCCTGATGACACCATGTATGTGACTCAGTACTGCTTTCCTGCCAACACATTATATACATGGCAAAATTTGCTTAAGAACTTTGCTCATCTCTGCAACAATTGTACTCGTTATGTGATGGACTAGAGGATTAGCTGTCTTTAAATGGATTTTTTTTTTCTTCTGAAAACCAGCAAATTACAAAGCACATTTCTAAAGACCCTTCAAGTGTAAACCCAAAAGCCACTAAAATAACTGTGGCCTCATCTGCTGAAAATAATCCGTTCTGACAATCGTAGACTGGAATCTCAGTGGGAGGGGATGTGAAGGAATCATACCTAGTCTTAACTGTTCTCAGTCTGTGCAGGATGCAGACAACCCACTAAATGACAAAACTACACTCACATGTAATATATATTACATGTATATACACCGTGTAAGACTGCATTTTATTTTAAAATATTACACATATGAGATTTGGATGGTGTATAATAGATTATTATATAAAACCCCCCAAAAAACCTAGAAGGACCCAGGCATAACCATCCATCTAACTCATTGTTATAGCTCAGGTTTTATTATTTGTATTAGAGTAGTGCAGAGGTCCCATCCAGGAGTAAAATCTCATCCAGCTGAGCAACACAAAGAGCGAGACATCCCTGGAATAAAGAACTTCTTATATATACTCAAGGATCAGTAATTTAGTAACAAGAGAAAAAAATTAGTAACACGCAATGGAAGAAGGAAATGAAAATAAGAGTTTGTGGCTAGGTGGCTATAATATAATCCATTGTGTACATTCTCACTGCTTTATGAACTGGTTAAATCAACTCATCCAGGCTGGAAAGAATTAAAATCACTCCAAATATCAGAGGACATGGGAAGAAAAACAAGTCCTAATAAACACATCTTGCTTTAAGATTAAATTGTTCACAATGCACATTGTTCACATCACAAAAAAAATAAAAAATTGTGTATTTAAATAAAAGTACTTTTATATATATATATATTTATATATGTAAAAAGTATTTGAGGACACAATTAGTTTTACTTCTAGTCAAGTGGAATAAATAATGGAGAAGCTGACACACATTGGCTGCACACGAATTTTATTTTTTAATCAAACTAAATACAAAAGTGTACATTTACTTCTGAACAATGAAATGTACAGCAGCGGATTTTTTTATCCTAGTTTCATTAACTGCAGGGTGAATCACCTATGTTAATAAAACATACAGCTTTATGGTTGTGCCTAGTGGCAATATTGATTTGACCCAAAGAGGAGAAAATTCAATTGTGGAGCACTGTGTTTTCCTGCTTTTATTGCCAGCAGCACCTTTGACTAATTTACCTACTTTTGCTGCAAATAAAAAGCCTATTTGATTTATCCTCAACTTCTCTTTTCAGATCATGTGCAAGTGACTACACATGTTTGTAGTAGTGTCCTGACAAATTACTCTTGACTTCTATTTTATTTCTTCTTAGATTTGTCCTGCAGTGCTTTATGCAGTAACAGGGAATATGAAATGTGCTGTGTTAAAGGCTTGTCACTCGGCATTACAAATCTAACCAGCTAAAATGCAATCCATCTGTTGAACACACTTCCAGCTAATCTACAGTGGTCTCTAAGGACCATCATAATTCACCTTAACACACAGTAAAAAAAACACCACAAGCCATCAGAACAGACTTAAAGCACCACTGAAATTCTCTGAAACTCAGCACCAAGCACACTCACTTGTTTTAAAAGTGAGTCAGTTTTTCCCATACACTGGGCATATTTTATTGGGGTAATAAAAAAATTTCACATCCAACTCTAAAACTGAGCAACTATATTTAAGCTTAACACGAAGCCTGATACCAAAACACATCAGCCATGCAGAGCTCCAAGGTACAAACTCTGCTCCACTGCCCTTGATCACTCGACTGAAAACAATTATATTAAAATACAGCTTGTTATCAAGAAACAAACACCAACACAATAAAAGCCTATCTAAGGAAGGCTATGTATAAGATCTGTTTTTTGCCATTCCTCCTATTACAAACATTTCTAAAACTTATGTGTTTATATGAAACATACACAGTAAATGCCTAACTGGGCACATGATACCAATTCACATAAAATAAACTGAAACATCCAAGTTGACTGTTACCCATCTGATATTCTTACATCCTGTTTGAAGCAGGAACTCATGAAAAACTTTTGATCTACCTCTCAGTCCCCAAAAGAAACAAGCTGCTTTACCCTGCCACTCTTACTAATGCTGAGTAACATCCTACTGTCTCAGCCATCTTAACAGCCATGGGGGCAGCTCACAGAGAAAAATATTTCTAGTTAGCAAAAGGTGCCATGCTTTGCCTTCACTACATCCAAACATCCTCAGAGCTGCTCAAATATAAGGTAGTTAAAGGCTCAGAAACAAGCACAAACATGCTCAGTCTTTCCAGGATAATACTCCCTGAACAAACAAGATTTAATTCACATCACATTACAAAATGGTAAACCATTTTCAGAAACCCAAGTGGGTGGCACTGGAGGAATACAGTAAAAAGGCACCTAGAAACTGAGAAACTGTAAATACATGGACAGTATTTAAGCAGTGATGACCAACAGGAATTTTATGGGATAAACATTTAGGATATTGTTAAGCTCACTTTGAAATGCATGAAAATCTTTGTCTCTAACTCAGGAGAAACAGTATTTGCAGAACAATTTTTTTCAGTGAAGAAAAGGGTTGTGACAGTGCTTGAGGAATAACTGTAAGAGAACTGAGCAACTGGTGTGTCAACACTCATCCTACTTTTACTGCCTAGCATGTTTATAAATGTGAAAGAAAAAAAAAAAATCAATTAAGTTTAAATTAAACCAACTAATTTCCAAAAGCTAATTTTAAAGATTTTTAACCATGAGTTTCCAACAAGCTTGAAAGTTGTGTTTGGGCAGCTTACACATAACCTAGTATTGGACAATAAATTAATGTTTCAGGAAGCATGCACACAGTCACTATGTCATCAGCTTATTATCTAACTGCAACAGAGAATGCAGCCTTGGAAAGAGAAGTCCTTGAGGCATTTGCAGATAACCATGCAAAAATCCATGTTGGATTTACAGAAGAGGGAAGTTTTCAGCTGGCTGGAAGAGGAGAGGGTCCAGGGAACAAGCTGTTCCGCCCTACAGGGATCCCTGATCCTACAGTGTGGTGCTGTGGGACAAATGAGGTGATTGGGGAAGTAGAGGTAACAGAAGGTTTTATGGTAAAGTCTGTAGGTTAAAACAAAACCAGAAGAGTCTGTACTTGCTAAACATTTGATTATGTTAGGTGCTTTCTGCTACAAGCACCCGATGTTCTCTTGTAGGCAAACTCCAATTACCACCCAGTTACCAAAGGCACTAAAAACTTTAACACCAGTAATGCAGAGAGTCCTTGCAGTTCAGGCACGCCCCTCTCAAATACTCCTAAAAAACCTCTATCATTGCAGGTTAATGTTATGAGGTTTCCACCTAGACTGAAGCAGAATTTATATCCAACATCATAACATCAATGTGTCACTGCATTATCACTATCGTCTAATTTACCCAATATTAACAAGTTCAACAAATACCCACACATCCCTCACCAGATGCTTTACCATTGTAGCAACAGTCTCCAATTTTTTCTTAAGCTGGGTAAAGGGAGAAGCTTCAAGTCAGATCAGATGGTTGTCTCATGCACAAACATTCAAACAAGAAATGGTGTTCCTTTACAGCTAGCAGATTGCCCCAGGCAGGGAACATGCAGAGAATTTTCAAGACCCATCAACACTTCTTGCATTATACAGGTGGAGAAGCTGCAATAAATTTCGTGTGACTTTCTAAAGGTAACCCAAGCACCCTTGGGAAAGAAAACACTCACAGCATTTACTGTGATAATAGTCAGTTTTACCATTAGCACCGAGTTGCAGTTACAATAGAAGGAAAAAAAAAAAAAGAAAGAAAAAAAAGAAAGATGACCACGGAATCTAACAATGAATAAAATGAGAGGGTAGGAAAATGAAGCCATGTCCTTAAAATAGCCTCTGGGTTCTCATCATTCCCTTTCTGGATTTTCTATGTTCATTTGTTTTCAAAGGCAAGCAACATTTCCATCTGAAGAATTACTGCATGTCCCTGGGAGGGGGGGTACAGGTACCTACAGAGAGGAGACACAGTTATTTGCAGCTGACACTTGGCTATTCACAGAGTTTACTGCCAGTAATTTGCACCTCGGCAAAGCCAGGTCAGGCACAACCCACAGGCAATTACCAGGTCAAGCTGCCAAGAACAGCCTTCCTGATTTGCCCAACCTGTTGCCACCAGGGAGGTGACAGAGGAGCGTCGTCCTCGATCCCACCCCACGGAGATCTCTCGTTGGCGTCTGATCCCTTTTCAAACTGCCAGCCTGGAGCTACCAGGACAAAAGGCGATGGTGCTTCTCGATGCTGAGTGCTCAGCACCCACCCAAAGCAAGCCGCTCCAGGAGGGGACCTGGGGCAGCCTCAGGACATCCTCCATCCCAGGACACAGGGGGACTCGCCCTCTCCTGTGCCATCCCCATCTCAGGCAAGTTCACTTGTTGCCCCTGCCTTCTGGGCACCCCATAGTAACAGAAACACTGCCCTCTAACAAGAAATAGATACACACATATGTATCTGTATACATCTACACATACTGGGTTTTGTGTATATGTGTTTCTGCTATTTCTCCCCATTACTCTGGGATTATTATAACTGCTCAAACCTGTAACAGACAAAATCCTTCTGGAAGCTCCATCTGATTTGCTATAAAAGCAAGACTGTCCCCTACATCCAATCATTTGGAGTCCCCATGGCTCAGCAATAAGAGCTTCAGGAGTCTTACCCCACACCACACTGCAACAAGGTGGCTTCCTAAACGCACAACACAGAAAGGTCTGCTGAAGTGATGAAAAAACCCCTGTGACATGTTGCATGCTTGATTAGTCTTTCAGAGTCGGGTCAGTTATTCAACTTACCTAGAATCTGAGAATTTGCACCAAAAAATAGTTGCTATAACACTTGCTTTAAAAAAATGAACACATATTTTGAACAAATATGGAAAACCATAACACAAGGTGCTGTGGTATACAAAGATTTTACATCTGCATTTATCAAATTCTTCTTTGGGATGAATTCACCCTCTACACACTTACAAACCCCCCTTACCTTTCACATCTTATTTCACAGATTTGTAAGAGAAAGTAATTAAAAATTAATGCTGAAAAACTGTGAAGCCACACCGAGTCCACAATTCAAAGAGCAGTTAATATCACAGGGTAACAAAGATCTCCTTACCACACAGCAGAAGAACTATTTCACAAAAAGAGTTATGACCAAAAATAGATAAAAGGAATGTTAACCCTTCCAACAGCTGCCACAATTTCACCTATACACAGACCAGGAAATAGCCAATATCCCTGTGTTGTAGCTGCTAGGAAAAAATTTACTTTTCAATGGTAATCCAAGCTATGCATTCACACACATATGCATGCATACTTGCACATGCAAACACTCTCAAGAAGATCTTTCAGTCTTGCCAGCTCTTAACAGTGCTCCTTTAAGTACCTGGAAGGACTGATTAACCCTGCTTAATACAATCTGTGTAATCTACTGTGAATCTTGCAGATAACTCATAACTGTTAACATTAATTAATTCAGCAGAGCTTTACCCTTCTTGCTCCCCCACCAGCCTCATAACACAGCTCAATTTAAGTGTTCTTTCACTACAGCCCTAGCAGGCTTCCAGAGTTAAGCAGCAATGGTGAGCTTCTGATACAGAAAACAGTGAAGTAATGATTGTGTTTTAAGAGAAGACTTTCCCCCACATTTTATACTTTTCTTCATCAGGAGTGATCAGTAGTCACAGCACACACTCAATGCATGCAATACCCTGGAAATACCCATGATAAGAGAAAAAAATGTGACAGATAATGCAACATCCTAGAAAATCCTTTCTTTATGCTACCTGTGAGAGAAACAATCATAAGCATGTGCCACTATGCTATTACTTACATTTAGGATAGATTAACTTCTAACACTACTATGCCAGTTTTTAGGCTTCTGACCACTTATTTTTTTTCTTTTTTTTTTTGTCAACAAAATACAGTTTCCATCTAAGCTGTGACATTTACTGCTTTCCTGAGAGAGAATGTCAGTCTATTACATGTTCAGACAAAAACCTCATTTTTGAAATGAAAGTAAAAGCAACTTTCGAGACCTTGTATTTTCTGAGGAAAACCTTAAAAAATGGTCACAAAACACTCAAAGTCAGCAAGTGCCCCTAAACACAAGGAGCTGCCTTGGCTATAGGTAGAAAAAGCAGAACTATGCATACTACCAACCTCCTTCTTTATTAATAGCGCCATTTTTTCAATCATGCTACTTAATTTTCAGTGTCCTTGAAAGGCACTCTAAGGTGGCAGGCATGTATGTCTCTCAGCAATTTCCAAGCTGCCTCACACGTGGCTCATATCCCTTACCTCCATCAGCAAAGCTCAGGTTTATTATTTAAGCAATATAATGGAAGGAAACCCAATATGAAGTATCAAGTGACTTCGAGCTCCCTATCAACCAGATCACAAAACAACAGCAGTGCAACCCTTATGAGCTGGAAGCAGAAGAGGGGAGGTAAATCCCCAGAAAAATTGCTCTAGGCACTGGAAATTCAAGCCTCAGGCTGCAAAGAACAGAAACACCTCCCATCCAGCACATCTGGACTGCGTTGCTTTGTAGAAATAAAGATTATCAGTATTTCAAAAGATACGGGGTATACAAAAGCTTATGCTTTTGTAGAAGTTTATGCTGTTACATCTACTGAGCACCAGATTGAAGCCTAGCAGCACTGAAAGCATCCTGAACCTCCTTGGTGGTCCAGAAGAAGTCCGATTCCTAGAAGCAGCTTCCAATGAAATTTTAAGAGACACTACAATCAGAAAAATGTAGTACAGGCAATATTTTTATCTACAAAGACAGTATTTACACCCTTCACCTCGGTAAAACACCTTGGCATGGAGTTCCACTATAAAACAGGAAAAGGAGCCATGTGAGCTCCACTGCAAACTCTGGAATGACAATGACGTTAAATGCTGGAGTAAGGACTATCTTATTCTGGCTTAGTAGCAGCTTTTCACGTAACTTATTAAAATGGCTCTGCATCATTGTTTAAACATACTTTGGTGGAGGCATCGAATTACTCTGACAAACCTGTTTGTCTCAGAGTACCATGAATTAGTTCAGTGATGAATGGCTGATCAGAAACTGGAGCCCTATGGGAACTGGCACAGTCACTCACCAAAAGAATGTTACAGTAAAATAAATTGTGCTCTTCAAACCTATAGGGATAGTCTGCATTTTGAAGCTGGGCATCAAAACTAATGGCCTTACTTCACAGTGCTCAGAAAACATGCAGCTCCCACAAATTATAAAGGGAGAAATAGAAGCTTGCTACCCGGAGAAAGCAATCAGAAATCCAACAACTATAATACAGTACCTTAACACAAATCTAGGTACTCTGGCACACCTCAGCTGCCATACCCAAATTTACTGTTCCTCTAAATGTCATCATAAGACAAAGTTTGTATTTCCACAACATTAAGATACACAGTAAATATAGGGTGCTAAAATCCGGCATTTTAATTCGAACCTCCAAATGAAGCAATTTCTTTTGATAGTGGAAATATAAGTTGAACATCAACACACAGCAGTAAAGACCAGAATTTCCCCCAAACTAAATTTGTATTCACTGATGCTACTTTCTAAGCAGCAGTACAAAAACAGGCACAACTGAAAATAAAAAGAGTATTTGCTGCATTTCAGACTAGTAGATACATGATTCCTTGTGAATTTTGACTGGAAGTCATTCTCACGAGGTAGAGGCAACAGGCCCTTTGAAATTGGCTCAGCACAATGCAGGCAGGAACTAAGCAAACTTCTTCAAACAGCTCTGCCAACACCATTCAGCTCCAAGCTGCAAAACTCCTGCTGTTTCAAACTTTGGGCCTCCTGTGAGCAGACTGCTGATTACACCAGGTTGTATGGCAGGTTTTTGATACGTGCTCAGGCCAGAATAAGAACGAAACCTGCCCACTAGCCATGTTAAATACAAGATTTCACACCAGACTGAAAGAAAAGGACACTTTGCCATCTATTCATTCCATTGCCCTCCATTAAAGGAAAAATTCACTGTAGTACACTGCACACATGCCCTGTTCAGAGTGCACAGCTCATGCAAGCATTACCGGACACACTGCTATCACAAAAGATAAGTGGGAGACAGCACCATGCCAACATCTTATCTCCAAACAGAGGAGATATGCACAGTCAATAAAGCCAGAGTCCTGAAATGCAGAGCTGCAGCACTTTTAATGGGGTTCTTTATCTCCAGTTATGCTTGTACATTACAGAACATTTGGAGTAGACAAGGAAAACAAATTAAAACAATTCCACAGGCATCTTTCATATTGATTTTTATGAGACCAATCCAGAAGAATCAAACTTGTTTACAAGTTTCTATGAAATTTTGCCAGGGGCGACCCTTGGGTATCACCCCAGGCAAGGAAAGAGCAAAGGCTACCACAGCAAGCAGCAGCCAGGTCATTGCACACCTCGCTGCACACACCTCCCTCAGAAGGTGCCTGCTGCCATGGGAAAGGGAAGTGGAGAACACAGGACCTGCAGAAAGCTCTCCCCTGTTCCCATAATACTTGTTTTTTATTTATGAATTTGAGCAGAGAGGCCTTTTCTGCCTAATCAAGCGCAAGCCCCTTGTTGCCTTGTAGCATCACAGCTGTGAATCTCCTAATTGCATCTTTAGTATGCAAAAGGTTAAGAAATGTTCATGAAAAGATGACAGGAAAGGCTTCGGTGATCGGTCATAAACATGGACACGAGGCTTTTTCCTCAGGGAATGGTCAGTACAGAAATCAGATGTTCAGAATATATTTCTGGCCATATGGTTCAAAGTGATAAATAATGTGCTTCAGAAAAGAAGGATGACAAAAATAATACAGCGCTGCAGTAAAGCACCAAATTAAACAAATAACAGGTGGTGACTAAAAGTGCATTTTTAATGAGCACCTCTTTATGAATGCAGACAGTGCAAAGTGGTTTCCACTGCTTTGTAACACACCACTCCTCATTATGGATTAAAAATATCTCAGTTATATAGAGTCAGATGTGTAAGCTCTCCCTCTTTGGACCTCTCACAGAATTTATTTTTGTGATATCTGGCAGCCAAGCAACATGAACTTTCGATTCTGAACTCTTAATAATCACAAATTCTTTAATTAACACTAACTTTTTTCACAAGGCAATTTTTTTATTAAATGTTGATGTATGTTTTAATAAACTTTGATGTGTTTCCAGTGCATCTGTCTCATCAAGTGTTCTGCTCTTCACATATATATAATTGAGGAAAACAGCAGTCCAGTGGTTAATACAGAGGACAGTGTTTAAATTCCTGAGTTCAGACAGACGTGAAATACAGATCCACAGCAATTCTTCAAAGTGAATTATTGCTTTCCCAAGCTCTTCCCAAACCAATCTGCATAAAATCCAGTGGCCAAGAATGAGACACTACTCCATACCAGGAGGTACTGCTATACCATGGGGTATTGAAACATCATAAGAATCATCAGGGTTACTTATCCAACTGAGAGAAAGCTAGAGAAATCATTACAGAGACCAGTTACCCAAGACAGCAAGACTAACTTAAATGGCCTATTTCTGCAATGGAGGAAGTCTCTGAAAGAATGCCAGGCAGTTAATACATTCAGGAATTGAGAGTTTGTGGTACTAGAGCTACAGTGCAATGAAGTATGTTCAGCTAAACCTGATAGTAGCCTGCTTTGTCTCACCAGAAGAGCAATATTATCTCAAGGACTGTGGCAGCAGTTTAGGTGGTTACTCAAGCCTGAATCTTATTGCATGAAGGAAGGTCAGTGTTACAGAACATGAAAATAAATGTGTTCCTCCTCTCAAGTGCAGCTGTCCTGTTAATCTCAAAGATGACATATTCTTCATGTATCAGTCACCACTTTAAAGCCCTGATTCATACAGAGAGACTTAGGAGCACATGGCAGGTTACTATTTCAGCAGGTTGCTTATTTCTGCAATACATAATACTCCTTGTAATTCTTAATTGCTTTACTCCTCAAGGGCATACAGCCTGTGTCTTGGGAACTGGAACAGACTTGCTCTGAATATCAAAGAAAAATTAATGACTTGTCATTAAAAAGGTGAGAGGTAGTAGTTAAACTCTACCCCCTTCTAGCTGGTTCCTTGGAAGGACAATAATTTTTTTAATTATTATTTTTCCCTTTTAATAGTTGTTTTGATGATATGCTAAAAAAATCAACAAAAAAGGCTTGGCCCCACTCTGCAAATAGAAATTATTTTAGGCTGCTGTGTATTTAATATTGTATTACATTACTCAGTATGGTTGTTCTGTTAAGCACAAACTTCAATGGCTTCCCAAGTGTCAGGAAACCAGTTCACCTCATTCATAATTTCTCTGATAGAGCAGCAGCAGCGTATGCCAAATATGTAGAACTCAAAAGGGCCTGCATCACAGAGAGAGAATGATGATTAAACAAACTGGGAGTGCTTAAACTGACTAACAGTGAAATAACCTCCCTCTCCCCTCAATAAGTGCAGTGAGCTGATCCCAGTTAACAAAATTCTGCCTTTTTATGAACACACAGCTTCCATAAGGCCTTAAGATTTGCATCACAGCTTAGTAAAATTTAAAAATCCTTTAAAATCCTTTTCTAAGTTAAGACTAGCAGAACGAGTCCAGAAGGAGACCCTTCTAGGAGACTTACTGTAACACCAAGCAAAAAGCACTGCACCTCCATCATGACATTTGAATGCTTCTTCACATACAGAGGGAGTAATTAATACCAAGGGTCTCTGCTTCCAGGCATGGTCCCTACTGCCTGAGGTCTTGTGCCCTACCCCACATGAGCCCAGCTGGAAAGGTTTTGTACCCAGCACAGTCACAACACACCCAACAGACAGAAAACCAGTCCTTAGAACCTGGTACTCATCTGACAGAAGGTTTGTGCTGCAAGGTCTAGGAATTTGAGAAGCTGTACATTTCAGTTTGTACAGATTCAGGCTTTAAGGAAGTCAAAGTCACCATCAACACCAGCAGATCTACCTAGCAATAAAGCAAAGATTTCAAAGATCAAATCCAGCAAATGGGATTGTATCTCAGATTTTTCCCCTTCTTCCAGGTAAACCTATCAACATTTAGAGCGCAAATACTCTAGGGTCTTTTCCTCTGACTACTGTTCCATTTAATTTATTTCATGTCCTTAACTTATCTCACTTGAGTCACACAGACGTACTTTAATACCACCTTTTCTCATTTTGTGGAACTACCTCTTTTCTTACAAGTGACCTGAAATCTTTAATTAAATTAATTAATTTGGGACAAGTCAAACTTTCATCTGACAGTTAAAAAGGTAGGAAAGAGGAAGAAGGACTTAAAAAAAAAAAACCTAGTCCTAGTTGAAAGTGGAATAAGACAACAATGAAAATCAAATTATTACAATGCATAAAAATAGTTTCAAAATCCATCATATGTACTCATAGGTAATTTTTGTTGCTGTAGAATCAAACAGATATTTGAAGTATTAAACAAGTGTGACATTAAACACCTCAAACATATCTCAGCTGACCAGTACGAAATACTAAGCACTACATTTTTGCAGTTTAATCTCTCTTTACACTCGAGCACCCTTCATTGTAACTCAGACTAACTTGACTGTACCAGAAATCTTTATTTCTGGAGATGAAAGGAGCTCCAGGTACATTTCTCCGGATCCGCACGCTTGTCCCTTTCACAATTTGTTGGTACCAGGTTAGGCAGGACCCATTCCTTATCATCTCAGCAAAGAAAACACTCCAACAAAAGAACACTGTGGCAGTGAAATACTCCCCATCACAGGCACCAAAGAGGTAAAACAGGGAAGCAACTGCAAGTTCACAGCATATACCAGCAGAGTGGATTTACTCTTTCTTAAGAAGAGAAGAAAAAAACCCTAACCACTACCCCAAAAACTACACACACACAAATGCAATGAAACCCACAGTTCAGAAAGCTAGTCTTTGTTGTAAATTTATGGGGGAAGAAGTTTGTGTATGTGTGAGATTTAATTTTTAATATGGCTTTGTTTTGGGGATGAAAACCAAGGACTGAGTATTTCCTAGCCTCTGCTTAGGCAGAATAGATCTTTCAGCACCTCTTAACCAGTTACACAAACTACTCAAACTGCAACACTATACATTAAAAACAAAATAAACAAACCCCACACAGAACAAAAACGCCCCACAAATATAATGACTTAAATCTAGTGTTGACCTGATAACCTCCGTTGGCACACTGGTCAGACAGCTGCTTTAAAATCCCAGATTCACTAATTCAAAATTATCACACATAGAAAAGCTTATTTAAAAGAAATGTGCTGAAGGCCGATCTGCTTCTCACCTCCTTTGCATATTAAATATAGTTGGTGGAAGCAGCTGAAGTATTTTACTTGAGTTACTGCTTAAGTTTTAAGCTGGGAATTATATGCTACCTATTACAGAAAAAACAGTTGATCAGGAACTTGTTTGTGATTTAAGCACCATTCAGTGGCATTTAATTAACTAAAAATAAATCTCTCTTCACCGTTAACTTTCTTAACTTACAAAACACTTAGGGGAATTAAGATTTATGCAACCTGAAGGGAGAGACTTGCATGAGTATCAGTAAGATCAAAGTGACTTGTGGGTTTGGGTTTTTTTTGTTGTTGAAGTTGGGATTTTTTTTACATATTTGGTATTTAAGATTATTCCTTTAGTTATAATAATACGGTTGGTAATTATTCTATATCTGCTCAATTATATTTCTACTTGTTTAAAAGCCTACTGAAAAGAAGCTTTAAATGAGCTGTCCTTTACAAATGGGTGACAGTGCTGACTGCAAAGTCTGTGTGCTAAAGGAGCACAGCAGTTTACTGGGTTAGAAAAACAACTGCTTTTTACTCTCTCATGCCAACTCAGCTCTCTCATCTGAGTGTGTCTGTCTTACAGCAGGTTTGGCAGAGCACTCAAAGCCTCCAAAATTAGGTGTCCTGCTAAGCTCAAGACTTGGAAAGCAAGCCAGTGTATCTTCTGCAGATGCCCAAATGGCTGCCATAAACACTGCAAAACCTCTAAGCACTGAAAAAGTGTGATACATACTTTGACACTGGTAAAAGCTGCAATATGCTAGCAATATGTCAAGAGGAACCAAAACAAATCACAATCTGGCAAGAAAGCTCTGGTCCCACAATATGCAAGAGTATCAAAGCAAAACTGTTTGAAGACCCTGATATGCAAGATGCTCAGCACCTCTAGTCTGTCAAGTCAGTGTCACTAAAAATCAGCTCCTAAGGCATACAACGAAAGGACAATTGCAAGTTAACTGAAATGCTTCAGGAAACAAAAGGCCAAACTGCAGCTGTGTCTAAGGGAAGACAAATCTTCAAGCAACAACAAATTATTTGAAATCTGAACTCCTCAATTGCACAGAATTTGGATCTAGAAATTTATAAAAAAAGAACGGGCTAAGTGAAAAAAGGGGATGAAAATCACCTCTCCAATCAAGACTTTGGCTCATGCTACAAAGGAAATGCATACTGGAAGAAATGTGAGACAGCTCAACCAAGTTTGAGAATTAGAGCACTCTGGTTTAGTTTCTTCTGCATGACTGAAAGCTGGGAGCTAGATTAAGTGCCAGAGCACTGAAGTGTAAGCAAGGCTTCTAATAATGGCAGCTTTTGTGGTCCTCTACTACAGAATTATTCCTTCTGCATGTAAAACTGTAAAGATACATCCACATGCTGTTCAGATAAGCATTTGCCACAAACTCTGAAAACAAAGAGGAAGCTTTCAATACTGACACACAGCTTTTGCATATTCAGGAAAACACAGAAGACAGAGTGGGACTTATCTGGTTTGGTTGTTGGGGGTTTTCTTTCACTTTTTAAAATATCAACATTAAAGAAGTGACCTTGAGACACTTACTACCTTAAAAAGGCAACTCCTTGTAGTTGAATTGTTTTGCTTAGAAGTAAGTGCACAGCCTTGAGAGACTCCAAGTAACACAAACAGGTTACTAGTCAAATTAGAAGGGGTTTGGCTATAGGGGTTTTTTGGTGACTGCAGTTTTTGTTGGAGTGGTGGCTTTTGTTGGTTTGGTTTTGCTTGGGTTTTTTTAATAGTTTTTAATTTTTTTATGCTTGGTTGGTTTTGGGGTTTTTTCAAGTGAAGTGTTTTTTACTTTTAGAGTAACTGCTTCCTGGGACTGATGCTGTTTCTTCAGAAACTTCATCCTGACAAATGAGCATTTTAGCAGACTTGGTTGTTCTGCCTATAGTATCAAAAAATCCTAAAAGAAATTCACCTCCTTCCAGTTTCTACCAAAAAATGCTCATGCCTCCCTTGGGACCCCAGTCATTTAGCTTTACTGTAACACAGCTGCTCCAAAATGACCCAGGCATCAAACTCAGCACAAACCTCCCCTCCTGTAACACATACTGCACACTAACAGGTCTTTCTGGGATACACATTTGGTGCTACACTCCCTTGCAAATACTTTTCTAGTAGATATATTACAGATAGGAGCATCATTAAAAAAAAAAAAGAAAAAAAAGACACCCAAGAACTACTCTTAAGGTTCCACTTATCTTCTTTTGCTTCTTATACATACAGCAAACAACTTCAATGTTTTTGAAGTCAGTTCTTTAATGTAAGGTAAATAAAGGTGAATTTTTTAGAGAAAGAGCATCACCCACTGTAGTTGAAAAATATAAACAACCCACTAAATAAATATTTTCCTGTCCTGTGAAAATGAAATGGAATTCATACAATATTTTTTGTTTGTGCTGAGTCTTTCCTACCAGCTCCCAAAGGGGCAGATGTCTATCAATGTTATCTTGATCACCTAACACACACAAATTATGTCATTTAAGTCTAAAAAACGAATTAAATAAACATCTAGAGACTTTTAATAATGCTAATTATGAAAGAGAAGAGATAGTGGCAGGTCCACAGGGGCCATTTCTGTCTGCTGAGCAGATTTTTATTTAGGCAGTTTTACTGGCCATATGAGGACACAGCAGAATTTAAACACTTCACTCTCCTTCAACTCCGTCTCTTAACCATAACAGAAAACAGAGAGGCACCAGCTCACACAGCTCATATTCAAATAGGCCATCTAAACAGCTATTTCAAAAAGTCATTCTGCTTACTCAAAGTATAATGTGCACATAGTTTAATTTGCTGCTTTATTTGCTCCTTAGAGTTTGCTCATTTTATAAATCCTTCTCTTCAAAAACCAACACACGTGCAAATGGGAGTTGCATGCATGCATGAGGAAGTGATAGCATTCCAATTTCTGTGCATTCATGAGCTGGTGCCTTCCTTAAACTGCACTGGTGTAAAGTCCATACACTATGTAAAATAGGACATTTCCCCTTTCCTGTGAGTTACCTTCAGCAAAGAAACTAGCACACTAAAACTCCCTCCTGTCCCCAGGTTTGTGACTTTCTCAGGTCCAGTGACCTGCTCAGTGGGGTAAATCCCATCATTCCTAACCAGGGTAGGTATCTCCACAGCCTTCATGTGGATTTCTTGGCCCAAGAGAACTCACATTTGTTGAAAGTACAGGAGGTCAACAAACTCAAGCAGACCTTTACAACAAGCCACAGAAGTTTTAGAAGTAAATAAAACTCTGCGTTAGATCTAAGATCTCTCACACCATTCTGAAACCCGACACTCCTTCAAAGAACAGTGAAGCACTGCTTTAAAAGACATCTCAAATACCTCTCTCAGATGAAAATACACTGTGGAAGAATTGCTTACAGGTCTAATAAACTATTAAAAAGAACAGTGTACAAAAAGGTGAAAGCTCATTACAGAGCTTTGTATCAAAAGCTGAACTAGGATGCTGTTGAGTGGAAAGCCAAAGCCAGCTGAGTTACAGGCACAAAGAGACACCTTTGCTTGCTCCACACCACAGGGCCACAGATCACTGCCTGGAATGAGCCTGGGCACCCAACATTAATCTGGAGTCAGAGTTGTGTGAAATCAAGACTGTGGACTGAACCCTGTGTGTCACAATACAGAATGTGACAATAATTCAGCGTCGCTTTCATTGAGGTTAAGTAACACTTTAACAGGCAGAACATGCCAATAAAATAAGAATATAAATCACTTTCCTTTACTACCTGCCATTAAAGAGCAGAAGTTATTTGCTTTGGAAACTGGTATGCAATTAGGGGACTGTTTAGCAATCATACTTTATATATTTGTGGAATTCATCTTCTCTCTTTAAAGACATTTTAATGAAAAGTACTAAATGACATGGAATTCATTACAGAAACACAGGCAATAAAGCAAACTTTAGCTTTAATTTTTTTTACTGTGTTTTAGCAAAAAATTAACCTCAAAACTATTTTCCGCTGTAAGTGGCATGAAGACCGTTTTCTTACTTACCCAAAATTGGTAGGCTCTACAAAACTTAATTCACCCCTTTGCAAAATTTCAGCCAACAAAAATAGAGCATTTGCCCAAAATTGAGGCAGCAGGACTGAACATGGCTGTCTGAACAGTGGCTTACATCTCAAACCTAATATCCAAAAATACATATGTAACAGGGGACTGAAATACTCTGTGGCTTTAGCATTGGTAATAACAGCAACAGTCAAGGAGATTAACATCAGGCCTTGGCTTTCACTAAGGAAAGTCACACACACTCTCAGATTACTCTTTTTTAAGCCATATGAAGGATACTGTGGATGTGTTCTGCAGTTCAGACATCCCAAGAATCACTCTCAATTAACATGTCAGAGGTTAAATAAATGCTGCTGTGTGGGAACCAAACAGCTATTCCATACTGTAAAATTTTACAGGTCACCTCCATCTGCCACTGTATTTTAGGGCACTACTCTCTTTTCTTGGCTCAGTTTCTTCATTTGTCTGCACAATATACTCACACCCCTCTAGCCTATTAAGAAAAACAAAGACAAGACTGCAGACATATGTCAGGCTACTCTGCCCATTCCCACATTTCAAGAACAGCCTTATAAACAGCTGGGCTAGGGAACATGGCATTGAGTGGGTGTACCATATCCCTTACCATGCACCAGCAGCTGGGAAAGTGGAGAGGTACAATGGACTGTTAAAAACCACCTTAAAGGCACTGGGTGGAGGATCTTTTAAAAACTGGGAGCAACATCTAGCAAAGGCCACCTGGTTAGTCAACACCAGAGGTTCCACCAACCGAGCAGGTCCTGCCCAGTCTGAGTCTTTGCATGTAGTAGATGGAGACAAAGTCCCAGTGGTACATGTCAGAGGTCTGCTAGGGAAGAGGGTTTGGGTCAATTCTACCTCGAGCACAGACAAACCCATTTGTGGGGTTGTCTTTGCTCAAGGACCAGGTTGTACATGGTGGATAATGCAGAAAGATGGAACAACACGATGTGTACCTCAGGGAGACCTGATCATTGGGTAAAAGGTTACTGCCATTGTCTGTACATTAAACCACACAGACATGAAATAGAAGGAAATGTGTAAGTGTTGAAGGTATGAGCAAGTGAAAGATGGTGTTTTGAGTGAGTAAAATGAGAGAGTGGGGAATCCTGCAGCTCTCCAGCATAGGGGTCTGGATTCAGTAGCTTAGTGTGGGGCATGACAGGGGCATGATGGATATATTGCTTGTATTTTTTGGGTGGAACGGAGGGGAAGTTTCTATGTATGTAAATGTGTGCAGAGTTGGAATGTTAGTTTTGGCAGTAAGTCGACAATACGGGGATAAGGGGTGGAATGTCCTGGGTTGATTATGATGCTAAATTGTATCCCCATTCGTCCACCTAACCCAAACACAGGTTTTGTATTCTTAAAATTCCATCTCAGAGTAAAAATGAGTGGAAAAGAAGCACCGAGTCTGTTATCAGAGACTGTACTTGCTCCCCCCACATCGGGAGTTTTGACTACAGCACAGACAGACAACAAGAGACAGATCGCCTTGGCTTTCCAACTAGCCGGAGCAGAGAGGTCTTCCTGGACTGTTTTCTTTCCCTTTTTCTGAAACAAATCGAACCTGCTCTGGACTGGGGACTCGGGGGAGCACCAGGAGCTTGCACCCGTGGACTACCGGGAGCCCAGCCTGGGCAGCGGCATTTTCCAGCGCCAGAGGGACTGATAACAGAGCGAACACCCACAGGAAAGAGACCCTCTGAAGTTTGTCATCTCTTCTGAAGGGCGAGAGGTTTTGTAATTTGATATCGTTCATTTTTGTGCTGGGTAATGCTGTGCCTGTGAAATAAACAGGTTTTTTCCACTTCTCTCAGAGAAATCTCTTCCTGAACCGGTTGGGGGGTGGAAGAAAAGGGCCACATGGGTTTGCTTCCTGGGGTGGGGGCCCCCATTGGAGGTTTTCTCCCAAATTTGCCCTAAACCAGGACAAAGCTCCAGGAAAGAAGTAGTTTAAAAGTCAACCCATTCTCTTCCATCTCTTTGAGGTCACTATTTCATTCTGCACTGAAATCCACATAGAGCCTTAAGGGAAAAAAACATGTCTCTAAAATCAGTCATCCCTTCAATTTCCAGATAGAATTCAATCTATCAGCCAAATGCTTCCTAGAATCACAGCCAGTAATCTCAATCAGGTGTCCAACAGCACACTATTAAGTCACTTGGAATGGTACCTCTCACCAGCCTGGGAACATTTAAAACTGACCTCTGCAGAAACTTATTTCAACTCTGAAGCAGAAATGTTTGTTTAGTTCTTCTGGAAATGATCAAGACAATTTTCACTAACAAAGCATCAGACAGTCTGGCTGTTAGTGATGAATCACCTGTCTGCCTCTTTCCCATTGAAATACCTGATAACAGGACCTACACAAAATTATCATGATTTTTGTGCTTCTTGTGTTTGTTCACTGCAGCAGAGTGGTAGATATTTTCAGCTGAAGAACTAAATCAAAGACTAACATCACTGGTTGGTTCAGCATTTCCCAGAATGGCTGCACCAAGGTCAGTCATTCCCTTGCCCTGCACCCAGCACCACAGTAAGTGAATGTCTTCACAATTCCCTCTGGACAATACCAGTCTTACACCCAGCCATGTCTCATAATCATTCTCCTGCAGAAGAGAAAGCCTAACTCAAAATATTTTTGTCACTGCCAGACCAAGAAAGCTCCATTAAGCTCAGTACTGCATAAATCCATATAGACAGTTTGTGCCTGTAGCAAGTTTAAACTAACTACTAGTCTAATGAAGAACAGAAGCGGAAGCAAATACACAGCTAATAAGGTTCTACTCCAGGTTGTGCCAGTGGCAGAATCTCAAGTCCTGAAAGGCCCACTGCCTTACTGAAACACAGACCACCCCTACAATTGTGCCTTACAAATAACTTATTTGTCATAGAAGCTTGTTTATTTACTGTAGACTTGTGAAAAACAGAGGCTTCATGGCTGCTCACTGTTGCTGCTTTGGGCATCTGTAACTTCAGGCCACAAGAACATGCACACTATCTCTGGTAGGTGCAACAGTACAATTGCCAATGCAGAAAATTTTGGAAACTATGAATACAGCCCACTCAGCTGTAAAGAAAAGGGAGAGAACTGCACTTAGGCATGAATGAGGTCAGCAAAGCATGTGAATTAAACAGTTTCTGTTGAAGCTTTGGATACCTTGTTCATGAGAAAGCTGACACTCTGTTAATAATTTCAGAATTTAAAGCTCAAAATGAAGAAAGGTTGTCCCCAAGCCAAAACTGTTCCCTAGGGAACAGGAGTCAAAGGACAGCAGTCACTCAGGCACAGTATAGCTTAAATCTGTCAAATTATCAAAGCTAGCAAAAAAGTAGTTCCGTAGGGCATTAGGGGTACGAACTTTCCCCCTAAGAACAGAAAAATACTTTTTTGACTTCAGGGTGAGTGCATTTATGTGCATTTTTTTGCATTCTGCTGTTTACTTTGCTAAGGACTAGATTACTAGCCCACTAGAAGTAGCCTGCCTAGTAGGGAAAGATTCCAGCTCACACAGGAGGACACTGCTACTTCCAGAACTTTATTTATAGCTTGAGTACAGTTGCCAGTCCCTAGGCTGTGCCCAAATCTGGAGCTCCAAATTTGAATTCCTCTTCGCAGTTGAGCTAAGAGCTCTAAACCCGACTCAGTGCTTCAACTACAGAAGTGGGGGGTGTTTACTGATCTGGAAGCTGCTGGTATTGCAAGACCTTTGCTGATCCACAGGGAAAAACAGTATTTGCCTCCACCTAAAAACAAACTCATCTGTATTCCAGAGGTTAGAAACAGCCTCAGCAATTGTTGGGCAGCTAACATCTTTTAACATACCTGATAAAAACTCTGCTGCTTGTACTTGCTTTACACAAGTATAGAGCAGCGAAGTAAAAGGAGGACACAGGTCAGAAGAAATATGCCTTACAAGTAAGGCATCCTTGCCTTCCATGATCTCTGGGCCCAGCTAAGTGATTTAGGTGGGGACAATAGGAATTGTGGTAATATAGTCTCTAAAAATTGAATGATTTGCTTCCCCTTTACCCACACCCCCTTACTTTAATGAGAACACCAAGGGTTTTCATGGGTTTCTTACTGAAGTTGCACATGCCACACAATCACAACTCTTCTCAGGATTGTGTCTCAGTACAACTTGTTTTTTAATAGATATTTTCAACCTTTTAGAAACATGAGGTAATCTGCCAGGTATTTAGTGGCCACAACTGCAGGGAATAGAGGCAACAAAAATACAGTCATGACCACACTGTAGCATTTCTTCCACCAGCATTTTTCATCCACATACTCCAGATGTGACCATAATACCCATCCACACATAGCCGAGGGATGATTACATTCTTCTGTCAGCTTCAAGTTTTTCATGTAAATGCAAGGAATTTCTGCTTAAGAGTGGAGGATATACTGTTGGAGTGATTACTGACATTTTTGAAGGTGAGGAAACTAGCTGCTTTCAAAACAGACCCTTTCATAAAACTCCTTTTTTATTAATTGGTATCAAAGTGATTTTTATTTCCTTAGAAAAAAAAACACTAAACCCAAAGACTGATACATGAGCAGAGGAAGCACAATAAAGACAGCTCAAGCTTTCCTGCCAGCATGCCATAGGCTGCTCCCAAAACTCTACAGATATGAGCACATTATCCAAGCATTACAGGTATCAGGTGCTGCTTTTAGATGGAATCTTCAAGTAGTAGCACCTACAGGATTTAAATATTCTCTACAACACAGCAAAGGGAGAGCTAACACCCTTCAGATTTTCTATCATTCTTCCATCATCTTTCAGTTTAAAGACAAACAAGCATTGGAATTCAATCAGAGCAAGAAGAGTTACATAAACTTCACACTATGAGCAAAGAAAACTTTCTGCTGTGTTCAGCCTTTTCCAAGATATGGCACCAATTCCAGAAGTTTTATGATCAGCCATTTCTCCAGTGAACCGGTAGTGTAACCATTATTAAATGCAATTAATGACATTGTCTTGAATGCTCATAAAATCCTCCAGCAAAATGAGTCATACGTTTGGTTTCAAAAGAGGGGTATTGACTCTCAAGTCAATAAAACCTGCAAAGGTACAACTGTTGAGAGAGTAGGAAATACAAAGATGTTGCACAGTATCCACTGGTAACAAGTATCACATAGCCAACAAATAAATAAAAACCACCAAAGCCAGCAGCAACCACGGTTGTCCTCCCTTTTAAGAGTCTTGACATTGTTTTTCTTAGTAGCCACCAGCAATAAAGCCTCCTGCAGGTCAAAGTTGCAAGACAGCAACTTTTCAGAAAATTGTAAATTAACAAGTTAGCAAACTTCTAAACTAGAGAGGTTATTCAAACAGAAAAAAAGGCCTCTTCATTGCACTTAACCATCCAAAGTTATGCCTGGTGAAACACATATGGGGCTGATCTTTAAAGCTTAAATCAAACCCAAATTCCACCAATAACCTGCTTTGCTCATGCTTTATCTCCAGCAGAAACCCTCAGCTTATGAGATCAGCAAAGTGCCAACACTGTAATACTTGTAACTGTGCTTCTGGATCAGACCTGGCCTTGTTTTCTGAAGTAGTATTATCTGTATTAATGAGATTTTTGCTTTAATGAAGAGATCGGCTATATAGATACATGAGAAATCTGGTATTAGATACCAACAGAATGGACAATTACATGATCTGAAATGTCAATTACCTTCTGAATATCAACTACCTTCTGAATATCAGCATTAATTTTAGTAGGCACTTATGTCACCTTCCTCAGATACTGTTTACAGTACCATAAATTTATGTCACACTCTTGATTGCTCCTGCCCAGTACAGAGAAGGGCAAGGATTCTTTCATACTTACCAATGTCCTTCAAAAAAGATTCACTAAAATGCTGCTTCATTCTAGACAATCTGGTCCACCAAATTCAGCATTTATGCCATAAACTTGACTTTGGTCCATTAAGCAAAGAGGAATGTAAAATGTCAAGGTCAATATCGTATTTTTAGAACCTTTTGTTTCTCTTGAGCCAACGGAAAACTTGTGTTCCTATTGTTTGTCAGGAGCTTTTCCCTCACAGTCTGTAAATGTATTGTCAGTAAGACACTACCCTCACTTTAACTTAGGCTAATGTATTTATACTACTTCACTAAACAATGCCTACAACTTCAGACTGTTTAAAAAAAACTCTAATAGTCAGGAGAGGAGTAGCCTAACAATATTTAATTATTAAGACTACTTAATATCTTAAAGCATCTATTTGGTTGCATGTTATAAACAACTCTAGTAAAACCTACTTAATCATATACTAAATGACAAGAACCAAACATCTAACAGAGACATGAGTACAGATGCAACATTATACTCAGCATCAATCTCACACACAGCTCAATTACAGCATAGATGGCCTCAACTACCCCCAGACTATGGTGAGTTGAAGGCTGCACACACCACATGAAAGGGAATCTCAGATTAACATCAAGACCTTGGATTTGCCCTGAAGATATGATTGTGTCAAGGAAAAATAAGTTCCTTATATAATGTTATTACCACAAAAAAAAAAATTTAAACTTCGCATTTGGTCCTGAAAACATAATTACAACAAAGACTGATGAGCTCTCATGACTGCTTTCTTTACATACAGTATATATATATATAGTCCTCAGGCAGCAAGATTCACTGTATTTAATTTCTGAACTACAATAGGAACAT
Organism: Pseudopodoces humilis; assembly: GCF_049639895.1. Lineage (NCBI taxonomy): Eukaryota > Metazoa > Chordata > Aves > Passeriformes > Paridae > Pseudopodoces > Pseudopodoces humilis. The sequence goes on from NC_142206.1 coordinate 46,926,763, forward strand.
CACTGCTACTGCAAGCCTCAGCTACTGTTTCCCATTGAAATTTCTGTGTCTTAACCTATTTTAGTTGTTGCTAGCTTTATTGGATTAGCTCAACAGCTAGGTCAACAAGCAACATAACACATGACTCTGAATCACTTTTCTTTTTTCCTGACTCTGATCTTGCTCCTGGTACTTTTAAAAGAGGTCAGAGTATCAGCTTTGAGAAAGGAAAAAAAAAAAAAAAAAAAAGTTAATGAATGAAAGCTTCAACACCTTAAGGACCAGACTCTCAGACAGTAAATTTTGTGGGGGCACGAAGAAAGTTAGGACTAATCTCTCTTGTAGACTCCATATGTATTTAAACTATTTACAGAGTTACAGAAATAACAAGACAAAACAAAAAACCAACTCACTAAACCCCAAACTTCAGCCTCTAGTTATGACCAAATGGAATTTCCCCTTAGAAATCACAAGTCTCAAGAACAACATCAAATTTCATCAGCATCTCCAGATTTCAAGAGACACAGATCAGTTAACTTCAGGAATACATGATATCCTCCCCTACATCATCTCAAACCTGAGTTACTTTGTTTTCCCAGCAGGCTACTGGAACTTGCACAGGTGAGTCACACAGTGCATCTGACTTTGTCATTTTTCACAAGTGCCTCTCTCAGGTTTCCCTAAGCAAGTTCAGGAGCAGAGTTGTGTCAATCACATAGAAGAGTCGTAGGCAAGCTTTGGAAGAGAATGGCATGAAAAGGCACTACTCTACATTTCTTCTGTATTTTGAAGACAAAACCAATACACAGTCTCTTCTATATATACAGAAAAGATGAAATGTCCAGCGTAAACACACTGACATCAATTCCTACAATTGGCTTCTTCATTATATGATTAAGACATGCAGAGAAGCATTTTAACTATCCTAAGTGGTTTCAGCCTGGTTTATACATTGCACAGCATTCAAATCTGGCAAAAGATGTATAGAAGGAAACAGCAGAACAGTTCCCACCTCACTAAGAGGTCCAAATATACACAACAGTGTGCATACAGAAATCCTGTTTAGAGTACCTGAGTTCGTGCCATGGCTCTCCAGCAGCAGCCAACATGCTCATAACTCTGCAAAAGCACTCAGCTGTCACCACTCTGGTTTTAGGAGAGCACTTTTACAGTCAAGGAACACTGACAGTTCAAGAATGACACCCAACAAGTGCAATGTGAGACTCTGCAGTCATTCCTGCACTTCTCTGTCTTAGAGGGGTTCTGAACAAACAACTGCTTGAACACCAAAGTACAGAATGTAAAAAGTCTATCTTCAAGCTAAGCACAGATTTTTCCTATCAATTTAAGGTTTATGTTCTAGTTTTAAAAACATTTCTTCATCAGAATTTTATTTTCTAGCAGCCCCTTTAAGAAAAGGTTTCCTGTTTTTATAAAGTTTTATACCTAGAAACACTACTTCCATTTCATCAAACCCCTTCACATACACAACCCTACCACAAAACAGCCCTTTTAGTACACCCATCTCCAAATGCTATGACAGTCTTTGAGGACAACAACTTCTTTAAAAACAAAAAAAGAGGAAGGCAAGGAAGCTGCCTCTGGCCATGAGGAATAGATGGAGAAGATGAGGAATAGATGGAGAAGATAACTGTACTGTCATTTTCAGAAGAAAAAGCATGGCTGAAAGTACTTTTACATAAACACAATTTCCTCTCCATTTCCTGTAGCAAGCTTCTTTGAGTCGCCAGCTCCTGCACTAGCTAAAACAGTACAGCATCACAGATAAATTAGCAGAGAGCAGAAATCTCACCTGATAGTAAGTCTTAATGTTTCTGATCAAGATGGTCAGGTTTTGAACCCGAAGATAGGTATCATTATTTACGTGCTTGTTGACACGTTGGTTGGTTGGTCGAGGATCTCTATTAAAAAGGAAGAAAATAAAAAATATTACTAATTAAACCAATATTAAGACTTAACACATTAATAACACTCAATAAGATAAGTTTATTAATTAAATACACTGAAAATTATACAGGGTACATATGCATTAATTCATGACAGAATAAGCTCATTACCTCTGCACCTATGTGTAAGCTGGAAATATATTCTGCATGTCACAAAGTACACTACTGCAACCTACACAGTATTTTAGGTCAGCTTCCCTTCTTACCAATATTTCCCTGAAAAAAAAAAATCATATCTAGTTTGTGCAAGCTAGATCAAAGCAGTCTCTGATAACACGGGATTTCCCTTATACAAATAAAGGCAAGTCTAGGAAATTCTATCATGCCTTTCTCAGCTTTGGTGTTTCATGACAAGAGGGTATTAATACTTGATCAGTGATTACCGTAAAAACTGTGAAGACCAGATGTATTATAAACTGAAGGGAAAAAAATATTGCACTTATTCCCCCCATATCATCTAACCAGATCTCTCATACACACGCTAAGTTTTTTGTTTGATTTTGGAAACAAATCAAAATTGTACCTGAAGAAATTTATTTCTAAAATAAAAAATAAGACACAGGAAAAAAGCTGGAAATAATTGCATACAAATGTACACCTTCAGATCATCTCCCTACACTCTAAGGAGCCGAGTTGAAAAGAAAGGCACATGAAAATCTTTATCTGCCAATAGCACAGATCAAAGTTTTGTGTTTGCCCTCTAATAATGACTCTTATCAGCAGACTCCTACACAATCCAAACACCTGCTTCCCAGAGCTCTGCTCTGGCTGTTAATTAAGCCATTCACAGCTTTTCCAGGGCCAATTATTGAACTCGGGCGTTGACAAGGAAATAAAAGAGGAACTGATCCAGTATTTATTTTTAAAATATATCTGCCAACGTTTACATAAATATGTCAAAGAGTTTGTACTTTTTTCTTAAATGCACATCCATTCCAGAGAACCTCTTGTGTGAAAGCAGTGCTATGGGAATAAGTATGACAAAATACCTAGGTATTTCAGAGATGAGAGAAAACTGCCTTGACAGCAGATAACATCAGACATAGTATTTATGTACATGGATTTAAGCATATGAGCAATACTGGCATAAACTAGCAAGACACTACACAGCCTTTCCAGCAGCAAACGATTTTGTATACAGATTTATACTATAATAAATTATGAAAGAAAGAACAAAAAGAGGCAACTGCAACCAGCTTTTAAAGTAAAATCTGTAGTAAGTGTTCCATGTTACTGCTGCTCGGATATAGGAGTGCAGAAGCCATACTTGTAACAGTTGACAGGATGGATCCTCGGTGAGGGAGAAGCATAAATGCCTGGGCTTGAGCTCAGGCAGCACCCTTGCCTTCAGTACTGTCTGAGCAGATGCTGTACCTCAGAGGAAGCTGGACAAAGCTTTTTTAGGCAAGGCCATGACAACAAATTGGGAAGCTAAAAGGGAAGAAACATTCAGTAAAGAGAAGGTGGCCAAAGAGAAGGCTCAAGCCTACAGTTCTCATTTCCATGTGAAAGCTCATGTAGGCAGCACACTGCCACACCACTGGTCACTGTCTGGCAGCATTCCCAGGTTTGTGGCCAGGAAGTGACATCTTTGACTGGCTACCAGTCACTACTCCACAGCCCTTCCCAGAAATGCACAAAAGGGGGCAAAAATCCACAAAAACACAAAACACCAGCCCCAGGAAAGCAGAAGCTATTTCTCCAATGGCTGCAGCAGTGGAACTGCGGGACCTAGATGAAGTTTTCAAAGGCACAGAAGACAGAACAACTACTTCCTAGACAAGATCTGCTCATTTTTGCACAGGGGACACTGTGTTACAAGAACATAGGCACTAGCAGGACCAGGCCCTTAGGAGCAATTCCAGAGCTTTTATCCTATCATCTTCGTTAAGGGTAATTGATTGCTCCAAGAGCCCTTAATGCCACTGACCTCAGGGTCCTCTTAACCAGCAGCCAAGCTGCAGCATAGTGTAGCTCTGGCACTCCTGCCACTTCTCCATCACAAAGGAGTTAAAAGCTTTTCTGAAAATAGAATGTAGCTCAAAAATATGTTTTCTGAACATGTTGCATAACCAGCTTCTCACAGCACCTCAGCTTAGTTCAGAGAGGACCCTCTGATGCGGAAGCCCAGCACAGCCTACACTTCAAACTGCCACAGAGCTTTTTGTCTTCTCAGGAAAATAGAACAATTTCCTCTCAACAAGCAAGATCCCGTTTTTTCTTTCTGTGCTTAAAGACAATCCTACCCTAAAGAAGACAGAGTTGTTGGTACCACACTTTGTACATTATAGCACCTGTCTGTATGGTGAAACTCGGTCATTGAGAATTTTACAGAAAGAAACTCTTAAGATCACATTGAAAATTAAAGAGGGTTTTTTTTTCCCACAACACTAACCAGGTAATCCAAACAAATTCATATCTGGATATACCTGAAAAATGCCTGAACACCACTTCACTCCTTTGGCCTTTTCAGTCCTTTGATGTTTGCGCTTCCCCTCACACACAAATAAAATGAAAACTACATTTCTTTTTTTTAAAAAACCACCTACTTCTCAAGATCAAAAAAGTTATCTAAATAAGGCTGAGACAGCATGGCTAAGGTGTGACATACGGAAGTACTCCACAAACCCAAGCCAAATAGAAAGAAAGACTCAAACCTCACTATATACCTAAATATTTTAAAGAAGTTGTCTGGTTTGTACATGCTCACAAGTCTTCTAGGAACAGAGAGGAAAGGGAGCGTCAGGAGACACAGATCAAGTGACAAGTTCAGCAGGCGTGGGGCCACCAACACAAGTGCATGACGATGCAATCCCCTAAGTCACCAATTCATAAAAGTAACAAAAAAAACTATTTAAATTTTAAAATTCAAAACAACAATCCCATTCCTACAATTTCTGACAAACCATTTTTATGAGCAAGGGGAAAGCTCTCAAGTCAGGCCCAAGGGTTACAAGATGCCAGAAGGGGCTGACTGGCCTAGCATCCTGTGGCACTTTACTCTGCAGGCAAGGCACTAAACAAAAATACACCACACTGGGGCTACTCTTACTCTCCCACCATTCAACCTCTTCCTCTATCAAGTGAGACAATGCCACTACGGCTGGCAGACTCCTAAATTGCCTGGAAAATGGTGGAAAAATGCACTTCTACATAACATTCTAAAATTTTATATTAAGTGGATGCACATCTCTAACACATCTCCTGGTATTGGTGCCATCTGCTACAAACCGCGAGGAGCAGGCACTCACAACGTGGCTGGTCCTGTCACGTGGTCTAAATTAAAGACAACAGATCAACGGTACCACAAACCATGACAGCAACTGAAATGGAAAAACCTATTATTAGGTGTTGTTATAACAGGATTTTAACACAAATAGCATTATCAGTAGTATTCCTAACACATGTTCCTGTTTACTAAATGTTTTGACAGAAAAGCAGTCTATTTTCAATTAGAAGAATTAGAACAAGCTAATGTGAAAACATGTCTGCATAAACCTCCAAATCATTTCATATAGGAAGTTTTATTTGGGAAGTCAAATGGGGCAAATATTTGCTTATGCTTGTAGGTATTATGCCACAGCTGAAACTGTAACACTGAAGGCAGTCATTACAGTACCACCACGTGCTAATTTCATACCAGGAAGTGACAAAAGCCATCTGAAAAAAGTTCTTTAAACTATGTCTGCAGAGAATCTCATTAACCTGGTAGACATAAATCCATCAGCAACACAAGCTTGAAACACAGCAGTTCCACTTTGAAGATTAACAAACATTTCTGTATGCAGAACATCCAGCCAGTACTGCAAGTCTGCAAAAATCAACGTTGTCCTTCATGCATGATCAGGTTGGGATATACACTTGAGCAGGCCACAGGCAAAGGAAACCATTCATTTACAACAGAGTTATTTGAAGAATCATTTGTCTTTTTTAAAAAATCTAACTGGGGAAACCAAACACTGCTGTCTGACTCTTGCTACTAAATTTAACTCGTTTAACAGATAGGTGCCCCTGCTGAGAACCAAACAACGTCCAGCTTTCTCAAAAACAGTCTTGCTTGTTTTAGAGATCACCAGTAAGCAAAGGGATCACCAGCAAGGCCCAACAGCTGGTGTCCTACTGACTACAGTCTGCCTAAGCCCAGGCCAGGTTCCCCCTCTGCCCTTGTGCCATAGCTACATTTGGCAAGCCTGAACAAACCACATTTTATTCAGGGCTGGCATTCCTGGGGGCAGCTCATTCCTGAGGAGGATGAAGTTAAGGCACAGCCCTATTTTCACCTCCTGTCACAGAGCCAGGAGGGACCTGGCAGCCTGGAAAAGCAGTAGATAGCTGTCACATATCTCTCTGGTGACACAGCTGCCTTGCTGAGATGAACCCACCACCTAAAAAACGTTGACACCACAACAGAAAGCAGCTGAGATCTTCTCCACCCAAAGCTGCCAGACAGCATTTTGGGAAAACCTGAAGTATTAAAATAGAAATTAGGGGCTGACTGAACTCCTACAGCCCACCCACGATTCAAACAGCTAAAGCCTTACTTTCGCTCAGCAATCTCCACTCAACAGGTATATCTGGATTTCTTCACAGATCCACCTGTCTTTTTTTCCCTGAATTAAGCTTAAAATCTGCTTTGCTGCAGGGCAGATATGTTGTATTTTTAGTAATGATTTTCCCAAGAATCTGGCTTTTGAAATCTTCACTGAAAAAAACAGATTGATTTGCAGCAAAGTACTGCATCACACCTGGTGTTTAGATGCAAGCTTGCATGCCCTGTTATTTCTATTCCAGTAATCAGGCAAGAGGGATAAAAAAGTTACAAGTGAAATCACACACAAGTGATGAGGCAGCTGTCCACACCAGGAGCCCAGCTTTCACCCTGCCACCCCCTGCTCTCTACATGTGCGTGCATGCCTGCATCTGTGCTTTCAAGCAATCAACACTATAACAGCAGGGAAAATCCAATTCCAGATTTATCAAAGACCCTCATTAATAGGCTTTCAGCAGGAAGAAACCTCCACCAAGCACTGAAAGCCATCTTCAGGAACCAGGACTTAAAAAAATAGATGAGCAAGATTTTTTAAAAACACATTTATTGTTTTACTCTGAAAGCTTTGTGGGGCAGAAACATTCCTTGCAAGACTTGTCTGACTTACATGTAAGCAGTAATTGCACTGCAATTTCCCAAGTTAAAATCAGGGAAAAGTAAAGGTCAGTCAGCACCTCTCCTGAGCACCTTGCAAGGATACACAAATGAAATTGCAATCCTTCCTAAATTCAACAATCTTGGGCTCTTGGTACAAAGCTTTTGGTTTCAATCTCTTTAGTCAGCGCTAGAAGCACTGCTAAAGCTGCCTAAAAAGGGGGGGAGGAAAGGCCCGATTGTGCATAATGAAACTTTCCTACTCCACAGTGCTCGTGGAACCTCCAGCACTTTCTGCAACGCCACTGGCAGAGATGTTTGTTGGGAAAACAAAGAAAAACCGAAGCCCCACCAACTTATTTACCTGACAGCTTAAAACTAGTAAACATGCCAGGGCATCTCTCACAATCACAAGAGATCAGACAAAATGCCAGCTAGTGTCACTGCACTCAGCCAGCCTCTATGCTTATCTTCTTTATTTCCATGAGATCTTACCATTTTCTCCTTGTCCCCAGACCATTGTTCAGTTGCTCCCTTGACTTTAATAACTCTTACCTCCTTACACACAGTTCAATGGCCAATTAAAAATATTTAAATTTGCACACACCACCTAACAAAACTCTCCTAACAACGCTACAGTCATTCAAAAGCCACATAACTTCATAAATTCATGTATGATTTGGTTAATTCTTCTTGTTTCAAAATAGGACAACTATTGCACATCTAAATATATAAATGTATTAGATAAAGTGTAGTTTGGTTAAACTTGCAGCCAACTCAGCTGTTGCTTCTTGATAGGTTATTCATCTCTGTGCCAAACACAACAGCCAATTTCCCACATGTCGGAAAGCTATAAGCCTGAACCTAAACGTTCGTATTTGAGGCTCTAATTTTCAGAAAATAATCTTTTTAAAGTGTAATTATTCCTTTAAAAATGCTGGAAATTATGCCTTCTCTTTACAAGAAGCTTCTAGCCTGCTAACATTTTACACCACTAGTTTGTTATCTTAATGTGCTGGCTGATCTGGGTTCTGTTCTGAATCATGGATTTTCCCCAGCTTCACTATTTAAGCTCCAGTTCACAATTTTCACTCCTGGTAACATCAAATCAAAAGAAAAAATTATTACCTTCTCACACAGAGCAGCCAGGTACCAGAAGATAACAAAACTTGACAATCTGAGTGGTTGAGGCACTAATTGTCAGACTTAATGTTATTTCTCAAGATTTTAAAGGATTCTAATAGGAATTCTTCATTTAAATGCTTGGACTAACACTGCAAATCACTGGTCCAGCTTCAATTGATTTCTGTCACTTAAGAGAGTACACCACCAGAACTGAGTGACTTCCAAAGTCTCCTTCTCTGAAAGCCAGATACTTGTCCCTACAAACTCTCTCAGATGTATTTCAGAATATTTAAAATAAAATACAGAGAAAAGAGAAAACAGGTTCTGCATGCAGCACAGTAGATAAGCAACAGGAAAGGATGTGGTTAAAAAAAAATAGTGCAAGTCTTCACAACGATTCACTTCGATGTTAGGGTGTTTTCAGCACTCCCATCTTTTAACCAGTTTCTAAGTTCTCTCAACATATGGTCTCACAGTGCCGCTGGAAAGAGGTAGCACTAAAAGGCTTTTCCAAATTATGTCTTTAGTATCAAAGTTTACGCAAGAGCAGACAAAGTTCAGATGAAACCCTCCCAGTAAAGCTTTATACGATACTGTACTTTCATTTCCTTCTTTGAACTGCCACACATCTTCCACTGTAGCATTAACTAAGACAACTAGGAGGGAAAAAAAAAAAAAAAAAAAAAAAAGGAAAACACACAAATACCACACAAAAAGATTAGAAAAAGAAGTTAAAGAAATATGGAACTGGATTAGTTCCGAGCTTTTTTTCCTCCACTGTTTTTTGTTAATTTCGATGAGCAACCGAAATGAGAATCGCTCCGGCCCCAGGCCGCCCTCCGCGCCTGAGGAGAGCTCCGGGCCGGAGCCCCGACACCCCAACACGGGCCGGACCCCTCGACCCCACTCACATTTGCAGCATGATTTTGTTCAGGACGACGCCATCCACCAGGTCCATGTACACCCCGAGGTTGTCCTGGTCCTCGCTCCCCAGGTCCCCGAAGGTTTTCACCTGCCGGAGGAAAGACAGGAGGGCTGGGGGATGGCGGGCGGACCCAGACACCCCCGGCAGCACAGGGCTGCCCCCTCGCTCCCCGCCGCCCCGCTCTGCTCACCCAGGTCACTAAGGGGCTCTGCAGGAAGAGCTCCAGGAGCTCGGAGACGGTCACGTCCATGTCGCCGGGAGGCTGCGGGCTCGGGGCCGGCTCACTCGGGAGACAAAGGCGCGGAGCCCATGGCCCGCCGCCCCGCTGCCCGCCGGGCGCTGCCTACAGGGCAAACAATGCGCGGCTCATCGCTCCCCCGCCCCGCGCCGGGGGCACACGCGGGGTCCCTCCTCCCGACGGCAACAGGCCGGTCCTCCCCCGCCGAACTCGCTCCGCGGATGCACTCGGGGTTCCCCAAGCAAGAGCGAGCCACGCCGGGAAAGAGGAGAGAAGCCGGGGGTGGAGGAGAGAGGGGGGGGTTCAGGGAGGCTCGTCACGGCGAATGCCCCCGAGCAAAGGCGCGGAGCTCCCGCGGGACGGCTCCGAGCAGCCCCACAGCCGCTCCGCTCCGGCCGCCCCGGTACCTGCGGCGGGGCGCGCCCGAGCCCCGGCAATTAGACCCGGGCGGCGGCGGCGGCGTGACGGGCAGCGACCGTGGCCAATGGGAGGGGCGGAGGGGCGGAGGGGCCCGGCGGCGGCCAATGGGCGGCGGCCGTGGGGGCGGGCCGCGGTGTGGGGTCGGGGCATCGCCCGCAGAGCGGCCGCGGCCGCTGCCCGCCCGGCGGGGGCGGCCTGACGGCTGCACCTCCTTCCCGCTGTAACCCAGGAGGTGCGCGGCCTCGCCAGGAAACTCGCCCGCGGGGCCGCGCCGGGGGCGGCTGTACCTGCTGGGAGCCGCCCGGCACCGCGCCCTCCTCCGCTGGGAACGGCGCCAGCGCCGAGCGGGAGCGCGCGGGTCCGAAGTTTACCCTTTAAAAAGCACGAAATTCCCCACAAAGTGCTTTTCAGGGGTGCTTCCAGACGTGCAGCGGAAACCCCTCGGTGCAGCTCAAAGAACTAAGAGGGAAAACTCGGGGCAAGGCGAGCGGCACAGTCTGTTGCGCTCCCGCTCGGAATGAACCGGGAGCAGGTGCCCGTGGCGCTCCCGCCGCCGGGACAGGGCCGGCCCGAGCCCGGGGAACTGCCCGTGCCTCTGCCACAGCGCCCACCGTGCTCCTGTCGGGCAGAAGCTGTCCCGTCTTTAGCTAGAAAAATAAATAATGCCAGGTAGTCTGGATGATTGCTGCTTTATTTATCCCAGGCTCAGAACTTCAAGAGAAATAATTCAGTCATGAAGCTGAGCAGTGTAATGGACGGTGTCACATAGCGGGGCTTGGTTCTGTCAGGATTTCTGTTTGACAGTGTGCTCTACTTTTCACAGATGTAATCGTTTATCTCTGGTATTTATCAGTAAGTGCATCAGCCACTTCTTCGTGCATTCTGCCTATTTCTTGTTCGACCATACTGAACTCACAAAATAAATTTTGTATCTTGCACAGTCAGACGAGACATGTGAAATTCTGGTTATTATTAACCAATTACCTTTGATACGTATTTTTGGTGAGGGGCTGGGTACACGTGTGTTTGTGCAAAGGCTGAAGGAGAGACATCTGTTGCTGTGCCTGAGGGACCAGAGCAGTTTGCAAGCAAGCTATTACTGACTGGTAGACACTGGTGTTCATTGTAGACGCCTGTTTGTCCCACTAAAGATCGGGTTTAATGATCTGCTTCATGAGGATCCTTATTTTAGGCAGCCCTGTAGACAAGGAGGGATAACTCCCGCTTGCTACCCTGGTACATGTGAATTGCAACCTGTTTACAAGCTGTTTAGCTCAGTTTCATGAGAGGAGATACCAGAAGGGGACAAATGATTAAATTAACCCTTTACTATGTGAGTAATGTGGTGCAGTCGTTTCAGGACCTGAAAAGAAGGAAGCTTTGCAAGCACACTGTCTGTTGTAGTTGGATGGAGAAATAGGTATGCTTTTGAGTGTAACAGCCATGGAGAGAAAAAGAATGGTTAATAGTTTCTCAACACTTCAGAGAGATGGACTATCATGCTTTGATTTCTTGAAGCCTTTTGATTTCCTGTTTCATGGAAAGATTTCACTAAATAAATTTTCAAAGCAGCTATTGCAGTGCTTACAACAGATGTGTTAATCAATAGAATCAAAATAAAAACAACTTAGTATTTGAAAACTATATAGACCTATTCACAGGAGACAGAATACTTTGCAAGAATCCTTTCCCACTTTTCACAACTTGGATGCAACTCGTTCATAGGACAGACTCCTGAAAAGAAGCAACAGCTGGATAGTCCCATCCAGGTATTCCCAGGAGTGAGACAATTGAAACGGAAGGCTCATCATGGAGCACGGTTGTAAAAACCAAATTTCTTATCGAGGAAACGTTCCTGGGGACGCTGTTAGCTGCCAAATGCTCCCGCGTTATTCAAGGTGACTGACTGCCTGTGTTACAGAAAATATTTGGGCTCGGGCAGTATGGAGGCGGGTGCCTGAGGTGCAGCCGCAGCAGCAGGACGGGCAGGGGCCGGGGACGCGCTCGGGGACGCGCATGCCGCCGGCTCGGCCGTGGCGGGCGGGGGCCGGGCGCCCTCTGGCGGCTGCGCGGGAAGCGGCTGCGCGCTCAGGTCGGATGCCGAAAGCCGAGCGGCAGAGGGAAATAACGCCTCACTTGCTTTGAAATGCTCTGGGAGCGCTGACGGAGTCTGGAAAATGCTGATAAAATGCTTCGGGGCAAGGGGAATGCGGTGTTGCGAAGGGCCGCGGGGACGCACGCTGGGAGATGCTGAGCGGCCGCGAGTCTCCCCCGAGCCCCGGGGCTCAGGCTGCGGGCGGCAGAGCGCCGCTGCCCGGGCAGCATCAAGCCCAGGCTTGCCCGAAGCTCCGCCGAGAGCAGCCCTGGACACAGGGTTGCGGAGGGCAGGCTGCCCGCCTTGGGCAGAACACATACCCTGGCTATGAGCCCCCAAAATGCGTGTGGAGGGGCTTCCCCTCGGTAATTCTGTGTCACACCTACCAGCCCCAGCTGGGCGTGCGCGTCCTCCGCGTTCTCTGCCTTAGCATTTATAGCGAGAGCACGTTTACTCACCCACCTTGTGTTCCACCAAAGATATATCTTGTAAAACCTCACCAGATCAAGTTCTCTTTTCTGATGGTACCTGAAGCTGCCGCCTTCCCAGAGCAGATAAAACAAGTACCAACGAATATATCCAAGAAAGTTCAGATCCAGACATACACAAGCAAACACATTTAGAAATCATGCTTCTTACAGTACAGCAAGGATGAAAATTTGTAGTATTTAATTTTAATGTGATTTGCAATAATTTTGTTTTGATACCATTTCACATGGTCAGCTTTTAACTAAGAACATAATTATCAAAGAATTAAGAAGCGCCAGAACTGTGATTTAGGACACATACATAGGCACAAGCGACTAAACACACCAGCGTGTTTAATGCCTCCGTTATCATCATGCCTATTTCTAAAGCAGTTTTCACAGCCACAAAGCACTCGATTTTCAACGACACAGACTACAGAAGGAACTTTAAGCTCAAACATTTCCAAATGTTCCTTTAGGCTGACTGTAAATGGCATGATTCACCCCGCTCAGACTGTCCCCTAGCAACGAGTACAACCATCAACAAAGCTCCACCATTCATCTGCTGTCTGAAGTGTAAGTTGCTGAGGGATGGGAATAACAGAATTCATGAGGTTACAATACAAGAGAGTTAAACTCATGGTAATCAGGAAAGAGCTTTTTCTCCTCCTTTGCTTGAGACTGTTGTTAAGCAGCTTTCTTGTAAATATGACTTGACTGTTCATCAACCAACTTCTCAGCTATGGAGCAAGTTTGTTTTAAGTAGACCATGAAGCTGTAAACAATGGGTGCCAGGAGAAAAAGAAGGTGGTCAGAAGATAGCTTTGGTCCTCACAAGATTAGATTCTGAAATGCTGTTTTAATTATTGTTCATCTTGTTTAGACAAAGGTGATAAAGAAATTTGAATGAGAGTAAAAAGAAACAAACCTGTATGTGCTACCAAAACACAAACAAAATCCCCGAAGTATTTGCTAATGTGCCTTGGATCAATCTGAATACGGGGTGGGAGTGGGGACAGATGCCGGTGATTTACAATCTATGGCTGGTATCTGAAACATTCAGAGAGAAACTTCCAGAAAAAAAATAGAATTAACTTTTGGCACATGTTTGTTCTGTGCTGAAATTTAAGCTAGCTCCTTAGGCTCCTGAAGAGGATAACATAATATAGAATCTAAAATACAAGGAGAGAGAGTTTGGGCAGAGTATCTCATAAACCTCTGAGTCCATAGAAAATAAATAGAGAGTGAAATACACAAGGCAAACAATAAAGTTAATACAAGCAAAAGATATGGGGAGGAGATGAAGGGGCCCCAACGGTTTATGGCTCATTGCATGAACTTGACAGCAAAGGAGGAGTACTCAACATCCCAGGCAAACACAAAATGGTGATAAAACCTCCTTGACTTGAACCCTTCAGAGGTGCAACGAGGGACACAGCAGTGGAGGAATGCCTGCAAGAAGAGAGAAGAAATTAATTTTAGTTAGATTCATAACCTAAAGAGGTGCTAGAAGCAAAGGCTGGTCCTCGTGATCTAATACAGTGAGCTCAGGGGACACAGCAGGGTGGAAACTTTGTGTCCAGGAAATCAGGAAAAATGTCCTCTGGAGCAGCAGCAAGGAGAAGGTGTCTTGCAGGTTTTAAAGACACAATAGGCCCTGGTCTGTTGAGAAGGTGATTACTGAATAGTGGTTACTATAGTGGGCACCTTAGCCCAAACCTTGTGTTCTGATCAGGGCAGGGAACATACCCCAGGCAGAAGATTGCCATGTATGTTTCTCAGTTTCTTTCTCTGTTGGGAGGTAAAAGAAGAACTACATCAGCAGTGTTAACTGGGGATCATGAGACAAGAAAAAGGACCTGTAGAACCACCCTAGGAACTGTTGTTGACTGCTTTAAAGGAAAAATAGGGAAGTATAGAAAGCGTAGAATGAACTAAAATTTATTAACTAGAACATATTTTGATTGTTTTATTAATATGAAAAATATTTGAAAACATAAGTATTGCTTCCTGTCAATCTTAACTAGCAAATATCCTTAGAAGAACAGAATGTGATTTTGAAGGTCCAGCACTTCAGGGAATTTTAGGTTTTCAGACTGCTGTTTTGACACTTTAGTTATACAAGATTGTATCAATATCTAAATTGATGACACTGGGGGTGAGGTAAAAATAACAGGCAAGCATACACAAAAGTTTTATAAGCATCTTTGGGAAAACTTAGGCTGGCTGGAGTTGAAGTGTAAATTCATGTGGAAGGAAAACACTCCAGGGAGAAGTTAACAAAACCAGGGAGACAGATGGCAGCAAGGCTGGGACCACCACCTCTCATACCTACCAAGGGCAGAGCCATTTCTTGGAACAGTGAACAACATGGCGATGAGGAAATTTGTGTCCCTGCTACCTTCTCAAATAGCACCCTGAATTCACTTGTGTGCAAGAGCCACAGATGTGGGAAGAAGAATTTGAGGAACTGATGAAAGACTCCAGTTTTGAGGCGTTGTGACAGAAGGCACAAAACTAAGGTTGTCTAGTGACAGAGTGAGATATAGTTGTTTTAAAAGAATATGGTAAAAATTGGTGGTCAGTACTTCATATATCATGTGCAGTCACTTAATACGCAGAAGTACAGAAGGTGGCTTTAATTCTAATTATATAAAAATTTAATGTTATTTAGAGAAGGTCAGTGTGGACAAAAACTGATTTCAAATCACATGGACTTGACTTACTCCCTTAAAAGTGAGACTTTTTTAATTACAGATGCTTTAGAGAATTGTTATTTTCATTATAACACCGGTATTTCACAGATACTGGAGTGACTGCAGACTCACTGCAGAGCACATGAGGACTCTCCTGTGGTGACAATACTGTTCAAACCCCATTTTTTTTAACTTGGCTATTCACATCTCCTACCTGTCTTTATCCTCTGATGCAAGACCTGTAGGCAGATTGATCAATTAACATAACTCAGTTCTTTCACTATTTTATGTATTTCATACCTGAGGTATCCAAAAAGCACAGAGAGAATCAGACAAGTTGTAGTGCTACAGCCTCTCTTCCTGACCTACATCAGCCCCTAGTCATACTTTGCTAGATATTTTACAAAGCCCAGTAGGATGCTGCAAGCTGCCAGACACAAGAGAAAAGACCAGCCTTGTCTAAACATTTGGCAGCATGATGTATGGGCTCCAGGATGCATGTACTTCTAGCAGGAACGCTAACCCACACTGGTACACCTGACCAGGGAATGCTGCTGAGCCCTCTCAGGTGGGCAGCTCACCCACTGGATCTTTATACACATACTTTACACTTGCTTAGAAGATCAGTGCTCTTCAGCCCAAATCATCCCCCATCTGTATTACAGATGCACATTTCATAAGCATAGTTCCATCCTGTACCAGGTAATTTCCAGACTGCAACCTAAGCCACTAACAGCTGTTCCCATGGAGCCATTTCAGAGTCCTGGGACAGACAGATACTGTACCTCCCTGGGACATTTTACAGTGCACAGCAAAGCCACCAATATACATCTAAAGTCACTGTAAATCAGTGGCTATTTTAATCATTTGCCAGTAGCATTCTGCTTTTTAAATATTACCTACTGGTTTATATATTATTTTTACACTGTCCATAAATACAATTGGCATACAGAAGGTGTCATCTTCACCCTCCCTATTTTAATGACCTTTTTTTTCCAGCAATCCACAGGGTTTCATTTCAGCTTTCAATTGCTCTAGTCATTTCTATTAAACCCCCACAACATTCATACTCAGTGAATGTGATTGCAACTAGAGAAACATCAAATCAAATCTACAAGCTCATCATGTAGCCAGGCACTGATGAAAATCATGGAACAGAACCACAGAATAGAACCACAGAATATCATGAGTTGGAAGTGACCCACAAGAGTTGAGTCCAGCTCCTGACTCTGTACAAGACAACCCCAAAATACATTAAGTTATGCCTCCCTCACATGAATTAAGACATTAAATTATGGCTCTGATTGAAGGTGGGCATTACAGGCCTTCCCACAGGGAGGTTTTCCTGTATCTGCAGCATGCCCATATGCCCTGTCTCCTTTCTGAACTGAACTATGAGCTGTATATTCCAGCATTTCTTCTGGACTCCAAAAAGATAAAGTGGTGGAGATCATGCACATGGACAACTTCTCTAGAAAAATTTCAGTTGTGGCAACTTCTCTTCTTTGAATGCTTACCTGGTTTTGCACATAGGCTGTGGGTGACCCATCTCATCTCCTGCTTTCACAACTTACCTGGAATGGGAGTTGATGTCCTCAAAGCAGGGGAATTGCAGTGCTGCTCTGGCATTGACAGCACTGCTCCAGCATGCCTCTGCAACTGTAAAAAGGTTTAGGGGGTAAGGCTGAACTTCTGTGGCCACTCTACAGATGCCAGGAAACACCACTGAGCAAGGTAACCAACTTCATTTTCCTGGGTTAAAAAGGCAGCTGCTTGTCTGATAGTGCCACAGCAGCAACATGAGAAGAGAGCCCCGTCAGTTCTCCAATTAAACACCTCTGCAGGGATGTAAAATCACAGGCAAACCCGATCGGAACAGTTTCATCCTTAATACATGAAAAGGATTGGGCCTACTTGGCACTTCATTCCATGAGAACACGATGCCTCACCTGGCTGGGCTACGAGAGGTGAATGAACAAATAGCCTGATCTTTGCTGCCAAGCAGGCACATCACAGAGAGCACATTCTAGAGACAACTCACTGTTTAGATACATCAGGTTTTAGTCCTTTCACCTTCATGATACAGATCTCCTTTGTGGTGATGTGCACTGTTAACTCAAATACAGCCACACTCTGCACACATTAGAAGAAAATCTGGAAATATTCCAGATCTCCAGGAATTACTTTCCTTAGTGTGTGGGTTCCTTGAGGGACCAGGTAGTTCACATACATTCTGTCTGGTATTCCCAGCAAGTTGAGGCTCAAAGCTTGGAAGTTCATCTGAGGAATCAGTATCAAGTCTTTCAGCCACTGAATGAATAGAGGGGCATGTATGGATGATTCAAACACCCTGGCTCTTGTCTGTAAATACTGAAGGGTTTGTCCTGTAAACTATACTTCAGGGTACAATTAAAATGCAACTAGAATGACTGAGCCATGCTTAGTACATTTTACATGCAGCTCTCTTGAGATGAGGACAAATGGTTTTTAAAAAATCAGCCCAAAGAAAGATCTAGAACAGAGTACTATTTCCTAATGTAATTTTTTCCACCTATAAACTCAAACTCACTTTTCAAAAAAAGAATTATCCATCACTTCTCACAATCCCAGTATTTTTTTCCTTCCTAAAATACATTTCAAGATTTCCATGAATACCAAAGTGAATGTCACTGGGCAAGAGTATACCCACCATCCATCTACTTCCAACTTTCATGAATATATTATCTCAGTGCAGACATGTCCTGTCAGGCTACGAGCATTAGATAACTGGGAAGATAACTATCTAACCACAAGTTAGACAGCACTAAAAGACACGCAGCCTAATGTTTTACCAGTCTTTTAGAGCTTCATAAAAATATAAAAACTTCAAAAACTTCTTCATTATTATTTTGACCAAGCCCAATAATTTCAGCATAACATTTCCTCTGTTAAATGCAATGCTTCAAAATCCAAGATTTCTACAAGTATTATGAAAGTATCTGAAAGTCTGGAAGACTGCAGCATCAAACATCACAAGATCCAAGCACTCGATTGCTAAAGGAACAGAAAAAAAATTTAACAAAAGTGTTCCTTCGACCAACTCAGAATGGTTTCCTGAGATGGAGCCTGGAAGACCTGCAGATGAGTTTAAGGATGAATTTTGAGAGCTTTATGGTCAAGAAAAGTTTAACAGCCTGAGCTGGATTTAGGTTCTGGCTAATTAAGAAAACCTGCAAAATTGCAGATTTCCTTGTCACAATGTCAGCTCTGACACCAAAGTTGCAAAAATCAAGTTTTGGACAGTTTGTTGAAACAGCACGGGGACTCAGCCTGCAGCAGCAGATTGTGTCTAATCCTGTAGTGACCACATACACAACTCCTGAACTCTGTAAAACTTACTGCTGAGAACTGCCCTAACACAGACATTTCAAATACATTGTAAAAATTCACCCTTACAAAGTGATTACAAATTAACTCTTGGAGGAAAAGATGGCTAATAATTTCTCCCTAATGCACTCTTTTATTTAAATCCAAACTGGCTGGTATATACTCACAAAGCCCAAGCACTGAAGCTTTGCCTTTTGTGTTTGGCACAGAACCTGCCACGCCATCTACAACATTCAGAAACAAAGTGCTCGTCTACCCTTGGGCGTGATTACCTGTGATCCTGCCACAGATTCTCATTTCTCTTATTTCTATTTGTATTGATACATTTACATATTAAATATCATGATTGCTGCAACACTGGTGCTTTGAATGCCCAAAAAGAAATCAGTTCTTGAAAACAGATGAAAGAAAAGGTCTTTCTTTTGCAAAGGAACTGAGTAAATGTCCCTTCATAGGAGGCACTGCTGTGCAAATCCATCCTCAGTAAGGAAGCAGGATATAATGCCTATTTCAAATTAGTATTATTTAGACTTTTGGGAAAAGGGGAAAGAAGATGGTCATTGATTTAGACCAAGTTAACTGCTGTTTTTCAACTGAGTATTAGAATAACTTTCGAAAGATGGTGTCCTTGTGAATAGTTTATTCTACAACCATCTTTTATTCACTAAAACTGGTATTCAAAAGGGGATCATAGATTTTTAAAAAATACCATTAATGCTATTTTCCTTCAGCTTTAATGATTTCTTTTTTATTTTTCTAAGTCAAATGAGTCAGTATATTGGTATTCCTAATTCATCCATCTTGCATTTTGATGAGTTAGTTACCATCACTGTTCTGCATTATGAAATTTCAGTCTCTTTGGAGTACTAATTTCCTATCTACAGGTTTAATTTTTTTTTATTTCATCCTATTTCCCTGATTTTTCTCTCAACAGGTGCTGCTGTAAAATTTAATATAAAATATTTAGTCACAAAATAGTATTGCTTTTATGCACATTGTTGCAAGATTTTTTTCTCCAATAAAAACTACACCATCTTCCATAAAATCCTCAACATATTAAGAACTGTGATGCAGAACAAAATTACACAGTGTGAAACAGGTACCAGCACAACAGTGAGATTATATTACATCAAAAAATTTTAATGGTCCCAAATATATACTCAACAACTAAGCATACACTCAGGGGGGCAAAAAAAATTATGACACAAAAGTGACCACATCTAGAATTCCACTCAATCTTTAATCAAGAAGGGACAAACAAATCCCCCACCTCAAAAAAAAATTCTGCAGTTTAAAGGGCAAAGGGAACAGATTTAAAAAAAAAGAGGAAACTTTATATTCGGCCCTCCCCCACAGAGGTTTTTAAAACCTGTTGTAGCTCGAGTAAAATGTTCAGAATGTACGATTTCAAAGGCAGGTCTCTTTTATACAAAGAAACTGCTGGCATTCTTAACTAGTGAAGAATTATGGCAAAACCTGCCTTTTCTTCAGAAGTCTCATACATGGTCCAAGAAAGCATATTCTGATTGTAGCAACTGACCAGCCAATCCAGAGTTCCACTAACAAAACTCCTGCCCTGTTGGCTTTTTGTTTGTTTGTTTTTTGTTGTTTTTTTTGTTTGTTTTGTTTTCCATTTCCTTCCCTGAGAAAAGGGCAACATGTGGTCCAAGCTGGAGAGCTCAAAGGCATCAGTCTTTCCCCTAAATGAAGTATTTCTCCTTCTTCTGCTCCTTTGAATTGGCACTTGATTGGCAGAAATCCATTTGTATAGGTTGATCTGTGTCATACACAGTAATTCACAAAAGATTGCTGCTTTGCTGTGGGTATGTTTTGTTTTTGGAAAAAAAATCCTTCCCCAACTGGTAATGTTCTTCAGCAGTTGCCATTATGATGACTCAAGCTTTGCTTTCTTTGACAAAGGTAAAGTTTCCTCTTTATCTTCATCTTCATCATCCTCTTCATCATCATCAGGATAATCTACAAGCCCAACAAGGCCTCCCTACAAAAACAGACCAAATTATTATAATTAAGAGAATGTTTGTATATCAGTAATTCACAACTGCATTGTACCATGATGTTTGCACGGAATATTGCCATAAGCATGCTGGTTCAGAAGGTTTTGAATAAAATGATGCAGAACAAAAATAAATCCTTCAGTATGAATGAAAACTATATTATCTGAGAAATGTTTAAATGAACTGGAAATATTTCCAGTTGAAATTCAAATAAAGCCAAAAGTCTACATGACTTTGCCAAGTGTCACTGCAGCTCCATGTGTAAAGATACAGTTTATTTTTACTGAGCTCAGCTGACTGCATTGAACAATCTGGAAGCACTTCAAAAACAAATGCAGAATGCCCTTCAATTTGAATTTTTGAATTATGATACTTTTAGAACACAGTTCGTCTTCACAAAAGTTAAAGTGTATAGTGACGATTAATTTTTTGCAATAATATAACTGTATGATGTGTACAGGTTACAAAGTTTAAATAACTTGTCAGCTGAAAATGAAAATGTATCTAGTATCATTAAAAACCCTCTTGCATTGCAAATAGCCACAAATTTAAGATTAGGAAGCTTTGGACCCCTGAAGAAGCAGCATGAACTTCTGAAACTTCCCCCACCTATGCTGCAATTTCTGAAGCTTAACCAGCATTTGACTACAATGACAGTTGTAGTCAAATACTTTACTCAAAGGTCCTATTACTTACTCAGGTACCTAATAATGGACACCCAAACCAGAACATTTCAGTCAACTGTATACCAAAATACAACCCGATAAACAATTACACATATTCTGTACAGTCACATACACATAACACTGAGTAAACGACACCTAAAGTAACAATATCAGGTAATTAATGAAAAACCCAATTTCAACACTGTTTCTAGTTTGTGACTGTGGCACATTTTACCTTCTGCCTGAATCCACAAGTGTTTTTCAGTGTGCTGCATGTTCTCCTTTGTATCCTGAACATTTTTCCTTTGTCACCACTATTTGAATTTGTGGAGTCAACACTGTATCCAATATGTTCCTTATGTAAAGACTCCATTTCAGACTCAAGGAATTATTACATTGTCTGAGAGAGAAAAACCTCTAATAGACTGAATGGATTTGCAAGCCAATTCCATCCCTTTTAAAAAGCACTTGACTAACTCTTGGTTATGCAGGGAGTTTCCCCCACAGGGGGATTTAGAGGAAGTGTCCTTAGGTTCTTCCATCAGCCAAAGTATTTTCATTCAGGTATTTTCAAGAGAATGCAATCCAAATACAAACTCTTAAGTCATGCTGAGTAGAAAAAAATAAACAAACCTAAACCCCTATTTATCTTCACTAGAAGTTAGGTGAACAAGCAGTATGGTAGCATTACAAAACAAGGATGAAACAGTGTTATTCCAAGACTGTCTTACAATTGACATACATACCTTTCAGAAATGGAAACACTTGTTATGAAAATAAATTCCCATTACCTGAACTGCACTATACCAACATTACCTTATCTGCCCCCTGTGCTGGAAAAACACACAACTCTAGTTTACCAACTCAGTTCAAACATTTTTATTAGTCTGATAAAATCTGTATAAAATCTGATAAAATCCAACGGTGTCCTAAAAATGCTAGTTTTGAATATTCACTCCAAGTTACAATGCTCTTTTAAAATGGCCTTCCTCTTCTACTTCAGAATGTTCCAAACCAAAACTATAAGTTAGTCCTACGGTAAAAATGTCACACTGGGGTATTAAAAATTGTTGTGGCTCACAGCAATCATTGTCCAATGCAACTTATTTCTTCCACATAGGTCAGTTATAAAAGTTTGAACAATATTAAAATGGTGATAAGTAGAAATCCTCAATGGATGTGGCAGGGCATTGTGGTATGTACCACAATTTGGCTATGTTCCAAAAATATTTATTTTTACCAGTCAAATAATGCTGTGCAATTTAATGTAAACACAGTGTTGTCTGTATTCCACAGTAAATAGCACTGCTAAGAGTAACCAGTGGCATGCTTCCTACTTGACCAGTCTGGGCATTAAAAGAGCTTTTATTTCTTTCATATACATGAAAAATCTCATTAAAAATGCTGAAGGCTGGACAAGAAGTACACAAGAAGTACACACAAACCAGACAGTCCATTACTGCTTAACTTGTCAGGACTCACAAACTTCAGAGAGATGCAAAAGCAAATTCCTACTCTGTAACAATGAAGTCAACCACAACCATTCATAATTACCTTAGTTGTAATAGCTGCCATCTGAGATGTGCTTTTAGAAACTGATCCAGGTGAGCCAGGGGACCCTGGAGACCCAGGGGACCCAGGGGATCCCGGCAGATTACTTGCAGATGACTGGCTGGTAAGATTAGATTTTGTACCACTGGAAAAAGAAAGTTTGAAACTCGGGCTCTGACGACCTGAAAGGTTAGTTTTCAGAAGAACTTCCTTTTCTTCACTCTCTTTCACTAGAAAGAAAAGAAAAAAAAAAAAAGGCAAATGTAAAGCAGTATTATTGAGTGAAACACTTCATTACAAATCATTTCACTGTTTGGGAAAAGGCTTAATACTTTCTGTGTAACACAGTTAAGTGCATCATCATATGACTTTTTTTCCATACTACTGTATCACCTACCAGCATTTGTCGCTGGCCAGGAATGAACACTTTTGTTTTACCAAAGGTATCACCTGAACATTTATGTAGAAAATTTTGAGTTATAAATGTTATGTATATTCAATACATAACATTGAATTATAACCCAAATAAAACACAGAAAAACTTGCCTATCAGCTAAGATTTTAATTCAAATGCTTTAAGAAATCTGCAACACATTGTGTATCATTCTACTCTTAAAGACAACAAAACTTTTTTGAAGTGCTGTCTACCAAATGGATGCTGCAATTTCAAAATAAATACATACAAATCTTTCATTGCAGTAGGACTAAATAATACAAGTTATAGCATTCATCTTCTATCACCTACATTTTTTTCGTTCCATGAATTTACTGATAGGGTCCATAATATCTTCATCATTTTTAGGCTTGTCAGAAGGGGGCACCACTGCCTCTCCATCTTCCATATCATCCTCATCAGTATTAAACCACATTTCCTCCTCATCCTCAAGGGTTCTTGCATCCCTTCGGTACCTGTGGTTTCTCAAAATGGAGCGCATGCTGCAGAACAGTAAGTTTTAAAAGCTTAGATTCAAAAATCAACTTATATTAATAATAAAACTTCTACTTGATACTCAGTGACAGCTTACAGATCTATACATTGCAGAGCCATAAAAACACCAGCAAATCATTCCCTAATATGAACCTTTGTATTTTCAATGAAAATATCATTAAAAATTTCTCTGTATAAAGAATCAAATAAAGTACTAATAACTGCTAATACAGTACAAATAAACTGCTAATAGCACATTCAGATTACTTGATCAGTACAAAATTCTGTAGCATATAAACAGAAATATTAAAAGTAATTTTAATAAAGCTCACTGAAGTGTTGCATTCAAGCTTGGTTTACCAGTTTGCACTGGTAAATAAAAAGCTGTAAAACAGAGTTTAGAAATATAGACTTATTCTCTGAAAATACTTCGTAACCTGTTAGTATTCAGGTTCCAAGTTAAAAAGAAGTAATAAAAATCTAACTGAAGTATGACTCCAGTTTTAAGCAGATACATTTAAGAGAAAGCTCTCTCTCTCTGCCACATCCACCTGTTATAACTTTTGGTCACTTATCAGAATTTTCCATTTTTCAGAGCCTTGGATGTGAACTGCTACCTCTCTCTCCCTATTTGATCTATTATCAATGTTGGTTTATCTCAGCTCCACTTTCCTTTTCTCTTCTCTTACAGAAGCAGTGTTATGGTCTCGGAGCAGAGGGACAGGGATGTGGTCCTTGAAGAATGGGGAGAAGTGGAAGACACGTTGAAAACATATTCATTGCTAGATGTTGATTTTAACAGTTTCCAACAGCAGCATGAAACTCTTGAGGAAGCACTTCACAATTTACTGGATGAAATTTCATGTTTTTCATAAAACGTCTGTTACTGGGATCAAAATGTTAATAATACAACCTAGATATTTGCATTACTGAGTGCAGGAAAAAGCCAGAAGGGAAAAATTAGAACATTACAAGCTATTGAGTATAAATGCTAAATATACTTTTAATAATAAATCTAGTTATAAGTAAACTTACTTATAATGTAAGCATTATCATACATCTATACATACTGCATAATTTTACATTGTATTTAAACTCAAGTTCTGCTAACAGCACAAAACTATGACTTAAGAAGAACTCCAATGAATACTTTTGTGGCCTGTGTCAACAATATGTTGGGCTCCGTCCTTACAGAACTATTCTTTGCTAAAATATGTAAATAGGTTCTTGTTATTTGTGCATTTTATTATTTCTGGGTTTTCACTTTAAAAATTAAATGCATTGTGACAGGGACAGGACTTGTGCAGCCACTATATAAGATGTAGGAAGAAGGTTGAGCTACAGACCTCCTGGAGCTCTGTTTTCTGTAGGAAAAACTCATGCAGCATTACCACTTAGCTCAACTTAAGCCAAGAAAAGAACTACAATGTTACTTGCTATACTGGATGGAAATTACTGAAGAAAGCAGCTGGGTGTTGTTTTCCACATACGCTTTAATGTAAGTAAGAATCACAGCCTTGGATTTCACACCTGTTTAAATCATAAGCTCAACTGACATAAGCCAAAGTAATAACATATCACTTTTAACACCTTAGTACTCAAAACTGCAGATCCTGCACATGCTCTTGGAAGTGCTTCAATGTTTTAAAATATATCTACACTTATAGACTCATTTTAATTGTACAGCTCTTAAATTTAAGTATTAAGAAATCTTGTGGCAAGAAATAAGAGTCTGAAATGTCAAGATATCCTAGTTGGACTAACAAGAATTAATTTTAATATGTTTTCAAACTAATTTAAGAAACAAAACAAGAACAGATCTTGCTAACAATTCTTAAGAGTAACTCATCTGTTCACCCAAGCAATCATTTTGTTTTTATGCAACTAGACATAAAGCAAAAATAAATGGAGCAAAAAGGCCTAAACTTCCTAATTTTATACATCTCAACCTTTTAACGTTGGGCAACTGTGTACTAAGGATGGGAACTTTTACTCTGGCATACAGAAGGAGTGATCCAAGCTTTGCATCAGATTGCTTTTTACTCCATCAGCAAATCTACATGGACAAAAAAGCATTCTATGAAAATTTCTTTGTATGTTCTATTCCTCAGCCATCTTGATAAAGCTTATCTAACTATTATTCCCACAACTAAAATAAAAGGAAACCTGACGGGTAAATTTTTGAAGGAAAAATCCACAGAAGATAATTCACAACTGAACAGTCTTTCAAATCAACAGTGGGAATCTGCTAACTTAAACAAATCAATTTGTTAGAGATATTTGGTAGGCTTCCAGCCTCATTAAAGTACTGCACATAAGTTTAAGATATGATAAATTAGTGTTATGACTGGGGGTTCAGCAAATAACATTTGCTGAAAGTTGATCAAAAGTCTGTAGCAACATATTTGAGAATCACATTTTTAATCAAGTAAATTCAGCAAGGCTTGAGATGAAAGCAGCACCCTACTTTATCTATATTTCCCAGTATAAGAGAACAACCCATCAATAGTCTGATAAGAGAATTAAAGCATCAATATGCTATTAAGAGCATTTAGTGTATTTTACCTGTCAAGTTTTGGATTATCTTGTCTTTCCCTTTGTTGTTCAAATCGAAGTTTCAGTCCTTTGAATGTCTGCACATAATCCACATCTTCCAGTGCTTTCCAGTAATTTTCAATTACATGAGCTGTTAACGATTTTATATCTTCCTATAGGAAGAAACAAACATAAAGTTGCTTATTTTCATTCAAATTAGTTTATTTAATACAATATAAAAAGTATCTGAAATGAGAATGCCATAGCAGGAACTGTATTAATTAACTTATGCAAAAATGAGTATCATGCATATAAGTGTAATTAAAACTCTAGAGCCTCAAGTGTTTGATTAGCAAAATGGCATAAATTTTCTAGCAGTATCTCCTTCAAAATATAACAGAACCTAAAACTATGTAACAGAACCAATAAAAACTATACCAAACCCAATCCTAAAATTAGTCTTTTCACTGTAACCCAGAGATATTTCTACACTGATAGCATGGTGTGCAGTCCTTCAGGAACAGGCTGCTCCAGCAAGGGCTCGCAAGTCTTGTCAGTGAACCTGCTCCAGTGTGGGCTCCTCCCTCCATAGGGCCACAGGTCCTGCCAGGAGCCTGTTCCAGCACAGGCTTCTTGAAGGGGTCTGAGCCTCCTTCTTCAGGCATCCACCTGCTCTGGCCTGGGGTCGTCCACAGGCTGCAGGCGGATCTCTGCTCCACCACAGACCTCCAGTGGGCTACAGGGGGACAGCTGCCTCACCATGGACATCGCCATTACCATGGACATCACCGTGAGCTGCAGGGCAATCCCTGTTCCGACCTGAGCCAGTGGCACATTCATCTTGGAGCCACGTGGCATTGGCTCTATTGAACACAGGGGAAGCTTCCAACAGCTTCTACAGAAGCCACCCTTTTAGCCACTGCCAACCACTGCCACTGCAAACCCAATACACCACTGTACAAGTCATGACCACTTATATATAGATAAACTTTTTTCATAGCTTCAAAACCAGTTTTCAATCAGCTCTTCCATGATGATCAGAGTCCCAAATCAAAGAAGAAAGAGGTGATCAACACTAAAGATTTCAAGAGGTGACAGTGCATGGTGACTTACTCCTCCCAACTGTCTGCACCCTAGCTTGGCCCCATGTAACCACATTTACACTCTGCACAGCATCTTGTCAAAATCTGGATGCAAACAACAGCAAGGAAATAGTACTGAGCAGACAGCCAAAACTGGCATGAATATTTAAGAGGATCTTCATGGAGGGAACTTGGTAGGACTCCATTAAAATAATCAAAAGAGATTGGTATCTATTCTGTATAATTCCATATTCCACTTAATTGACATTACAGAGCACAGCTATATTTGATGGGTTTGCAGCAATAGTTTCTAATTACATTCCTGTCATAACAAGTCCATCCAATATGCATGATGAAATTTTATTAGTGCTGGCTTTGCAAATCTGGGTTCTGTGAGTACAGTATCAAGTGAATTTAATCTTCAAGTGATGGTACTGTTTGAATGTAAGAAAGAACATGTACAAATATGCAATAGTGATATAAAACAAGGTTCATATAAATACATGGTCCCATTATGATAGCATAATTTAGGGCAACAGCAAAAGAAAAGCAATCTTGAATGACAAGACTAAACAATACAGTAATTATCTTCAGCATATAATAGCACTCACCACTCTGATAAATTCGAACATCTCTATTATGGCAGAGTTCATCAGATTATAACGGGAACCATTATTTAGAAATGCTTTGACCACGGGTTCAAACAAAAAACTTTTCATTATATAACGGTTGTAGAATTCATCCTTTAGCCCAATTATCTTTCTCTTGAAACGAAGGGCACCTGAAACACATGTTTTTTTAAAACGAGTTTTTAAATTTAAAAGCAAAATTGCAGGAATTACTCAGCATTAGTTAGAGCAATTTACAGCCTCATTTCATATACAGCAATATTGAGTTGTTCTCTGCTTCTCCATAGTCTTGACTACACTGCTTAAGATTACTTACCTGTTCTAGCATAATAAAATCCTCCACTGTAACTGTACAAACGAAAACACCTCAGTTCATTGAAGAATTCATATAATATTGTTTATATTTATATATATAAAAATCTATTTTTGATTTTTAGAACTACTTATGATAAAGGTAAAACATTTTCTCAGTAAAAGAACTCAGAAATTTGCTTATCATCCCTGTTATTCAAATGTTTGATTAGATTTAATTACTTTATCTGATTAGAGTATAAATGACCTCATTTTAAAACTGGTATACGACATTTTATTCACACACATAGTAAGGCAAAGGCTTGACTTAAAGCTCTTTCTGAAACTCCAAAGTGTACACAAGTGAGAGAATGTCCATGCATAAAGTACAGTATCACATGGCAGTACATTTTGCTTAGCAACCATGTGTACAGGTTATTCGGTTACAAAATGTAAAAAGGTACTTATTGTATGGTACTGCTCAGTCAACTTAAGGCTTTGTTTTTTTAACTCCATGTGCACAACAGAATTACAGAGAAAATCTCTTACTTGCCTCCAAAATTAAGTCTGCTTTGATACTACTGAAGTGAGCATGGCCAAGAAACTACCACAGTTTGAACTTCTGTGCAGTTTAATGCAGTCAGGTGGTCATAGCTCTTAATTAAGTACCTCTGATAATTTCTACTAAAAAAAAAATCAAAACTTACAATGTTCTCTTAGTATATTCAATATATACTGACATACCATCTCTTCAATTCCCCTCTCCACTGAGATGAAGCAAAATCCCTTTTTTAGGATAAAAATGCATCTATAAATGCAAAATTATTTACTAACAGTAGCTGATATATCTATAATCTATGTATGAGAAACATGGACTATAACTAGAATCTCTGTATTCAGTCAAGAATTGTAATGAACAGTTTTCTTCCAGCAGAGTGAAGATATGTATCAGTTCACATTCATAAAATTCAAGTTTATTCCTTAGCTTTCAAACTTACACAATGCCAAGAAAGCATGCTTCGAGGCCATGAGAACGAGTACCCTTCGCAGGATATCTTTGTTAATAATGTAGTTTTTTATGTGATAGGTATGATGTTCCACACAGAAAGTTAGCAATTCCAGTATTAATGCCAAGAGTTGGGCTGTCTGAAAATCATCTGTAATAAAACAAAACCAGAGTAATTAAACCTATCTGGAATACTGCCTTCAGAAGCAAACTTCAAATATCCAACTGCACTCCAGTAAACATTTCTCAGTTTTTTTATTTTCCCCATACACATTTTATGGAACATGCTGCGGGATATAGTCTTTAAAACAAAAATTGAACAAATTTGTTATATGAATATAGATATGCAGGAAACTCTCTTAAAATATGGAACCAATTACATTTTTCTAAATTTGTGTTTGAAGGTTCAGAGTACAGAACTTAACCCTAACATGAGTAATCAGGCTTATTTAACTAAATTACATTATGATGTCCACACATCTAGCTCATATACTATCACCCCATATGCAGTGTCTTGACTAAGTCTGCACCAGAAATGTGATCTATAATGCCTTTTAACTAAAGTACTATACAAGAAATATCTTGGGGTCTTTTAACACTTGTAGTAGGAACTGCTGCTAGTAGCCAGCATG
This sequence comes from Pseudopodoces humilis, assembly GCF_049639895.1. Lineage (NCBI taxonomy): Eukaryota > Metazoa > Chordata > Aves > Passeriformes > Paridae > Pseudopodoces > Pseudopodoces humilis. The sequence continues at coordinate 46,956,518 of NC_142206.1, forward strand.
AACAATTACTTCATCACTGATCTCTGCTTTCTTAGTCTGATGAAGAAACAATACTCCCAAATTCAGCACACCTTTCCAGGAGAAATATTGCAACATTTCTTGTAATCCCTGACCTTAGGAAGCCATTTATACATGTTTAGAAGTGTATGTCAGTGAACTACCCCCCACGAGTTCCTAAAAATTATACAAGTATTTTATTTTTTGCTAAAGCCAAATTTGCAGCACATGTTGTTCACTTCTTAAATCAGGTCTCTCTGCAGAGTTTTGTGTTTATGCATTTTTCAAATGACTAAATACTGAATCAGCATTTTACTTTGAACTATGTTTCATCATCTCAGACTCAAATTTTTTAAACAGAAAATGTCCTTTGACACTTATTCTAAATATTGACATCCAACAGCCTTTATGTGCCCAAAATCCAGAGCATCATTACCTTTGCTAGGCTTGTCCTCTGTAGTATTGGCCAATAAAGGGGCTGTCAGAACATGCATACAATGTTTGTAGAAGAAACCCAAGAACTCTGTCTTTTCTGTTTTCTAAGGAATGAAAGAAAGGATATGTAACACATATCATCAAATACCCTAAAAAAATCAGATTTCATTTGAAGGTATTTACTTACATTGGCAGTGGCAAGCATATTTTCTGGATCAACTAAAGTACGAAGCAAACCCATAAGTAGCACTGCTCCTCCAAGTTCTGGATCTGTGTCACAAATCATGTGTTCTATAATGAGGTTAATGAGTAATATATCCTAAGAGAGGGGGAAAGAAAAAAATCAATTCAAATTGCACTTTTCAATTCCCTTGCACTAAATCCGAAATTATACAATGCAATGAATATCTGTGAACAGGTGAACTCATCTCACCTAACAGAACTCTTTAAAACACAGCAGTTCAGTGTCCTCTTACCAAATTCCAAATTACTTCTTCAAAACTAGGGCTCATGTCATTCACAGAATAATTCACCAGTAACTTCAAACCCCAGTCATTTCAAAAACAATACACCCGTTTCTGAGGACTCTCTACTTACATCATCATTCTGCTGTGCTTCCTGCATGACAAATTCTCGTACCATGGAAGGGTTGTATTCAACCAAATATGAGAATATATCAGTGGCTGCACTTCGTACTTGTGCATCATCCATACCCTGGAAAAGTAAAAAAAACCCTCATTTTGTTTTCTTGAAAGGGTTAAATGGAATCAGAAAACACACAGCTTTAATTCCTTCTCACAAATCACACCTAACTATTGCTAAAACCATATTCTAAAACTAAGCCAACTCTCACTTCTCTTTAAATTTGACAGCAGTTGAACGAAATAAATTTTATGATTTCCCTGCCCTTTGATTGATTTCCCAATTTTCTTTCTTATTTGGATACCAAAAGGCAAGCAAAGCTATGAAAGGAAATAGGAAATCAAAAACTGAAGAATGCCAAGGCACTTATCAATGTCATATTGTAAAAGCTTTTAAGTTATACAGAAATATTTTGAACATTCTGGATCTTAAGCTAGGACAAGCCAAATGAAGCAAACAAAAAGAAAACCATTTGCTGAAGTTTGTGCTGAAGTTACTTAAAAAAAAAAAAAAGCTCTGAAGATGAACAAAATTGTTATGACAAATAAAAGTGAAATGACTTACCAATATGACTTCTAGTGCAGGCAGTATGCCCATATTTGACAAAGTTTTGAAAAATGCATCTCTATTTTGAGGTTGCAGTGTTTGAGAGAATGCACAAAACTCTTTCAGAAAGTTTACCTGAAAACCAGGAATATACTAGTTTAGTCATTAAAAAAAACCAACAAAAAACGATTAACGTGTCACTTTGTGGTAACTGTCACATATTTTACATATTTCTTACCAATTCCTGTCTTTTCTCCTCATCTGTGGCTTCATCTGTTAGTTGTGCAAACAAGTCTGTCAGAAATTTTTCATCTTCCTACAAAAGCAAAACAATACCATTTGTTTATTTAACAATATCAAAAGGCATCCAAGTATAATATCAAGTTCTTCTGGACCATGCTTCCTGGAATGAAGAGAACATATGTTTGTATACTGTAGTTAATCACACCAATATCAACTTTCTAATTCAATTTTCAAGCACATTAATATGCATCTTGTTTTTGAGCTTTAATCATGCTCACCATCACCCCACCCCCCAACAATTCACTCTCAAATATGTTTGTTGCATTGCCTTCTAGTTGCACCTTTTCTGCTTTCTACTGCAACTCTCATTGTTTTATCTCTGACTTCTTCAACTTCCTTCCCCCTTGTTACATGCCAGTCCCTCTAAATCACACTACCCTTGTAGTTTGTTTACAAACTACATACTGTTTACACACACTGATAAACAACATCTCCCACGCAGCCCTACACACAAGCACCCATATATGTGTGTCTTTGGAATACTATTAGATCTCTGAAACAGAACAAAACAAGGACGCAATGAAGGGAAAGCGGTCTAATAGAAGGAATGAGGTGAGATTCCCTCCCCCTCAATGTTGTGAAAAGGGTGAATTCTAGAGACCAAATCAGAACAACTGCTCCTATTACATACAGAATTTATTGGGCACATTCTGGCTGACAGCAATCAAAATCCATTCCATTATCTTCATGCGGCTGTACCTTAGCAAAGCTACAAACAGCTGCAAACACAGTACAAATGTGTATTTAGATTGAAAGAAGTAGCAATATTTAGCTTTCCATAACCTTTACAGTCCTAACAACTAGGAGATTATTATGATAGAAATAAACCTTCTCCCATCCTTTTCCCAGTATTATGCAGTAGTTAAGGCAGCACTTGCTTGAGAAAGGTTCCTGTACATCAGGTACTAATACATTTTTTTCAGAAAGCTGCCACTGTTGTTTCTTGTGAGGTCAGTAACACATGGATGTGCAACATCCTTCCATCCCAAAACCAGTGCCAGAAATCCAAGCTGCTTTGTTCATGTTTGCACTGCGTAAAACAAAACCATGAAAGTACTTCAGATACACACACAAAACCTTATGTTGTGAATTATCTCAGTATGTCATCCATGCAGCCTTGCTGAGGAAGTGAGCACCTCAGTTCTGACAGCACACCATGCTAAGTCTGCAAAGACACTGCCACAACACAACTGGCATCTCTACATGGCACTGCATAACAGATAAACCCAAAACAGGTTGTCATGAGCTACTGTGTCTCACTGCACTCATTATAAGGTAAACCTTGTATTTAGAACATGCCATGTTTCTCTTGTGTGATGCTGAGCTGTGCTCCTAGCCTGACCCAACAGACAAAGAAAAAGAATGATTTCTGGACACAAGTTCAGGCGCTGCCTCTGTGACTGCTTCAAAATCAAAACAAAAGGAGATAGGAGAGGCCTCATTTGAAATATACCAAAATTCACTCTGGAGGATCAAGTACCTATATAAATTTTGACTTGCAGATATCAACAGTGAAATATGTTCAAAACAACTACTAAGGGATTTGATTTCAAGAAACATACCTCAAGCTTTGATGGGAGAATTCAAGGATGTTTGACTACCTGCTATCCAGCTGTTATACAGCTTTGTAAGTTTTCTGGTCTAATATTTAACTCATTAGACATCACAGGCAATATAAGTAACCCACAGTAGACATACTGACATATTCAGACACTGAAATTAAAAATAAAAACCAACAAACCCAAACAAAACAAAACCCCATAAAACCCAGTTCTTTTGAAGAATATTCAGGTTCTTTTCCATGATTAGCAGTGCATTTAGGAGAAGGCCACATAGTTTGCTTTCCTTTCTCTTTTCACTGTTTTGATCAAGATATAGAGCTAATCTTATCTATGAAAACTATGGAGAAGATGCATACTTAGCACAGTTGGAAAGCATAACCCCTTATTTCCATTCTCACTGTGAAAGCAACTTTTCACCTCTTCCATGATATCTCAGAGTAAGGGAAGTCAATATTACAGAATATCTTAGAGTGATCACCGTGAAAGAATAATGGAAACTTCAGCAGCAGATAATCATGGCTCTTACATATGTAAGAGCGGTAAGCAGTGTACCTCTGGAGGAAAAACAAAAAAAAAAAAAAAAAAAGAATGTATACAGTATTACTCAAGCATCAGTCTGGGGGTTTTATGCTGTGGAAGAAGAGACCCTTTACTGTTGGTGATATGTGGGTCTCATTTATGATCCACTTCAGTGCCCAGAGACACTCAGATGGGGAAGCTGCACATCTGGCACTACGTGGCAGAGCAGCACAGCAGGAGCCCAGCTCAGCTCTCTGACCAGATCCCACCACATCCCTGACCTGTCCAAGACATGGCTGTCTGCAGCAGAGGCCAACATGCTTACCCTGGTATTGGGCTTGCAAACCTGTGGGACTTGTAGAGGGAACTTAAAACTGGCAAGTGATTAAGATTTCAGTGCTAGCACTTAATGTTTCAGAAGAATTTGCAGAAGGTCAGTACATAACTGTTTTCCAGCGCTCCAAATATAGACTGCAATGTAGTATTTTTACAATTCTGCATGAAATATAATACTGAAACATTCTCCATGTCATGTCCTCTCCCAAACCCCATCAAATACCTTGCACTTTTAAACTAACAAGATTACCTGAAATCTCTAGGCCCCAGAACAACCATGACCTATTTAAAATCAGACAAATTAAGATGGATCTGAGTGATTGAAACATCCCACCCTTGAATGGATAATATGCAGTAAATTACACTTACTCCAGGAAAATAAAAACAACTTATTACTAATTTCACACTTACAGCTTAGCCCTGAAAAGCATTTAGCCTTTATCACATTCCAGATGCTTAATGAAAGGCAGACAGGTTGCTGTTCATGAGAAAAGACCCAATCCTCTCACATATATAGAAAAATTGTCATTGCAAAGAACATTCTAAATACAAGATTCTATCTCTCAAGCTGACAAATTACTGACAAGAGCAATATATCTAAAGAAACATTCCTGAACAATACTGCCAAGATCCGTGGAAATGCACAGCCTGAGAGCAGAGTTCACATATTTTGGAAGTCACAAAGCACCAACACAGAATGACAGAATTACACAATTTTTTTTTTTTTTTTTTCCAACTTGCAAAAATCCCTCCAAGTATGTCTGTGAACACAGTGCAAACACACAATTCTCTGCAGTATGTGATCTTTTCATGCAGACAAGTATCAATATGCTTTTAGCTGTGCCTTAGAAGCTGTCATGGTTACAACTGTTTTCCAAGAAAACCAGACTGCAAACAATAGTTTATGATGTAATTGTGGATTCTAGGTACTTTCCACAGGCACAGAAATTATTACAAGGTGCAATACTTAAACCATGTTTATATACCAGACACTAAGTATACTCATAAGTAGATGCTTCTATATTTAATACATTTAAAAGCTCATGAAGATAAAAAGAAGCCGGGCCAACTACTCACTCCATCATTTATGACTTTAAAAACAAAAAAACCCACAGATAAGCCAGGGTCACGAAAAAGGACACTATTTACATTTGTGATTCAACTTCCAAAGTAGTCCTCCTCCTTACAAAGGGCACTTAAAAAAGGATTCCTCAAAACCAGGCCTTAAGTGTAAAACCTTAATTGTAATTAACATTCAGTCACCAGGTATTTTTGTGTCTGTGATTACAGATAAATGACATAAAACATACTTTTCTCAATAAAAAAAATAAATCCATGAAACTCAACACCACCTAAACTGGAAAGACAGCACACATTCCATCCTATATTCCACCTCCATATTCATTTTGGGCTGAAACAATGTGTTAACACATAAAGTGAAATTTTCATAAAATATTACTAGCAAACAGATGATTATCACTTCAAACATACATTCCTTCCTGCTACCACATAAAAGATTTCTTAGTTTAAAATCTTTATATCAGACTATCCTTCCACACATGCCTTTATCATGCGTTACTTTTACTTGAATCAACATGCTGGAAAAGTAGCAAGATCAACCAAACCACTTTCATAGTTTCTGAACATGTGGAAAATAATTTTCTACATAATTTTCTACAATGAAGAAGTTAATCCCAAAAATCACGAGCATGCACCACTTGCAAATGCCTTTCACCAAGTCATTTACCCCAGAAAGAAGGAATTCACTTTACTGCAAAGTGAATTTTGCTGAAAGTAAATCTCCAGTCATTCCTTAGCCAACTACTGTAAGAAAGCAGACTGGATTTGAGCAAAACTATCAGTATGCACTAACACAAATCTTCCTCTAAAACAACTACAGATAATTATGTTTGCATCTACAGAACTCTGTTAAGAATAAGCAACTATCTGTAAAACCAGTTTCAAAATGAAAACCTGCCTATCATTGTACATAAATACAGTAAAATATACAGATGTACCTAAATACCTGCAACTTTTTAGCTCTTGAAAAGAAATATAGGGACTATCAGTAATATGCCTTCTGTATTTAAAAATTCTGATTTACCAGTACAATAATACCATCTGATCACTGCTCTACCAGACACAAAACCTATTATAACGTATGTCAAATTTTCCCCTTCTACTCTCCACTTTCCTGAAAATTAAAGATCTTCAAGTCTAAGTGCACATACCCAAAAGTAATCCTAATAATCTTTAATTCTGGAAGATAAAGACATTGCATGGTCTTGCTGGCTAAAAAAAAACACACCAATGAGAAAAGGGGGAGAGAACAGACGGAAATAGTGTTTGCTCACTCTATGGCGCAGTTTTGCAAGTTGTTTGTTTTTTATGAACTAGTTAATAATACAAAGGGAAAGAACTGGTGGCCTCCAGTGTGCACATTAGTATGTATTTTTTTAAATTGCAAAAGAGCGTCATATAAAGCAAGAAACACCACTTACCTGTCCCACCCCCACTCTCAAAACTTGGCCAACTCCATGTTTCAGCAAGGTTTCTTGGTGGCTATGACATCTCAAGACTAGAACAGGCTGGACCCCAAGCAGTAAGAGCATATTAGGAGGGGCTGAAATTGCAAAAAAATGTTATATACCTCTTTCATATTTTGCACACTGTGAATGACAAAATCTGTAATTGAGTAGATTTTCACAGCAGTTAATTCTGCAGGCTGGGAATACTATTTTCATGGCTTTACTATTCATCATGCAACAGTATGTCGTTTAATGAGATGCTGACATGCTCACTTAAAACTACTTATAAAATTAAGCCACAAACAAACTAACCTCCAGTTCTCAGAAAAGCCCATCAATGTAACCACATTTTTATAAAGCTCATGAGAAAGCTAACCTTGAAGAAGAACAGAAAAATGTGGTTCATAACCCTAATGCCAAGGGTTACTTATTTGCTATTTTTGGTTTTAGCACAAAAGGGCAACAGTTATTTTACCTACCAAAGCAAGCAAAATGATCGAACCAAGTATCTTCCCATAGTACAGAATTTATTTTTTTAAACTCATGCAAAGTCTCTCTAATAAAGCCAGAACTCTGAAGAATCAGCATATTCTCATCTGTAATATAAATTATAACTGAAAAACTAACTTTAAATGTAGGTGACCTTTAATGACCATAAATGGCCTATCTTGACAGTAAATGCCTTAAATAAAAGAGGTAGTTTTGAGTGAAGTCACTCAGTTTGTCAAGAAGCATAAGACACTATCTGTACAGTCTTGTACAAGCTTCTAGTCACTTCTCTGAAACTACAGTACGGCTGAGTTAATTCAGAGTACTGTAAAGTGCCACTTTGGTTAATACACAGCCTGACACGGAAAGGCCTCATTACAGCTGGCTTTTTGCCGTGACGTAGGAGTTTTTCTTTTCCTTTCCTTCACAGCCAGACAGAGAGAAAAGAATTCCCAGCAACTCAGTTGTACACACAAGAGTTGCAGGATGTCATGGGATATCAGCTACTCAGGAAGTTTACTTTTATTCTGTCAACTGAAATTTCCCTAGAAGAGATCTCTTTTGCCAAATCCTCAATGGTCCAAGAGAGACAATCTAAAGTCAACAGCAGAGACATTAACAGCCTTTATTATGCATGTACTAAGAACTTGAGACTCATCCACGGCTTGCAATAAACTACCATGAGGCATCCCAGAGTCTTTTCTTCTAAAGAAAAGTCTCTTCTTTTCAGACTTCTAAAAGAAACCACGTCTTAAGTATACGTGTAAGGTTAGTGAGTATTAAGATCTCAGAAGATCTAAAATAATGAATGCCAGGAACTACAGAGAACTCTACATCCTTCATGAAGTAAAACCCCCTCCACACATCCTAAGTATTGGAATACCAGCTGCAGGAGCACATGATGTTAAACCACACATGAATGGAAGAAAGCCCTTAGGAATTAGTTATGGAAGTGAAATCACCAAAACCAGCCTCTTAATTCAGTTCTCAGAGCATTATTTATTCTGCAAAAAGAAATGGGAAGAAATAGTATCATATATTTTATACACGGACTATAGGAATGGGGGAATGAAATGAAACTAGAATGCAGAAAATACAGAAAAATGCAACCTGGCCTACAGCTCTATGAATAAATGAATAAATAAATGTCAGGTAAGTAGGCTGAAACCTTGGGTTAGAGCTACACTGCAAGAACTTGAAAAATGAATGAATGAATGAATCAATCAATCAACCAATCAAGCCTTTTAAACTCTCAGGACACATAATTTGTGAGTCTTTTTTAACTGCCTCAAAACCAAAAACTGATCAACAATGTCATATTACTTCCGACAGATTCTTATAAACTCAGGGAGCTCTCCCTCCTTGATAGAGAGCTATACTGTGGAAGTACTAGGAAATGCAGTATAGCATTTCCTAGCATAGGGTGTATTATGTTCCTTGTGTGCTCTCATTCTGGGTTCCTCAAAGCTGAGGAAAGCACTTCAACAATTCCAAAAGTTTATCTAACTTTGAAATGAAATGTCAGTTCTTCTGGCTCCAACATACATGAAGTATACTTTACTCTCAACCATAGAGAACAGCAGTGAAGATAATGTTCAAAAATCTGCTGTCCCACAACAAATCAAAATCAGATCTGAGCCTTCATTTCAACTGTAAACTGCAACTAACAAGTCTGGCAACAACACAAAAACTTGATATTCTAACTTAAGCCTACCCCACATCTATTAACCTAACACAAGTTGTAAGAGAAAGAAGAAAGGAAACTCATCAGTCTCTAGTCCTCAATAAAGTTATCTTGGGATGTCTGGCAAACACACTCTCAATGATTTGCAGGATCAGGCCCTCTTTTCCCTCGCCCAGTTTCTTTTCCGAAGCTCAAGATTCCTCTCAGAATCAGCCACTGTCACCAACCAATTTTTCACTGTCCTGAAAAATTCCTCCCCCCGCCCCCAGCCCAAGTCAAAATGTATAAACTTCAAAAAATTGCTTTTAGCAACCCTTGCAAAGAGGGCAAGACATTTTTGAGACAATAGTCATACTGGATGCTCCAGTAAGAGACCCCTTAACTGAATCTTTTTCAATATTCTCTCGAAGTCAGACTTGTAAACTTCTTCAAATTGGCAACTCCAAACAAGGCCTTCTGACTGTTTCAGATAAGCAACTGTGACTTTGTTTATCAAGGATACACATACAGACACGAACAGTTTGGTTCACCAGGGCATAAACTGGGGCCTAGTACTACTGAAGATGCCCAAGGTATTTCATCTGACAGATTAAAGCTCCAAGTGAGTGGATTAAGTAATATCAGTATTCTGATAACCGAGTGTGATGGAGGAAAAATTGTGAGGCTTAGTTTTGACAATTATTTGCTCTGGGAGCTTGCAAAAGGAATTTCTACTCTCCTTTGCTATGTATTTTCCATGAAATTATACAGGGTATATCCTGCGAGTCAAACTGAGATAAATATGGTTAAAGTAGTCAGTAACATCTAACACTTGGTCCATTTCTCCAGATCAGACAGCCCCTACAACAACAGTGACTATTCATTGATTAAACCCTGGGAGAAATAAGATAATGATAATTAACTTCTACAAACCAAAATATATGTGCTGTAACACTTCGTTGAGTTAGCTGAAAGCTCCTCTTACAGAGATCTGCCACCAACTTCTAATGCCATACAGAAAGTTCATGGGTTGGTGCAGAACACCTAAGATATTGGTAAACTATGTAAAGCATCACATAATCTCTTTACATTTGCAGTAAGACATATTTAATGAAAAACTGATAATTCCAAGCACCATTATTTAGGGATTTATTAAGACAAAGTAAGAAAACATTCATGCATATAAAGTGGTCGTATGTTCTTAATCTGTACTTTCCAAACAGCTGACTTAATTTAAAATCAGCAACAGCTACATCACGATAGAAGATTATATTGTGAAATTTAGGCAATGGGGTTTTTTTTTATGGTAACGTGACAAAAGATATCTCTAAGTCTAGTGACTAGAAAGTCCCAAAACACAAAAACAATGACCCTCAAAACTACTGTTAATGTAAATCAAAGATTCAAAGTGCAAACAGTACTACTCATTCCAAAGAACCTCATTCAATATTCTACATGTTTGCTCCATTTAAATCAGTTACAGAGAATCTAGTCCAAATCCAGAAACTAAAGAACGTGTATTTGACAACTCAGTACTCAAATCCATGCCTTTTCTGTCACACTCCACAATCACTTACACAATCACAGAAGTGAAGGTTCCACTGAAGCACCTCAATCTTCCCAGGAATAATCACCTGACTTTCTTTGCCCAAGAAAGCACGAGACTATGAATTTTTGAAACTTACCTGTAACATGCCAACTATTTCGACTTTATTAAAAAAGATGAAAGAATGAAGTGTTGATAGCATATTTTCCTCAAAAACTGAGGGAGTGGGTAGGACCATATCTTGAATATACTGTACTCTGTATGTCTGATGTATTTTTTGCTTCAGCTCTGGATCAGATATAGGTATCACCTCTTTAAATTTTGCTGTTTTAGTCAGAAATTCCCTGTGTTTCCGTGACTGTGATAAAGACGGATCATATTCTAGGCATCCAATTACATCCATTATACATTCCTCGGAAAACATGACTTCAAAAAGTGCAGTTCTGTTCAAAAGGAAGATTCCCTTAATAATTTCATATAAGTGGTGTAGTCCTTCAATGTTCTCCAAGTCTTCGCACACATGAAAAATTTCTAAGAGCTTCTTAATATAACCCTCATTTTCCAGTGCTAGTGCGAGTTTTTCACGACGTAACGGTGAAGGCAGTGAAGATGCCACAAGTTCTGCGATTTCTTCTAGCCGGCTGAGTTCACAGGATGGCAATTCTAGACCTGGTGATGACATATCATCAAAGCGTTCCTCCTCAGATTCATCAACAAGATCCTGAGTAATATCAACAGAAGGGTCTTTGCCTTGAACCTGCAAAATAAAATGTGTCAAAAATGGAGTTTCATTTTACTGTTACTTGAACACATTCTAAAAAATAACATCTAAGTATCACACATTTTTATTTTGTATGGGCAAAACAGAAATGCAAATCTAGTCTGACACTGAGTATAGCTGGTTTGGAAAATAAAAGAGATAATGAGAAGATTTCTTCAAATAGAAAGCTTTATAGAACTGTTCCTACATTAGACATCTAACTTTGTTTTCTAAAAATGGGAAGAAGAATAAAGAAAAAACCTACATTTTCTGAGTACTTAAAAAAAAACCCAGAAATTCGCGTTATTAATATGGATGGCAACTTCTTAATAGACTACTGAACTAAGCCATTTGTTTCCAGTCTTTATTCTCTGCAGACAGATTTTCAAATGCAAATCAGTATTACATTATTCTAGTGATAGCTTTAAACATTTATCTGTAGTTATTATAGTCATAGTTATTAACTGCTCTTGATGCTTTTCAAAGCTTCCACTACCTCAAACAGAGGAGAGAGGCCAGTCTTGCTAATTTATCTGTTGTTTTTAGTTCTGGAGAGCTGCAAGTCAAAATCTGTTACTGTGCACTTTCTAACTACTCAACAGAGACACAGAATCTTCTCTGAAGAACAAAAGATCTCAAACCAACACTGACAAAAGAATAGTGGAAAATTGACTGTCAGAAAAAGAACGCACAGGACTCGCAAAGATCTCTCCAGAGATATGAGGAAACTGCGGAAAGTATGAATTAGTAAAAAAATACACAGATGCTTGGGCACCAGAGTGTATCATCTTTAATGACATCTTAATTTTAGCACCTGCTTGGAGTCTGATGTGTCAAATTCAGAGAAGCACTGCTGTGCAGAACAGTAGAAGGTGCTGTTGCTTTTAATCTTGAAAATCAGCAAAAGACCCCTGGGAGAAATAATGTTTCATTTATAACAGCAAACTAATACTCAGAATGCTGCTAAACCAAACATATTTTTCTGCTTACACAGCAGCAACCACTTTCTCTATAAATGGTATCAAAGCTTTCCTTTTAGAAGAAGTTTTAATGACTGAGGAAGCTTAAGATCTGTGAAGTACACCAGACACAATTACAATAGCATGGCCTCAAAACAGGATGTAAAGACACTGGTTTCCTACAAAAATATTAGACCTTTACATTAGGGTGAGGAAACTGGGCTTCTTATCTGGGTGTTTCCTAAGAACAAAACTTCCCCCTTCCCCACTTTGTTTCTGTCCCCAGGTTTTGGGCCATTGACTGCTAAGGTTCTTAGAAATGTTTCTGTACTTATTTATGTAACTGGTAAGCTGCTGAAAAGACTCATTCTTAAAAAAAGGAACAATCTATACACATGTAATTGTGAATCCAGATTTCTTTTGCTTTGTTTCTGTAATCGATAAGAATGAACTTCAAAACAGAGTGGGGAGAGCTAGATGTTAGTTAAGAACAGAAATAGAGTGCAAAGAAAAATTTAGAATGATTTAGAGAAATCCCATATCATACTAGCATCATAATGTAGCACAGAATTAAGAAAAGTTGCAATACTCTGAAGGGAAGAAAATACCTAAACAAGAACTGAGAAAGTGAACTAACATCAGTGAATGTATTGATGAAACTCTTTTGGGTCAATAGTTAATACCCAAACAAATATTACAAACAACACTGATTCAGTGACTATACAGTCATCTGGTTGTGGTGGTAAAATGTATGTTAAAATATACACATGCTACATATATATTGTTTGATTTCTTAAAACATTAAGGTGATGATAAAGGGATGGAGCTATCTCCTACTATCAGATCAATCTCTCATAGCCTGGAAACATTTACATAGAAAAAAGTTCTGAGAGAAACTCAATATTCCCCTCACCTGAAACAGAAGAATGAGAAATGCAGGAAGAGAAATGTAAATAAAATATGGTTTTATTAAATATACCATATAAAATTTATATATTGCAGTATATTCTGGAAGAAGTACACTATAAAACTCACTAAGAGCTCACAAGCATTCTTCTCTCTACAATAAAACTTCATAGGTAATCTTTTCCCTTAGGGCTATCCTGAAAAAAGTTAATTATGACATTACTTGTTAGGCAAATTTCTAACTCATTTTGAGCTTCATTTCCTTGGATGAAAACACAACTAAAAAGTTACATTGAGTAGAAAAACTTGAAAATTATCTTAAAAAAGTACCCAAAACTTATATTAGGTTTGTATTAAATTTCTGGAGGAACGAGAAAGTTTTCAAATGTAAAAATGCAGAATCTGGGAGAGATGGCTGAAGAGGTAGTTTTTACTTTCTATCTACTGTTGCTCAAATTCACCTCTCAGAACAGCCTTTAAGTTTTGAACACAAATATTAAAATTAATTAGGACGTTCAACCTTATATTTATCAAACTTACCTGACATATTTTTTCCCATATTTCATCACAACCCGCTTTTTCTTGAAAGCTAAGTGCCAAATCATAATTTTCAGCTTCAGACCACACAATCAAGGTATCCTTTAAAGAGAGGAAGAGTATTTTCAGGCAATATATTTCAGATTTTATTAACCTAACTACTGTTTAAAGAGTAAAATTTTAAAATCAAAACAGCCTGACACCTAATTAGGACAGGTCAGTATTACAATACAAATGTAACCATCACACTTCATAAAATTTTTATATGTTTAATCATATGATTAAAAACATTCCTGCATAAATCAGAACAAAAAAGTTCCAGAAAGACATCAAAAGTTTTTGTTCTTACTTTATGTGACCATAATATTGTAAATCTCAAAAAGTTTGACTTAGAAAATGCACTTCAACCTCAAATGCATTCTCTAATAAAATACAATAACAAAAGCAACAGATTTTGTAGGAGTTTATGTAACGGGTTTTTTTTAATGTCTCAGTTGGACCATATAAAACTTGCTTTTCCTGTAGAATCAAAGTTATAATATATATTTTCCTTTTTGTAGGCGTCAGAAGACAGTCTGCTAATGCACAGAACAGCTGTTTAAAAGCTAGTCCCAAGATGGCTACAAACTTTAAAGAAGAGAAACAGCACAGTTCACTGCCTGGGACTACATGCACCCAGGCATGCAAGAAAGTTTATTCCAAACTACAATTCTGGAAGGAAGTTCTTCCCTACATTTCTAGAAATCACATGAAACCACACTTAGCTATGTTCACTTCCCAGACACTGAAGCTCTCATCTACTTATTAGGATAGTTCAAGAGTTTATCAGAGCCCTCGTACTGCATGCAAAAACAATATATGAAAGTGGAAGCTGATGCTGCAAACAGCAATGTCACACACTGACAAGGTGTTTGATGTAGATTACAGAGAGTCTACTAAATAACACTTAGAATAACTAAATAGAAAATAAAACTAAATTAATAAAAGAAGAAAATAAAATCAACATTGTTTACATGTATTGAATCAGGTTTTATTGTTAGTCTTTTGTCTTCTTGTAACAGCTGAAATATAGCCACAGTCAATACACATAGCTCCACGAAACTGCATTATTTCAGCCAAGTGCTAAACCATGCATTCACTCACTAGGACAAGAGACATGAGAATTTTTCTTATACATAAAATACAGAATTTCTACTTCACTGAGTACAGATTTTCTTTAGAGTGGTATTAAAATGAATACTGACAATAAAAAGAAACCTTACATTTAGATTTTGATATGCACTTACCAGGAAACACCTTAAACTAAACTATAATCTAAACAGCACAATCAGCCAGCTCCAATGGGACTGTCAAGCAATACAATATAATCAATTTGCCATTACCAGAGCAGCTATACTGCTTCAGAGGCACTAATGGTTTTACCTTGTAAATGGCAAATAGTTTACCTTTTCCTTTTCCAAAGGGTTGAGGAAGAGGTGGTACACAGAAGAAAGGGATTTAGGAAGACCACCTCCAAAATACAAAAGGAAGAAAAAAGTCATAATTAATAGTGTATTCTCTACAAGACAGGTCACGGAGCACATTCTCTGGTAATAACAGATTGACAGCACCTGGTACTGCTGACTCCAATAGAGCAAAAAAAAAAAAATCAGTTTACAAAAATCTGAAAAGTGATGGTCCCAAAAAAATTATTTCTTTACCGTATTTTAAAAACAGTATGTATCTTACTGCATATTAAGTGTCACTATCAGGTTTAAATTCTAATACATTTATCTCTCCAACTGTACTTCTACTGCAGTAATTTTTAAGGCCACTCTCTCCTTAGCTTCACACTGAGTAGTGCTTATTTATTAAAAAAACCCAAACAACCCTAACACCAAATTTTAAGTAGACCCTAGCAGAACTTGCAACATTCCCATATAATTACATTTCCATCCAGGTGAAAGTGGTTAGATTTGCAAGCATGTCATTTCCAAAGACCAAAACGTATTTTGTTCTTGATAAAGAACACAACTAACAAGTGGGGAAATGACTGAAAGAATACTAGTAAGAGCAGTGCTATTTACTTTAACTGCTTATGTTTAATAAACAAAAGCTCTAAGTCTCTGAATAAAATTCAGCAACAGATCAAGACAGAGAAATGAAGGCAGGCTGAGAAAAATTAAAGACAGAAAATTAAACCTGCTTTTGGAAACTACAGTCACAGATGTAGAGAAGTGTATTTGGCCATAGCATAGCAATTTTCCCCTTTAACAAGATCATCTACTACTAAACATAGAAGCTCACACCTCCATACAGTCCAATTTTTTTTCAGTTATTTCTTCTTTGAAAAACAAAGCAAAAAATTACTTAAAGAAATCATTTGAGCAGCAGAACAATCATCTTCCAGTTTTTTTCTCAGTATTAGAAAAGTGTTTTCCAATTTCCAATGTAAAAATTTGAAATTATTAGTATTTGTTGTCACATCACACAAGTATTTCATATATTATGGTTCCTCAACAGGAATCTATCAATTGCTACTCTCTGGATGATCTTCAGTAAATGGTATTTGTTTGTACAATCTATCTTGCATCAAAGAGCTTTTAAAAAGAGAACATGAAACAAAAAGCACTTCACTCTGTTGCACAATATACAGTTTGTCTAACTTTAAATTCACTGTTAAATGCAGACAGTTGTGACTATAATTTCCATTTTGTTAATCCTACAAAGCTTATAACCATAAAAAAGAACAGTACAGGACTTACACATGTATGAAGAGTGAAGGAAATTCTTGATGCAGTTAAAGATAGAAGAACACCTCAATAACAGTCTACTTTCTGTTTATTTTATTTTAAGAAATCTTTGTATGTGCTTGATCTGATATTTCCAGTGTAAGTTGAGTCCACTAACTACTCTGGCTCTCTCAGCTATGCAATTGGAGTATCTGTTGCTTCCAAATGTCAAACATTACTTCTTGAAACTCCAGAAAGCAACTGAAATTTCTTAATAATGCCTCCTCCATTCAAAGAGAAAACAGAAGTAAGGATAAATATACTTAGTAATAGTGGCAATTGCTCAGGAGGTAAGGAGATATGTCTTGCACATTACATCTTGATGAGCATAACATCTTCAATTTTACTTTGATTCACAATAGCAGTTCTGGCTCAGCTGGATCAAAGACATGTCCTTTGTTGTTGCATTTCTTATCTAGTTCTTTGTAAACAATTAAAATATGAAACTGCAGTATTAAATCATAACTACACTGTGTTAACTGTCACAAACCTGGACAAAGGTTTTATTATTGATGGATCTTATGCTGAGTTCTCTGTAAGAACCTCAGCATTCTAGCTCCTCATATTTTCAAGATGCATCACAGTTCTTGGCGAGATCTTTTTTAAACAGGATGATAATCAGGAGCTATTTATGTAGAGTTCATGATCTTATTCAAAGATTGAAAAATCATTTGCTGCTTTGCAAAAAAAATGTTTTGACAATAGTGCCAGTTGGATATGTCATCATTATCTTAGCCCATGCAAAGTTTGCTGTCTCTTTAGGACCATTTATATGAATTTGTTTTCTGTTACAATAGTGCTCATTATGACACAAATTGAGGAATTTTAAAATTTAAACAGAAGTTCTGAATATGGCCTCATTTTAGAAGATCTATGTACTTAACATTCCCGTAAGGCAGTATCAATCATTTCTATCAGTGGAGGACAGCTTTGTACACTCTGGTCCTTACAAGGGCACAACCCAAGCAAAAATTCAGAATACAGTTGGTGATTCCTGTGCTGCTTCTCTCTCTGCTGGCCGCATCAAGCTCACACGAAGTAAGCTCTGGTTAGTCAGAGGGGCTCCAGAGGCACTATTGTGTGCTACAGTTTTATTTGAGACATCACGCCTCAGAATCTAACATGCAATAATTTAACCCAGGAAATAGCAGAAATTGCACTGAAGAAGGGTAAGGTTTAGCATCTACCCTATGGCTTTTAGTTTTTTTGAAACTATTGCCAAAAAGCTTCTGACTTACTTCAAGAGTAAAAAGTGTTTGATATATACTGTCAGTCTAAAGTTCTTGGCACAGCACTCACTGAAGATCAACTTTTATTAGACATTTTATCAGTTTTATTTAACTATTAGAAAGCTGATTAGTAGGTGTCTTGTACAGCACTCACACAGATCTCCCAAAAGCAAGCTCTGGGATTTCATCATGAAGAATTTCAGAGCAGCTAGTATTCAGGATTTGATTCTGCCATGATTAACAAAACTGTTACTGCTTGATAATGGACTCTCACTACTGTCCACGTCCAGGGACAAGTCTTCTCCGTTAACTCCAAAACATTCTCTTGGCAGCTCTATGAAATTCAATCTACACACATGAAATAGTGATGCCCTAAATTAGGTATTTCATAAATTCTTACTTTCAGCCTTAAAAAGCAAATGAATCTCTTCCTATGAGCCCTCACATGGTTCAGGCTTATGACATTTTCCTGGCTTCCACAAGGTTCAACACAGCCAGGCTGTTTCTTCACCTCCTGGACTGCCTGATTGCTAGCTCCTTATCCAAGTCCTTAGGTTGTTTACAGTCACAGACACTTCCCTGGACATACCAACCCACCTTTCAGCATCTTGCTATCTAAATATTTATAATCAAAAAGTACAGCTTCATAATTTCAGGTTTCTCTTTATGAATTAAACTACTTGGACTACCCAGGCTTTTTAAGTTAAATATAGTCAGTGTGGTAGGCCATGGCAGAATATTCAAGCTAAAACACCCCACCCAAGTAATGTAATATAAATTTTCAGTTCTGCATTTGGTTTCACTCACTTTTTCAACTAGAACCTGGATGTGCTAACAATTTATTCAAAAAACTAATTAACATGTCAAAGGCATACTCAAATTGTGTTCTACTAGCTTCTGTGAAAGCACAACAGTTACACACAACTTTTCAATGAGTGATTTCGTAGCTGCATTTCCATGAATCACATGGAATAAAATCAGTTTATTAGTTCTGCAGCAGAAACTTGATTTACTGGCTGTACTCAGCAACAGCAGAAAAATCAGAATACACAGGAATTGTGACATGAAGGGACATGAAATGTATGTTAATTTAAAAGAGATGAACCGCCCCACCCCAAACCCAAGAGCAGCCCGCCCTTCCACTTGTTTATTCCCTCACCCCACAGAGCCACACACTTTTCCTTACTATCCTTAGCTACAATATGCACAAATTTTATTGAAATAGTTTCACTGCTGGATTGCTTGTCATGACAGCAAAGGTATGAAGCTCATCTTCTCTGAGCATTTGGTCAGTGCCCTTTTGGATATTTTCAAAACTTGGCTTTTTTATATGAAGTCTGCTCTCCAATATTCAAGGATGGCCACCTTCAAGTTACATAGCAATAGTAGCTGGATTAACTTCATCTTTTTATTCTTGTGAGTAACTGAAAAAAAAAGACTGCAAAAGCAAAAGACACAAGACACATCTAGGGCAGAGGCAGGACTCTGTAGGTGGAAGCTGTAAATAAGTCTTCTTTGTATCAGGCACAGAAAGGGATGCAATACATACTTCATCACTATGTTACAGGATGCTCATGGATGCATCTAAAAAAGCTGAGGATACAGGTCTTTACTGTTCTATTTTTAAAGCATTGCCAAAGTATACTGAAAAGCTATACACCAGTCCACACTCATATCAGGTTTCTCCCTAGATAAATGCTACATGTACAGAAGGTTTTTTAATCATTTAGGGCTGCATAGGAATAGGTGTTGTCCTAATATACTAGTGCAATTATTCATTTTCTGAATAAGGATCACTTGTTTAAGAACAGCATCTTTGTCATTAACATTTTGAAATTTCAGTACCTTAAACCCCCAACCCACAATTAAAATATCTTCTACCTTTACTAGACTATGAAGAAAACAACCAACAACAAAAAAGCTAAGTATTCCACTTGTGACCCAGCAATTCCTTGTATAATTAAATTACTCTTACTAAACAAAATTTGCTTTTAAGGTGAATACTACCACCTACTCAGTAATTAAATCCAGTAATATTCCATGGCAAAGTTATAGGACCATTATTGTAACATTAAAAAAAAACAAAACACCAACAAAACTTAACACAGAGCTGTAAACAAGAATAAAAATAAGGTGCTCATGTGGCTGTACTGTGCAAATTTTGCTTTTTCTGAAGAAGTTTCTGCCTACAAATAGTACATTGACATAAGAAATAGTAAGTCCTGTTTTTGAGCCACAGGACATTAGTTTCTCAAGTTGTTTTATTTCTAGCTTTTTTTCCTCATATGGCTTCCTTTCTTCTAGTTATAGTATAAATAGTGATGAGTCTGCCAGGAAGTGCATGGTTCAGAGCATCGATGAACTTCCAATCTGGTCGCAATTCTATGTTGCAGGATGAGATGCATAAACTTATCTTTCTTTTTGAACATGGCAGAAAATGGCTCTTCATTGTCACAGACTAATTAATTTGACTACTGAAAAGGTATTCAAAAGACTATCTCTGAATTTCATGCTTTAATGAATTATTTCAAACCTCCAGGTGGCAGGTAAGTCTGGGAAGACTGGGAACTGGACTGTGCAAACTGAAGAATCTCAGGTTGATGTATGAAAAATGAGTCCCTAAGCAGGACTCAAGATGTTTCCAAAGGAACAGAGACAGCAAGGCAAACTTGTCCTCAGGTCTTCCCAACAGCATTTTGATAAATAATTATCTAAGCTATCCAGTTATTAAAACACACATACATAAACCATGAGATTGCATAATTTGTGGTATCAACAATTAACAAGACTATCTACTTCACACTAGCACTAACAGATCAGCATAGGTAGAAGGGTCTTTTACCAGTTGAAGGACTTCACTGTTTATCACAAAGGTATATACAGGCTTCTTTTGCTGAAGGATCCAACACAACTGGCATAGCAAAGTTTCCCAAGAGTTTAGTACACATTATCTCTCCTTGCTTCCAACCACAGACTGTTGCAGTTGATCCAGTAAAAGACTGTTTCTTCTTACAAGCCTCAAGTCAGCTTAGACAAAAGTCAGAACTCATCCATTTATTCCATTAGGTATTCAAAGTGCTCGCAAGCTGCATGCTGCGTCACGGCAGAAATGCATGTGCTGCTGTGTACCCCTTAAAACAGCAAGGAGGTTTACCCTCACGACAAAATTCTGAGATAAAAGACTGGTAAGATTGTAACATAGCCACTTGGAAGTTTTAAGTCTTAGACTTCTGGGAGATTTTTTCCTGAAATTTTCTAAGTGCAACTAACAACAGCAGGCAAGCTGAAAAGCAAGTCTTCTATCTACAATTTCACTGGTAGTGAAGTGACCTAAGTGGCCTTCTGCAATCAAAAAAGAAAGATCTCACTCCCTCTTCCATCTCAGTTCCACAAATGGATCCTCTGTAAGGTGGTTTGAAAGTTCTGCCAGCATAGAGAGTTACCAGTTTTTGAAGAGGGATTTGAAGTACCAAGTTGATTTTCTTGTGCTTTAGTAAGTTTAAGCCAGAGTTCAAGGAGCAGAGCTGGAAAAAACTTACTCTTTCTTTCAGCTGCTAAGCTCCAAGCTTAGCTCATATGGAATCAGGTTTAAACTCTGAACTTGCCTTTTACTAAGGGAAAGGATAAGTAGGCCTCACACAAAAGAAAACAGGCTACAGAACGGATTTAACGCACACACCAAGAAACATTTGATATTTCTAAGGCTCAGAGTGGAGCCCGATATCCAATCTATATTAGAAACTGGTTGGCTTAAATAATATGAACAATCCATTTGCAAATATAAATTTCTGTCTATGCAGCATTTGAAAGCTTTAAAAACAGCACTTTTCCTTCTCCAGCACAGAGAATGTACACTGCTGTTCCAATGGGACAGATTCATGTTAATTATTTTTATTTCTCTAACCATGTTTCCACAATGACCAGTATGATTTATGCAGCACTAGATTACAATATATGCCTGACCCAGAGGAGGAAATGCTATTACACTGACTGGCATGTGTGGTGGTTTGCACCAGTCTTACAATTTTATGCCTACCAGAAGAAGCTTTCATGTCTAATGTGGCATAAAGCCAATTTAGACAGAAAACTCACTCCTCAGTACTCTTTTAACCAATTAAAGCCAGCAAAGCAAGTTTACACCAGATCAGCACTTTATGCCACAGAGCTGTGAAATATTCAGTGTCACTTCAGGGTTTTAAAGCTCAAGTTACTGTATCATAGAACCATGACCTCAAGCTAGTCAGGATTACAGCTAAAACTTAAGTCTGCTTAGCATTTTTGCAGGTCTTACACTCTGGAATTGATTCTCCAGACCCACAATGGCCTTATCATTTGTTCAGTATGGGCTGCCTATACACTGCATTACGAATACATCAAGAGATAGATACAGGTTAAATTTTTTAAGGAAGGGTATTTTTGGCCCATACTGGTTCTCCCCATTTATTTAAAAATACAATCATACAAACAACTGCAGTGACACAACTACTAGGACTGCCTGTGAACAGAACAACAGTATATCCATTCCTGTAATAAACTAATAAAGCTGAAAGACTGAAAACTGTTTTAATACATTAATTGTACCTGACAAGATTTTAACAAGTCTGAGCTGACCAAACAGGCAACAAAATACAATCTGGCTCAGCATTTTTAAACCTGTAAGGGCAATTCCAAGCATCCATGAAATAAGCACAGGAAATAAAGTATAAAACCTACACAGTTCACTTCTCAGAAGCATTCTTTAGGGATTCACAGTGTATGGCTTAAGTAATAGAAGCAACGTGCTTCAAACTGAAGGTGAGAAGCTGCTTTTATGCACACAGAATGCTCTGGAGCAGTAGTAACCCATACCCACCTTATAAGTAAAAGATAAACAACGGTTAACATGTAAATAGCTTTAAAGCCTTCTAGTCTTTCCTTGACTAAAAATACATTTAAAGTTATAATATCTGAAATATAAAGAAAAAAGATAGATGATACTAAGTTTCAGATACTATAACCCTCAGTAACCTCGGCTACTTTGTGGTTGTTCCAACTATGTTTTGACTGTCTCCTCCAAAGCAATTTCTGTTGCAAAACAGAGTGTATAACTTCACAAAAAATGCAGAGAAGTAACACATGATCATGTAATGGACAAAAATGGTGCAAACTACTCCACCTATTTTTGGCACAAGAACATAAAATATAACTTGCAAGAGAGCCAAAAAATTACTATATTGCTACACTGTTGGTTGTACACTCTTAAAGACCCTGCCTTTAAACATGAGGAAAAGAAAAGTATGTTTACCTGTTGCTTCTGGTATGCAGTGTTCGGATTAATTTTGGACTCCAAAAGAAGAGAGCCTAGAAAAAAAAAAGTTCCACTTATTTATATGTGTGCTAAAATTTTAATCTCCACATTAACTTTCTTATCACTCTTTCCTTGATCAACAATAAGTCTCCTAACCCCTACCCTTGAGCTTTATATTTCATTTGTCCCTCAAAGACATTGTTCACATAGTATAGAATAATGCTCTGAGGACTGAATTTTAAACCTTTCTTATTCTGAATAGTAACTTTTCCACAGAAATTTTTTTAGACATGATAAAGTCTTAAGTCAGCATGCCAAAAGAATTTCAGTAACATTCCAGAGATTACCTATGGTTGTTTTGTGTGAAAATTCTAATAATGTGGCATTTGTACTTAAAGGTTAGCTAAAACACTTATTTTCCTAGAAACAAATGCTTAGAGCAGTAACCATTGTGACTGCTAATACCAGAAAACTTCCCACAATACACTCAGGAACAACTGTTTCACAGCAGGTTTTACTGATGTAAGACACAGAACAGCAATTCCATTCTCATGTCTGTGTCTTCTTTCCCTTCCTTTTGCATGTTAGCATCCTCGTGTCATATTTAAACAACCAGAAGCATTGATCTATGCAAAAACAACTTTTAAAACTGACTTTATTTTTGGACCAATCACTTCCTTCATCCACCTTGCTACTCAGCTGCACTAATGCCAGTGCATGACTAACAGACATATCTGCAGAGCTTCACTCAGCTTACAGGAAGAAATACTGATAAATTAACTTGCATTGTCAGTCACATAATTAAAACGTAAGGCTACAAGCACCCATTTAAAGTGGCATTTCTCCATTTACTTGCCTGGTTAAATTTAGGCTTTAAGAAAAGTCCAAACTTTCTCTAAGAAAAGTGTTAACTTCTCAGTTTCATCACTATAGTTCTAAGGCAAATGTATAATTAAAATATGGACTGCTCCCCATCTGTTCATTCCCTAGCCTGGACTGAGAACAGGGTGCTGCACTGACCCAGGTGCAGCACCTTGCACCCCATAAGGTTCACAAGGGCCCACTTCTCAAGCTTGTGCAGGTTCATGTGGATGGTATCCTTCCTATCCCTTAGGCATGTCAACCACACCACTGCAGCTTGGTGTCACCTGTAAAACTGCTGAGGGTACACTCAATCCCTCTGTCTGACACTGATGATGATGTTAGCCCTGGGGATGTGAGGGAAGAGACTGAAGAACCAGATCACAGAACTTCACTTCCTGTAAGAGTGGTGTATCATTAAATAATTACATAAATATCAGAACATACCACTGTCTGATGAGAAATGTTACTACTTGACGAATTTAGAAGCTTTACCAATGATTTTTATATCCACTAGCTTACTATGTATGTGATCATCAGATACAATTAAGTATTTTTTTCAAATTAATGTACCTGTGAAGGCTGCTTGTTCCTAACTTCTAAGTCTGTTTTCTACAAGAGGCAGCCTTCACTAATGAAGTTGGCTTGAGAAGCTATCACCCTGTCTCAACTGCTCTTGGAGTAAAAGCTGTTTACAAACTCAGATACAATTCAACAACAAAACTGAAATAAATACCCCTCAAGGGAAAACAAGACACACAGAAAAAGCTCCCTTGCCTCAGCCCAAATATACTATTCAGGTTTTTTGGAGTTTTTCCAGTTTTCTGACATGCACCAGCTCTGTTACCAAAGCAGCTTATTTGCTTAAGTGTAACTGCGTAACTAAAGAAAAAAATAATCACAAACCACACAGCAGGACAGAGAAGGAAAACATCTAAGATGGGGTTTACACTAATCCAATACATCGCTCATACTCTGGCCATACCCTCAAGCTTTGCATTTTGAGTTTGTCTAATGAACATCTAAAACCAGCCTTTTCCATTACAATCATCGGATACAGAGTCAGTTGTGTTTTCAAAGTCACAGCTTTTACTACACAACGTCTTAGAATATTATTTGTGCTATTAAATTGGTTGACAAACTCCTATAAAGTCTTTACTTTCTAGAAATATTTAATAGTAGCAAGTATGAACTAGAATCTTCTAAGATTCTTAATTTCATTGATTGATTGATAATTTCAACATCATATTTTAATGGCTGAACACAGACCTACAGACACGTAGGTCCCAACCTTAGAAGAATATCATACATAACCTGAATGCCATGTTTGACAAAATACTATTTAAAAAACTGAAAATGACTGAATGCAGACACTTCATTTTCCAAGCTAGAAGCAGACAATAGAAAATTACTTCATTACTAGACTTACCAAAAAAAGAGCATTTATTCTTGTCTACTAAACCTGATGCTTGCAGGAAAGACAAATCAAGCTTTTTAAGGCTTGAATTGCTTCTCATTACCATGTGATTCAACTTATTCCTCAACATTTTGGACAAAAACTAGAAAAATATTGATCTGGAGATAGAAACATACTGAAGGGTAAATTGCGCTGTATAACTAGTAACAGCCCCAAATCCATCCTTCTGGAGAATAAGACGCTCCACTTGTGCAGGAAGTTCCCCAAAAAGGGTTCAACAAGTCAAAGATCAGTGACTAATCTACTAGTTAGTTCAGTGAGTT
The DNA here is from genome assembly GCF_049639895.1 of Pseudopodoces humilis. Taxonomy (NCBI): domain Eukaryota; kingdom Metazoa; phylum Chordata; class Aves; order Passeriformes; family Paridae; genus Pseudopodoces; species Pseudopodoces humilis. The sequence continues at coordinate 46,982,134 of NC_142206.1, forward strand.
TATTTCATACACTAAATTTTACAGGATCAGGCTCCTTCCTGGTATGAAGCAACGTTAAATCTTTGTTACTTGCATGTGGAAACCAGACAGTAGCAACAGATGTCTGAAACAGAGATATATTATTTAGAAAAAGATTACAGAAATGTAACACACCACAAATAAACTTCCATTCAAAGTAATTATCACTTGTCTGAGATGCTTCTGTCATAAGCATTACTTTCTAGGTAGGTATTTTTCCATTGGTACTATCCCAGAAAATGTTAAAACCGTCCAGCCTACTTCATAAAAATACAGTAACAAAACTTCATCTTGACCCAGTGACTCTATTCAAAGTTAGGTAAGACCTGAAAACTCACCTGTATGCAAGCTATGTTTTTAATAAATGTTCCAAAATCATGCAGATCTAGTTACTTTTTAAATTACAGCATTGAATGAATTTGTAAAGGTAACTGCAAAACACTGGAGCCAAAAAATAATCCCTAAAACCACGTATAAAAAAGAAAACTGACTTGCAGAATTCTTTTACCTGCCACTGTAATGCAATACAGCACAGCTGGGGGTTTTGTTAGTAGAAAACAACATTCTGTGCTCCAGAAGGAATGTGTGTATAGGGAAGGACTTGCTCAAAAGAGATCACATACAGACATTCAATGCTATTTTCAATCCTATTTAGAGACATCAAATATCCCAATTCAACAGTCTTATTAAACAACAAATTTGTAGCTTTGTTTACAAATGTGTATTTGGAAGAGACCAGTTAATGTGGAACACTGCTCCTCTCCCACCCAACTACTACATAGAGTCTTCCTCAAAAGCAGAAAAAAAAAGTGCTGCTCATTACCCCTCACCAGTATAAACATGTTTACATTTAAATGAAAGTTTAAATTCCAGAGCTGCTTCTTGCAAGATGCACACAGAGGTTTAAGTTCTGCAATCAGTTCTGCTGCAACTGAATCAGAAACTAATCCTCAGAAACTCAAGAAACAGCTCAAATTGTTTTTGTAGAAATTGTAGAAAGTGTTCTACAATTCAAAGAGAATATTCCCGAGTCTAAGACACTTCTGGAGGGTCAAACACAAATATTAAGGAAAGGGGAGAACCAGGAGAAAAGCAACAAGATCATCTTCCCCCATTCTTTTTTTTATTTTGATCAAAGATAAACAATGTGTTGCTTGCCTAAAAACAAGTCAATAAAATCAGTCCCTTGAGTTTGAACAAGGTAAAAAAAACTTAAGCCAAGTTTTGTCTAAGCCTGCTAGCTGTACAGGTTTACTGATACCTGTACTACAGAAACAGCAAGGATAGGTGCTTGCCCTTTGGCAGAAGTCATCAGCTAACTGCAACTTCTGAATGAAAATTATGAGCGTTCCTAAAAGAGAGCTCACAAATATGGCATGTAATGGAGGGATTAACTTTCAGATATAGGACCAATAAGTTTTAATTAAAGGTTTAAGCTTTCAAATTAACACAAATTACTTGAACAGAAACATTCTCTTTAGAGGTCACTTCACTCATCTGGGCTGAGAAAAAAAAAGGTGATCTGAAACCATGCAGTAAACCCCAAGAAGCACAAAGATATTTTAAGAATAAGGTGGGCCACCGTAGCCTAAAATGCCATGTCAGAAACAGGTAAGAAATCAAAGGCTTCTGATGACACAAAGAAACTCACATGGTAGGTGATAATTTGTAAGAAAATATTTCACTCTTGCTCTGCTGCAATTCAAGTAGAATACATTACAACTAGGAATCACACAGAGAAACTTTCCAAGGTTTTAAAGAAAAATTGAATAGCTATTAAAGAGTAAAAAAATTACAATTTCATGCTTCAAAGCGTAATATACCTGATATGAAAGCAGTTTATGGTATTTCTGTACTAAAATTGATTATTCCAAATTGTCTGCAATGACTCTTAACAGTTTAGTGCCTGGCAACATTAGACATGCAGCTAGCAACATAACTCACTCATCTACTCTAAATTATTTTCTTTTATGATGGTGTTAAACACCAGCACAACTTAAAAAAAAACACTTCTACAGATAAAAAAGCCTTTTATTCAGTTTTTATTCCTCCAGTTCCAAATGATAGCTTACACTGGACGTGGCATACTGATTGTACTTGCCTTATCTGAACACCCTGACTGCTCTATAAAATCTCGACCATTTGTAAAGCAGCCTACTACACCAAGTCACAGCTGCAAAATCCAAAGACTGAACCGTGTGCTAGCCCACATGGTCAGCCAAAGAAACCACTGGTAATTCTGCTGTTGATCTGTGCATAGCCAAACTGGTCCTTTAACAGGAGTGGGAATTTCCCACACACATAAGAAGAAACTACTGCTGACATCCCCAGCACCTCCCCCTACTCAGGAAATGGAGCCTTCACCTTCAGGCAGATCCCGAGGTTTTCTGTCAGCTTCCTGGAGTAAGTCAATAAGAATATGCCAGTGTGCACAGGATGAATTTCAGCTCAAAGGCTAGGAAAAGCTGGTTTAGAAATGCAGGAAGGAAGAAGTTTCATTGTGAAAAGAGGAGGAGCTGACAAAGAAAGACAATACAAGAATGCAATGGAAACATGGAGGCAAATGGTGTACAATTCGGTTCCTACTACCTGTATGTCTTTGTTAACTGGGAAAAAGTTAAAAATCACAGTCAACTATTTCATTTAGTTAAAAAAGCATGCAAGGAAACACAAATTGCACAGTATATAAAGCACAGTTATGGCATTACCTTTTTCCAGATTATTTGCTCACATGTAAAAATGACTATTTGCCTTCAAAATTAGCACACAAACAATAGACATTGGGAGTAAACAAAATAGAAATCAAATTTTATGAGGTGTTTACACAAGCAAGTTAGAAAAACTAGCCTATTAATAGAGTGCACATTTACCCAGGACTGATACTACCTACTATATTAAGAACTTTAACTCTGTGTAGTAGTCAATACTTTGAAGAACAAAGTACACAGATGGAGAGAGATCTAAAGTGTATATCCTACCAAATAAACATCTGTGCATGAGGTGCAATTAGTAAATTTGAGACAGTTCTGCTTTGATTAGAGTATTTCAGCTATGCAAGATAAAACAATGACTTAGTTTTTATACCAATTTGTATCTTCCTTCCTAAAGATGTTCATTTACAAGAGAGCTGGCAACAACAGTTCAACTCAGTTCAGTCAGTCTGAAGCACACATATCCCACTGAAGGTTAGTTAATAAATGGGTTTCAGTTCGAATGAGCTATTTCTTCTTCACAAGCAGGTTAGGAACCACGGATCTTTTGATTTATTTTCTAAAAATATTTTTAAAAAAACAAACAAAAATCCCCCAAACAACACCACCACAAAACAGAAAATTTTTAACACACAGGAGACATGACAGGTTTTTAAATATGACCCAAACAACCATGTAGGCAGCCAGGACAGTATCTATGACAAAACACACTGTAAAAATTAGCCTAAAAATTTAGTGATTATTTTTTTAATTCCCTCCTCATGTTGAAATTAAACTAAATCTATTCCCAATTCAAATGTTTTTTCTTTCACTATGAAGCTGCTCAAGGTTTAAATGCATCTTCCTCACTGTAAAATAAATAAAAATCAGGTATCAGTTTAACCTTTTAAAATAAAATCAAGAAACTACAAGATCTCTCTGGGAACTTAGCAGAAGCTCAGTTACCAAAATCCTGGTTAGATGACTTATTCCTCCAAATCAGTTTTGATCTTTGCCATAGAGATTACATATTGTACAGTTTATCAGAACTTTCTCAAAAAGAAAGGATTAATGATTCTCAAGTTGCTTTTCATCCTACTCCCTACAATAAAAAAGCTCAGTAAATAAAATTACAAGGTCTGTTGACAGTCACACAACTAGATCTACAAGTCGCTAAATACAGTAGTTATACATCTAATGAAGTATTAAGTCATGCACTGACAGACTTTAAAAGCCAAATGATACAAGCTTGATACTGTTAAGTACATATTTTAAAATCACTGATCACAGCAGTCGTGAACTCAACCAACTGTCAAGACTAGCCCAAACATGTAGCTACAGGGCTAGTTATTACTACTTAATATATACAACTGACATATGTTGCCAGAAAACGTGAAAGAAGTTAATCTATAATTTTAAATTTATTTTCAGGAAAACCTAGAACCACTGGAGGACTGAGAACTCCCATTCCATTAAAAAAAAAAAACAACAAAAAAAGGCGTCTCTGAAAATGCTGTTCTGTCCATTGTACTGTCTTTCCTACCATAACCGTACTTTGAAAACCGTTGGTAGCTGTTAGAATGTTTTACATAATTCTAAAAGCTACCAAAGAAAAGGGCAGATGGAAACAGAAGGGTGTTAGCCATCCAACGATCTTCTAAAAACAAATACTAAAAACCAAAATCTAAGTTTTGAACAACTTCCATGAGGGGATCGCTTCCAGAAACATCCAATGACCAGTTTTGAAACAAGACCAGTAGATATCCAAACCCATGCAAGATTTACGAGACTCGAACGCCTTTTGCATGCAACACTGTATTCAACAAATGCCTACTACGCTTGCACTTGATGGCAATCTTCTGTTTCTTTCACTTGGCCTAGCACGAATGAACCCTGGTTACTGCCTACTTGCTTTTAGGAATACCATTTGAATTATGCAGCAAAACATTAAGGCAACAGACACAAAGCTACACCCAGTTCCTTTTCTGGGTAGGACGAGGAAAGACCGTACCTTCAGCCGTACACACTTACCATCACTCTCTGCCCTGACTAGCAGGGACATGCCCTTGAGCCTCTCCACGTAGCAAGAGGACACATGCCCTGTGCCTCGATCATCCCACTGGCGGTCCTCATTTAGCGTGTAAACCTTCACCCTCCGCCGGGTGTCCGTCATCCTGCCGCCTGCCACACCGCAGCCACCACTCTGGCTTGCAATCGCTGGAGGAGCAGAGGGCTGGTCGGGGGCCAGGCCCCCCTCTGGGGAGGGGAGCGGGAAAGAAGGGAGCAGCCCCACACGGGCACGCCAAGCAAGCTCTTCTTACTCCTCTTCAGTGCCCCAACGGGATCCTCATTATTGAGGCTAACAGAGGATCGGGGAGGAGGGGGAAACAAGAGGTGAAGATGTGAAAAGGGGAGCTGCTCTTTCAGGTACAGTCAGACGCTGCACAAAAGGCGAGTAAACCTAGGCAGGGAGAGCCGCAGAGAGAAGAGAGGCTCCTTGCAGGGAGAAGGGCAGGCAGGAGAGACGGTGAAAAAGAGATCCCGGAGGAGAAGCGGGTCCGCGGTAGTGGAAGCAGCGGCGGACTACAGCCGGCCCAGCGTGACAGGAGCAGGCGTTCCTGGAAGCCGGAGCCCTGCCGAGGAAAACAGGGGGGAGGCTGGTGAGGCCGGAGGGAATCAGAGGAAGGGAGGCAGGCGGGAGAGGGGCCGCTAGCCGTGGCCTGTAGCCCGGCTCTATTGTGCAGCAGCTGCCCAGGCCTGAAGCCCCTCGCTCGCCGTCCGTCAGCGCGGGGCTCAAGGAGCCGCCCTCCTTCCCGCCTGTGGCCTGCGGACACTGCCCGTCCCAGGACGGGGTGAACGGCCGACTGAGCTCAGCGTCCCGTCTTCCCCATGGGCTCCGGTCGCAAACAGCGCCTTCACTCCCAGCCTGACTCCGCCGCCATGTTCTTCTTCTTCCTCCTCCTCCTCCTCCTCCTCCTTCTCCCGGTGCTGCGGCGGCTCAGTCCCGACCCCCCTGCGCGCCTTGCGACGTGGCTGCAATTCCAGGCGTTCGGCGGTCCGGCCGACAGAGAAACGCTGTGCTCTGCGGAGGGAGGGGGCGATCGGCAGCGGTTGGTGCGGCCCGGCTCCCTCCGGCCCCGGCTCCGCCTCAGTCACTGCACGGCCGCCATCTTGGTTTCACCTCTCACTGGAGGCGCGGGGTCTCCCAGCCAGCGGCGGCACGGGCCGCCCGCCGGCATTTAAAGGGCCAGCGGCCCCGCGCGGGGAACGCGCGTGCGGCTGTGGCCGCGCCGGTACCGCGGGCCTGGGGCAGGCACTGGCGGACCCCGGCTTTGTGGTTTTCTCTTTTCTTCTCCTTCTTTTTTTTTTTTTTTTCCTTTTTTTCTTCCTCCTGTTACACCTTTCCGAGTGATCCCAAAGTTTAACAGCTTTTGGTTGAATGTCTGTTGGATCTCTGCAGTCATAGGTGGGATCAAAAAATTCCAATAACAGAAGCTGTCGAGGCTCTGCTTCTGCCACTGCTGCCAACATCTGAGCATATGTTTGACAGATTTCCCTAAAATATGTGAAAACACTGGTGCGTTTGGGACCCCACCAGCACTACAGCAGAAGAGAGTCCCTTTCACAGTACATTCTAGATACACAGTGTACATGGGAGCTCACTGCAATATACACTCCGTTATTTTATGCTTTTGAACAAGTCCTGATACTCGTTTGTCAAAGTGAGTCCTATTAAGGGTGGTTTGAGCCAAAACCACAAATTTGCAGCTTTCACCAGAATTAATTATGTATCACAACGAAGCCTCTAGTCAAGCCCTGTTTTCCTTTGTCCGTCTTTTATTTCTTTTGCCCTGTGAGAGTGTTTGGTTGCAGAATTGATATGCAGTTTCCCGAACAAGGTTCCCAGGGTCACAGCAGCAGCCTGACAGAGTTCAAGAGGTGTTTGGACAATGCCCTCAGGCACCTGCTGTGACTCTTGGGATGTCCTGTGCAGGGCCAGGAGTTGGATTCTATGGTCCTGATGGGTCCCTTCCAAATCAGAGTATTCTGTGATTCCTGATGTGTCCAGACAAAGCCTTTGCTCTGATGCCCAAGGGCTGGTTAAGAATACAGGAGCCTCCAAGGTGTTGTATGTGCCTGTGACATAGCTGGAAGGATGTTGTGCTTCTTGTTCTCAGCATGGTGTTCTTGGCTAAAGCAGCGACAGGTTTGAAGAGATTCAGATGTCTGGGAATTGTGGACTGTGGCCCTGGCAGAAGGGGAACCACCACACAGCAAGATGCTCGTTGCCTTCACTTGGTGGCCTGGGCAGCTCTCGAGAGGATGTTCCTGGGCACAGGCGCTGTGCCAAAATTTCCCTCAGGCCAGCCTAGAGATGGATTTTTGTGACTTCAGAAAAAGATTGATGTCACTTAGAGAAAACTCTGTAGGACTGTTATATTCACGTTCCATTTACAAATTGTACCCTCTTGTGGCCATCAGATTAAATAGAGACCACAGTGCTCACTGCAATGTTTATTTATCTATTTATTTATTTAATTATTTATTTTTGTGAATTGAAAACAAGAACTTAATCAGATTTCAGTTTGCATAGTTTGCTTTATGAAAATGTTGGGCTCAGCTTCTTTTAATGGGCCTTGTGTTATTTTGGTACCAGTCTGAACAAAGCTCAGTCCAAAAATAGTGCCTGTCAGGTTTTAAACCAATTCTCATTATATTAAAGGTTTTGTGTTTTTTTTGAACATTTCTACCCCAGTCATTCCAGAAAAAAAAAGGTAGGGCATTGAGAACAACTTCCCATGCTGGAAAGTAGTTTGGAAAGAAAGAAACATTCTGTTTATTTTTCTTGGAATCATGAGTTAGAAAGCAAGTCTGTCAGGTCACTCCTCAAATCCTTCTCTCCATTTCTACCAGTTTGAAAGTTTGTGTCCAGAAAGAAATACCTTCAGGCATCAGGAGAGGCTGTCATTACCTGAGTTAAAAGGTTTAGGCTCCTTTAGTTCCTTTAAATAATAGAGGACTTAGCCCTGACAGAAACTTTTGCCTACCAGGAATTGTGTAATAAATGATGAGATACAGAGTTGAATACTTGAGAGTATATGAAAGTTTTAAACTTTCATATTCCTAGGAAAGTAACTACACATAGATCGATGAAACAAGAGTAAACTTAAACTGGGTTTACCACAGAGAGCTACTTTCCTGCACAGCAGTCAAGACTAAAGAACAAGGTAACTTTTTCTTTCAGCGCCTAATAATAATTTTGGAAAACAAAATTGAATTGTTATTGTGAAGAACTTCGGGTCACGCATATAAATTTGGTCTTATGTACCAAGACATTATTACAGCTCCTTAAACTCCTAGCTAGCTATTTTCTGAACAAAAAAAAAATTATATTAGGGAAACTAACAACTTCAGACTTTATTATGGTGAACATTTTTGCGAGAATGAAAGTCTATGCTTGCCTGAGTATATAGATATGCTACACTCGGTATGTGCAAACAAGATTACAATCCACACTACACACGCACACACAGACACTCGCTATGTCTTCTTGCTCCCAAGGCATATATTCTGACATGTGCCCCAAAAAGCTGTGGAAAACGAATGTCTGAGTAAAAAGAAAAAAATTAAATAGAAAAATTATCATTATAGGGGGAGGCTATAAAGAAGATGGCTATAAAGGAGTCAGAATATTGTGATCAAGAAAGAGGGGAGATTCAGAAAAAATATGTTTCTATTTCAGTGGGGAAGTAAAACACAGCAGTTTGAAATAAGTACATACAGTAGACAAAAAGCAAACCTAGCAGTCCTTACAAGTTATTACCACAGAAAAAATGGATAAGGATGGCAAGAAATTTGCATGGTTGGTAGTTTTAGGAGCACATTGTGTTTCCTAAATCTTAACACTATTATCGGCCTATTATATCAAGATTTTTAAAAATGTTACTATTGATACAAAAAAAAAAAATAGAATCGTTTAATAAATAAATAATTTTGTTTTGTCCTTGAAAGAATGTGTGATGTATTTCTATCATATGATGATGACTTGGTGCTTTCCTGGTCCTTTTTTAGAAGGATATTTAACAACTTTTCTTAGATAGAAACATATTCAAGTATGGCAGGTCCTAAAAAACTTGAATTTGAGAGTCCTAAGAAGGCTTGCAAGCGTGATCTCAGGAAGCATGAAACTTTACTAACTTATAATAAAGCTTAAATTATTGCAGAAATTCTGCAAGACATGAAGACTGACTGTAAGTATTCAAATTGGACAAGTAAGAACCCAGATAATAGTAGACTAATTTATCTGACATCAGTCACAGACAATAAATGCTCACACAGAACGCAATAAACAATTATAAGATGGGCTTATAGCAGCAGCAGCTAATGTGGATTTAGGGAGAAAAATGTTTAATTTATTGTTAAATTACAAAGCTTCTCATAAGGGTAATGGTGCAGATATACTATACATGGATAGTTCTCAGGTACTTTTCTGGAAAGTTAAAATTGTACTCTGTGAAGAAAACTCACATTGCACAGGTTAGATTTGAGGTGACTGGCATAGCTCAAAAGGAATTATTGATCTGTGGAGATGATCCTAGATGATTGTGAGAAATCAAGAGTAGGACGGATGCTATTTAGGATTTCTTGTAATGTTTAGAAAGTCAATGTAAAATCTCTGTGCATAAAAAGCTGTGTTTGACTTGGAGAGCCTGGAAGAATGGCAAGAAATGGATAAGGACATAAGGGTCAGAAACAGACAGGTTCACTTACTGAAGATGCTGATGTAGAAAGCATGGCTTAGCCTAGGACAGCTGGGAAGGTTCCTGGCAGCTGCTTCTGGCTTATGCCAGCTTTACAAATGTCTGTGAGCTCATCAGTGCTTCCCAGTAATCACTGCATTTTTAAGGCAAGCAATGACATTTTCACATAAAATTTTGAGCTGTAAACAGTATTTGTTCAAGATCTGATAGATGAGCAGCTCAGGCAGTCAGGTTGTGGTCTGGTTGTGCTCTGACCCACACCTCCTAGACAGGACCCTTCAGATACAGCCAAATACAGGGTGATATCTATGGGAATATATAGTAAGGCAGCTCTGAAAGAGGCAAGGCTGCACAGGAAACAAGCGACCCAACACAAACTTCTGATACTGCTCTGTGTCTGTAAGATCCTATAATATGCCTTTGGGGTATATTGTAAACTAGCACACTGTGGAAGAATGTAACATCAGGAATGAAAGTAGCTTTAATGCCATATTCTGTAATTCTGGTGTCCTCAATGTTAACAAATTTTAAGAAATTGAAATAGATCAGAAAGGATTGCTCTGAAGAGCTTTATTCTTTTTTTTTCAGATCCATTTGTTGCACTCCAAAATCTCAAATTCCTGCAGCATGCACTTTTTTGCAGCCATACGCTCTGAATCATGTCTCAGATGCTGCTGCTCAACTTTCACATCCTGCCACAGATCCCTAAGAAGGAGTAGCCCTGTTCTTGTACCTAAACCACAAACATGAACTTATGAAGGTCAGCAGTTAAGATTCTGTGACTCTTCCTCCTACATAATGTGCATATGAATCCCTTCAACAGAAATGTCATCTCTTTTCTTCCAATCCCTATCGTTGTCTTAATTTTCACAGTATTGAAAAGACCCTTGTCTTCCAAGTGGAGCTTCCTTTAAAGAGCTCTCTGCAACTGCACAGTCATGCAAAGTCTATATTTGTTTTGAATTCCTGTATGCCTCTCTGGAAATGCTATTTATCTAAATACGTAGGCCTCATTATCAACAGACTGAAGAATTTCAAAGCACTCATGATGCAGAGAATGTGCCTGGGTCATTTATTTCATCCAGCAGTGAAAATTCCCCCTCCTTCTGCAAGGGGAACTCCAAGACATCTGAATTATGCTGGCTGTCCCTACACAGTATATATTTCTATTTTTACATGTATTATTTTGCCCGTTGACTGTGTTTGTAAAGTTTTTATAAGAGTTATTGAGTCCTTTTTTCCCTTTTTCTATGGCAGACTTCCTGTTCATAAATTTTGCTCCCAGGTATTTTTTAAGAATAAGGTTTCCAGTACTTCATCTGTAATTTGGGCTACAACAGGCTTCTCTTAGACTCATATATTTGATGGTCTTTTGAGAAAGTGATGGACAGAGAGGCAGGAAGCATGAGATCCAAATCATAACTTTGTTTCCAGGAAGCTTTGAAAGTCCATCAGAAACCCATAAGGGTAAAAACTACCTCAATTTTTCTATTATATCTCTACCTAATCACCTAAAAAATTACTATCTGCTGCAATACTCTCATTCAAATAAATTCCTCAATACCTTAGGCACATGCTGAGGTGAGTGTGGGAACTGTTGGATGTGTTTCCAGTTTGTGTAAAGAGGAACTACATAGGTGGATTTAGAGTAAAAAGGGGGAAAGGCCAAAAGAGATGGAGAAGGGACATTGTCAGAGCCAGAACAAGACAGCAGCACATGGACACAGGTAGTGGACACTCACACACACAGAGTCTCAGCAGGTTGGTACTTCAATTAGAGCAGTCATCTGGGACGACTGGACTGGGCCTGTGGAAATTTAGGCTCAGGTTCCTGGACAAAAGCTAGCAAGAGTGACAATATACCTGTATGTAATAAAGTGTAATAAATGTAAAAATATGACAGAAACCTGAAAAAATGTCCTGAAAAAAAAGGAGGCAGGTAAGTTTTTTTAAGAAAGTAATTTAGAATCAGCCATTGTACTGACAGCAATTCAAATATAAGTTTGTTTTTTCTAGTTTTAAAATGAGTCACTTCAGTGTTTGTGACAATGATAGTCATAGAGATGCAAATAACTCAACACTTGCACAGAACAGGAATGATTGTGGGGCAAGTTGCAACTAAGTAATATAAACAGATCGGGAGCACATCCAGCTACTCAAGAGATTACTAATTATCTTAGCTGCTTCTAATGTCTTCCATTTTGCATATGAAGCCAACAAAGTAGAGGTGAGAACCTGACACCAGGCTCTGTGGATGAGCTCTGCAGCAAAAGAGGCCAAGCATTTAGGGAGGGAAATGTGCATTGTCCTCACTTTGCACCCCTTCTCTAGCTAAAAGCAAAGCTAAGTAGACCAACACTGGAGGCTTTGCTATTATTGTTACCTAGAAAAACAACTTAAATTGTTATGGAATGGGTTCGCCTCAGTAGCAACATAGAAATTCCTCTGATTCTACATTCTCAGCCTAGCCTCCTCTTTTTCCATATATGTTACCTCTCTTCTGGTTGACACCAGAGATAGGATTTGGGCTCACACCCGAGATAGGATTTGGCAAACATGTGTAACATCTTGAAAAGCATGAAGAAAGTCAGTAAGGGTCAGTTGTTTAATGTCCCCTCCAATATGAGAACTAAGGAGCAGGAAGTCCAGCATGTAGGTGGGATGGTCAAAACAAGAATAATTGCTCTTTTTCATAGCTCATTGAAGAAACTGATGGAATGCTCTGCTGCAAGGAAACATTGATGCTGAAATCAAACTTAGTAGTCCAATGTACTAATCTACTATGAGTGTCTCTTGCAGAGCATGGGTGGCCTCAAAGCAGAGCTCTCAAGTCAGACACTTGTGACTAATGGGCAAAGGCATTAGAGGCATGTGGGGATTATCAACGGATGCGCAGGAGGAAGAAGGTTGGGAATGGTGTGTGCGCCAGGAAGGTCTGGAGCAGTGAGGTGCAAAGGGGGTCTGGCAGCTTTCATGCTCCAGGGTGTTGAAGTGTGAGGTGACTGCAGTGACATGGTTCTGCTATGCACTGGCGGGTAAAGGACAGTGGGGCTAAATCCACAGGGAGAATGAGTAGTCCTAAATAAATAAAGCTGGGCCCACACTTGGACATTACTATAAAGAGAGTGTAAGTGCATACCATTTCATTAATCATCATTGCTTGTCACTATATAGTTACTATATTATATTATTAGAATTATAGATATTAAATATTCACTAACAATTGTCTAAACTAATTAACGTGTAGGATTTGTGATGTTTATGGCTTTCATTAGTAACAGAACCTGACAAAATAATAATGAGAGCATGTATAATCTATCAAAATATATCACAGTTCTATGTGTTTGTGTTTAATACTGACTAAAATAGTATAGTGAGAATACTTTAAATTTTCTGAAATCTTCTGCATAAAAATTTTGTAAACATCCATTCTCTCGTAGATAGGTGTTTGAGGTTCCCTGATGTCAAGACATTCTCTACAATTTCAGGTATGTGGTATAATATAGCCATTCAGTGTAATGTGCTTGTATGGAGACAATAGAATTGCCAGCTGGCATTTGTTGAGGTCCCCTGAAACAACCGCCCTAGAGCCTTGATCATCTAAAGATCTTACAGTGCTTTGCAGCCATGAGAGTATTCTGGGGCAACTAGAGATAAAGGAAAACAAGACTAATTCCAGTCAGTAAAGCTGAAACCTTGATCCCTTCCTGCTTTCCTCTGTGCTTCTCACTTCTCATAATCCCAAATCATGGGGATTATGATTTATACTTTCCTGTTACCTTTTATATATGACATGGACCAGCCCTAAATCCCTTCCCTGACCTTCTCACCGAGGAAACCATGGACCCAATCAAGCTCATCTCCCTCCTTTACTCATACAGCTGCCCTCTTTATATCTCTACTACATTCCTGCCAATTCTGTTCTGCACATCCAGATGAGTTGTGCTTAAGTTATGTTCTCACCTGCCTTCCTGCTCATAGCTGCCACTAGTTTGAAATCACTGCTGAACTACATTCCCTGCGATAGGAATAATCTCTGTGCTTGCAAGGTCCTGCACAACTTGGTTCCCCCTCAAGCCAAATAGATTTTCAGTTTTTTTCCTATCCTTCTCTTCCCTGTTGTATACTTGCCTTGAAAGCCTTCCTCTACCAATTGGCATGTATCACCCTCTGGTTTATCCCATGTGTGGTGCTTTTCTTCTTCACATTGCAAATATTGTTCTCAGTTTTCCCAGGAAGTGACTTTTTGGGGATTCTAGCACATAACCTTGTCATTCAGTTCAGTATAGCCTCTTTGTAGGCATGAGGAGTGGCAAGTGTCAGAAGATCCCTGACGATATTGCAAAATAACTGTATAAAGAATTCACTGTAGCCACAACTATGATGAAGGCATGGACATGGGAAAAGTAACAGTACGGGGAATATCAGAAATATGAGTTTAATAGGATATACAAGTTTTGTTAATCAACTGCATTTTAAGCACAGGACATATTATGCAATTTTATAGAAGTCTGAACTCAAATCCACGCATTTCACAAAATGAAACAAAAACTTTTTAGCAAAACAAGACTTCAGCCATTTAAAGAGGAGATGCTTTTGAAATGACAATTAAACGACACTTTTCTAATAGTAGTACACTGAATGGTATCAGAATTGGGAACTGTGCTGTTTCTTGCCTCCAGCTATCTCAGTTCAGATCTTTCATAGCAGAAGAACTTAGAGATCCTGAGGGATTTTTTTCCCCCTCCAAAACACTGTACTGAAAATAACCCCCAGGAGGTCATAGGGTTACATGGAAAATAGCAGTATAATTTATTCATCTTAAATATCAAAAGGCATATTTTAGCATATATTAAAATTAGACTAATTTTATGCACTTTTTCAGTCTAGTCTCTGATTTTGCTGTTGATTTATTTCTGCACAGTGCATTCTCCTTAAAGAAATTTGTAGGCTGTTGACAACTTCAGGTAAATGTGCGCATAAGAATAGACAGGCTCATGGCTCTTTTGCAGAAATTAATGTGCAAGGTAGGATGTTCTTCTCTTGTTACATCAATTCCTAGGCACCACCTAATGGTGTCTTAACTGTCTTAACAGCAGTTCTTTGAGGAGAGGAAAACCATTTTCATCTTTTCTATCTTTCTGTAGCCACAGTTCAGGAGTCAGTGGAACTGGAGGAATGCAACAAATTAATTTCCTACATATGCTGTCACTCTTCTGTGCTATAATATATGCTACCATATCCCAAATACACAAGGTTTCTGGGATAATCACAGTTGTTATAGATTTACGCTATAGATAGCTGTGTTGTGAAAATAAGTTAGTAACTTCCAAAGCAAAGATAGACATTTAAAAGAATGCAGTAAATACCATCTTTGCACTGACAGATACATCTGCATTGCAAAATTTGCTCCTCCTGCCTACTAATCTAGTGCAAAGGTATAAAGGGACTTGTTTGAATTTCTTTTGGGACCACTCATTTCAAAACCGGCTTTCTTCTTCTATAATGCTCCTACAGTAATGATCAGAAGACCATTTCACTGATTCCTCTGTCTTTGAAGAGCTCATAGTTCTACATTTAACATAATAAAAGCCTGATTTTGTTAGTTCTCAGTGTATGTGGCAAGACCATACTTTTACCAGAGTACTTGGGAGGAGCAGTTGCCAATTATGAATTGGTAAAACTGGTAACAGAAATGACGTGGACAAGTATGGTACAAGCAGATCACAGCCACATGATAGGCGTTGATGTTATTTATGTGCTCACATATTTTTAGCTATTGGCAATGCCTGTCACAGTAGAGAGGGATGGTAGATACAAATGGAAAGAATACTTTGAAAAGGATGTTATTTTTATACTGAGCTTCTCATATTGCTCAACTGATGTTGCCTCAACATGACACTGAACTCAGTCAGAGAAATGTGTCAGTCATAAGACTGTAAGACCTGCCACACTGGTCAGATCAAAGGTCCATCTGTTTCAGCATTCTGTACAACTAAGTGATGTTTGAAAGAAAGTGTTTCCTTTTGTGTGTTTCAAATTACTATATAGCTTTTGTGCTTCTGAGAAACAATGAATCACCATAGTTATACAATTGATTTTATGTTCTCTCCACCTTTGATCATCTTTTTTCCATGAAGAAATGTGCTGTTCGGTTTCCCTTGAATAGAACCTATTCATTATTTCTGATCCCTACAGCTTAACTTACCTGTATCTTATCTAGTGCTACTACATTGGTCTTGGAGATCAATAACCACCATCCACAAGAAGTGCATGTATTTGAGATTCAAGGTTGCTACAACAGCATCATTATGTTTTCCTGGTTTGCTCTCTGTTCTTTTCATAAGGAAATAATTGTAATACTCAGTTTGTCTTTTCTTGCCACAGGGCATGGTGTTGCCTATTCAAATAACCCCCAAATCCCTTTCATGAGCAGTTACAGCTAAGAGTTCTCTGTTTTGTATTTTTCTTTCAAGTGTCTGTGTTTGAATTTGATAAGCATATATTGTATGAGAGGTTTTACTGTCTGGCTGCTCAGCTTTGGCTAAAACTTTCTTCAAATCCTTGCTGTCTGCTTTAGTTGTGACTTTGATGCACAGCTTGTTATCTTTGCAAACTTTCAGAGCTTCAGTATACACCTTTATGTTGTCATTTGTGAATAGATTGTACAGCAGGATCTGGACAGCTGTAGAGCCACTGGAACCCTATTTTCTTTGTTATTTGCAGAAAATAATATTTTTTTTGTATCTCCCATCCAGTTGTTTACCCAATCTTTGCTCCCATTCCATGAAAAGTTAATTTCTTTGTAAGTTCTTAGTGAGGTGCCTTTATCAAAGAGGCATTTTACAAATCCAAGTACATAAAAATCACAAGTCAACCTCATGATTACTACATTTGCTATACAAATTCCTTTCTCAAATGCCATATTGATTGTTCCTTCATATTTTAATTTACTCAAATTTCTACTTCTTCTATTTTACAATAATTTCAATTAGTTTGCCACCCATGAAAGTCAGAGCTTGGGTATTGTTACTCCTCAGATAACCCCTGAGATTAGCAGTTTTTAAAAACTGGTGACATGTCTGTCATTTCCTGTTCTCCTGGTTAATGAAATGTTGGGTTAAACACCACAGTTTTCAAGTGAGGAATCTAATGTTTAAAATTCTTGAATGACCTTTCCATGTCCTGGCAGTCATTTACTATTTCTTTAACTGATTAATTGACAACCTTTCGTTATGATGAATCATAAGTTAATAAGAGAGTTCTCATATTATTTTTCAATTCTTGAAATGTCCCACTACCCATGAAAGATTTCCCTTATCATTAAAGTCGTTCCATTCCATCAGAAGGCATCCTTACAAAGATTGTAATCCCACCCAATGCCTATAGTTTGATTTCCGTCAGTCTTTCTGAACTACATCTGATGAGACATTTATAATTAAATGCACATCTCTATGGAATCAAACAGAAAGACCAGAAAGAAACTGACTATTTGGAGTACGATATGAAGGAATATAAGAAATAATAATAAAGTAACAAGACTGAACCAAAACCAGAAGAGGGACATTTCCTTTACCTGAAGTTTCATGAAGGATAACATTTTTTGAACAGTTTTCATTGTGTAGAGGAATGCCTTGTCGACATATATTAATATACTATCGAGGGACCGAGGAAGGTTGACTAGGGAATTTCAGTAAAATTTTATATAACTTTTTTTTACTCTACATAAAATAAATAATTACTTTTTTGACTCCGTCTCAACATAACTCTCCCATTTCCCAAAACTATTCAGAAAATAATTTGTATTTGAACAACCATTCAGAATAAAAAAATGTGGAAGCAAAGCTATTGATCAGAATTAATTTTTTCTCTCTTAATGGCTTGTAATGGATGCATTTTGTAAATGTAATGACTTTGCTGCAAACAGAGAATTTCAGTGTGTAGCTATCCATTTAATCCCAGTCCTCTTTTGCATTCACATCCACTAGTGATTGACTGCCAACAAGAAGGTTTATTAAACACACTTGAAGTATTAGATAAGCTATGAAATTGAGCAAGAAAGCAAATATATGTGTTTAGTACTCTGTAGTTTAAGCAAATCCCGAGGAAAGGAAAAAAATAATTCAAACTTTAGAACTCACTTCTATTCAAAGCTATGTGAATGGAATATGGAAAATTTCTTCATCATAACTGTGCCTACTCCCTCCACAACACCAGTTATTGCTTCTTTGCCAGTTTGGCTGACTGGCTAGCTAGTCCTTTATTGTAGTGTAGCCAAGGAAATGAAAGTAACTGTGGAAGGATATTTAACTTTTTTTTTTTTTGTCTGTAGCCCTTGCATCTCCACTTATTTTAAGCTTTAAAATCTGTACAAAGTGTAGATTTGAAAGTTTCTTTTCTGACTTCAACTGCTCAGAGCTTTTCATCCCTTGGGTTTAATTCTTTCTTACAAGGCAGCTCCCTCCCTCTTTTTGTTGTTTCTTTTTTAACACACACACACCCATCCACCCACACACCCATCCACCCCCACACTATACACATTTCTTTTTAACCATGTTAATGCATGAAAGAAAATACACGCAAGTGTAAAGGAAATTCTCACAGCTGGTTTTCTTTGCTTTGATCTCAGTGAGGATTTGGATACTAAAAATAGGATTTATCTGAGTTTCAAGAACAAAAAGCTGAGTCTGGGGTCAGAGTTTGCCTTTCTTGCCTTCAAATTCTCAGTATTCACAGAAACACAGAATAATTGAAGCTGGAAGGGACTTCTGCAGACTGCCTGGTCTAAATCCCCTGCACAAAATAGAATCCACTAGAAAGGGCTGCTCTGGATCTTGTCCAGTTAGGTTTTGAATATCTCCAAGGATGGAGAGTCCCCAAGTGGTATTTAAGCATTCTCACAGTAAAATAGTTTTTTCTTATGTTTAAATGGAATTTCCTGTCCTTCCTTTTGTGACCATTGCCTTTGCCATTGTCTTTTTTCAACCCTGTCTGAGCATTACCAAGCCTGCTGTGGTCTATGCAAATAACCTCCCAGCTCCCACATAAGTCAATAAGGATCCAAATGTAGGTGGTGGCACATCAGTTTCCTAAGGAGATCTGTTTTGTTGGCACATGGAGTTGGGTAAAAGGAATCCTAGGTGCCCCTCTTCAATTTTAAAATGTGTGTGTAGCTATTTTAGTTTTCCAAAGCCAGCTGTTGCTGCGTGTGCTGGTTGTTGGCAGTACAACTCTACTAGTCAGAGCACTCACTCAGAAAGTTTCAGCCCTGTGTTCAACCCAAACCCTTTTCTCAAGAGACAATCCTGACTTTAGCTTATAAAGCTGAGTGAGGATGTTACTCTATTTTTCCTAGTGCAGAAATTGTTGCTCTTGGGCATTTACACAGGGACACGAAGCCAGAAATACAGCATGTGTGAGGAAGCATGGTGGTTCAACCTGTAACACTGTGGTAGGAAGAGGGTCCTAAATTCCTGACTGATAGCTGGAACTGGTTTTGATTTCCTACTCCAGTGACTAATAACAAGTTTCAAGACCAGAGACCTGGGTTCAATGATTAGGCTGCAAAATCATTGTGCAGTGAGTGAGAATCCAGAATGAAGGGCTCATACAGAGAATGTGTATCAGGTAGTTATGGGAGGGAACAATTTCAGCCAGAATTTCAGCCACAGCAAACAATGCAAGACTATCAGTATGTTTTTTCGAGTAGACAAGCATCAGTGGCAGCAGCACAGTTACTTGTTTTTCCTTTAAGAAGCAGAAGAGGTATTACTGAGACTAATAACTAGGCCTGAAACTAACAAACTATCAAGATTTTAGCATTCTTGAAGGGTATGTGTACTGTATAAGCATCTTGACAGATCACCTACTCCATCATGATCTGCTATAAATCCTGGTGTTACTCTGATCATCACCAGGGTGCTTGATTATAGGATAAAGGACTGCTGTGTCAAGAACACCTGGTCAAGAGCACCTTGAATTCCTTCCTGCCTCCCCAATGGGTTAAGTGTAGCTCACATCACATCAGATGCATGGGACAGGATTTTGTCTCCTCTGAGAGCTGGGATTTTCAAAGGTGTTTTTTGGGATCTAAGAGCATAAATTTTGCAAATTTCCTAAAGGGATCTCCATTCATAAATGCTGGAATCTGTAGGAAATAGGTCTTTGAAGTATTTTTTCCTCCTGATTTAGAATGTTAAGTTCTAGTATCTAGACACTGGTTTCCTTAGTGATTTGAACACTGCTAATACCATCTGCTTGTCTTTCCAACAAATTGTCACTCAGAGTAAACTCCAACTTTAACTAGTGAAGACAAATTACTGCAAAGTTGCCCTTCTCAAGCTTGGGTAAGAGTAATTAGTAATTAAGACAATCTCCTCCTAAACAATTTATCATGCAAACTTTTAGCAATAGAAATAACTTTCTTTACAAGTCATACCTCACCAACATCCACAATTTTTTCATGCAATTAAAATAATTATCAAACTATACACATTTTTTTCTTAGAGTAAGATCCTGTTTGTGTACTGATCTCTGTTACATTCATTTTGCTTCTCTTCTATTAATTTGACCTATTCAGTGATCTGCTAAGCACCAGCTATTTAAGAAGTTGTGTATGTGAGTGAGAGACAGTAACTGTGTCCACATGGAATACGAACCGTTGCCTTGCTGGAAAGGGTTGTTTACAGTAAGGTTCTTTTAAACCTCATCAGGACTATGAGCTGACAAAAGATAAGAATGTTACAAATTTACTAGACTTGTAGTACTCCTAGGTATGGAAATCACCTTTCAGGAAGAGCAATATAAAGAGTCAGCTTCTTTCTGAAAGAGACAAAATCTGAGGGGCCTCTGCCTCAAAGTCATGGGGAAAAGTGGAGTACAAACTATGCCCAAAGAGTAGAAATTGGCTGAAATGGAGTGTTGCCTCAGGGAAGGTGAAGTAGAAGGAATAAGCAAAAACTCAGAGAAAAAGGAGCAATTAGCCAAGAATTAGCAGAATAAACATTAAGGAAAATGAGGTATTGAAGTGATCACCTTGTAGTTGACATCTTAATGTACTATAGAAGCATGGAATTATCAAGGTTGGAAGAAACCTTTAAGAACATGAAGTTTAATTGCAAACCCAGGACTATCACTGTAACCTCTAAACCACTAAGCCATATCACCCAGCACCAGATGCAGATGCCTCTATAGTGACCACTAGTTACTATAGTAATTTCTGAAATGATTATATGACAATATTCAAAGCACATCACAAATAAGAAAAAAAACAGTTTTGGGCGTATTTGTTTATAGACAGCTATAGCCATATTTATATGCATGCTTTAAATAAATGGGAAATGTTTATGCATTTAAATCCAAATTTTTATGAGTTTAAAAGCTTAGGTTACAAGCTCAGCAAAAATGTGAGGCAAGAGCTGCTGCTCATGGTGCAATAGCTTCTGACATCCCTTGCTATTCACAAGACCAGGCTACTTGTAGCACTTTGGGCTGTGTGGTGACGTGGTTCAGTAAGGACCTCTGTAAGTGTATTACGGTTGCTCAGGGAAGGCAAAGCCACAAAATACCAACATGCACTGACTGCTGGACTCAGTAGGGGCTTTGGCAGCTCAGCTCTGTAACCAACCCACACAGCCCTGCACTGGAGGAGAGGCCAAAGAAGGGCAAATCCCAGTGAGGTCAGGGAATAATGTAATATAAAGGAAGCTGAACTTGGATATCAGGTAAACTGGACAGTAACCTTGGTTTTAGTTACAGACAGCTGGATCAGTGAATCATCAGTTTCCAAAACTAATAACAAAGAGCAGTGCCTTTGTGACCAGCCATACCCACACTGGGGGATGGGGGTGGTGGGGCGGTGCACAGGTAGCTTGGCACAAAATAAAGCATAAAAATTGGACAAATTATACATTTTGAAGAGAGCAACAGGCTTGATCTGGCTTTCATCCATTTATTCTTTCTTAGTGACTGGGGATGCCGTGTCAAGACAGTGAGCATATGGGGACCACTAATGAGAATCAAACTACAACAAAGATTTAACTACAGCTGAACATTGCAACTGCTATATTAAGCTTGTGCTGTGATTTCAAATGATTTTTGTATCACTCTGCTAAATTGAACTGCCATGTAATGCCAACTATACCAAATAAGTAAATTTGATATTAAACATTAAACACTCCTCATGTGGAATATCTAAAGGCAGCCAGTCAGAGCATTGGGATCTGACAAGCTACCAAGAAGTAAATTTTGCATCTATAAGGTGTAGGATCTTTTGAGTCCTGCTGATGTCTGAACTGAGGAGAAGCTGTGATCTGGGAGCTGCTGCTAATTGTCAGGGATGTAAAATACTTTGCATCTGCTAAAAGCAATGACTATTTAGCTATTATGCTCTTTGGAACTTGCATTCCATATGAAGCTTCCAAAGAAGTGGTGAACCTATTCTGAATAGGAAACAGCAGTATTGCAATAGAGGACCACAATTCACAGCTTGAAAAAAGAAAGAACATATATTAAAGCACCCTTTACTGTAACAAATTAAGGACTCATGTTCAAATGCATCTGCATCTTACTGGGATTAGAAATGCCAGTGTCCTCTAAATTCTTCATAATAGTTAACATATGTTTATGCAGGGACTGCTTTCCTCAGATTCAATGGGAAACTTCTCCAGAACACTGACAATCACAGAGGATAAATAATGTGAACAATGTCCCAGTGAGAAGTCTGTGACTACCAGAGCTGTTCCAACTGGCCAATAATGACAAGAAGTATAATTTTCTTATTGTTTTGGATAATTCCCTAAGTAAAATTGTGTGTCTTTTACACAATCTTTAAAGATTTTGAAGAAAAAAATTCTGCAGTCAAAACAAACAGGAAAATACCAGATGTGGATGCCAGGTGACCTGCACAGATGAAACAATATTTGAGAGTAGGTCCTCATAATGCTGCCAGATGGTGGGACAGGCTTAGATTCTGTGATTGTATGTCCTTTGCCTGTCTGCTGAAAAAGACAAAGAGCAATTACTTACCTTCTTTCTAGTAAATAGAGTTCACACAGCCTTGTCCATATATATTCTGCAGCTTTTGCCACAGTTATCGGCAGAAGGTCCTGAGCTGTTCAGTAAGTGGAACAGCTGTATCAAATTCAAACTAAAAAGTCAAGCTAAAATTGTTTATAGTCTGTCTGTATGCAGAGATATCGCCAGGATATCTGCATGCATGTACACACAGAATACAGTTCCATAATCTCTCCTCCTTATGGGAGTACTCATGAAAAGCAGAAGTTGTTTTTACTTTGCTAAAATGCATGGTGAAGTGCCTTGTGACATCTGAGAGAGCTGTTTTGGAGCACACATTCATGTAAGGTGGTACATACATCAGCTGAAATTGCCTGGTCCTTAAATAGGTCCATAAAGACAGCAGAGAATGGAAAAAAATTCACAAAAATTACAATGACATCTGAAATGTACAGAGAAACAATTTCTACACAGATTTGTGGTTTGGGGAAGACAAAACATGTGGGAATTGCTTACTTTTAAATGACAACATTTCTTAAAAAACCACCCAGACCTTTAGAATTGTATGAAGAAGGTTAGATTATGCTGCACGTGTGAACATTATGGAAGACAGAGTATGGTGGAGAAATAGTGCTAAAAGACCACCTAATTTTTACTCTGTTTTTTTATCAATGACTGCAGTAAATGCTGCTAAGCAAATTTTCCTTTAAAATGCAATATGGGATTGAATGTCCTATCTCCCCTCCATGTTTATTCCCCCTTGCACCTACCTCTAAAAATTTGGAATAGATCAGAAAAACCTGATACAGCAGCAGAGAAAGATAAAATACATCAGTTTAACAGTGGACACAAGTGACAAATCACTTCACACAGGGCCATGGTTGTGAATTCAAGGAACTCTTGTGGAAGAGAAATACTTACCTAATAAACGAGAAGATAGGTAGAAACCACAGAGTATCTACCTATTGAAAATATGCAGCTTCTGAGAAGAGTTCAGATGGTTTCCTAGAAAGGGGTAGCTAAGGATACAAATCTCTCAGGATTGATTGACATCTTTTAAAATGTCTGTCAAACTGATTTTGTTAGCAGGTATGATGGATTATAACAAGTAGTGGTAACCTAAGATATTTTCTCAGGTAGTTTTGGTACTAATAATCTACTATACTCACTAATGCTATATAACTTTCTGTTTCTTGCTGTGTGTCTGAAAGCTTCTGATAAAAAAATAACAACAACACAACACACCTTTAGCACTGATAACAGAACTATTTTGTTTAGGCTGAGTTGCATAAATACTCAAAAAGTAAGACACTGTCTGTTACGTATGGCATCTGTTTTTGAGATCATGCAGGGAAGGATCTCCTGATTTTTCCAGAGTTCTATATGAATCATGTAGGTGGCTAAGTGTCCTGGTTCCAGCCAAGACAGGGTTAATTTTTGCAGTAGTCAGGAGGGGACAGAGTCTAGGACATGGAATTTATTCTAGAATGCCTCTGTCATTTTCTGGGTGTGGGGAGAGTATTTTATTATTAATACTGCTGCTGTTATTGGTGGTTTTCTTATCTCATTGCTGTTCACAGTAATTTGTTTTTCTCTCAACCTGTGATCTTTGCCTTTTGTGCCCCCAGTTCTCCTCTTCAGCCCTCCACTGGGAGGAAGGGAAGGGGGAGTGAGTGATACTCTGATATCGTCAAATAGTCTGATGGCATTGATATCATTAACACTGAGCTAAAGGCAGACCCAGTAGTTTGTTCTAAACAGGCTGTGCCCTTGCTTTCAGAACTTGCTTCCTTCAAAAGCAGAGGTGCTTTGGTGAATCAGAATTGCTGCTGGTGGGTCTGCTTTTGAAGAGCTGAAAAAGTAAATATTCATAAAGAATGTCATATTTGACCATACTTCCACAATCAAACTGTGAATTTTCACATGTGTTAGAGCAATTATTATTTGCTTGTAACTTCTAAAACACGATATCAAAAAAGTAAAAATGGAAGTTCTGAAGTACTTGGCCAACACTGTTTTGCTTGTTACTGTTTGAAAGTATTAAATACTAACATATTAAGTATCCTCATCTTACCAATATTGTATCACTTAGCCTATACAGAGGCTATGAATTTTTGAGCTCTTGAGATTGCCTTTCATTCTGGTTGAATTATGCTCAAAAAATATTATTTGCTGCTTAGTGATATATCATGGGTACAATACATGGTCAAATAATTTGTTTGCTTACTAAAAGGTAAAAAAAAAAGTTATTTATTCTCAATTTCTACTATTATATATAAATTAATTTTGATGCAACATAATTAAATAAAAAAAGTTCTTGTGACTTTGAAATAATGTAAATTCTTAGTTTTTATAAAAAAGGCTCTTTCTTCACACTGTAATGGACATGGTGTCCATAAACACCTTTCAGGCATCCTTTTCAAAGTTTCCTTTATTTGATCTCGATGGTAGAATCTATAATACCATAAGTATTTCTTTTTTATAGCAAAGGACTAGCTGGATTGTGTGACTGTTGTCAAAAACCTCTAAATAGCATAAAAGGTATTAGAATATTTTCTTACTGATCATTTAAATTGTTAGCAAAAATGAGTAGTAGATGGTACAAAAGGATTGTATTACTGCATGATGGCTAGTACTGTGTAAATTGATTCAGTAGGTGTAATATTCTGACCATGCTGTTGTCAGCAGAACAGTACTGTCAGGAACAAAGTATGCAAAGAGGATTTACCTATGCCAGTACAGGTAGTAGCACTGCATCTCATGGGAGAGAGGTGACTTGTACAGTACCCCACTCCTTGCATTCTGTATGTTTGTTTTCAAATTATTCAAAACTAAATTGGAAAGGAACGAAAAATAAGGTGATGAATGTCACTAATGATTCTAAGCAGAGTGCAGACTGTGTTTGCCTATGAAGAGTTGCAGAGAGATGTCATGGTATAATAAGACTGATTATGAAAGAGCAGGTGAAATTCAAAGTGGGTAAGTGAAAAGGTGTAAGTCAGAAGTGTAATTTTTCATGTACAGTACTGTCTGCCTATGCAGCAACACCGAGCTGTGTTCCAAGGGTGAGGTGAATGCACAAAGCCCTCTGCATCAGGCAAGGGTAACCTGGCTGCACCAGCTGGATGAAAAAGCCTTTTCAAGTACACTCAATTTGGAGGGAACTGAAGAGGGGCTCTAAATACAGAGGTCAAATCATTCTCTTTGTGATAAAATGGGGACTGGTACTGAAGGATTCATAGCTATCTCTTACCTGAATTTTGCTCTGACTGCATTACTGTTGTCACACAGTCCAGCTTATACATTTAAAATGTACATACAGCTGTATATATGCAATAGTCTGGCATTTCTTCATACAATAAAGATATTTTTTATTCAATTCCTTGCAGAAATCAAATCTTCTTGAAGTTGTGTACAATGACAAGCAAACTGTTCCTTGCAGATTTAAAGGATATTTTACAACACTTATTTGATTTTTTTTTGACAGCTCACCTACACTGTCTTTAAAACATTTAACTTCTTAATTTCCAGCCTACCAGATTTTGACTTAAAGTAGTTAGATACAAAGCTCCTAAATGATCACAGTACAAACTGACAACACTTGCTGTTAGTCTCAGACCTGGCAAATGTTTCCAAACACACAAAACTGAAATACAGGAAACAAATTAGAAATAATCACATGAAGAGAAGCAAAAGTTGTACCGCTTAAGATGATACACAGTGGAACTGAGGTTCAGTGCTTCAGTCAGATCTCTTGCTTTGGCACACACCTAAAGAAACACTTTCAGAGCAAACTGGCAAGGGGAAGAAAAAAATCTTTTCAAAGCAAATAGACAAGTTAACAAAACAGAATGTTTTTTTCCTAAGATACTTGAAAAGATACCATGTACATTATCCTGCAGTGGTCATTGGAGTGGAGACTTACATGTAATAAATTCAGGAAGGTTCTACAAGAATAAAGGGCTTTGTATCTATATACTTATCTATAGATTGGAAAACATAGGGCTAACTCAAAGCATGGCAAAAGTAATGGCAAAATTCCCACTGATTTCAATAATCTTCTGTACTCAATTTCCTTCTTCCTAAGGTATCAGTTCACACCTCCCTCAGTGAAATTTATGTATGTATGTTGAACTTGATAGGTTTCTTTGTATAGTAGAGATGCAGTGAGCCAAAGGGATTTTGTCTCTCACAGAGCTTTCATCACACAAAAATGACACATTTTATTCTCCTTCATGGCAAAACATAGTACCAAAACATTTAATTAAAATCAGTTCTTGGATTGGTGAATCACTGTTCTGTCACAGAAAGTGTCTTCTAAAGAGTTCTCTCCTTACACAAGCTACTTTTTGTCAAGTGAAGAGATTAATTAAAATACAGCTGAATTAAATCTATACTTTCCTGAAATCATCTATATAAGCCAATGTTATGCTAGTATGTTATATTTAGCACACTACAACAACTGGAAGGGGAGAGAATCTCTCTGTCAAGATTCAATCCATACAGTAACAATATATGAGTTATTTAATTAAAGCCATCTGCATTCTGTAGCAGATGAACAAGGAATATATGTTATATGACTGATGAGTTTGCTATGTCCTTTGATGACCTCTCAGCAAGTAATGAAGCATAACTGCTCATGCTTAGCACGGTCACAGACTACACTTTCCTTGTTTGTGTGTCAGTATCACCGTAATACTTTGTCTGGAGCCTGCTGCTCTTCAACTAGGTGAAGGATTGTGCTTGATTCTGCCAACTACACAACTAAATAAGCACATTACTACTGCTTTCTACAAATCCTCTCTCTTTATCAAGTATTCTAACGTGGAATTTCGCTCAGAGCTTACTAACAGGAAGAATTAATGTTTCTGTAGAGAACATGTTTATGGTAAAACAATATTAACAAAGTATGTGTGAAGACTGGCTAATGCAGAAGCTTTTTCGTGTAGCTGTCATGCCATACTTCATGGCAAAAGTAGGTTTAAATTCTGCACCTGCCTTTGGGAAGAAAAGGCTTCCCTTATCACTCATGAAGGTGACTGAATGACTGTACATACATATTTGCTTTTATAATTTTTTCATCTTCAAGATTCAATGATTGAAAACAATTGCCTCCATCACTAGATAGCCACACCGGTTAAATAAATAGCACTCGGAATCATTACATATACTTAGAGGCAGGGCCACTGCAGAGATTGCTTTTTAGTTAATTAATATTTTCTGAAAAGAGTTTCATCAAGTGTAAAAGTGCCATTTATTTTCATAATTGTCTGTAAACTACTGTGCATAGACTAAACTGGCTGGACACAGGATGCCATTTATAAAGAAACCTCTCCCTGTTGATTTGAGATTTCTTTGTAACAAAAACTGATTTACAGACAGCTTCATCAGTAGTCTCTACAAAAGCCTAAAATGAAAGATCTCCACACTAAAGATCAATTTCTACTGATGGTATTGATGGTGAATAACTATTATTTTAGAAATTTTTGCAATTTAAATGAGACCACTGATAGAAATAGTACACACCGTGCAAAACAGTGTGTCCAGTAATTGAAAATGCGTGAAATTAATAATTTTGAGCTTGGTTCCTCTGTAAGTTCCTCTGAAACTTTGCCAAAACAGTTTTAACAGTTTTGGATTTTGACCACTTACATCTTTACTACTTAAGGGGAAAAAAAAGGAAAAGGTTATGTTACACTTAAATTCAAAATTACTTTCTTTGTATACATACCTCATTTCCATAAACAGAGAGAAATTACTATGTGAAAAAGCATTCCATGTGGTAAAAGTCTGGTGTTTGGAAATACAAACCTTGGCAATGTGGGTTTCCAGTTTGTGGCCTCCTATATTGTAAACAATAACCATGGACTTGTGCTGAAGAAATATAACACATTAAGCATTAACAGGTAGTAGCCTAATGGCCCTGCAGCTTATTATACAGACCACCAAGAAAGTAAGAGTAGACTATACTTAAGCTAGGAATGAATTTAAAGTCAGGAGAAGGCAAATACTGCACGTGTTGGAGAAATAAAGCTGGAAATAAAAAAGTTTCTTTTTCTCAAGATCTGAGTAACGTTGCTTGCCATGAGCTATCCGGGAAAGGCTCCTCATCCCTCCCAGCCGTGCCAAGCGTCGCAGCTGGCCCTGGATGCAGCAGCAAGTCTGTGCACTAGGCGGCGCTGCATAGCAAAACGATCGTTCCCTGACAAATAGAAAGAAATCAGTAGTGATTGTATCTCTCTGACATAAAATAAATCTAGAAATCATGCAAGTTAACTTTCAGACAAATATAATAACAGGCAAAACGAATGGTTAATTTTATTTGTGTATAGCTCGATCACTTAAAAGTTTCTCAAGGCAAAAAAGATGGAATCTAGTTAGCACTCTGAAAGACCTCCAAGGAAATAGCACATGAATTATTCTCCTAGTCAGGAGACTGAAATGCCTGAACATAAACAAACAACTGCAGCACCACCACCCCCCGCTGGAGATCTAATTATTCTGATTATACAGAAGATCAAAGCTTTGTTCATTCTGTTTAAAAACATCCCTTTGCATTCTTATAAGAATATTCACTGGTAACATCCCAGATAAATTCAAGTAGCTGCAACTAAACACCAGGGTTACAATTCAGAGTTGTTTGACCTACTCTAAAATGTACTCTCGATCTTTTCTAGGCAACACATGTTCAGTACATCCATTTGTCTGGAAGTTTCAGCTTCTAGCTTACCACTCCAAACTTGTTTCTATTCTGCAACTCACCTCTTTGAAATAAACAGCTGCTACCTGCCACTATTCAGCTCACCTTCAATTAGCTATCATCAAGTTTCTTAGCACTGAACTTCAAAACACTGTATCACTATTGAAGGAATGAGAGTGAATGAAGGCTTATTTAAAAACATAATTTCTCTTGTAATGGTCTCCAGCTTTGAGAGACTTGCAAAGATGCCTAGCAGACAATACAAAGAATAAATGACAGGCAGGGGTATCTATATAGTCCTACAAGACCTGTGGCAACACAGGAAAATTAATGAAACAAGTGTGTCAGCATTGTCATTAAAACTAATTTATAACTCATGGAAATCACATATGTACTGGGAAAAAGTGGACATCACCAGTTCGATTTCATTTTAAAGTGGAAGATGCAAGAATGGGTGTTGCTCATGATCTCTTTGTTGGGAACAGGCCCTGCAGAGTTATACACCAGTGAAAGCTTCTTTCTCATCTCCATGTTATTCTCTTCATTTATCCTATATAAATAATAGCTGGTTTTCTTAGAAAAATACATGTTTTACCTTGAGAAGTTTTCTGCTATTATTTCTTTGCAATTAAACTGATAAAACACTTCATAGGCTTCATATATGAATAACTGATTGAATTGGTTAAATTCTCAGTACAGACCTTTTCTTTCCTTGAAAGCTGATGTGCTGTAGAAATTCTGGGATCAGAGTAGCCATAATCTTGGTGAAAACAACCTCCTACACATCATTACTTTCAGGCTAAAGTTAACATATGCAAGTTATGTGTTTTATG
This sequence comes from Pseudopodoces humilis, assembly GCF_049639895.1. Lineage (NCBI taxonomy): Eukaryota > Metazoa > Chordata > Aves > Passeriformes > Paridae > Pseudopodoces > Pseudopodoces humilis. The sequence goes on from NC_142206.1 coordinate 47,012,150, forward strand.
CAAAAATACAAATTTATGAGTGGAAGACATTGAGGATCAAATTGAAAATCATAGGTTGCGATTAATCGAAGATTACAAATATGTATTTTCAAGGTGGAAATTTAAGTTTCATAACCGAAATCAGAGTGCAAGACTGATAGCTAGTGAGCTTGCTACTGGTACAAAAAAGAAACTGTGGTGTAGTCAGTGCTGTGGCAGGCTGAATTCACACTCAAAATACGCACAAAGACTTCTGACTACAGAATCACAGAAGGGCTGGAGTTGGAAGAGACTGCCGAAGGGCACCTGGTCCAACACCCCTGTTCAAGCAGGACCACTTTGAGTTTATTGCCCAGGACCATGCTAGGATGTCACATCCGACAGCAAGTGCATGTTTCCAGTTATATTTTTCATTGAAAAACCATGACAAGTATATGACTGATGATAAATTTTGAGATCACTCACTACCAGTCACATTTAATTAAATAATTCTGTTCAGTGCATTCCATCCTTCAGTTAAAAAATTTTGTAAATCACATACCACAGACTGGTTTGTGTGATAACTTCTCTCAACAGACTAAACAGATATTTAATAATACCCTTACTTCAATAAAGAACGTGCATATAAAAGAAAAGTCATTATCCTATGCCTAAGAAAATCTAATTTTTAAATGACATGTGGTCATCACCAAAATCAAAACAGTAGTCTACCTCTCAAATGTGAAATAATTTACAATAAGGTTACTAGCACAGAAAAACATACATTACATTTTAAATTTGCTACTGGTAATGCCTCTCTGATACCCAGATCCCCCTAAGAGTAAAGGCTATTGACTGTCTCCTTTCACCCCTTGGACTAGGAGTATTGCCTCAATGGCTTCAATCACTGAGCTGAAATTCACCTGCATTTCACATCTGACCCTGTGAAGACCAGCAGCAGCAGTTTAAAAATGTTGACAATCAGAGCTGCCTGCTGCCAATCTCGCCTCCTGGGGAGCTAACACATTTCATTTCACCTTGGAAACAATAAGATGTATGCTCACAGCCAGCTGAATGGAGGGGTCAGCAGCATCTGAAGCAGCCCTCACACATCTGCTTGCAATCATCTGCTCATACTGTTAATTGTTATGAGGTACGTTATTCCCTCTGAAGGATTTATGGCAGGTTTTGTGTACTCCAGGCCAGAGGTACAAAAGAACAAAATCTAAAGAGAATAACTAACACCCCTATTTTTTAAAGATATAATTTCTTTTAGAAGTATCCATATTTATCCTTCTATAGACAGTGAGTAAAGATCACAGCATCAGTCAGCTCTGAATGCTTAGCATTTTCTCTCTCTTACAGAACAGGGAGCCAAGTGTGGACAAGCAGGTTACTGTACCATAAACAGCTGTGCAGTAATACACTGCTGACGTGAGTACAGTTCTACCAGCTGGCCAAACACAAACCCATAGGAAAGCCTTACTCACAGGTGATGCCCTCCCAAGTTGCAAAGGAAAGAACTTCAAATACAGGGTAATAAAACCAGAAAATAATTGATCACCTGTGGCAAATATCCTGGAACAAAGTTCAAAATGAGGAAGTTCAACAGGTGGAAGCAGAAATTGAAGGAATAAAACCAGTAGTGACACTACTGCCCTGCATAGCCAATATATGCCCTGTACATATTAATGTAAATGTATACATACATACAAAAATAGATATTTATAAAACATCAGAACAGCCAAGTTCGTAAGTCAATGGGATTGCTTAAGTCACAACAGCAGTGAGTCTTCTACAGTTCCCACAACATACACATCAGAACATCTTAATATCTCTGTATTACAATGCTCAGCTCATAGAGTTAATAGTAATTGCAAGTAACACTCGCAAATATGTTACAGTATTATAAAAATATCAGCAAGTTCCAATGTGCCTAAGAACCAGACAAGCTCAGTGTGTTGGAGAAAATGAGACACCGTGGTGAAAACTACTGCCCCTAATTAATCTAAAAATGTCTGTGACATAGCCAGGAAAAGACTTTTGATCTCAGAATTTCAATTTCTGATATCAAACACTGATGCAAAGCACAACGGTAGTAAAAAGGTTTTTATGTATTACAGAACCTGTTGGCTGACTCTCTCAAAAATAAGATCATGTTGTCATTGTGATACCGGTATATTATCAGTGTAGGAGAACAATGCTTGCCAAACATAGTGTTGCAAAAGCAATGATAAGCCAATAAAACATGACAATTAAAATAAACAGTGGAAAGTTGTACTTAGTAAGGAAAACTGCCACTTAAAACAGCAGAAAAGACTATTTGAAGACTAAAATTAGAAATAAAAGAAACTTTTATATTAGAGAATTCTAATTCAAATGAAAGAAACCACTTAAGAGTAATCTTCTAAGTTTAGTTCTCACCAGAAAGTTAATCATGAAAAAACCCCAACAGTCACTGGGAAATATAAAGAAGGTCATAGCCCATATTGCCAAATCAATTTCTTAGTCTCAAGGAAGCTGAGAGAGCTTTCCAAATACTTACTGTAAATAGCACACTCCTTCCCTATCACAGAAATCTAAAGGTTAGTGGTGTCCCCAAGTCTAATCTCTATAAGTTTCCATAAAATAGTTCTGTCTGACTTCGTATTTTCTAAATTTCTTGCTATTACTGGGTGCCCTTTTTTGCATTCCCGAGACCTGAACTGCTTAGCAGCAGCAGAAGTGCCACTTCAGAATAATATATGCTTCTCCCCCAAATCTAATCTAAAGGATCTGATGCTGAAAGAAAAAAGGGTTGTATAAGTTGATATTTGTGATAAGGAGTTCTTATATTGCTGCAGGTTTTTAAGAAGTGCAGATTTGTTCACTGTGAAATGGGTCATGACCACCAAGCATATTTTATAGAATCAAATACAAACGTGTAATTGGTAATTCTCACTGTTGTGTGCTTCTTTAGGACCAGTGGTCTAACAAAAGTTGACCACTCATGGTCAATCCATCAGCATCCAGCCGTGCACTCTATTCACTAAACATGGATGACATCTGGAAAATTAAAGACATCTGTGTTTTAAGAAGGATTTGGCTTTCTCTCTACATATTTTTTCATCATACTTGACCCTGCAGTAAAACTGGCAGCAAAGCTCATTTTGCAAACATGGAACACAGGATCACTGTAGACTCAACCAAATGAGAAAACAAACGTTAAGGAGATACATTTCTCTTCAAATACACTTAGCTCCAGAATTAGCAGAGGCAACATGGGAAGTGCTTGGCTTAGTACATCCATTTAAAAAGGAATTTTTTTGAAAGTTCATTCAAGTGCTAATAAGTGTTTCTCAGCTAATGCTGGAATCATCATTAGATGGGGGAGAGAAAACTTTCAGAATGTCCTAGGTGAACTTTATCAGCCCAGTTATGTTCCATCCATTCTATAATTCTGTGTTAAATTAAAAGATTTTTTTTTGCAGTGAAGTATTTGAAATTTATGAACCTTCAAACTGTTTTTGGAAACATTAGGAAATGGCAGATTGCTGTTACCTCTTATCTTAGATTCTAAGTTCTCTGGGAGAGGTATTGCTGTGTGTGTCTTTAGCTGAAACTTGGCAGAAGAAGAGGCCTGCTCCCTGCCTGGCCCTCATCTGTGACCACTGGGTCAGTTAAGGGAAAATTTGCCATTGGCTTCAATGGACAATAAATAAGACTCCTCAGTGATATGGAATATGGTCCTTAGGGAGTAATATCTGAAAAGAGGGTCTCAACAGGTTCTAAGCGTCTATTTCAAGGATAAAAATAATTTAAAGTGTCTCTCTTGTCAGTCTGGATGCTAGAAAGATGGAAAAGTCAACCCAGAATCCATCTGTTTTGCACATGTGTATTTGAATTGTTGGAAGCACAGGGCCATCAGTCTTCCTTTTCAAGTAACATGGAAACTCATTTTTTTTCAGCAAACGAAATGGCACAACTAAGACGTATTTCTAAACTGTACTTTTCTTGGACATATAAATTAAAATTAATACGATCCTGACTGTACATTTTGTGACCTTAAATGGAGAGAATTCCTTTTCAAGGAAGATCATGAATTAATTCTGCCAAGTAGTATTAGAAATGGGATGGAAAGCAAGACACTGGCTTAAAAGCCTTCCTGGACAATGGGGTAAATGGGAACTAGCCTAATGTAGTCTCTCTGTGTATCTTCTTTAGGTAAGAGAAGGTGGGCTGGCAAAGAGAAATATTTCCCAATTGATGTGTGTTCTGAGGTAGGTCCAGAACAGTGATTAAATCTGGGTGTTTCCAGCTCATCAGGCAAATGCATCAGATGGCTCCTTACCAAAGACTCTGTGGACACCATAACTCCAGTTCTGTGCATTATAAATCAAAAGAGACTCCTTATTGATACCCTCTGCAATGAGGAACGAAGCAGGTTCTCTCACCTGACTGAAGGCAGCAACATCTGCTGAAATTGCCAAACTAATTTTAGAAGGCCTAATTACCTTTGAATCATCTATAAGAGGATATAGGGCTACTTACTCACCTATAGGAATTGCTTTTGTTGGTCGACGACTCCCTGATAGCGGTTGTTTCTGCTTGCAACTGTGGCAGTCCCTAGAGCGGTGTCAGTACTATGCAATGCCATTGTGCATTGTCAGACTGGAGCTAACAAGCACTTGTTAAGCCCAAAGAGCCCAGTGCTGCTCAGCACCACTGTGAGGGGGCACAGGACCCCTGAAGGAGCGGAGATGGGTTTGGCAGCCCTGATGCATGCAGCACTCTGTGGGCCACCCTGGTCCTGCCGCCTCAGACCATCCCCAGCCGCTCCTGGCTTCCAATGCGGCTCTGGCCCCTTGCTCAATTTAACAGATAATGGTGTTAGAATAAATCAAACTCATCAATCTTAGTGTTTATTTCCCCCCTAAAAGAAAAGAACAGCCGAGGAGCTTGGGAACAACCTGTGAACTGGCTCCGGAGCATGTCGATGTGCGAGCCTGGATGGAGCCGGAGCTGAGAAAGCAGCGGGGGTGGGTGGGTTTGTACTTCGAACTAACCACAACAGGGCGGGGGAACTCAATCTGTCCTCAAACCTCCCGATTTATCCGAGGCCTAACACGCGGTTTCCCGACAGTTCTCCACAGCAGCCACTGTGTGGCAGGAGAGATCAAGAGGATAGTTTATTTTCTGCGGCGGGCAGCCCTGGAGGTGGGCAGAGCGCGGCCGCCGGCGTGGGACGGGCGCCATCTTGTCTCCCTACGGGCGGCGTGGGGACCCGGGGGTCGGGCACCGGCATCGGCGGGGAGATAGCCAAGGCCCGCGGCCGGGTGTGCCGCTGTCTGCTGGTGGTTAACATTAGTGGGACGAAAGGACCCGGGAGCAGGCAGCTCGAAGCTGAGTTGAGCAGGGGTAGAGGCACGGACTGGCACTGCCGAGGGCGGCGGCCCCGGCCTCGCTGCCCGCCCCTCACAGAGCGGGGGGTGCGGCGGAGTCGTGCCCGGGGCAGCTCCGCAGGGGCGGCTGCGGGATGCGGCTGCGGGTCCGGGCCAAGCTGGTTCTGAGCAGGAACTGCCGGGATGCACAGGACAGCTGAATATAAAATTAATCTTCTCAACAGAAGATAATAAATAAAACTCCAGGGAGTTCCTCTTTGGCACAGGGAGAAAAATTAAATGGCTTTCCCCTTCTTAAAATCCAGCAGGCTAGGGATTCGTATTCGTAGCAAATAATAGATTTCCTGAAAAACATGCTTGCAGAACATAGTAATTATTAACAGTCATATGCCACTTAATAAGAAATGTTTTCTGGATACCCGTAAACAATACAGAAAAGGACTATGCATGTTGTTGCTGCAAAACTGGGACAAAACTGTAGTTGTGAAGTCACATTTTCATTTAAAAGTTGATTTTCCAGGTAATGCATAAAAAGACATAAAAATAAACTCTTGTTTTGGGTTGACTAAAATGTTTTCCCAAACCAGAATTATTTTGCATTTGTTTAGTTTGGCAACTGAAGTGAGAAGCTAGTATGTCATTATCCACACACAACAGCAGGAAAGACATCTGAAGGACAGACAGGATTTTAATTAGCTGCACTTCGGTATTTAAGATTGACGCTGAAAGGAGTTATAGTCACAGTATATATGACTTGGCCTGGTGTTTAAGTAGAAAATGTTTTCTCTTGTTTTTTGTAATGTTAATTTTGAATTAGATACTAAAAGCTTCAGGAGTGAGTCAGTGTCTCTTTGAATTAATCATACATATAGGGGAAAGATGGCACCAGCTCAGTGTGCTTGTAGGCAACACATGTAAACACAGAATTGGGTAATACAAAATAAAAGAGAAAAATGATTGTTTATGATGTAGTGTGTGTAATAAGCTACAGTCTCAGCCATTTGCTTTAGTATTGACATACTAAAAGACAAAATCATGCCAAAACCATCCAAACCTACAACACTTAAAAGGAGTCATTGTGCCAAAACACACTTGAGGTGATACCAGACTGTGTTTAGACAACGGTGTTGAACATTACCATGGAAACAATTGATGTTGAAATCCAAGACTACAAAAAAGCAAAAGCACAAAAACACCCGTATGGATTTGCAAAAGTTTCAAGAAACATGATCCAGATTTTCAGCAATTGTTTTTTTTTATATAAACCCATGAAAATTAAAAAAAAAATAAAGAATGCAAATACAATTATTCCTTCCTTATTTGCTTGTGTGGGAAATGATTAGGAATTCTGTAATGGATCTTTGCCTTATACCTTGTTTGGAGAGGACATATGTCTTGCAAACCAGTGCAACATTTCAATGGCCAAAATGTTTGTCTCCTGTTTCTCCTGGCAGTCTTACCAGAGCTATGATATTAGTTATGAAAGACAATATGCAGATAGCCTGGCTTTTATGAAACATGTATAATGTGTGTCCATGAATGTGGGCATTAATCTCAGTGGGGCTGTTTGCTAAAAACTGAGCTGGCCTGCATAAGACTCTTAAGACCCTCACTTCTACAAGCAACACCTTTGCACTTGTTACAGGTTAAACAGGTTTGCAACTAAACAGGAAAGAACTGTGAGGAAGTTTAATGTTGATCAACTGAAGACACTGTTGCTGCAAGAAATTACTATGACAAGACTGATCCTACTTCCTGAACACCTGATTATCTGTCTAAACTTGAAGAGAGAGCTTTGGGTGTACATGGAATGAGGAAGCAGAATCCACATCAGAAATGGCCAAATGGAACAAACAGAAGTTCCTAGAGTAAGGAAAAAAATCTAAAAGTGATTCAAATTTGCTAAATTCACAATGAGCTATTAATGATCTTTATACATAGGCCTCTTAAATTGGTGGTCTTTTGAGACTGGATTTCATTATGCACTGCAAAGTAAAAAACAGAGAAGCACTTAATAAACAGGCATTAGTCTATACCAAATTTCTGCTTGTCTATTCAGTTACAGGTTGATTTTGAAGCTGTAGAATTTGACAGTGAATCTAAATTTTTCCAGGTACCCTGCCTTCCCAAGTCAATGTGGCAGTTCATCAGCCTAAAGCATGATACCAGCTTGGTATGCTATTCACTTGTCAAGAGGTTGAAGGAAAAACTGTTCATTCCATCATATCTGGATGTCCAAATGTCTCCACTATTAGCTGGTAAAGCTTTGATTTGGGGACATAGAAGAAAAAGCCTTTCAGTGCTCTAATGGTCCCATGCCAAAAAATGTGCAAGAATGATAATTATATTGGGAATTGTTTCCTTCTCAAGAGGCTGGAATATCCCCAAATGGAGCATGTTCTTTGGCAAATACCTTCAGGATCAGCATTTGTATTGTGACCTCATTCACCTGAGGGTGTTACAAAATGTATCTTAATGTTATTATATTACGCATTTATTATCTATTGTATCATATTATGCTATATTATCTTATATTTATTATATTACATTGAGTATATTTATTAGTATATATTTATTTTATGATATTATTTTAGTGTTATTATATTTAATAAAGTGATAAGATTGATGGAAATCTTGGTTGGGGTTTGACTCTTTCATTTGCCAAATGATCCAGGACTTGCTATCCTGAGGCATAGGTTTGCATCCAATGCCTGACATGGGCTGATGATTTCTCTAGACTTAGAATCCTATACCACCTGGGGAAGGGGTTACTGGTTTTCTAGTCCCATCATCTCCTGCCTTGCCTCTGTTTCATCTTCAGAATCTGTCTTTGCCAGCTGCTCTATGCGAGCAGAACCTGGAAATTTCTGGCTCCATGCAGTACTAATGGCCCCTTTGTATGTTTTTCTGATGAGCACAAGTTTGTATTTTAAACAGAATGATTGACTTAGTCATAAACCTCCCACATCAGTGTGTTGATAGAACCTTAATCCTTTTCCATGTTTACAGGTCACGACAGTACATTACCAGGCAGACTCCAAGCCCTACGATGTGCTCGGTCTTCATACCACTCTATGTATGACTTATCTGAGCACTCTCCTGGGAGCACTTCTTTGCAGACTCATGTCTATAAGAAAAAGCACTGAGCATAGACCCACACTAGCCTTATTTTGAAGTTATTTTGAAGGCATGTGTGCTTTTTTTCATTTGGGAGCTGTGTAGATACGTCCACAATTACCATAGAGAAATAGTCTCACTGCAATGACCTATTTCACTGCCTAGGCAAAAGGCATTGATGGTTCACATGGAAACTGTATGTGTTCTGGTGATGTCACAAAAGGGAGAAAGACTAAAAAAGTCACAAGGGAACCTCAGAAACCTCAAGGATCTCTGTCAGCTCTGCACCTCATCTGACCTCCAAGGAAAATGTTTCATGAAGGCAGGCCCAAGTCTTCATCTGGGCCAATAGGTTTTCAGGGACCTTGCAGCACCCAGTGTAGGACCTGGTGATTCCACTACATTTGCACCGTGAAATGTAAATTTCACTACTCAGAACTTTTTATGTGCCACATTACAAGAGCAGCAAACCCAGGGCCATTACGGTAGAGTTATACAAGATTCTATTTGTCTCTTAAGTGCAGTTAAGGTTAGCAATTCTGTTAAGTATCCAAACACCAGCATGTACATATAAAATAAAAGAAATACTAAAATTGTTGGAGAGATGGGCAAGAACCATAATTTCTTTTCCTATATACAGTACTCATTGCCTAAATATATAGCAAAAGTTAATATTTTAGAAAGCAATTAAGCATTGACTAGGCATGGGAAATCTTCCTTAAACAGATGTCCTGTAAGGAATTACAGCATTTATCAGCCTACTGATGATACCATTTATTGTAAGTCTGCTCTTTCAAAGTGAAACCATATGTTGAATGGGAAAGAGTAGAAGCCTAATGTAAGATAAGACTGTTTATTAAGCTGTGCTGATGGATATTTTGTGGATGAACTTTCTTTACAATATAGTTTAGGGTTATATAAATTCTAATTGGTATATGCAAACAAATGTGCAGACACTGGGTATAACATGATTTAAGTTAGCTGTCAGATGACACTTCTGGAAGATAGTGGGACCAGTACTACCAGTGCCAAATTCCCACAACATTGAAACCTTGTACAGTTCTCATGTTCCAGTGTGTGAATAATGTTAGTTTCAAAGGAGCAAAGAGAAAGACAAGTTGATAGTAACTTTTATTCCATTGGTCTTGGAAATTTTATGTTGCAGGAAAAGGTGTAGAATCTTGGAATACAAGATACACATTTCCAGCTATCCCCTAACAGCTAGAGTCTAAAAAATGTCATCCTGCTGGTTCCTTGGAGCTGTACCTGAGGGTTCAGGTTTGGCTTGTGACTATGTCTGTCAGTCTCCTGTTGTGTTGATTTCCTGCAGTGATTCCTTGGAGTTGCAGTCTCCTTACATAGAGCAACTCCTAATAGAGGACAATGAGTCATTTGAGCTACAGCTCCCATAGGAAGATAAGGGAGTCTTTCCAAAGTGAGGCTTTTCAGTTTTTGACTAAGAGACTATTTCTGAGTATTTAATTAGTTAATTTAAAAGAAAACAATTTTTTCTCCAGAAATCAGTCTTTTTGTTTAAAAATGTGCATTTAATAAAGATCTAATTTTCCGCAAAAGCTATTTCAACCAATGCTGGAAATTAGTCCCTGACAAAACTACTTGAAAGTGGATTTCATAATGTAGAATAAAATTCAGACAATTTTTTCCAGATGACTTTAGAATGATGTTGTTATTACTCCTAAACTAAAAATGATAAATGAAAGAAACTTGTAATTAAGGTTAATGAAAAAGTAGCACATAAACAATAAGAAAAATGCATCATTTGAGCATGAAAATTAATTCCATCTCCTGCTTTAACTTGATAATTATGAAAAAAACTGTTTCTTTGGTTTGCTTTACTCTGAAGCATCTTAAAGCAGCCAGAGCACACTGAAAAATCAAATAGTCTTCAGAAATAGTTGATATTGCCAGAGTAGCACAAGTGTCTAGCCAAGCTCAGCTCTATTGACTGTGTGTCAGCTGCCTGATATCTTTTGCGCTTCTCTGTTTTTCTGGGGGCCTTAATCTAGACAAAACGATCTTGTGGTCCTTCTGCCAGTTTCTTCTACAGTTCCTTCTGCAGATTCCTCTGTAGATACACACAAATCAGATGCATGAACTTTCACAGAGATGCTCACATCATCTTCTACTACCCCATAGTCATTTGGGCATGGCTTATTCTTAAGTCTTCTGCTTCTCTCTTATTCCATCTTTGTGGAATATACCTAAGGCAATGAATAGTCTATCAAGAAAATAAATAAAATTAATGAGGATTCTGTCATTTCTTATTAACAGACATATTCTCCTTAGGAAAAGACCAGTAATAGAAATTACTGAAAGTAAGTCAATTGGTTTCTAAGGGACTAAGACCTTATCTTGAGACCTAAACTTTTGACAAAAAATTAGCAGTGGACCTAAATAATAATATTTTGTTTTGTCTGTTCCACAAGAAAACATCTTATGAAGAGAACATGACAGTAAGTACTCGATAAAGTCACTTAATTCTGTTCCGTTTTTCATGCACAGCTTCACATACAAATCTTGGAACCATTTATAGTCATTGTTTTTTATTTAAATTAATATTCATTCCAAGGAAGAAGGTCTAAGTTATTAGAAAATAAACTAGATCATCTGTATATTCATTTTCATCTGTAAAAATATCTATTCGTAATTTCTGTTGTGATGTTTTTATTGCTGTAACACAACCTATGCATTTTAAAAGCTTTCTATGGCCAGAGGAAATCTCACAAAATCAGCTGAGCAGAGGTTGTATTAAAGGTGTTATAAGAGCACTTAGCAACGCTGCATAACAAATGGAGATGGGAAATTGATAACCACATTAAACAGCTTTGGAAATTAATTTGACACTTACTGAGGCCAAGTATGGTTATCATAGTTGGCCTTTGTCCAGAGCATACATTTATAGTACTTAGGTATTCGGTATCGGCTTGAATTTGTTTATGAACAAGAACAAATCTTTTACTTAAGCTAGAAACTAAAGATAGAAAGGACATTGGGATTTTATAGCAGAATTTTTGTTGAAATTGATGAAAAAGATTTCAGTTCTACTCTGTATCTCTGAGTGTATCCGGGGTTATTCATGAGGCAGGTACTCAAATGATGTCACAGCTAATGCTTAGCATCATTTTCTCATAGACTAAATCCTTTCACACCCTTTTTAAACAGAAAGTTGGCATTAGACCATGTGATACTACAAAAGGCATCAAGACTGTATGCCATTCACACAGTGGCACATTGCCAACAGGAAGCACTCTAGAAAAAAAGAAATGGTTTCAATGTAGAAATGAAGTGTAATAAAATATCATAATCAGAAAATCAACATGAGACATGGTAAGCCTGGTCCTGTTATACCTGAACTTGTTTGGGAATCAGCAAAGCTGCTTGTGCGTCAAACTCTTAGCAAATATGACTGGACACAGAAGGGCTTTGAAATTCAGGATGTGTTTAATCAATTTCATCTGCATATGCTACAGACTATACTACAAATGTGGATAGATTGGGACTGAAATGCAAATAAATTAATTTTAAAAGTCTCCGGTGGTTCTGCTCAGGTTTCCAACTATGCATTACAGATATGTAAGCAAAAGGTACCTTCTTAAACTTTTCCCCATGCATGTGTCCCATTAATACAGAAAGTGGGAATTTTTAAATTACCTTTTACTTGTTACCAAGTCAAAGCATATTCAAGTTCAGAGCAGCCCACAGTTCACCATGTTAAGGCAAATTAACAAGAACAGACTATATTTTCTTGCTGACAGTGTTCTGTTCCACATTATTATCATAGCTGTTCTCTCTGACAAAATCCTTGCCATCCCAATATACAGAAACATCAAATTCCAGCTTCTAAGTGAAAAAGAAACTGATGGTACTATGGGATGACACCTAAAAAGAATAAAAAAAAACCCTCTAAAACATTTTTACTGATTTCAGTATGATCCCATTTGTTTCAGGAGAGGGAACTGGAAGAAATTCCACCCTGGTTGTATACCACCATGATTTTTCTGCAGGCAGCTTGATCTTGTTTCATTCAAAGTCACTGTTAATAACTACACTGATGAAAGTGGGCCTGGGTAGTGAAAATCACTAGAAGATCAGAAAACAACATTTGCTAAACTTTTTCAGTAGTACTTTATAAACTCATAATTCTGGCTGGTGGCCTGACAAGGAACCCTGTGCATACTTGACACACCCCTTGCAATGAAAGGTGCCCAAGGAAGGCGTGATGAGGCCCCTGACTGAGGAAGTCAATGAAACCTTTGTTTTAGCTTTTTGTTCATACCTGATGTAATGGAAAGCTTTTACAGAGCAATGTTTGTGGGACAGAACAGACAGTAGGGAATTAGTGGATTAAACAAAAGTGGAGAAACCGTGTTTACTGAAAGTTGTGCTTTATAATAATACTAACATTATATTTACCATGTGGACCATTATTGTATCAGAAATAAATATCTACCCAAAGGGTGAATTGCGTAAGATTATTTCCTCATCAGCAGTGAGGTAGGTGAGTGCATCACAATCCCTTTGCAAAATTAACTTTTGGTCAGTCTTACTTCTGAATACTGCCAAACTTTCAGGAAAGGATTAAAAAGCCAGTAAAAAAGAGATATAATTTTGATGTCACTAGAACTGCCCATATATAATTTTTGAACTCCTGGTAAGAACTGTTTTTTAAAGACTCTTCTGCAGGACAGCAGACTAGAGAAGTAGAGGAAACCACCTTCTCATTCATCTTCAGTAATAATCAAACTTTTACAATAGTCAGGTTGTATCTGAGAACATTCTTTTTGCTTCAGTATTTTATAGAGATGGTAAAACATTGCTGGGCCATTTAAAAAAACAAAGCAGATATTTTCTAGCTGAAAATTCCTTGTAATCTCTGATGATATGAGTATTCAGTTCATCCCTAGTGACACAGAGAACAGTCAATCTTTGTCTTCCTTTTCTACAAACATTTGCATTTTAGAATATTAGAATTTTATTTCAGTGTTTTCTCTTTTCCATCTTAAGTCACCCAGTACCTTACTCCTTACTCACAAGTCAGATTTTCTTATTCTTGATATGATCATTTCCTTTAAACTCTCTCTGTTTTTTTCTGTATCTGTCTTGAAAGATGATGACTATAGCTCAACACTATTCTGCAGCTGGGGCTTTCCCTTTCCCAGCCCAGAAACTGAAGCAATGCATAACTGCCTCATTTGTGCAAAACTCTTAACTATGGTCTCAGGATGGTACTTCCCTTTTTATTTATGTATTTATTTATTTTGACATGAATATAACATGAATATATTGCCAGCTCAAGAATCTTCATTCTGAAGCACAAAATACCAGTTTCACTCTCTGAAAATGTGTGCTGTGCCCATCTGTGCTTTCAGTATCAACCTCCAGAAATTACTGTGCTATAGTTTTGTCCTTACTGTCTCCTTCCTGTAAATTACAACAGCAGGCTAATTTCTTACAGCTGTCAGGAGATGTTTCAATATTTTAAGGGTGTATGTAATTTGGGAGGCCTGCAATCAGCTTGGATAAACACAAATTAAGCAATTAACTTCAGCACACTGGAATATTATCCCTGACATGATTGCACACTCAAAATTGAATGGACTATAAAGAATCAGTGCGGACATATCATACCCCAATGGCTGCGTGGTACCAAAATGTGTCTTTCTTTCTGATAGTTGGCTGAATCTGTAGTGTCTCCATACAAATGTGATACTGTGCTATGCTCCCTTTGCACTTCAGTTTGTTTTGCACCTTCTGTCTACACTTACCAAAAAGGCCTGCTGTCAAAGTGTTAAACAGCCTTTTCCTGTGAAAATACTCAGCATAGGCTTGTGAGGACTATATGTCTGGCAGTGAATGACTGCCAGATTGATAGCTGTAGAGAAATACGACAACTTCACCAGGGGAGATCATAGATATTCTCTCTTCCTAAACAAAATGTGCTCTTTAGTGATATGGCTTTTGAAGAAAGTTGGATTTTTTTTTTTTTTTTTTTTTTTTGGCTGGTTTACTTCTATTCTCAGTAACAAATTCACTCAACATCAGGACCACGTCCTGTGAGGCTGCTGCCTAAACCATTTGTCCCCCAGTCTATGTGTGTGTGTGTCTCTGTGTGTGTGTGTGTGTGGTGCCAAGTAAGACAGGTCCCAAAACTCCAGAATATCAGGATTTTTTCTTTGCCATCTCTGGCTCTAACTGACACCAAGGCAGTTGGATGCCACTTTTCACCATAAACACAGTCTCATAAATTTCTTGGCTTTCACTCTGTGACCCTGCCTAATAGCAGTCAGTAGCTTATGTGGTTTCATGAGAACCATGTGCTTTATGTGTCGCAACATGGTCCCCTGACCCTTCCACTACGAAAAATTCCTTTGGTGTAGCAGTGTCACTGCTACATCTCTCCCCAGGGTACTTGAATGAGGAATCTCCTGGGTGGCTGTCCAGTCTACTGCAGGTTTTGCATCTTTATCAAAATGCTGAACTTTGTCTTAGGTTGTGCCATTTGGGTAGTATGGAGAAACACTGTGGGTTTTTCTCCTACAGCCTCTTCATTAGTGTTACCTGCCTTTATTCTGCCTTTGTTCTTTATTCTAATATTTTGGTTTGCCTATGTAATCGTAGCCTTAGTATACCTATAGGAGCTTCTGTGAGCTGGATACCACTGCTTTGCAAAGTCCAGTAGTATTATCACAAATTTGGTTTGCAGTGTCGCAGTTTCTTATCTCAGTTTCCAGGTGTGTTCTGGTCTTCCATGTGAGTTGTTGAAAATGTATTTCCAGCCCTGAGCACATACTTCTGAGACCTTGATACACCCTACTGAAGCTTTCTGAGACATGAACAGTGACAGTCACAATTTTCTTTCTTTCTAGTTCCTGTGGCTCGCATGTCCAGACCCCCAGATAAGATGAGCTGGCTCGGATCTACCAATGCATAGTTCAGTTTACTAGACTATTGAACCACCTGAGGATCTACACCTGAATACTGGATTCATGGCTTGTACTGCCAAAATTCCTGCTGAAGTGTTGATGCAGGTGGCATGGCTCATATGCTTGTACTGGTGATTTGATCTGTTCATACAGAGGGACAGGTTTCAAGAACATGTCCATGATTTAAGAAAGGTGTCTTTAGAAAGACTGCTTGAGCTGCCTTGAGAGTTAGTATTGCTGGAATCATGATCAGCAATGATCTGAAAAGCTTTTCTGGCCTGTGGCAGAACAGAGGTAAAAACAGCTAAGCCCCAGGGTCCTGAAGTAGCAGAGCTTGCTTTCACTTATTTCTCTTCCAAGGTCCACAATATTTTTTAAACCCATTAGTTATTACAGCCAAATTTGACTGATGGAAGAGATGCCACAGATTATTCTGTCTTCAAAGGATTTAAGAAAACCCAAGAAAATTCAGGTAGAAGAGAGAGAGCCCTTTCCCAGTTTCTCAGGTGAAAGAATAACTGCCATAAGCTTACTGCTTATTAGAAAGGGGAGAATCCATCAGAGACAGAAACTTTGTAATTATGTGATGTGCAGCAGAAAGGTGCAAGAAGTCTACCCTGATTGGCACACCAAAGTCAATCAGCCATGAGGGATGAATCCATAGGAAATCAGGCATACTTAGCTCTAGAGCTCAAAGGTCAATGAACACAGCAGAATGAAGTGTTATATAAATAGAGAGGATGAATCCAGTCTCATGCCAAGAAGTATTGGTGGAACTTAAGCAAATAGCTAAATGCGTAAGCATCTATCTTTAATTATGTCAAATAAAACCTTTGTCAATAGTTACAGGCATATTACATTGCATTGAGAAGCAATGTTTTTCAAAACAAAAGCACTGCTTTTATTTTACCCCCTTCATTACATCCCTTTAAACAATTTCCAAGCCAACTTGCCCTTACTGCAGGAAAAGAGGCAGCTAAGCATATATAGTTCCACCTTCACGTTAAAAGGACTAATGATACCAATGCAGAGGAAAGCCAGCCCTCTTTTGGGGTGCATGTGCCCTTTTCTTTTGCTGTGTTTCACAAAGTATGAATCCACTCTTGTCCTATGACAATGCTGTCTGTACAACAAAGCTTGGCCGGATTAAAACAAAGAAGTACATTCCCATGACTGTTTTCTTCGAAAACCTCCAAGATCTTTTAATCGGTTCTCTGCCTCACAGAAATATGTGAACCATATCATTCCTCCTGTGGAAAATGTCTCTATTTAGCCACTCCATAGCTCCAGAAAGTTTTGCAAGATAAGGATAAAAAATACAATCTGACAGTCTGACAAGGGATCCCAGTCCCCAGGCTAATGAGGGTTTCCCAGATCATACATGAAGGGGATACAGGCCTCCCTCCACCTGGAGGTGCAGCTTTTTATGACTCTTCCTTGAGCCTTCCTCTGTCTCAAAGCACTGCAGTGGCAGTCAAACAACACTACTGTCCTCAAAGGTCAGAAGCACAGTTTGCTACTTCTCATTGCACAAAATTATTTCCTAAGGGAATTTTTAGAGGATGAAAAAGGCAAATGAAGACACCCAGGTACTCACAAAAAATTACAAAATTACAAAAATTTGTCCCATTGTTGTATTCAATGGAGGTTGACAACACAGAAATTTGGGGAGCACCAAAAGAACCGTAACATTGAAGCTGTGAACAAAGGTAGCTCATACATGTAGAGCATCAGACAGAAGTCAAGCCCTAGGATGAAAGCCTTCTGCCTGTAGCTAGTTCTTTAAATAGCAAATTATACATTTATAATGCTGGTCTCAATACCAGGTAAAGAAGGGGGAAACATTACTAGAAATGCAGAAAGTTAATTTCAAAAAGCAGACTTGTTTACAGACTTATTTATGCTGAGGGAGAAGAGCAGCCTAAAGTCAAACCAAAGGAAGGAAAAAACTGCACTCAAATATGGGGGAAGAATAAGCACCAGGATTTATTTTTAAGACTCTGAAATCTATGGGAAGAATTGCATTACATTAAAATATACAGATCCACTTTCATGAAATTCAGTTTCTACAGAAACATCAGTGTGAAGAGATTTTCACCTATTTTAAAAACACATTAAAAAAAAAGGGGTGTGTGTAACCTTTTGTTAGATAAATCATACCATCACTAAACCAGCTTTGCAGACTGCTTCTGCTGAACACAGTAGGAGTTCTGCTATAGACTGAGAGACAACAGCCTGTTCCTCAGTGCAAGCTAGAGAAAAGAATGTACATGTGCTGGAGCAGTGGTTGTAAAACATGGTGCTGATTTTAGTGATGGCTTTTTCCATGCACCAAGAATGAGATCATGTACAGGGCTGTATTTACATGGTGATGTAATTTTGCAGCAGAAGCTGGAAAAACAAGGAAGGTATATCTTGTCCAAGGTGATATATGTCAAGCTTTCCACAACTAGGTAGCCATGTCATATATTTGTTGGCAGGATGAAAATAAGATGTGGGACAACCCTGCCCCAGACTTCTAGACGAGCTTATGTTTTGGCTGCAAAATCAACTCATAACTCAAAAGGGAACTTTCATCAGGCAAAACAATTTTTGAGTCAAACAGCATATGTACTTAATTGAATGCTTACAAAATCACCTTTTATTTTATACAGATGTTCTGCCAACAAAAGGAAAGACAGAGATGCCTAATGGATTTAACAACATTGCTCTATTTAGGTTGTGATCACATAAGATCAGTTGCTCAAATACAATTATTTTCCAAGTAATATTGTATGACAATGTGGTTTACAAACTGTTACACCCATTTATCTTCTGTGGTAGAATATCACATTTTTTTGCTTAAAAAGAATGCTCTGGTGTGTCACTGAGATATAAAAACTTGAAAAATAAATTTGTTGACCTTATTTACATACGGAATAGTAGTAAATAAAAAAACCAGGATTGTTTGATTAACCAGCTAAATTATATACACACATTTTGGAAAATCTGATCAAATTTAGTCTATGGCTGTTTTCTAACTATACAGGCACAGATCTCTGTATGAATAACATTTAATATAAGATCATAATTGTTCCTTCAGTTCATCCACATCCATTTGGGAGCTGACCAAAATAAAACTGGTGCAGCTCTGAATCTCAGCTGCTTTCATCAGAATTGTTTTAGGTTGGGAAACCGGGTGAGTCACTAACTAGAAGCAAGAGCAAATCCAACTATAAACCATGTGTGCCTTTTATCTACAAATAATGTGAACTGACAATATAGCACTAACAGTATTTTCAGTGACGGTAAACTTGGATGTAACAATCAAAATAGTGGCTGAGGATGCTTTAGAGGGACAACATACAGCTGTGACCATTAGAAGAGTGTCCCAGGACACCTCTTTTTCCTTCTTCTAGCATGTCAGCTGTTAACTCATTGAATTCTTACATGAATGCATACAAATGCAGAACATGTCAAAGCCTGGGAATGGGCACAGGATGAAGCAGTGCCTCAGAGTGCTGCAGTACCTGTGTGCATCTTGCATGGAGAAGCCTTATGGATCTCCTCTGTTTGTCAGCAGTTAACTCCCCTACAGACAGCACTACATGAAACAGTGTGTGCTAGCTGGCATTTTCTCAGAGAAAAAGTAGGAACTGAACTTCACTTTGAGAGACTGCTAAACATTAGTATAAACAATTGGGAAAAAAAGAGGAATATTTGCTGTTCATAGCTTTTATTATAAACATATAGATTAAATATTAACATAGCAAAAAACAAACAACAAAAAAAAGAGACTAGTTAGGCCTTTAGAAGGGTAAGTGTCCTAAAACAGCCCCAGAAATCCATTTTATATAGCATCCACTGAGTTGGCAAACTCTCTAGAACTACTGCTGTGGTAATTGAAGTCTACAAAACACTGGGATATTCCCTGTCCTCTTTTAAGCAGAACAGCCTTCTGCATCAGGAAACAGTTAGTTTGCACTTTTTTTTTATTGCCACAATGAATAAAATGTTCAGCCACAATGAATAAAAAAGATCCATGTATTCAAATAAAGATACTCCAAAAATATATGTTTACCCCACTTCCTTTTTTCATTTTACCCAGCAGGCCAGGCTCCTCCCAACTCTTTTAACTGGCTGAAAATTATCAGTGTCAGTCAAGATCTTCTGGGCCTACTGGGAGTTTTGCAAAGAGTAAGAGCTAGAACCAATGTTTGTTCACCAAGTAACATGCAAAATCTTTTTTCAGTTTTTTTATAATGACTGGTCAAAAATGACTGGACAGCATATGTATGAGTCTGAAAATCTTTCTGGTTTCAAAATATTAAATTCCAACAACAACTATCTGAATGGTTGAAGTTTTGAAAGTTTCAGTTATCAACTGATGAAAAGAAACAATTCTAAGCGATTCCATTTTTTCCTGATACTCAAAGACAAAAAACTTGAATTAAAGGTGCTCCAAGCTGTATTGCTGGGAGAGAATGAGCTTTCCTGTTACAGCATTTTCTCTGCTCCTCATGCTCCTTTGCCTTCCAGCAGTGAGTGCTCTCAGTCCCACTCTAGTTCCTTCAAGTAATGAAGAAAGGTAGATTTATTCAGCATCTATACAAACATACATATTTGTACAGTCCAGACAGCCAACAGTATTTATATGGAGTTAATGAAATATGTATGTATTTTTTAATCAGGTAGTTGAAGTAGTGCAAAGAGGTCTGTTCTTTTAGATTTCTACATTATCAATTATATACTTGGTATTTTCCCCCCTTAAAAATAACTGTGAATGAACACCTGAAAATATGGGAACTAACAGAAAATATAGTCTTAGGATTTTGTTGGAAAAATACAATTTGAAATAAAAAATATGGTAATTTCTTCTTACGAGAAACAAGTAATAAAAATATACTTCCACACATAATTTTTTAGCATCCTAGACATGTAACAAATACTTCTGCAGTAGCAGCCCATCCTTTAAACAAAGTCCGAATCCCTTATAGTGCTGCATTTTAATTAATATCAAAAAGCACGTAAGTCAGTAAATCTTTGCATACTCCTTTGTACATATTAGCCTGTGTTTTGGCAATGTAAGCAAATGCTAGGGCATGTTGACTATTTAGGAAGTGGTTTACATATAAGTATTCTCTATAAGAAAGCAATCTTAAAAATCCTGGCTCTGATCCTAGGCAGGGTCATTGCCTCTTTGTACTATTCCATTGATTCCAGCCAGAATTTACCCAAACAGAGCAAGTCTGTAGGGTCCCCCTTGTAAAGATCACAAAGTCAGAGGAACTTTTATCTTTCCATCTCTCTGTTTTAAGGACAGGGTAGGGACAAGCTCAAACTACAGCCTTCTGAACAACCCTTCATCCAAAATGGAGATTAGAAAATCCTGTGAGTACTGCCTTATTCTGTACTTCCCTTTATGCCTTCTCCTGATGCCACAGCTTCCCCACTTGCTCAGGCACATGTTATTCTGGTCAAATGGTGTCAACAGCCCCAAAGGCTCACAGGCACCCAGAATCAAGCCTCTGACACTACCCCATACCCTGGACTTTGGAGTCTGCCAAAGACACCACTGCAGATGAGCCTGATGTCAGTGGCTAATGAAACAGAATTGATTCAAGCTGCTTCTCTCCAAAATTGAATTTCTGTGCTTTTATGAAGTCCAAAAGGGGCAAACATCTTTTTTTCAAGATGGATTTTGTGAAATCAAATGAGCACTTTTTCCAGTTTCTAAGTCTTCTTTCTGATAGTATTTAGCCAGTATTTCTCTTGGTGAAACTGAATTTTCTGTTTCCACAGAGGCATGATGCAGTGGAGAACTTCTGAAGAGCTTGCATAGACAATATCTTTCCTTTTATTTATAGTATTTTAGACAGCATATGAATTTGTGTAGAAAAATCAGTTCTGAATTTCATCTCCAGTCTTCAAGATGGACCAATGCTGTACCATTTAACAACAACTTTTTCAGGGTTTGCAATGGTATCTTTCCACTGCTCTACTGCTTCACTGTTGCTGCTATCAGAACTTAACCAGATCTGCATTTGGGGGGAAAAAAGGAAAAAAAAAAAAAAAAAGAGTTTACATGATATAACGAAACCCAGCATTTACTAGTTCCAAATAAATGCCATAGAAGTGTAGAAGAAGATACAATGTATAGATGTGACCAAACCATAATACCAACAAATAAGAGTTCTGCTAGTCCTAACATATTGGCTTTCAGTTGGGAACACAGAGAATCTGTGTTTAAATGTAGCTTCTAAATTAGTTTTGGGAACCCACTACATAATAATGTTTCAGTACTTAATAAGTTGTTTTAAGTGAAGCATTCCTTGCTGTATTCAAATGCACATGCTGGGGTCAGGGGCTCTGCAGGCCAGTGGCTGCTCTGTGCGTTCGGACGCGGTTGGCTCCGAGCCGTGCAGCATCCGGCACGAGTTGTCCAGCATTTTCATGAGCATTTAAAATTACACACTCCCACAGCCAGGGCCAAACCTGCATTCCACGGAGGTTACTAGCAGGCCCATACCACACATAGTCACGTAGTAAGAGTCCGTTTCTTCTCAGTATTCAGTTAGTGGATAGTGGCCATTAAATGAGGAAATGAAGCACAAATAGGAAATTTTCCCCCTTAACATTATCACCAGCCTCCATTGCCAAAAGAATTCTGCTTATGTAAGTAGGTAGCATTATTTACAGGACTCTATTTCCTCAAGTCTTCCAAGAATGAGTCCTTTTAAGACTTCTTAGAAACCTTGACCATGAAGTACATTTAGCCTATACTGCTGGGGCATGAGTCCTCACAAAGTGAGAATAATGTCTTCCAGAATACCACAGACAGCTGATGTTTCATTCACAGATTCAATGTACATCTTGCTCATGATTAAAGACATGCCTGTAAAAGCAGCCTAATCTAAGTATTGTCTGCTTAGAACAGCATCCAATTAAACACCATTCTCTGAAGAAAAAAGTTAATAGATCCAGCTATATTAATTTTTTTCCAGATACCCAGCCAATTGCTCGAAGTACATTTTTTCCTGAGCTATATTTTATGTCTTCATGTGTTATGTGGCAATGTCTGCCTTCATGAGCTGAAACAACCTTTTCCAAACAACCTCTGAGGAGCACAAGTTTTCCTCCCCCTAAAAATAACATCCACAATCAAATGCAACTCATCAGATTGAGATTTCCTCATATATTGCTAGATGACTGCAAAATCATACTCAGTTATTTCTCCCACCAAGGCAGTATAGCTAAGAAGAACATTTTTTTTTTGCTTTTCCTATTTCAAATCTAATTTCACCAACAGGAAGATGGGACATGTGCAGCATGAGGCTACAAAAAATGGAGGAATTTCACATAACTCTTGCTAGCACATTGTTTCTGTATCTTGTACATGAGCATCTCCTGTACCTGCATGTCTTCAGCAGGCACAAAAAGCATCACCTGAATAGGACAGTATAATTCTTTTGTACCTAAGGATAGCACAGTCCTCCATCTGACATAGGACATTACATTTGGGATCTCAAAATCAAATCTACATTATTAATTTATGCATTTATTAAAATTCTGTTACTGCATCTAACTGGGTCAGGAAAAGCACAGAGCATTAAGAACAGCTATGGCTCACCATAGCAAGAAGAAGAGAGATAGAGAGGACAGGATGATGGTGAATTAGAACAAGCAGGGGAAGAAGATGGAGAGAATAATGAGACCACACTACTAAGTTTTATGGTGGTTAAATAAATATGATCACACATACACTTTCAAGGAGGTACTACTGAAGTTGTGTCTGTTAATTAAAACACAAACTAAAAATATTTTGTGTTTGGACACTTACACTATTACTTGATCATACACAGACTATTGTACTGATTTCAGCATTGTTTTACCCAGGAAAGGAGTCTCATTGTAGCTGTTGATATGTCCTTTTACACAGCCCTGTTGTGAGTGCATTGTTATGGTAAGCCAACACCCCCTTGCTGAACAGGACATTGTAGGTTATGGAGCTCCTGTGGGTGCAACGTTTTTCTTCAGAAAGCTAAAGGCAACCAGGAGATCCTGTATCTCTTGGAAGCAATCTGTCACATAGTAATACTCCACACAAACCTGACCTTAGGATTTCTTTTTGAAAGAAAAGTCAAGTGTCAACTCCCATTCCCATGCTGGTACACATTTAAGAGCCCAGTACCATTTTTGCTTGGATTACATACAGATGAGTTTAGTAGAATTTACTATTTTGTGATGTGTCACCTCATTTAAAGTATTTTAAAGTTCATACCAAGAAACTGGATTTGAAGTAAAGGGTATTAGGCTATTTAGCAAAAACCAACCTGTCCTAGGAAGTGCTTTCTTCTCACTGAGCTTTTGCTGTAGAGCTTGATGAGAAAGCTAATTCCTTGTTCTGCTTGGCTGACTGGAAAAAACATCATTTCTCCCCACTTCACTTGGCCATTAGTGGACTTCAGAAGGCGAGTCTTCTTTTTATAGATGATCCCTTCTGTACTAAACATTCCAACTTTCACAAAGAAATCTAGCACAAAACGGAAGGAAAAAGGCATAGCACACAAAGGGTTACTCACAACACACCCAAAAAGGAGTCAACAAGATCCATATGTATGCTTTGAATTGCATCAATTTCTCAAAAGTCTGGCCAAAAGAACTCTACAATAGCTTTCCTGACTAGTCACATGAACAGAATATTTCAGTAATATCGGACTGATTAACACAGTATCCAAACAGCAAGTGCAAACTAATGCTTTTGTATGTCAGGATTAATACTGGGATAAAAATCTTCCAAAATACATAAATACATATCTTCAAACCAAACAAAAAGTAATCAAGTAAGATATCTGGGGAAACAAGCCTTGGCAATGGTAATCTACCCCACAATATGTTAGTCTGAGGTTTGTAAAGAATGTTATGAATTGCCAACCCATTTGAGCAGCAATTTACCTATTACAAATGCTTTCAGAGAGGAGGCATGAAACAGCTGATGTAACTTACTTGAAGACAATGGCATAGATGAAACAGGAAGGTTTTGTGCTTCAAGAATCTGTAACTGTATCCTCCTGTTTATTGCTTGAAAACAAGTTCCTATTTGAAGTTCTGCACGGCACACCTACAAGCAGAAGAATGTTGCCATAACATTTGGATTAAGTTGCTTATAAACTCAGGAACCACAGGAATTTTGTCATATGTTGGGCTCCCACATTTCTATCTGGGATTTCCTGGACAGAAATATAAGCATGTGTTGTATTCAGAACCTGCAGATGCACAGTAAGTGCATCTTGCACTTGTCATAGCTGCAGTAAATGTGCTCCACTGATGAGCTGCTTATGTGTGGTGTACATATGGCCCTCGTGGGCTGCAGACAGGGATACTGGCCAAATCACCTAGGCCTATCAGTTTTTACCTGGTAAAATTCTGCAGTGGTAAGAGCATACAGGAGAAACCAGACTTGCCATTGTAACTTTACTAAATCTGGGTGTGGAAGTGAGAGAGCACATAAGGGCACTCACACAAAAACCTTCAGAGTTCCCCTCCCACGCTTCTGAATTTTGCAATATGGAGATATAAGCAGTGTTTTCCATAGATGCAAGGCACTGTCACTTGATGTTATGAGTGCTTAGGGTGACTGGATACTGTGTAGTTTCCTGTGTTATGAAAGTACTTGTGTTTTACATGCCTACACACATACACCACTGCCGCACACACCAGCTTATGTATCAAGATCTCCAGTCTGATTCTTGGGGGTTTTTTATAATTTTTGCCAGTGGAAAAGTTGCACTGAGTCATTCTCTTCGCTCTTCTGTCACACTCTAATGTCCTCAGAACACCGTAAGAGCAGCAGCACAAGGCCAGTGGAGACCCACCTTTCCTGATGGCCTTCATTTAAATGGACTCTGCTATTCTTTGTTGCCTTCAAGTTCTAATGCACTTCAATGAACCAAAATGCACTAAGCAAGAGAGCATCAGGTTAGATAAAGAAAAGCCAGGCCCCAGTTCATCAAAGAGACCCAAATTCTCTTTGTAGCTCAGGCACAAAATTTCTGTGTAACCCTGAGAAGAAACCACTTAGTTGACTCTGAGCTTTGTCTTTCTGCTGGCAGAGAGGGCAGGGTTTGCTGCCTCATAGGGTACTATCCCAGAGTGTCTGGAGGGCTCTTGGATATAATGGTGACAAAAGCAAACACAGATTGAGAAATGATGAGATGATTCAGAAATTTACACTGAGATGAAAGCTTTCTAAACCAGCTTCCTCTGTGACTTTATCTTACTGCTTTTGAAGCAATATGGTTATTCACATTAGAACTGAAAAATGTCAAGTGTAACTTATGTTAGAAATCAAGAGTATCATTCATATTATTCAGAAACACTTAAATAAAATTTGCTTTTGAATTGCTAATTCAAGTTTAATTTGTTGAAAATACAAATGTCTAGACAATCTATAAAAGAAACAAATAAAGGGAGGGTGGGGGGAAAGGAAATCCCACTGTAAAAACCACCTGCTTCTTATTACACTAATGGAAATGAACTGTCTGAATTATTACTTCACAGCATGCAATCTGAACATTAAATATATGGCTGTCTCTGCAGTTTCAGGCCACTGAAGATCTTAGCACTTTTCTTCCATAACAAAAGCAGATTCCATTTGCTCTGAGCTCTTGCTGTGAGTCCTAAGAACCTTCTGATGCTTTTTTGGTCAGAAAAGACAATTACCCAATGTCCTTTGCTGAACATTTCCCCAGAATGTCCCTCCCTCAAGCTGTGAGCCATGGTGTGGAAGAGCTTGCTCTAGCTCTTTTCCTGGAAACATCTGCAGTTTATGACCAGAACAGCTATGTGCAGAGTTCAAAAGTCTGCATTTTTTCCCCATCAAAATGCCTTTCTCCAAGGAAGTAGGGTAAAAGGAAAAAGAAAAAACAAAGCCTTCTAGTTTTTACTACTGAATTATTTTACTTTCACTTCCAGCAACCCTTTCTAGGTGAGTTAAGAACATACTTTCATGGTATTGGCACTTACAGGTGCTTTGGAAGGAGGAGATATATCCAGCCAATGATTCGACTCCTGTGAGCTCAGCTCCCGCAGTGCCAAGGAACATTCTCCAATAGTTTTTTTCCTGGGAGTCTGTGTCTGGATTTTAAATACCAATCTGACAGCCTGCAGGCTTTGCAGTTTAATAGCAAAAACAAAAGTTTCCATAAATTCAATGTCCTAGAAAGAAAAACAGATGAGTATCATCATCATTTTAAGAGAACTCCACTGACTCCAAAACCTAGAAACCAAGGCAACCTGGTTCTATAGCCATTGCTCCTGAGTGTCCCTTTAGGTTGCCATGGAAAGTGTGCTTTTATAGTGCAAAGTCCACACACACTCACCCCTGCATTGTCACACACTGGCAGGGACAAAGTTCTGGATTATTTTTCACTACCATAACAATTTGTGGCCATCTCTTCTGGAGCTTTACAACAGTGCACACACACATCTTCACAACAGAATCTCTAACCTTTTGCTACAGTCTCTCCAGCTAATTTTATTTTCTTTCACCTTTGGTTCACATTATTGGAGATTTATGTTGCTTTACCTTCCATCCCCTTAATATTCCTTTACTGCCACTATCAGGAATTTTGTCCCATGTGACCAATTTTTACTATTTTCTGTAAGAAAAAGTGTGAATATTGTCTCCTGCCAGTTGAGAGGAACTACCTCAGCTACCTTCCCTGGACGAGTGTGCACCTACAGGTATGCCCAGTGTTCCTCTGACCTCCCCCGAGGTGCCATGGCTAGCAGCTCATGGTTCAGTCCCCTGTGAGCATAACTGCCCTGCCAGCTTGAGAGAAAAAGGGTAAGAATACAATTCAAGACAGGATATAGGGGGAGGAAGTGGAATAAAGCTTTTAATAGGATTTTGAGAAGTTGGGGGAAGTAAAATACACCTGGTCAGTTACCATAGCAAATATGGCATAGGAGTGGATGTTTGGTCCATTTTAAAAATCCATTTACACGTCACGTTTATTTTTTGTGGAGAAAAATATTTCTCAGTATTTTGCATGCCTCTACTTACATTGCAGCCCTCCTTGGCAGAAGATTTGAAATGCACTGGCTTGGGCAGTGTGATAATTCCCTTGACACAGATAAAAGGATTTTCCCCACAGCTAGAAGGCCAGCTCAGGTCTTTGCACTGCAACATTGAAAACAGTCATTTTAGACAATGCAAGACTTGCCATTTGATGTAGTTACAAGGTTTCTGTCTACTCAAAGTTCCATTGCCTGAAAATTATTCACAGCTACTGGAAGAAAACAACCAGCATAACTGTATCACATTTGCTGACAAAAAAGCCTCAAGAAACTACGTGTCCTCAGAGTTCTATTAGGGTTCTGCCCTGAAGGAACTGTTTGATTTAAAGTCATAGAATCACAGAAATCACTTAAATGGTGCCTCCACAGCTGCTCCCATTTATCGCCTTCAAATTTCCACAGAAAAATGTCCATAGCAGGACCAGCCTATGACCAGCTCAGCTTTCTAATCTGTGCTGAATAGTTCCTCATGTCTCAAGCAGAATATGTGTTAACATATGTTAACATATGTATAGTAACATATGGAGATACATATTATTTCTTCTTATTGACTGCAGCAGAACAGAGATTGCAACAGAAATAAAATTAAAGGAGAGGGAGATGCTTTGAAGCCTAGTATTACATTTGACTGAACTTCATTTATATTAACATTTAAAAATTATTTTTTTTCCTAAAAGTATTAATTGAAGTAACATATGTTACTTCATATGAACATAGTATTCACATGAAGTAACACAGTAACAAATTTTATGACAATTACCATTATGTATAGTAGAATACTCATTGATTATTGAATAGTCATTATTTGAATAAATAATAAATATGAATGAGTAAATAATGAATAACTTATTTATATTTGCTTACATGTAAAATTGTGATCCAAATCTGTTCTACTGAAGAAAGATAACACAACTTCACATTCAGTCTTCCAAAGTCTCGTTCATCACCTGATAATGTAATAGTATCTGTGGAAGAAAGCCAATTAATATTTTTAGAAGTAATGCAGTATCTTAAAAGTTCACTCCAGAAATAAGGGAATTCATCAGTAGGTGGACTGTTTATCTTCACAAACATCTCTCAAAATAAGTTTGAAATATTTGCAGCTACATTTTAAGGACAAAATATCCACCCAGTCCAGTAACCTGGCCTTCTGCATGGCTAAAAGCCTTCACATTTAATGGACTAGAATCATGTAATCATAGAATATCCTGAGTTGGAATGGACCTTTAAGGATCATAGAAGTCTAACTCCTGGCCCTGCACAGGAGACCACACCAAGAATCACATTATGTGCCTGGGTTATCTCTACTGAATTTAGTAACTAGTGTTATACTCAAACAACTTTTATAAAGAAAAAATCATGTTCCTGAGAAACCCAGAACACATATCCTATCACTTCCCTTAATCTCTTTCACTGTTAAGCTTATAAATTGGCCTCTTCTTTATCTTTCTCAAATTTCAATTCCAGTCTAGTAAACATTATTTATTATTTAACATTTACTATTATGCTCTCTTCAAGTCAGAAAACCCATTTAATATCCTTTTTAATATCCATATTATATTTTAGTATTTTTAATATCCATTTAATATCATTTAATATATAATTAGCATTTCTCTGTCATGACTGGAACCAGGTCATTGCCTTGGTCTTCTTTTAGAAGGAGACTGGGTCAAACTTTGACTTAAAGCAGGGTGACTTTTGTGGGGACTTGATTAGTTTTTGAGGGTTTATTTTGCCATATCTCCACTTCTTCAGCATTCTTTCATTAAGAAGGATACTGGGTTTGCATACAATATTTTTGTCTAATGACTAGTGTAATATGGTATTGGATTTCAGGCACTTCACATGAAAAATACTGATAGATGAAAAATGACCAGACCTGGGACCTAGTGCTGCATTCTGTCCTAACATAGTATCTGCAATTTCTTAGTTCAGTTAGGTAGTAAATCCAAGTATGGATTTGCCAAATGCATGAGAACTTCTCAAGGTCTCATTTGCTCAATTTCCATACAACAGGACAGTGCGCATCCAAAACTCTTAATTTCAAATTGCCAAGTCATCTCCAGCTGACCTGCTAGTCAGATTCATCCCAAAAAAAACCCCAAACCAAACAAAAACATCAACAGCAGAGTCAAAACAGTTTAATGTTTCATGTGCAAAGGGAAATATTTCATTACAAGGTAAACAAACAAAACATTACCCAGACTCCTGTTACTGCCTTGCGAATCCTTCCTGGAGGAGGTGCTGCTAGGTACACTGGAGACTGAATCATATCTCTGGGGACAGGAAGAAAGGAATCACTTAATTCAGAGCAACAGATGCAAAACCCAGAGATTATACCATCAGACAAGATATGATGAAAACTAAATACCCATTTTCAAATAATTTACTCATTCCTTACTAGTTGCTTGATCCAGCAGCATACAATTACTATTTTGATGCAACAAGCTAACAGAGGACCTATTTGACCAGCAGAGATTTTATTTTTTTTCTCATGAATATATACACAACTTTATTGCTGTGTAAGACATGATTATTATAGAAGAAATAAATAAACACAGTGTTTTTTGTCAATGGAAACTTCCAGTGCTCCACTTTTTTACTGATGGGAGAAACCACAAGATGATGAACCATAACATGCTGTCTGTCCTGCCCTGCCCAATAGCCTACTTGGGTTTCTCAACAGCCCTGCTGGGCCAGAACAGTGAATGTCAGAGGAGACATCAGGAAAAAGCCTCTTTAAGTTGGTCAAGATGTTGAAATTTTCCCTCTAGGCCTCCCTGTGTACAGTGCAATGCCCTCCAGTGTTTACTTTGGAAACATAATGCAATGGGAACAGATACACTGAGTCAGCTGAGTTTTCAGTATAACCTTGGTTGCAAGGGGAACTCACCTTCATGAATCGGTGAGGTGGGCTCCTGAGATCAAACATCGAACGACTTACATCAAGGGATCCAGGCAAAGCACTGGGTCTTAAATCACTAACTAAGAAGGCAAAGAGAACAATAAAAATCACATTAGCATCATTTCCAGGAAAAAACCCCAACTAAGAATAACTTTCACAAACTGCTGGAAATTATCTCCCCAATCCTATAGATTACAAATGACCAAAATGGTTTACAGACAGTATGATCTGCTGTTTCTAGTAACATTTTCCAGGCATATGGGGATGGGGCAGGGGTGAAGAAATGGTGCTTTTTTAAAAAAATTACATTTTTAATGAAAAAAATGTCTATTTTTATACAGAAAGCTCTCTGTAAAATATAAGAAAAACAGAAAGATATTAATCATAAAAATATATTGTTTACCAATAATAATTAGAATTTCAGAAAAACATTAATGAATTTACTTTTCAGTTTGTTTGTGTGGAGGTTTTTTTTTAGATGAAGAGAGGGGTCTTCACATTAAAGTTCAAGAATTTAATTTTGTACCTTGCAAATAAACGCATTCTGTAGTTCTAAACCCACACATATGAAAAATATCAAGCACTTGCTGCGACAAACCAGGCTTTGAGTTTTGTTTTAACAGTCTATAAATGCTCATGAAGTTCTAAGTTCTGAAACAGCTGTCAAAAAACTCTGAAGGAAAAAGGCATTTTAGAACTGTACTCTAGACACACTAGAATAACCTTTCTTGTGTTTAAACTTGCTCAGACAAAACTAGTAGAGTGTTCACTTTGCAGGAAGAAAAATGGAAAATTACATGGTGAACTGAAGGGAAGATGTTCAAGACAGTTTAATAAAACCCATTTGGCTCCCACCACAGGTGCTTACAAGGCTTGGTAAACCCACACATGTTAAAGGCTGCTAAAATTCTATGTGCATTTTTTCTCTTAAAAAAATACATGGAGCAGTGTTTTTATGTAGTCTCTATGGTGACTCAGAATTATTTTAGAAGAGGACACAGTCTGAGACATTTTCCCCCAGCTGAAAATAAAAATGGTATATCATTCTAAATAAAACATCTTTAAAAATGTGAGTGGTTGCCAGCTTCCAATTTCATGGAGAGTGTGTACCTTTCCTTGAGTGTTTGAGTTTTCTGAATGCATTTGCCTTAGCAATCACAAGAAACAACTAGTCATTTACTCCAGTCTGAACAGCATTCATTATAGGATACATACACCAATGAACAGTGCAGAAGACAATTTTTACCTCGGTAGCCAAACACTTTCTATTGATATTTTTTAGTATCTTGCAACCCTCCCTCATTCTTACACACACTGAGAAGTGGGGACATTGCTGTATCTTCAAAAGCAAACTACAAAATAAGTCTGCATATAGCATCATGCCCCATTTTGCACCTGTTCTTATCATCAGCTCCTGAATGTTTTTTGTTCCTATCCCCATATGTGTACTCCTCAGGCATTCCTCCTACTCAATATACTGCCTGGCTTCCTTTTTCCATCTCCCTCACTCCTCTTACTGGTAGCTGAAATCTCCAGTACTGCATCCTGGTATGGATCAGAGGCAGCTAAGGTATCTCGCTTTGCCAATTTGTCTACCTTTGTGTGATCCATGAAAGCTGTGTCAAGCCCCTAAAAGACAAAAAGTAACAGTACAGCTGAAAATTAAGCAGAGCTGGCTCTGCAGATTGATTCACCAACCAAAGAGTATCCTTAGCACACCGACCGGCTTGAGAACTGCTCTAACCAAACAAGTCTTCTGTAGACTAATGACTTTTATTCCTCTTACCTATAAACCCTGAAAAAGGTAGGAAGACAGAGAAGCAAGGGTGTGGTCCTTCTCACCTGATCCATATAATTTCCTACTATCTGATTTTGTTTGGAAGCGCCTGATGAGATCTGGTGAAACCCGATGCTCCAGATAGAAGGGGTTGTACACGTCGTAGTGGGGCCACTGGTACATGCTGTGCAGTTCTGCCTTCCGGCCACCAAACGAGGCTCTGGCTGACTCTGTGGAGCACAAGTAAACATCAAATGCAAGAGTTCCAGACATAACACATGCTGCCTGGCTTCATAAGGCAGGCGGAGTGCCTTCAGGGTGAAGGACAAAATATTTCAATATTATCTACTTTGGTTAAAGGGAAAAAAAAAAAAAGAAAAAGAAAACACACATTCACATTATGTCAGATTTCCACAGTGTGTGAGCAAACACTGGAATTAAATTGGCCATAAAAAACTATGCATACTCTCTCTTGGGGTTTTGCAGTAAATGCCTAAGTAGTTAAATACAGAAGGCTCGAAAGACAAACAGCAAGACAGAAGTTAACAGGAAAAGTAGTACTCTGTGTACAGAAAACCTCCAAATTATTTAGTTACCTACCCCCAGAATATTCCTACTGAACTAATGGATGCCCAGACCTTCAGGAAGATCTTAAATGAAAAGATAATATAGCTTGTGACTGAAGGCTCCTTATCTACTTTTCATGACAAGTCTGTCCGTGGTAAAAATCACTGATCCAAAATTACTTGAATTGTTGGCTGAGGTATAAGTAGACATATCTGAGACTGCTTGAATCCCAGCCCTTTACTCAGCCCATAATAATTTCAGAAAAAACATGTATGCCTTGGTCAGCAAAACAGTGAAGAACACTGCTGTAGTGTTCTTTACTATCTGGACTGACAAGAAGCCATATGTAACAGCACAGTAGGGAATGGGGTGACCTGGCTTCTGCGAAACTCTGATATTTGCTTCCTTCACTTCACCTCTCTGGACTTCAACCTATCTCTTAAAAAAAAGTTCTTTACCTCACAATAAAGTGCCTTCAGTTCTGCAAGTGTCTTGTACCATAAGAGGCAGACTACCACTGCCCAAGAGTCCTTTCCTGCATGTGGTAGTAAAGTGAAAATCTAAAACACTGAGGTGGAACATGGGTGCTGATTAAGCCAGAGCTCAAGCGCAATGAGCTCGAACATGACGTAAATCAGGATGAACACTGAAAGTGAGGCCACAAAGAATTGCTACACAGCAGATGATAGAAAATCCAGTGTTC
Source organism: Pseudopodoces humilis (assembly GCF_049639895.1). Taxonomy (NCBI): domain Eukaryota; kingdom Metazoa; phylum Chordata; class Aves; order Passeriformes; family Paridae; genus Pseudopodoces; species Pseudopodoces humilis. Next base: position 47,045,562 of record NC_142206.1, read on the forward strand.
CAGACCAGGAGCACACTTCTTCCTGCTAACTTACTTCTGTGAGAGCATGAGACACACTGCAGTGAGCGCTGAAGAGAAAAGAAAGGCTGCCAGCACTTAATTGCTTTCAGAAGGTTTGCCAAGAACTAATACTGAACATGTCCTGTTCTACTAAAGGAAAATGGCCAGACATGCACAGAAAATGGTGAGGAACTGAGAGCAGGACTTGGACTTCTACAGATATTTAACAACTGTCTAAGAAAAAAGTACTCTGAATACATTTTTGACTATGCTGGTGCTTTGGCTAATGTGAAAAAAGAATGACAGCACACTTCACTCTATTTAGTAAATCTCCCTAAAAAGTAAACACTGCATTTTTAAACACAACTTTTTGTGGCTTAAAGCTGCACTTTAAAAAATTAGCATTTATATTTGGAAAGAGAAATGAAAGTTGCCTACTTGACATAAGAGTCACTTTTCAAATATTTGTTAAAAAATTTAAAATATTTGCTCAAGACACTCAGTTATGAAGAGTCAGGTCATCCTGCCAGAAGATCTAACAGCTTGTTGCCTAAAGGGCCACTCTGTACACCAGGTCCCTCAGAAATTATCAGGAAGCAAAGTGCTCAATGTAGACAAGTCACTGACTGTTAAGATTGTGTAACAACAGCATGAACAAGGAAAATGTTCATCTAAAGGCTGTTAGACACATCTTCCTTCTCTCTGGAGAACATCCATGCCTCAGAGACCTTGATAAATTTCTCTGTACAGTATCTTGGAGATGAGATAAGAGTAAGGAAGGCAGAGCCTAAACCTAGACCCAGTAAGAAAAGGGATTATCAGGAGCGTGACCTGCTTTTCCATAGCATGTCCAACTACAGACTTGAAAGAACTAGCCACTGAAATAGCAGGTAACTGGGGAAATCAGGCTCAGAGATGAGGGGGCTCCCATGTTCTACCTGCAGCTCTTCACTTAATGGCTGCTGACATGCCAATAAAGCCCATGAGAAGATGGGGCACAGAATGGCCAGTCTGTACTGAACAGCTCTGCTAGGCTGCTTAGCTTGGATATGGTGCCAGTGGTACATGCAGCAGTGGGTGGGGAAGTCTGGTAATAGCCCTGCAGGAGCAGGAAAGAAACAACAGCAGGGGCCTAGAGAGAAGAAGAGAGAAAGGTGGGAATAAAACCCCACAAACACAAAAAAGTTAGGTAGTACTGCATTAGTTATTATGCAACATTATGGTTGACTTCTATCAGTTATTAGGCTTTTCACCTTCAGAAAGGAAATAAAGTCACGTGGGACTAAGAACATACTACCAGCTTATCACTTCCTTGAGGCAAATAAATCCTAGAGAAAACAACTGTTCAGGTATGCCTCTGTTCCAAAATTTTCCCTTACCTAATTCTATGCATCTCCTAGAAGGACTAAGAGCCTAACAGTAGCATATGCTCTGTAACTCATGTTAGTGGGACAGGATCCTATTCTAAGGATTATGTCTACTCAAAAAGAACGGGATCATATTATCTTAAAATGCCACTGTGTCTAAATTGCATGTACCGCATTTTGGCAGTTTGAGTATGGGAGTAACAGAGGAAGAAGCACAAGACTGTTGTGAAGCAGAAAAAAACCAGTATCATATGAAACCTCATACCAGGGGATCTGTGCTCCCTGGCTTCCCAAAAAACAGCAAAAAAAGCAGGAAATAATAGGGGCAAAAAATTCTGCCAGATAGTAGCACATGACATCTCATCTATTGGCAAAATTTGAAAAGGAAGATGTGTTAGTATGTTAAAACATACTAGAATATTAACCATGGGAGCCGGAACACCCTCCTTCTTTTACTTGAGTGATATGGATACTGGGGATATATTAGGTCTTTCCTTGTCTCCAATAAATTCAAGGAATTCTTTCTAAAGATTCCATTTCCTTTAAGTGTCTTCCATTACTTTTGAGTGTGAGCACTGGCACGCAATTGTCCCATTTAATTTTATTCATACAGTGTCACAGAGATTCACAGTGGGATGACATACTTCCCAAAACCTCTCTGGGTGTCCAGAGAGAAAAGAAACAAGCTCCCCAGGCTCCCCAGGGCACTGGTCACAGCAGCAGCCTGACAGAATTCTAGTGTTTGGACAACGCTCTCAGGCACATACTGTGACTCCTGGGGTGTCCAGTGCAGGGCCAGGACTTGGATTCAATGATCTTTGTGCTTCCCTTCCAACTCAGCATAATCTATGATTCTTTGAAACAAGACCAGGCTTCTAGAAAAGTTCTGCAAACATATGTATTCAGTAGGAATACTTGACAACGTTCAAGGCGCAGCAGAACTAAAGACAGCTACTTCAATACTGTCTATATCTTACCTTTAGTCCCTCCAGCGTGTGAGATGCTGGAAAGGTTCTTTGGCTGTACATAAGCCAGTTTGAATGGAGGGACCACAAATGGTACCTCCTGACCATCCAGGGGCAGTTTAGAAAGCAAATAATCCTCAGAACAGCCAACTTGACGCTTCACTGACACAGAAGACAATGGAGGCTGCTCTACAATAGTTGGCTTGCTTGCAGCTACTGCTTCAGATTCCTGCACCATGGAAACTGCTAAAAATAAAGAGCAAGACAGACAGTACACATCTGCATTAATTTTTGAACAATACTATGAACAGATCTCTTTTATTTAATAGTTTCTCTTCTTGATACATTACTTAACAGCTGCTAGTATTCAGTTTTACAGCATTCAGGACTAACATCAGGAAAAGATATTCATCCTCCTGACACCTGCACTGACCCAAACTCTTTATTTCCCAAGCACTATATTTATACCTTCTTCTTAAGTGAGTTTTCATAGGAGCTACACTTGTATCACAGAAGAGTTCTTCAAACAAATAAGACACCAAAGAAAACCCTAACAGAGTTAAAAATATCCACAGAGTTCAAAAAATTAATAAAAAAACCATTCAGATTCTGAGAGTTTGAAAGATATAAGACCTTTACACAACCTTGGGTAAAAAAGCTGACTTTTTTGGACAGTGTTCTAGACTGCAAGGAGCAGATTTCAGACAAGTGTTATTTCTCAGTTCCAATTCATAATACTAACAAGCATGTGTTCAATCTCCAAGTGGAGGTATGGAAAGAATTTTGGATGTTGTAAGAGAAATCAAGTTTATCAGGGGTAACACAGTCATTTTATTAATGGGAAATCTCATCACTAACAAAACAGCAAAACTTTTATTAAACCTTCATTACGTCAGATACTCACGATCATCTTTTTCCTTGTCCATGCAGAAACACAGTTTACAGCAGGTTTTTATACATTCTGTTGCCATTGTTTTCAGTGTTATAATTTAGAGGGGGACCTCAGTCAGTGATCCAGTGCAGCTATCAAACCTGAAAAACACAATCAAACAAACCATAGTAGATGGGAGTAAGTGAAATCAGAATGCTGTATCAGCTATTTAATATGTAATTGCTTTTTCTACACAGTCGCAGGATCAATCAGAAAGTTACTTCAGCCATAAAAGGATCAGAGTAATCAGATTTCTCTCACTGAGAAGAATCCCTTTTATATAAAAGCACAAGGAAGGAGAGAATTTTAACATATGGCATTCAAATACTTTCAGTGATCCACTCAGACAGGTCCCTGTCTTTTGGGAACACCAGAATTCTCCTCGTATTTGTGTGTGCCACTGGGCTTTGGAGTTTACTCAGCTTTACAGCTGTTTTGACATGGTATTGTCAAATAATTTTCAAGATGTGTTTTTAATTGTTCCCCTTGTTTATGGTTCTCCTATCCTCTTTCTCTCCCCTAATATTTTCACATACATCTATATATGTTTACATTTTTTATGCGACATATTCCATACTTTTAACTTGAAAACAGGCTTTATAAATGGTGCCAAAATTGCCTTCTTTGAGAAACTACTGCTTTCTCATAATTGTATACACATGAAACTGAAGACCTGGTTTATTATATAATTGTTTGCTGTGCACACAGAAATAAAACACACTGACTTACAGCAAAATAAGAGATACGTAATCTACAAAAGAATGAGAACAAGTCTCTAACAGCTGGTTAACATTATAAGAACTTTATGACAATGCTAACTGGCCTCATTTAAATGTCTTTATTCATATCCTTACATTCTCTTTTCAGAGAGACATAGACAACTGCACTGCCTCCTGTCCAAAACTTCAGCTGTTTAAGTCTAGTCCTTTTACATCCACCTGAAGTGCATAAGGTTCTTAGGAGAACATACCCAAGAAACAATTCTAACATAATGAAGATTAGAAGACACCAAACAGAACATGAACATAGGTTGAAGGGATGGGGAAGACAACAAGTAAGATAGAGGGGGAAGGCACAAAGAAAACATGTAGTTTTACCAAAAAATGAAAAATGGACATGTTTACTTAGTTATTTCAATTGCAAGAAATTTCTGAAAGCATCTGTGTACCAACACGGAAACCATTCCCTCTACAGCTTGAATGGTACCCTGATTTTCTTTGTAGAGTCAAAGACAGCTAGAGAATCACATAAAGTCTATGGAAATAACTGTAATAGTCCCCAGATTTTTTCTTGCATTAAAAGCCCCTCAAATTCTGTAGATCTCAAGTGGAGATACTAAGCTATGGATGCTTCCTCTAACTCAAACACCATTACTTTGCACAGAATTCCTCTCTCAGTACTTGCCTTCATCTTAAAATTGTCCATGATGTAAGTACAGCATGAGATCTGCATCAAAAATCTTCAGAGGCAATACTACCAGCTCCAGAACCTGCTCTGCATCTTTACAGAAGCACAAAATGAGGCATGAGAATTTCTCACTAAATTCTCCATGGTTCTAATGACCAGATTTTCACTACTGCTCCTCCCTTGGAGGCATACTCATGATAGCTAAGGCTGCTAATTTACTTTGGGTTCCTTTGCAGTGATTTTCCTTCCCAGCTGTTATCAGTACACAGCTGGAGTTAATATGCTTCACTCTTGTTCACCATGTTTAAACTGGACTGAAACAGCTGCTCTGTTTGCTCTAAGCTTTGCAACAATGGTATCTAAGCCTCAGTGGCAGTTTGCACAGGCAAAACAGACTTTTATCTCAAAATGTCCAGATTGAATTTATTTGCTACTGCTGGTGAAGAAACCAAAATGTTAGCACAGGCCTACTTTCTATCTACATAAAGTAGAATTTTTTTTTTTTGCATCAGAGAAAATTTGGTTCCTGGTAGAGAATTGTTTACTTGGAACAATTAATGTGAGCAAATAAACAAATGGAAATCATCTGTCGCAAGCAGCTGCCTTTCCTTCACAGGGGTGAGTGCCTTACCTAGAAAGAAAGGGCTTCGTATGGGTATTGAGAATTTAACAGTCATAAAGGAGTTCTACACCTCCTGTTCTTCTATCATTAAAAAAGACCATGTCTTTCACAGTAATGCCAAGTCAGCTGTGATAGTCTTTAACCATTATATTTTTTCCCCATTTATCAATATGCAAATGTTCAAACATTTTTCTTCTATCTAAAGACAAATATAAAGCAATTCATTACTGCTTACTGTAAAGAAGAGTTAGGATTAGAGATTGCTCTTTAGCAATAGGCAAGGCAAAATATCAACAATGGATGCCAAAGTGTATAGACACACGTTAGAGCCTCCATTTCAGTTTTAGCTTAATTGTAGGAGTTTGAGAAGAAAGTTCCATGACTAAGAGACTAGAACACTGTTTACACTTCTTTAAGCTTGAAAAGGTAATGGTTTCAGTGACAAACCTTGCACTTGGATCCCTAGACTTACACCACAGCCACATTACAAAAAAAAAAGACTGCATTTGCTGAGGGACAGGGCATTTAGACACAGTGCTGCCTCATTCTGCTTATAGCACTTTGCTTTGTTCATTGAATCACAACATGATGGTCTCAATTACTTTCAAAAGTTTTAATTCACTTAATTAAGCTACCATGATAAATATTGTTGTTTTTTTGGTTTGAGCAATCCTGGCAGTAAATTAGATGGCTTGGCTCCCAGTTAATGTATTTTCTTGTATCTGTATTTTCAAAGCTGCCTACAGTTATTTATACAACTTTCACTGCATGCAAAAGTTTTCTCTTAACCATGTGGGAGAGAAAGACATATAGCAGGTTCTGTTGTATATTTTATTAACTGAAAATAAACAAAAACATTGTAGAAGACTAAGCAAGTATTTTATGATCTTGACAGAAGTTGACATTTCTATCAAAGGTTAAACTTATCCCACATGCCAGATCCTTTTGCTGGTATTGGCTACCCAAAAATCCTCAGTGTACAATTTAACAGTTGTTAAAAGGTTGTACTAAAATGAATTTATTTCAGAATATATTTATGAAATTAACTAGAACCATAGAGACATTCTTTAGTTGCACCACCAAATCCCAAAGAAGTACTGACTTCCCAGCAATATTAACCATTTCAACAAGAAGTTAAGACTCCTTGATACTATCTCTACTTTTTGGGGTCAGTTTTTGTTAGGCAATGCACATTACAAGGACATCCTCCATTTCTGAGATTCTAGACTGACAAAACGATGGGGAAAAAGAGAATTTCCCCTCATTTTCATATAAATAAACAGAAAAATCAGGTTGCAGAAGAGGGAACTGAACCCAGATCTTGTCACTCTTGTGTAAAATTCTCTCTTTCTTGGTATTTTTCACCAAATTCGGTAAGCCATTTAATTTCTTTCTTCCCAGTATCAAGCCAAAGTAAGATAAGCAAATGTAACTCAGCAAGAGTACTTCCACACTAAGGCAAAAAGAGAGCCAAACTTATTAGAACATCCTGGAAACAGCAGTTTAAAACCTAACCACACACATACACTGAGCCTAGAGGATTATAAGAACTATTATTTTAATGAGTTTAGATGGAAAACATAAATTATCTTAATGATTTCCAGATTCCTCTGATAGAAATTTTGACTGAGCTAAAAACAGATAACCAGAGTATCAAAGACTTTAGTTCCAAATGCCTCCAGAATGCTTACAAGACAGAGATGTTTGAAGAAGAAAGTAAATATTTCCAACAACTCATTAAATAAAAAGAACATGATAGAAAACGGATGATCGCAATATTAAATATTAAAAGCTGAAAGCAGTCTGAGAAGAAATGTCAGGTCTTTACTGCCTTACAAGGAAAGGGTGTTTTGCAACAAGACTGCAGGTTGCCAATGAATTTTACTGCATTTAGTCACAACTGTGCTCCATAGGAGTTGAACAGGTAACACATTCACAACTACACAATAGAAACAAAGGTGAAATAGCTGTCCTCAAACAGGGAAAGCTGGCTAAACCAGTGGTTTCAAACCTTTTGAGATTTATGGCCAGTCATAAATGTATACAACACATTCTCAGATCTGCATTTTAGAAGCATACCATAGCAAAATTCTAGCAGCAATAAGTTCTCACACAGCAGGATGTGTAAAACAAAATATCCAGAAATAGGGATCATCAGTTGTTATAAAACATTTGGGAGAGATCTTTGAATGACATAAGCGTCTACAACTCCACGAGCCCCAGTGGAGCCAGGACACCTTGCAATGTATGAGGATCTGCCCCCTGGAGAAAGTGAGCTCAATCTTGCTAATTCACACCTCAGCCAAACACCCAGTTTATGATACCTCTTATGCTACCTGTTTGTGCTACCCTGTGACTTTCTGCCTTTCGGATCCAGAAGATGCACTCAGAAATCCTTCAGAGAGCATAACGGCACCAGCTCAGGTCTCCAGATGTTTAACAGGAGCACAGCACAACAAAAGCTGCTTCTGATGGAGGTAAAATGGATTATCTTTTGATGGTGCAGATGCTGCTTAAGGCTTAACTTCCACAGCCAGCTGTTTTGTGGTTTTGCTTCTGGGGGAGTGTCTGGGAGCTGTGCACCCCTCTCAGCACAGCTCTTCATCTGAAGAGGGGTGGCTGATGGCCACCACATCTCAAAACTGGCCAACACTAGTAAAACAGCCTCAGTGGTTTTGAGACATTTGCCTCCAGGTACTTTGCTACTACAGCAGCAAGAACAGCACACGTACCCACATACGCTTACCAAAGACATAAAGCCCACAGTTTAAAAACAAAAAACAACTGTTTTTTTTGGGGACTGTAGGCAGACCTGACTTGTACTGCCCACACAGAAGAGACAGGTACCTCAGGTGCATCTGAGCATGGGGAAAGAGAGGACATAACTTTCGTTCCTATTCATTATAAACTTCAGCAGTAGCAGGATGTCTGTGAGATTGAAAAAAAAAAGGAAACAAAAATGTCATGCCAACACACACCTATCAGGTGCATGATAAGAAGCTCCTTTCTATAGCTATTTCTGGAAGAACTCCACAACAGTGATCTCTGCAATAACTATGGGGGGTGTGTATGCATACATACACCCTCCTTCTCTGCTTGTAGCCACAACTCTTGGAAGAGTACAAAAGCCCTGGAAATTTGCATGCAGAGATTATTCTGCTTCTTCTGCCTTCCAAGGAAATTAAGGTAATGTGAGGCTTTCTCTTTTTTTGTGAGTGGAAAAAAAGGGGATTTCACCCTGAAAGCAGTGGATCACAAAGAAGATGCTGAAATAACACAACAGAAAAAGAAGGTATGAGAAGGCTTTTGAAGGACACAACCAGAAAGACATTCTTGTGAGACACATCTTACAAACAATTCAACAGAAACATAATGAAGAGAGGCAAAACTATCTAAGTCCAGCAAATGAAAACAAGTGCAATTACATATTTAAAACTGAAGAGAAGACCATGCATCATTAACCTAGTTTAGCTGATGGAGATTTTATGACTGACCATTGCACAGCCTGCCTTGGGCAAAGCGGCTCCCAGTGTTGTTTAAGCAGTTGAATCAGGTAACAGAAATAGATGGTAAAGTCACACTCCATGATGCAAACAAACCACCAACTGCCTGGCTCAGGAAGCACCTTCCCATGCTGGTAAATGATGACACAGCAGCCCATCAGGGGAAGTTTTACATGTTCCTCTCACTGATCACAAAAACAGGAAATGGAATGGAACAGTTCATGGGTCTGACCTGTCACAGCCCTGTGCTGCAACCTCCTCTCATTCACTTATAGTTTGCTAAAGCAGAATTTTTCTTTTGAAGACCAGGAGGCCCATTATGAGCCCTTGTTCCACTCCCCTCAGCTTCTGACACCACTGGTTTTCAACAAGTTACAGCTGCACTACACTCAGCAACTTCAGCAGAAACACATTTTTATTTCAGAAAATATTACAATAACTAATTTCTTTCACTACTAATATTTTAACTCTATCTCCAGGAACTACCCGTCTCAGACTCAACAGTATCACAAGATAATCTAAAGTGAGAAAATATTTCATTTAATAACACTAGTAAGTAAAATATTGCTCTCACTCTCACAGCACAGTATTGACATTCCAAACTGTTACCAGTCCACAATTGGCTCAGCATCCTTCTGACTGTATTTTGAGCAAGTGAAGAAGATGAGGAAGTTGGGAGCCTGCAGACAGCATCTCCACACTCCCTTGGGTGACTGCCATAGCAGCCAGGTAAGATACTGTTTGCTGGGCTCTTCTACAGGTAACAGTTGCAGGCAAAGTTTAAAACTCTTGTAATCAGCAGCAGTGCTTAATATGTTACTGCTATCAGTCAGGATGTGACAACTGTACAAAAATATTCTTTAACTACAACAAGCTTCTTTTGAGAGAAAGAAAAGCACCTCAGAGATCAGTTCTTAGCTTAGGTGCTGTCATAGCAGTAAAAGCAGAGCTCACTGTGAGCCCAAGAGCTGCTTTGCATTTCTCCTGCCAATGAGGTCTAGCTCTAATTGTGCCAGGGCAGAAACTTCTCCTGGAGCAGCCACATCTTCCCACATGCACTTTTGAGAGAACATGCTGTGTCCAACTCCAGCTTTTCCTTCTCCTTCCAGCTTCTCTGCCCAGACAAAGATGATCTAATGTATGTCTCTCTTTGTGCAGGCCCTGAGCTGAACCCTAAAGATCACTTGTGCAATCTAGCTGTGGTCTCATTCAGCTCAGCAGCTGCTTCTTCCCAGGGCTCCAGCCTGGAGGAGGCCAAGTGGCTTTCAGCACATCTGCACACTGAGCCCAGGCACAGAGCAGCAGAGTACATCACAGAGAAGAACTAATTGCTCCTGCCTACTTCCCCAAAGAAAAATAAAGCTGAGCAGGTGTGTGTGCTTGAGCTATTGTGCTACAGAAACAACTGCTTCTGCTTTTCAGGCACCCCTCAGAGAAGGGGAACAAACCCTGGCACAAGTACAGGATCCAAAGTTGTCCTTCTGACAGGGGCCCCAGGGACACCCTGCCTCTGGTTTAGTGCTGCAGCCTTGCACCTGCAGCCCTTAAATGCAGACTTAATCCAATCCTACCCCAGCATGCAAAACATTAATAATATAATTTACAATGGCCAAAAGAAAAAAATTCCATAAATCTGAACCAGTTTTTCTTGTGTGAGATTTATATTTGAATTAAGAAGGAAACATTATAAATCTATCCCACGACAAAGCTTAAAACTTGGGATTTTAATATGCTGAATCCCCTGTGCTCTGGGCTGTAAAAGTTGATATAGTGTTTCTTCCTAATGTTGCATTAGGCAAGTAACCAATTCCTCCAATTCCTGATCTGACAACACTGTTCCTGCGAACTGAAGATAAATTCACTGACTTGGACAAGAATGTATAATATTGTATGTACTGGGGCAGTAAACACAAAAGAATAAATCCATTATGTTGAACTGCAGACCTTTCTGGATTCAGATGGAAAACGGCAAAGCAAGAGTTGAAGTCAGGACACCAGAAAAGAAAGCTGAAGAGACTAAAATATCTGTAAAAAGAACTTGGCTTTTGATGAGAACATGGAAAGAATTCAACATAAGATAAGTCCTTTGCTCTAAGCAGATTAGGAACAAATCACAATCACCAATTGTTACTTTATAATCTAACTTAAGACTTTATGTATTCTGTGTCAGGTTTTAATCCATATTTTTTCTCTTTTTGCCGTTAATGCCAAGAAGCCACAAAAATAGAACTGTCAGCAGTCCTTCTATAGCTCTGATACCAAGGGAAACTGGAAACATCTGGATTCATTTTTCAACAGGACAGCCAAGAAGAAGGTATTTTAGGCAAGAGCATCTGCCTGTGGAGTTCCCTAACATGGCTAAATGTGTCTAGTTTTGAAAAGATGGCCCTTGGAAACCAACTCAATGCAACACTGAAAAAGAGCATTAAATGGCATTAAGACTCCTCAGCCTCTGCCATGACCACAGAGCCATACAGAAAACACATGTATACACATCTAACATCCAGACAGCTAATGCAAATAGCTCTTCTGTATATTCGGGGAAAAAAAAAAAAGAAAAAAAAAAAAAAGAAAAGAAGAAACTTGAGCAGTTTTGCATGGAAAAATAGTTTCATTACCATTAAAACAAGAGTGAAGATGGGCAATTTCTTCACATCCACACAGACACACACATCTATTGCTTTGTTTTAGGTGAAGCAGTTTTTAAATAGCTATGTTACACATAATTATTATCCTGTTTCATGATGAAAACAAAAAGCCCATCAATTATGGAGTTTCCAATGGGTGAGGATTCCCTGTTCAGCAGTTCTGCTCCGTGGTGTCACTGTAGAACCAGTTGCACAGTGGTGAGAGGAAGCAAACATGTAGGTTGTGTAGATGAAAGCTAAAAGACTATGTCTGAGATTCAGAAAGGAAAGGTGAGTTAAGTACATTTCATATATGCAAACAGGTTAAATGAATGAATCAAGAACAGGAAATGGAAACTGATCTTAAAAAATTCAAATCCAAACCAGATTGGGAGTATGGCTCTGCAGGGCATGTGTACTGAGCTCAGGAAGCTGCCTAAACACACACTGAAATAAAAGTCCAGAAGGATACTGTCCTTATAAAGTACAACTATTTATTACTTTTTGCATTAAATCCACCCAGACCAGGAACCCAGAACCACTTTAACAGCCCCAGCAGTACCTCTCAGAGAGCTGTACTGGCTGGAGTTGTTGGCAGCTGCCCAGACAGATGAGTGGTAACCAGGCATTGTGTAACAGAGGCATTTTTCAAGGAGTTTGCACAGACATGGGGAGAAATAGCGCTAATCAAAACTGTTTCAATTTAATGGCAGTATCTAAGACCCCATTCATTATTGGCCAAATGCTGCTACAGCTCTGGGACACGGTGGTGGGGCTTTGCTCCCTTCTGAGAAGACAGAGGTCCTGAGAGCAGAAGTTGGCAGCATGAAGCTACCATTCCCTGTTTTCCCTTAGGACAGAATTGTTTAACAGCACAGTGAACAACAGCTACACCATAAATGTATGGTTTTTTTTCTTAAAATCTTATTGGGTTGAGAATCAACACTCTTCCTAAGAGATTTTGGACCCATGATTTCACACACTGGTGTAACTAGATCTGGAAGTACATATACCACTTAATAGAATGAAAGTCAGAGTAATTTAGGCAGATTATGTTGTTTTATTAAGGCTTTATGGAAGAAATTTTTTTGCAGCTCTAATCACTGCTGAGGAGAACCTGTATGGGAAAGTCAAATAGAGCTCCCAGTCTAGATGCCGACAACTCCCTTTTGCAAAAGTAAAACATAGAGAAAAAAAGCCCCAACTAAATCAACACAGAATTAAAATTTTAAGAATTTCCCCCTATTGAAAAATTAAACTGGTCTTGAGAATGTTTTGTTGTCTCTTAAAAGTACTAAACAACAGAATTTCTTTCAGAAACAGGAGACAAAACTTGCTTTTGTATCAGTTCACCACTAACCACAAAGGCACTGCTCAAGTGACTTTTAAACCTTATCCTGACTAACCCCCCTCTCTGCATGGCAGGTGCTTTCCTTACTGGAGGACATAAAAACACAGTGGACTGACTGCAGGCCTGAACTTTATAAAGGGAATTCTGCCACAGCCTCGCATTTCCCTGCCCTCTCCAGCCTCTTTCAAGTCCTGGTCAAGGGCTGGGCCATCTCTGGCCACATGAACCACCTGACCCAGCTTTGACAAGCAGGGTGGGCAAGGCCACATCCAGCCCCCTCCGCCCAGAGGCCCGAGAGCTCAGTGGAGAGGGGTTGCATTCCTGCAGGAAGAAGGGCCCCCCAGCTCTGATGATGAGGCTGTCCCACAGAAGCCAGGCAGCCTGAGGCTCGCCAGCCCCTCGTGTGCATTGAGCAGCACCCGCGCTCTGTGGACGGGGCCCAGCGCAGTGCTCACAGCACGCAGCCCCTGCCCAGGCCGCAGCACCCGGCACCGGCTAAAGCCAGGTTCCAGGCTCCAAAGCATAGGTGCTAAATTAATGGAGTGTCAGGGAGGTTTCAAAGTCACTGGGACACACAGTCCTTATAGACTGTGTTTTTTGGATTTTAAAGCTGGTTTAATTGCCAAAAGAGCATCTCCAGAACTCACTCTTCAGGCCATTGCAGTGACCACAAGGACCCCCCAAACATCAACACCCTTCATTTGGGACCTAATTATCTGTTCTCTCCAGTTTAAGTCTTGCTATTAGATCACTGGAAAACAAAGATTCAAAGCAAAATCACCAGGGTACAATTTACAGGAAAGATAAGCACCAGATTGACTACATAATTTTTTCTTTGGCACTGAATTACTGCAAACTTCAGCTGCAATGACAGGCAAACAAATACTCATACTAAGCTTAAGACAAGTATCCTCGATAATTCTGTGAGGTTTCATGTATTAAGATCATTAAAAAATATAATGGAACACAGGGAAGCCACCCCAGGGCTTGAACCTCTTCCCACATGAGGCTTCTCAGTTTAGATGTGAAGATCCATACTGGCTGCAAAAGGCTATCAGTCTAACTTCTCCCTGCATAATCAATCATTCTGATGGAGCTTGAGCAGCATTACTAACTAGAATGACAACATGGCTTAACTCAGAGACTGTTTTACTTCAAGTCAGAGCTTGCTCTGCCTTTCACTTTAAAGAGTGAGCTTAAGTTCTCTGCTGACAGAGATTGGGTGTTGTCCTACTTAGATTAGAGAGAATATTTACCAGATTTAAGGTATCTGGGGAGATAGCAATTCAGAGTAAACAAAGCCATTATTTTATAAAATTTAACAAGAGTCCAAAGAGGGGAGCAATAAGTTAGGATATGCATCACATAAAATTCAGTAAATGAAGTAAATAGCATCTTCATCAAGCAAAAAAAGTTCAATAAATGATTCACCAGAGTTAAAGTGTACTTCTGGTATAAGCCACAGCAGATAGGAGAGACACAAAGACAGAAGGCCTAAGCTAGCCAAAGCTTGGCTTCCTAGTTGAGGCTGCTCTGATAAGACAGGTCCTCTGGCTCTGTCCACCACACATGGGGGCTGCATCTGCCTGTCCTGATCTTGCTTAAAGGGCTGGCTGCTACTGGGGGGGCTGTTCATCCCTGCCTTGCCAACAGCCATTCCTGCAGGACCCAGTAAACACACAGCTGCATGGTGAGTTGGCCCAGCTCACTGATTAGATACAAAATTAAATGACCAAAATAAAAAACCTTTTTTTTTTCCCCCTTAAAAAAAGTAGTTTTCCAACTCTTCCTGTGGTTGACTGCACAAGGTGGGGTCAGAATGCAATGGGGAAAACAGGGGGCCAGAGCAGGACTGCCCATTTCACAGCCAAGCCACAGCCCTGGGGAGTGCATTTAGAGTCACTTAGACCTGAAACCAAACCACCCACAAGAGGATGCAATGGCTGAGAGAAAAGCAAACCAGCTGATACTGAACAAGTGACAGAACAAACAAGGCAAACAACTAAGCCTGAGGTTAGAGACCAGTGCTTAAACTTTTTTTCCAGCATTGTAAATTAATAGCCTACACACACATGACTGACTGAGCAATCCTGCCCACATTCATTCTTTCTACAGCATAAGAAGAAAGAGGGATTAATCACCTGAGGATCCATCATCTAAATTAAGTGCAGGGGAGGGCAGTGGAATCCATGTGACATCTATGAAGTCCAATATACCCTCTGGGTGCAACGTTTTTAGTAGATGTCATTTTTATGAGTATTGGCAAGAATCAAGGGACACTTTAGTAATAAATGTATTCTCTTGAAATTAAGTATTGCTTAACCACATGTATTCTGCAAATATGTATTTTAATATTTAGCATACAGTTGGTAAAAGGACAAAAAAATTAAACTTCCCCACTCCTGAATTCATGCCCTAGCCACTGAGTTGTAAGATCACAGCTCATCTAATGAATATTTCTATACTGAAAGCAAGGTGAAACAGTTTCATAAGAAGCCAGAGACCACCAGCCCAGAACAGCACAAAGGTTTAAGTGTCTAGTGCTCTCTTGAGAAATGAAAGATACAAAATCAGAACTTGATTCTTCACATGTGTCTAACAGCTAGACAAAACCCAGAAATAACAGGAAGAGGGGAAAAAAAGGCATAGCAATGTATTCCCTTGCATGGTTTTTAAGTAGGCCTGATCCCCTGATATCTAAAGACACTTGGACTCTCCAAGAAGAACTTATCAAGGTATACCTCATTTCTGGATGCCTGGACAGCTTGGACACTCAACTGTAAAAACTAAAGACACATAAAGCAGCAAACCTCAGTGCATTCAGCAAGTATCACTGGGAAAAGCTTGAGCCTGCACAGATCAGAGACAGACTGAGGGTTAGGACGGCAAGGGTCCAGCTCCAAGGTGCAGGTGCTCACAGAATCTTTTAGATGGGAAGGCACTTGACAGCTGTGGCCCCATGGACATCCTGAGATCTTGTTATTTTTCCTGCACAATTACAGCAGAGTGACTGGACGTGTGCATTGTAGGAGCAGTCACGATATTGACCTTTTCATTCTTATCTAGAGAAATGCATCACATGAGACAGCGGGCATGTTTCCACATCAAAGGAGAGTTACAAGACCAGCTTAATTAAAGATGTATTTATTTCAGATTGCTGTTTAACAACCAGAGTGATCCAAAACACCCAGGAATCCAGCTTCATGGTATGCATTCAACAACTGTAAACAGGACAAGCTTGAAACAGCTTAAAATTATACCTGCTGCTTTAGCAGTGCTCCTGGATACAGCAGGACATACTCAGTAAATATGTATTTTCTGACTCTAATTTCATCCCATGCGGAGGGAAACTGTCTAGCTATATTCACAACTTCCCTTGGAGTTTCGGCTAAACCACATCTCTAAGTACTTGAAGTGTTCCTAGGGAAGATGACCTAATTAGCTATCGCCGGCCTGTGACAACACTTAGCTGCTAATTCACATGGAATATTTGAACTTCAGAAGGCATTTTAATACAGCAATACCACGTTTAAACTGTTCTGAGTACAACTGAACCTCGGCCTTAATTCATACGAAGATTCAATTCCCCAGTACTTCAAAATAGTTACCACTTTCCTACCTGCCTACATCTCCCAAAGTCTGCCACTCGATAGGAAGCACAGACACACGGCTGCCTCCGCCGGGGCAGCTCCTGCTCTTCGCGGCCGCAGCCCGCACCTTCCTGCCCGCACGTCCCTGCCCCCGGCCGGGGATCCTGCTCTGGCCCCCGCTGCCCGGCCCGGTACCTGCTGGGAGGGCTCCGTGTGTCCTCCGGTTCGGAGCCGCCGCCGCTCTCCCCTGGCCGCTGCCCCGGCCCGGCCGCCCGGCCAGGTGCGCTCCCAGCGCTTACTCACCGAGCGCTATCGCGGAAGGGGAGTTCCCCCGCAGCCTTGGGACTCTCCCGCCTCACCACAGCTACTCGCTGCGGCAAGCTCACCTCCAAATGGCTGCCAGTAACTCTTCTTTGGCGCTTGCTGGACCGTGACACCTGCAAAGTCTGCGCCAGAGCTGCCCCTCGCTTTGCTAGAAGCACGACCAGGCTTCTGTTTTAGAGATAACGATTTTTTCGTGTTTTACAATGTTCTTAGAAAACGGCGTGTCCAGTTGGAATATGGATCCGTGTCAAGCTAGGCTTCACACGGACACGTGAGAAAGCCCCTGCCACTAGAGCGCAGAGTTTGTAGGGTAATTTAGCGATCACACACAGTTGATTGGTTCAGTATTTTCAGCAGGAAATTCTGGTTTGGAAATTTCCTTGCAGGAAGGAGAAGTTCTGTACGTCTCAAGGTGGTTTCTCCTTGATTCTAGTTTTTGGTAATGGAAGTGCTAAAGTACCCCGAGAGGCAAACATGAAGAAAAGGTAGGGCTGGATTAGTAGGAAAAAGTGTGTATTTCCCCAAAGAAATGCTGTTTACACTTTGAAAGCATTACAATTTTCAGTCATTGAAGTTTTGCACAGTTGCCCTAATAGCTTTTGATTTGCAGTTTTTAGTGGATTCCCCATACACCAAGACTGTATTTTTTCTGTTACAATATTTTTCATTTTAAATTTAATAGCACCATAGATCTGCTGCTAACTAAGAATTTCGTGCCTGTCATCATGCAGTGTAACACAGCTGCTTCAAGCTCCAGAGCCACTTTGAGAGGAGAGAGACCCTCTGCCAAAAGCACAGACTTATAAATTTTGAGCTAACAAAGCATCTCTGTTCATCTCTGTGCAGAGCCAGTTGCAAGTACTGAGTATCACATAGCAGAGGGGCTCTGATTCCTGTTAATGGAACTCAAGAGATTATGCATGGTCACTGTTTAAAGAAATACCAGTAACCTGGTATGCTTCCAGAATTATCTGAGTCCTTCTGAGGTGCACATCAATCACACATTTCAAGGCATCTCACTGAATTAATTTGCATGACCAAACAGCTTTATTTTCACTCTTCACAGAAGTGTGTTGTTTAACTACTGATAAGGCCCCTGTATGCAGCTTGCTGCTATCAAGTTACCCGGCATTGTCAGCCGAAGAGATTTTTGGGTTCTCAACGACCTCCAGTCCTGCCTGAAGGGCTCTCCAGCTGCTGGAGTTGCAGTGCAGTAGCAGCCGTCCATTGGGACTGCAGGCTGCATCTCTGATGAAGGAAAAGAATTAAAATCAGTATTTTTGACAAGGCAGTTAAAGGAAAAAGAACAGTTTGCAATATGACCTTCCTTCTTCATCGAGGCAAGACTGCACCCTGTAATTTGAGGGGGCCTATTAACACATCTCTATGGCTCTTTTGATGGTTTGAGACACATTTCAGTCTTCTTTTCAGCTGTTTGAAAATTGGGGAGTTTGTTTCAATAAGCACAAAATGGGCATGGTAAGGGATGTGGACTACCTGATCTTGTGTGGATCTTTAAGAGCATGTTACTGTCCTGTGATGTTTTCAGCTGGGATGAGAGACAAACCTCCCCCACTTCCTTAAAAGATTTTTGTTCCAGACAAATCTAGTCTGAAGATCAGCAGTGAAACCAATTTACCTCTTTTCTTGTCAGCTGCAAATATGATCTTCCTTCCCTGCCAGCCTCCTGGCAGCACCCAGAGCGGTCCATGCTCTGCTGCATCTTTCTAAAAAAACCTCACTTGAGAAAGATGGTGATGGTTCCTCTGCCTCACTGACTGCTGCTGTCGGCCCCCTCTCCTCTGGTGACCATTCCAGACTTTCATTGCAACCACTCATCCTCACTGATTTCCTGGTTCTCTGCAGCTGCTCTTGCTCCTTATGCTGCTTCCACCCCAGGCATCCCCAGTACTAAGACTGAGCTAATAAACTGGGCTGCTTTTGGCTGGTTCTGCCAAACCACAGCACTCTCAGCTCCAGAAATGCAGGGCTGAAATACTTGAGCAGACTCATGCAGGGCCAACAGAAGAGAATTTATTAGTCTGGGCTATGCTTCACCTCTCATATTCCCCAGCGAGGCCTGTCTCATCTGTTTTGAACCTCTGCACTGCAGACTTTTTCACTTGTTGCTGAGCCTGTTTATGCTATTGGATTACAACTTCCCAGTGTTTTTCTTGTTGAAAGAGAAGTAGCCAGAAGACTATAGAAAGTAGCTGCAAGCAGGAGTCTATATTATCATCTCTGGGCCTCAAACATTTAGGAACTGGACCTAAAATAATAAAAAACCCATGTATAAACTGACACAAATCTTGAGTAATTATTTACATCTGCAAACACTTTCAAACAGATTAAGACCCTTTTTCTTCACTCTGTGCAAATGCACCAGTGAACACAGTTTTCAGCAGGAATGCTGATGGAGGCTGCAGCTTTTTGTAAATCCAGACTGAATTCTCCCTCGTGATCCTTTACATCAGAAACCTGATCCCACCACCCGTGCACACTTACTGACATGCCAACTTCCATGTTAAAAATCAAGAGGTTCAGAGGTTGAATCAATGTTTGCACAGAGCACACTGAAATATTTTAAGCAGGAAAGTGGAAAACATAATTGCTTAGAAGTTCTTGCCTAGTTTATGAAGAATTACATGAAATTAAGCAACTGATGATTCCAAATAGCCTTCCCAGCTCTCTCCCAGCTGAGAATCCTTAAGAGCAAGCAAGCATTTAACACTACTACTTATGAAATATTCTAATTTCAGAAACTAACACCAAGTGATGTACTTCTGATCAGAATTAAATTTCAGTATATATTGCAATAGCCAAGTGATGAGCTCAGCCATCAGGACCTAAAAGCAGGGCGTTATCAGGACAAGTCCAGCACACAGCCTACAGCATCTCATAGCCAAACTCTGTGTGTAACCACTAAATTAAGTTCTCTGAGGCAGAGACTTTTTAAGAGAAAAAAAGGATTTCGCAACTCAGATTTCAGTGAAATAGCAGAGTACTTTTCAGCTGAAGTCTCTAAGCAGTTAATACACCTTAGTTACAAACAACTTCTGCAGCCAGAGGATTTTACTACCATTAAAGTTTTTGTAGCAGTAATCTTTGTCCCCTGAGGGTTTTTTGGGAGAAACATGAAACTGTTTCCTCATCCTCCTTGTCCTGTGCTCTCAGCTGGAGCCTGTTTTTTTTCCATTCCCTTCATAACCTTCGGGTTTAGCTGACACCTCCCCTCCTCTGCCACAGATGCTGGGTGGGGTCCACACACTTCATTATAGAAAGCTGCTATAATCCAGTCCGTGACTATTATTTTTTATTTTCTCCTTTTATCAAATGCATGTTTAACATCACACTTTCTTGACATTACCTGTTGTAATTCAGTCCACCATCTGAGACTGCAGCCAGTTGCCTCCTCCCACAAAGCTGCAGAAGGACATCTTTACTGCACAATGTCCAGTACCATTTGAAAATGTTGCTACAATGCCTAGACAAGCAATTACATGGAGATACTCTGCTGTTCAAATTAGACTCTCTTTATCTCATTCAGATTTGATGTACTGTGAATTTGAAAACAGATTTTCTGGCTTGTTATGTTTTGCCTTATGCTGTAAAGCAGATTTTCTTTGCTCACACACATCATTAATACATTATGATAATAAATCCAAAGAGGGCTCATCCTTCATTCACCAGAACACTTTGGTCCTGTCTTTCCACAGCCAGTCCCACATCTGTGTGAGCTGCAGTGGTTGCTTCTGCACTACACAGTGGCCTTTAACATTGTCAATGGCTGCCAGCCCCAAACTGTCCAAAGGCAAGGAAAGGTTCCAAATTATCCAGTGGACAATCACTGAGGCACAAGGGTGCTGCTCTGGACAGGCCATCAGCTTCAGCCCAGAGTGATGAACAGGAGTAACTGCAGGTGCAGGAGCAAACGGTTCTGTTTCCTCCTCAGGAGACATTTGTTGCTGCTGCTAGTGTCTAGGAATCCAAGATGATGAATCCAATAAACTCAGGAGACTTTATAAACCTTTATGTGTAGTTGAGAAAGGGACATAACAGAGCCAAGGCATGCTCCTTGCAGTGTTTTCTAATTGTATCCTTTTCTTGCCTGACTTCATTAAGAGCCAGATACTCTTAATCTGGCACAGGCTTGGGAGGACATTGTCATATCTACTGAAAAATGGTAAAACTAAATGTTATCAACATATTGACACCTTCAGATATTTTATAGGGGCCTTATACCTGTAAGATTGTGGGTAGGTGGTTTTAGCCCAGCTTTAAGATGAGCTTGCTACATCAAAAATCAGTTGGCATATCAAATGTATCTTTAGATCCAAACAATTCCAGTAGTTGGCATATCAAATGTATCTTTAGATCCAAACAATTCCAGTAGTTTCCTCTTTGATTTGATGCTGTAAGACAAATTATTTATACAGCCTGCAGTTTAAAAATTGCTTTGTTCAGGATAAATGAGAAAGTTAGAACCTTCTCTGCTGCTGATTTCAGGAAAGATATGAAAGATGAGTTATCTTAAAAGTTCTTGTCTACCTTTCAGTGCAGTAGTTGGACTTGGTTCAATAACAGGGTTTCAAATTGTTCCCGAACCTTCATTGTTAGTGGAAAAAAAAAGAACCAACAACAAAGCAGGAAAGACCTGTTTCAGGAAAGGTTGTTGTATCACTGAAAATGGCCCATGGAACACCTGACTCTAAAATATGCTTATTTATTATAAATCATTTCCATGGCGTCACATTAGCAAACATAAAAGGTCACGAACTCCTGTATTTGAAGAAAATGTGTTTGACATCTGGGATCTGGCAGAAGTTCCTCCTGTGGGATAGATTGTTTGCGCAGAGCTTTATTGAAGGATAATATTAAGAATGAATTACGAAATATTAGTGTAACCTAGTAAGAAATTATTGTATTTTACAAGCCAGAGACATAATAGATCTTACAGAACTTTTTCAGTTCATCTGATTATCAAGGAATGTTAGCTGTGACCAGTTAGCAGTGAAAATCTGTGGGGCTTAAATGCTGCAGTTAGAAATGGACTGAAGGGTCAAGTCCAAATGCAGGCAATGGCTTAAACGTATGTCTGTATTTTTGTATGCCCCTGCTCTATGAGGGAGTGAGGAGGGAATTGGCTGCAAGCCTCAGTAGCTGGGGAAGCTGAGGGCTGCGTGGGAAGCCAGGCCACCCCTGTGCACCCCCAGGCAGTGAGCTGGGCAGCATCCTCAGCCCAGGCATCAGAACCTTCCTGGGGCTGGGCTGGGACTGACATCAGGGCTGTGGGGAGATGGAGACTGTCACTCCTACACTTCATACTCTCCCCTCTCTTACCCATGCCAGTGAAAACCTCATAGGCACAGCCCTTTCCCTGGCTGAGGGGTGTTCCCTGGGCTGTTTGTGAAGCCCAATATCCCAAGGATATGTTCTCCCACTAGGCTGGGATCATGCCACCTCATGGGGTACTTCTGAGCTGTCTCCCCAAATACTGTTACAGTCCCACTTGCTTGTGATACTGCCCAGAAATGCCTCTTGCAATGTGGAAGAGGGGATAGGAGGCAGCTTGCCCTGCCCTCCAAGCCTGCTCAGGGCCTGGGTCCTGCCTGTTCAAGCAAAGGGCAAACACCTGCCTGGGCCCTTTCCTCCCCCTCTCTTTTTGGGACCTCAGGGCCAGGTGCTACAGCCATGCCCTGTATTTTCACACCATCATCTCTCTAGAGTCTGCTCTGAGCCTCAGGGCTGGCCTGTCTCCCAAAAGCAGACACAGGCCTGCCCGAGGATGAGCAGATGTTCCTATCCTTGGGAAGAAGAGGCCAGCCAGCTGTCACCTGCGCACAGAACAAGGGCAGCACACAAAAGATCCTTTCTGAAAGGGAATGAGTCAAGGAAAAGGCCCAAAAGCACAGAAATAATTTACTGTTTCCAGTTGTAAAAAATTTTTTTTTGGTCATCAATGTTCAGGTGAAAGCAAATCTCAATTACCTTGCTGAAAGGGGGTGATGACAAAAAACCATCACAGAAATCACTGCGGGTTAAAGCCTACTGGCCCCATTGAAGTGAGGGAGCTGGGAAGAAGATCCATGGAGGCCAGGGACTTGTTCCTCACAGAAGCTGGAATGCTGTTCCTCCATCAAAAATTGCTTGGTTCAAAAGGAGAACACATACCTCCAAACTGGAGCTTTGGGCACATCCCTCTGGAGAAGACAAGGTACTTAAAGCCATTTAAGAAATGACATAACTAGAAACAGAAGTTACCAGCCTACTCTGCCCTAATTTTAACATTTTAACCCAGCTGCAGATTGTTTTGCTCTGTTCCCATGCAAACACACCAGAATACAGCACTCCTAAGGTACAGGAAATAAGGGAAAACCAACCTGCTGCCTACATTCCCAGCCTTCCCTGTGCAGGACCGGCAGCAGCACTGGCTGCTTCTGAGCCTTGCACCCAGCATCACTGGGAGGTAAATGTGCTATAGCCACAACCCTTGCTGATGTCACTAGGGATTGTAGGGAAGGAGTGAGGATGCACTCTCACCACAAAGCCAAGGATTTGCATGTTTAACCTCTGTTACATACAAGAATATTCAGAGAGGAGGGCACATACAGCTCTTGAGAGACTGCTCTGCCAAACAGACTGAAATGGGTTGCATTTGGTACAAGTCAATCATATGTTCTGAGTGGATGGGTGCAGGTGTCACAAACCAGTGTTTTACCAGGAAGTTTAACAGCTGAAAACTGCAGGTTATTTATTCCTGGCAGTATTTTCCTGAGAGATTATTTTCAAGAATCCTGAGTCAGCACCAGTAATTGTAGGTACAAATATTTGTTTGTGGGACACAGTATCTCTGCTACACTATTTAACTGTACTCCCCAAGCTGGGAAGTTTATATACGTATGATTAAGGCTGACTTTCCATGGTGAGTAAATACCCACCTGCCTCAAATATTTTCGGTTGTCACTACTGCTTCAACTCTTAGCTCTACAAAAACTAGATTGTATGGTAGCAAGGAATTCAAGGGTGAAGGGTTAATTATTTCATTTCAGCTTAAGGATTTAACTTCACATTAAAACCATGTGCATTTGTATCCAAGTGATATAATGAAAAGTGTGGTAGAGGATGGAAGGTGCAGTCATACAAGCAAGCAAGGATTTGTTAAATTAGTTCTTTAACATCTCAGAAAACCTAATCAAACACTTCTCAGGCAAAGCTGTGGCTGTTCCTTTGCTTAAGCTGACATCCCACAAGTGACAAGGATTTTCATTAGCAAGTAGATGGAGGATGTGTTTGAATACTAGATTTTAGGAGACCTTGATTATGATTTTGGAATGGTATGGTGACTGAACTGTGTCAGAACCCAAGAAAAGAAGAATAAAACAGGCTAGAAAGAGTAAAAAATGGGAGTGCAGAAGTGCAGTTGAAGATCAGCAACCAGCTGCCACTCAGAACAGTCCTTACAAGCAGTGGCACAGACTACAAACATCATTGTGAAAGAGCTGAGATCACACTTGCTGTCCTAATGAATTACTGGCGTGAGAAAGTGTTCACCTGTATGAGACAGGGAACTGCGTGAGAAAGTGTTCACCTGTATGAGACAGGGAACTGCTGTCTGACTTCCTGGAAAAAACACGTAGGCTCATTTTTTCCATCACTGATTTGGTTATGTACAGGCTGACACAGAGGAGAGTTTAACAACATTCAGCAGTACCCACAGGCCTAAGGAGGAACTGGTGCCACCAAAAACAGAGAGGGAGGAGAAAGCAGGAGTTCTGGTACACAGAATACAGCCCATGGGACTTCTCAAGGAAATACAATTCATAGCTTATGCTTAAGGAAGTGCACCAGGAGGTTAAATCCCTGCAGGGTGTCAGTTTTATAGCCCAGCAAAACCCCATCTCTCCAGCTGTGCAGTGTCCTTTACCAGCTGGCTGGATAGCACTGACAGAAGATTAAGTAAAATCTACTTCAGGTTTGTCCACATTCATGAGTCAGCTCTGGAGAGACCATTTCCTTATCCACAGAGCTCTGCTCCCTTGGCTGGGAGGACGCTGTCAGAACAGATTGGTCTTGCATAGTGAAAAGTGCAGTAGAGGGGAGGGGATCACACTATTCAGTCCCATGTGCAAGACAGACATGGCAGCATGTGTAATAGCAACCTGAAAAGCAAATTCTGAACTAGAGAAAGAAGGATAAAGTGACTCAGGTGTGGAAACCCTGTTTTGGGCTACTTCAGCTGTATGCCAACAGCAAAGTCAGAGCAGCTGTGTTTTGTGAAGTGTTTATTCTCTACCACATTTGGTGGAAAACCAGTCCCTTGTTACCTTCACTCATCAGGCCACTGCAACCAGGGCACCCCAGAGTGGACTGTAGAACCAAAAGTCTTTATCAAGGGTCACACCTACTTTCTCATTTTCTTTGAGTAGTTCTAAAGAGTTGTTTTCTTCTCTTGAAGAGAAATTTTGCAGCTCAGCATTCCTGCACTTGGCCTCTCCTATTGCAGTTTGCATGAGTGCTTATTTCAGTGTGATTTTTCTTGAGCATGTGATTCAGAATTAATGCGTTTGCAGTGTGGTGAAGGGAAATGATGCCTTCTCGTGATACTGGAAATTAGTGGTAGCACTTCCTTTGAGTGCATATCAGCTTTCTGAGTGGCTTGTAAATCATCACAAGCCCAGTGAATGGTGTATTACCTACCTCACTTTGCAGTGAGTTATTTGAGTGATAAGAATGTGAGACAGCAACTGTGTGACATAAGTTCCTTCACTTTCCATAAAACAAACCAGAGCCAATTTTGGCTGTCCTTGCAAATTGCTGAAATAAGAACATTCCACCTGCAAAACACAAACCCAACCATCAAACTCAAACCTCATTAGACATGGTTCACTGAATACCATGTGGGTAGAAAAGCGTTTGTTGTACTGAGGTCATAAGATTTGTAGTGCAGGTGGGAGTGAGAACTAGCCACTGGTTAATGATTTATATATGAGGAAACCAGTTCAGTCTCAATTATCTTATATTAACACTATTTTTATGGAGACAAGTTTTTTCTGCCAGTTGGAAGCCAAATTCTGGCCATAGCTTCATGATCACTGTACAAACCCCTGCCTTCACTGTCTCCAAAGACCCAGGACAACTGGGAGGGGGGTATGGCACCATGTCAGGCTGGGAGGAGAGCTCATCTCCTGGAATTCTCTGGGAACACTTCCAAGGCATGCAGCCTGTACACCCTCCTGTACATCCTCCAAATCTGCTGTATAAAGCATGGCTGGTGCTTGAGGGGGAACTGGACTAGGGAGCCATCCCCACCCCCAGAAGCAGTGACCTGCTCCATCCTTCAGTGAAATTGCAGGGGAAAGAAATGCCTTAGATATGTTAAGCTCCTAGTACAGATGAAGAAGTATTACACAAAATGTTGAGTCTTATCACACATAAACCCACCAGGAAATGAAGGTAAAATACACACATGTACCTCCAAGTGTGGGCAATTGTACAACATAAAAACTGTGAAAGAAAATTAGCCTCTGGAAAATTAATTGTGTTTTGCTTTGAAGCTTTCTCTACTACTGCCTGTATGTTACTAGTGTTTATGACCAGTAGGTGTACCAGTATCACTGATCCTCATTCACCTTGCTTTCCAAACAGGTTACATAATTCTGTCATGAATACTTGCAGTGATCTTGTATGAGCATCACTAAACCAGTTAATGATCAAAATAAGCTAGAATTCAATTATAATTTTTGTTAGTAACATATTTATTTTTTAAAAAATCTTTAAAATAATCCTTATTGGTGTATTCAATGCAAATTATTCATGAGCTGTCATTCATAATGCAAGACTTAAAAGCTCATTTTCTGCTAGAAATGAAGTAATGGTTATAGACTAAAGGGACAGGATGAGGGACATTGAAACTATCCTTTTAAAATTACAGTACAAAATTCTTAAAAAGAAAAGAAGACTTCAAAATATAACATGTTTATTAATCCAGACAGGCTGCAAGTAGAAGATGGGGAAATGACTGTTTCAGCAGCAACACTAAGGAGCATCCTTTGAGCTGGGCAGTGAGTCCTCCTCCTTCCACCTGTACTGGCTGCAGGATAAACTTTTGGTATAAGGTGGTACTAAATGTGCTATATCTAAAATTGTATTTAGAGGTTTCTGGTACCCAGTGTATCTCATCAGGTGACATATTAGCCAGGGTATAATTTTTTTTGACAATTGATTTTTCATTCAAACACATGGATGCTGCTGTCCTCCCCCCCCCTTTTAATTGAAGTGACTGTTAGTATTTATTTATTTAGCAGAGCTAAAATGCTTCATACAGCAAGAGAGATCTGTCTCAGAGATCCTGCACACCAAGAGCATTCTTCAGGACTTTTGCATTATCTTAGTGTGTCTCCCCCTTGCCTCTGGCCATGCCTGCCTCTTTCTTGGCTCGACCATCAAACAGCCATTGTGTTTGTATCCTGATAAGGATCAACTGTGCTTAATCCTGCTGAGGGAGACAAGGATGCTAGAGGTCAAGGAGTGAATTCTTCCTTTTACAGACATTGTCTGGGATGTCTTAATTTCAGAGCTATTTATAGGCTACATGGATACTTATCTTCCTATGGAGATAATCTCCTTTCTAATATTTTGTGTTTCTGGTTGAATATTTTTGTCCATGTCAATGACATCATAACCAAAGCACTGAAGGTTAACGAATCAGCAAGCTCTTTTTTATTAAATTTCTGGTTCACTTGTAGTTGCATCCCTCTGTAATTCTCTTGCATCCATGGGTATGACTACACTGCTGTGAACCAAATGCTGTCACGCCATTGTTAACTTGAACAAAATCAGACTGGTAATTCCAAGTGAGCACAACCCTGAGGAAAGGCAGAGGGATATACTAAAACTCCCTGCATGTAGTATGTGTGTGGTAGGTGACAGCTTGGTCCTTTTAATTTTGGTAGTTTTAAAATTTCCATTTATACAGATGTATAAATTTTATAGACATTATGATGTAAATTTCCACTTGATATAATTCAGAAGTCAGTGAAATTACCCCTCCTTCAGCTCTATGTCTCTATGAGCTTTGTTTCTTCCTCACTGACCTGGTGTGTAGACTTGGGCTAGCTTCTGGTCACTGTATGAGCCCAGGGATCTCTGTCGAGCAGCTGCTGCTGTTTTGGAAACAGTCCGTTTTTCTCTCCCCCTGCCCTATTTGAATGGCATCAGATGTCAGGGTCCAAAGGAATATTTTTAAATTATTAATTATATTCCAGTATTCTTGGGGATACTGATTTTAATAACAAATCTGTGTAATCTTGGCAGTCCTTCTTCCTTTTTGTTTGCATTTCACATAATCTACAAAGCAAGTTTACTGATTAAAATGTTTCTGAAAAACAGGATTTTCTCATGAAGACTGGAGAACTCTAGTCTGGATTTTTGAATTGTGTTTGCATTATGTGTAGGCAGCCAAGAAATGCCATGCTTTGAAGATTTTTGTCAAAAACTAACCTTTGTAACCATAGTTTCACATGTTGGTTGGAGAACATGTGCAGAAAATTACTGAACAATCTCCAGACTAAGGTCCCAGTCTGGACAAACGCATGCATGGAACACTGTAGAATCTCACGGAAGTCAACATAATTCCTCACAGGTTACAGAGAGGAACAATTCCTATGAATGATGTGACTATGCAGAGGCTTGGGTGTAGTTTGATGTATTAACAGAACAGAATATAGTGCCTAGACTGGCCTTTGAAGAGCAGGAGTTAGGAATCATTCATGGAAACACATCAATGAATGTCTTGAAATACCAGAAGAAATTTTGAAATGTTAAAGGTTATCTCAGGAAATCTCAAAGAACCCAAAGATAGTGCCCATAAAGAGATACTGCAATCATACTATTATTTATTTACAGGAAAGAAGCTTACAGCTCTGCTCTAAAAATAATACATATCTGCTTACATTTATACCACTGACACTGAGATTTCAGACTTAAAATAAAACTGGGCTAAATCCAGACCTGAGGTGAGTTGATCAGACTTCAGCATAGTGATGATCACATTGAACTCTCTCTGACTTGGGCCACATACTGTGTTTGCAAATTGGAAAAACCTCATCCAAGGTTTATAAAGCCTAAGAATGTATTGCATAAGCATGTCCTCATCAGACTTCTTAAAAAGCCTTGAGACTATCAAGCCAAGATGATAACAGATGCTATTTCCAGAGACAATTGGGACCTAGAAGAGCATCTTTCACCTTCAAAACATGGGGTTTTTGAAATCCTATTCGTGAGGCCAGGCTCTACCAGCAGGATGGGCAATCCCTTCAGCCATTCACAGCTAATACTTTGAAGTAAGAGTGCTTAGAACATGGCAGTGCCTGCATCTCCAGCGAGACACATGGAAAACTTGCACAGGTGATGGATGCAGAAGAAGATGATAGGAAAATAATGGATCTGCCCTGGATATGAGAAGAGCAATTGAGATCAGTCAGACCCTAGAAAAGACAAATAGACTATAACTGATCTCCAAAAAGCAAGTGTTAAGTAGTGCCAGAGAAGAAGTGGAGTTCACTCAGCATGACCGGCTTGCAGTGCATGACCATAATGAGATCATTTGTCCAGGACAAACCACAAAGAGAAAATGAGTGACATCCAGAATATGGGAAAGGGAATTGAAAGAAATTGAATATTTCAGTTCTTGATGGCTTTAGTGTTTCCTATAGATCCCTTTGCTACTCAGATGCATTCCTCAATTCTTACACTGAGGTTACTGCATCATTATTTACTTCCTGGTGTAAAACTTGTACCCAAACTCCCCCTCACGTGGCTTCACCAGTATTAGTTGAGTTATCCAGGGGGACCAGTTTGCAAACCACTAGAGGGATCTCAGAAGTTTGAGCTAAGATTGGGAATAGGTGAGATTTCCACAGCTGATGTGCACAGTTGAAAACTTCAGTTACACTCTGCACTGAAATAGGTGAGGAAAGGGGCAGGTGCAGATAGCGGTCACTGAGAGCCCCACACAAACACCTCTGGACTGTTTCACTCCCCGAGGCACCCACCCTTCAGCACATGTCACCTTTATGAGGCAGGCTTTCTGCAGGATCTACAGAAGTCTAGTTATGGCCATCACCCTCAGTCTTCCTGCATGGCACCTGCTTTGGGGTTGAGCTATTCAAAATTGGTTCAAAGACTTAAAACAACAAAAGGTAACAGGTGTAAATCACTTGTCTGGACTTGTGTCAGATGAGGAAACAGAATTTGCTTGTGCCATGCTGTCTTACAGCTCTTTGACTTCCAAATGCAGAGCCACACTACCACTTCTGTAGCTTCTGTAAATTCTCTTATCTGCAGATACATGTGCAGTGCTTTGCACATACACAGGGAAAATTTTAAGGACACTTGTTATCTTTTCACTGAAAAGCATCAGTCATGCAGATTAATACTGGCTGAGAATTTTGTCCATCCAGGATAGAGATTTATTTTGACAACAATGCCTGTCAAGACTGAATAATATTAGGGCATACTTTTATTCCTTTTTTTTTTTTTTAAACATCTTCATGTTATGAGATTTTCCTTGTGCTCTAATACAGCTACATACTGTGGAAGATGTTCAGTAGTATTCTGTGAATAAACCAGATGGGAGAACTTGCACAAACAGTACTGATTATATTGTTCTGCCAGCACTAGACAGAGAAAAAGTAATATGAAAATTCTGCTGATGCTGATACCATGTTAATGAGACAATAAAAGTTGGCTCCTCTGAAGGCCAAGTTAAAAAAAAAATGGTAAATATGAACACAGGCCCCCAGCTGAAGAGGAGAGAGCTCATATGAACGACTCTGGACAGTACATTGAGTGATGATGGGTGACAAAGTTCTCAAAAGAGGCTGAGTTATTTTTTACAAAGTTATTGTAGTCAGAGAAAATCACCAGTTGAAAAGCGATTCTGTGGGATCCAGGAAACTTGGGAGAAATAACATTTTGTTGTCTGTGTCAAAAAAGTCAATTCCCTAAAAATATCTCAAAGTCAAATAAGCCAGATGATAGAACGAACCCTCTGGCACCTAACCCAACTAGCATGAATCAATTTGTTCATTTATCAGAATAGCTTTTCCTTCCCAATTATTGTGATCTGTATCAAAGATCACTGCCATATCTTCTTTGTTTTACCTTTATTCCAGTTATTGCACTGGCAATAGATGCTGTACAAACACATAGTGGAGGGCAGTTTTTCTGCTGAGGACCTGTGTTCAAACAGACATGACAGCTGACAGGCAGGAGAGGCAAAGAGCTGTCTCTTCCCTGCTTGGCAAGGGAACAGCTCTGCCAACCTGAGCAAGCAGAGCCAGAGGGAAACCACACACACCCAGAGCAGGGTCTGTGCCCTCCATTGGTGCTGGTCAGAATACTGGCCATTAACCATATGGCAAAACACTTCATGTCAGAAAATCATTGGCATGGCTTAGAATAAAGAATCATTTTCTGAGCAGACCTGGAATTCTGTCTGCTTTTGTGGAGTCATGTCCTCAAAGAAGAACACGAATATATGCAGCAGTTGCATGTTTACATTTTTAACTTTCATGCTGTAAAAACCTGATATGCATAGTCTTCTTTTTTTGTTTGGTGAGAATTGCTGTAATATTTGAGTCTGCAATGTTCTATTGAAAACAGACCCCTGACTAGGAAATATAGAGTTTAGATGTTATAACTGCTAGTAATTTATTATTTTGAGATTGGCATATATTTTGGCAAAGTTTAAGTTGGCTGGAGTGAGAGTGAGTGATGAAAGATGTTATGGCTGCTGAGAAGTGGCTGAATTCCTTTGTTTCCAGACTTTTCACTTTTTTTTAAGGCGCAGAATGTTTATATAGAAAGTGCAATATTGTTTTATGAGTATATGCTGGACTCTGCTAAAACCAAGCACTCAAGCTTTACTCTTTTAAAAAAGTGTTTGTTATGGAATTCCTCTGGGTTTTGATGTTTCTAAATTAGGGTTAAATCAGGTTGGTATGTGGGGGCCATGGGAGCACAGGCCAGAAGTGACAAGCTGTCTGATGTCTGACAGGGTGCACTTCCACTCCAGGAGGTGATGTGATGGCAGGAAGAGAGGACTCCTCAACTGGGCATGAAGGAGCCATAACATAGGGGCACAAAAAGGGGGGAAGAGGGGATTTTAAGCATTGGGAAAGCTGTCAGCATTTTAAGAGTTGGACATCTTCAGTGAAAGACCCTGCCTGCCCCTCAGCTGCTATCTGGTCCACCAAAGCCTGCATGTTTCCTGTGTTTTATTTCCATCATCTGGAACGTGAGCACTTTTAGTTCCATGGTTATAAATTATCATTCTTCCTTCCTGATCATCTGTATTTTTCCCTCCAAGACTGTGGTACTTGATGAGCCATGATACACTCAGAAAACAAATTATTGTTTCTGATATTTCTCTGCCGCCCATTTCCTCTGCATTTATCTCCTCCAAGTCGGCTGCTCATAAAACTCATTGGCTTTCTGCCTTCAGCTTGGCTCACTAAACCCTGGAGTCTGTTTCCAGCCTTTTTGTTTTTACAGTAAAGGACAGAACTCTGAGCCACAGCATCCCAGGATTTTGTAGCAGCAGAGAGAAAACCTTTAA
This sequence comes from Pseudopodoces humilis, assembly GCF_049639895.1. NCBI lineage: Eukaryota > Metazoa > Chordata > Aves > Passeriformes > Paridae > Pseudopodoces > Pseudopodoces humilis. Next base: position 47,077,868 of record NC_142206.1, read on the forward strand.
ACCATTAAGAAACGGAAGCTGCTAAACTCAATGTTTTATTGCTGAGAGCATCGAGGCTTCCTTCAAGCTGAGTACAAGGAAAAAGAGCAGAGTCCCTACCAATTCACAAAGCTTACTAGGAACAAGAGTCAGTTTTCTGACTCTATCGTGCAGTCTGTGTTGTAATAACTTTCCAATTCTGTATTCTCCCATTTAGTACTCCACTTTAATGAACACCTCACATTGCTACTCTGCTCCTAGTTGTGCACACTACAGTCTTTGTAAGCCCCTTCTCCCAAGTAGCACTGAGCACTTCCAGTTCTCAAAAGACAATGCAAAGGTTTTCCTTCCTGTCCTAGCAATGCTAGAGAGCCAATAAGCCAGTAAGGAAAAAACAAAGCAAAAGAGCTTGTTTCAGACAAATTTAAGGAAAAGGCATACAAACCCTTATCCCTATTAAAATAAAAGACCAAAATGCCAGTGGCTTCAACACGCATTATACCTTTCAACTATATAATTTTAAATTTTTTTTCAAACTATTAAACATATATATAGATTTAGCTTAGCACTGAGAGGCCTCAGCTGGAATACTTTTCACAGTTTTGGGCACTGTGCTTAAAAAAAGATGTGAACCAACTGGAGAGAATCCAGATGAGAGCAAAAAGAATGATCAAAGGTCCAGAAAATGTGATGTATGAGGAAAGACCAAAAGAATTAGATTTGTTTAGACTAGGGAAGAACAGTCTGAGGGGAGACATGACAAAAGTCTTCAGACATGTTAGACTGCTGCAAAGAGGAAGATAAACCGTTCTCAATTTCTACTGGAAATAGGCTAAAAATCAACAGATTACAATGGAGATTCAGATTAGACTTTAGAAGAAACTTTTTTTTGGCTACAGCAGTTATACCTGAGAAGAAAATTACAATGGAAACTGTGGGATCCCATTGTTTGAGATTGGGGTACTGGTATAGTCCAGTCTGCTTTGTGGTAGAAGCATGAATAAGACTGGTCCTAGTTCTTTTCACCTATTTCCCCTCATGTTAGAAGTGTTGGTGATGTGAAAAAACAATTAATATTTTCTGATGGAATTTGGACAGGTCTGACCTGAGTGGTTTTTGAACAGGAGATTATTGCAGCCATAACTACAAGAGTTAGTATTACTACCTTGTGGCCATGTTTGCAACTATCACACTCAGGAAAACAGGGAAAAATAAGATTCTGATTCTTATCTGCTCTAAAGTCCCTACTTATGCCGGACACTATTCTGGCAGTGGAGGCCTGTGTCAAAGATCTTGTCAAAGATAAAATCCTAAATGTTGTAAAACACACCATCCAGTGATAGATTTCTATGAACTCTGTTATATAGAAAGATTTAATACAGAAAGGAACCCAAACATATGACACTTTGTCAGAAAGCAAAAGATTACATAGTACAACATGTTTTTTGGAATGAATTTACAATGAATTTTAACTATAAAATAGAATGAAAGAAACCAGGTGAAACTAAGACAAATGCAGGGTGAATTGAAACCAAGTGCCTGACTGATAATTCCAGAGACAACTGGGAAAGCAAATTAGGACTTCTGAGGTCTCTTGTTTCAATAGGTGGATTTTTTGTTTCTGCTTTTTCGTCTGCTTTTCCTTTATAATGAAAAAAAAAAATTAAAAAGGCAGGATTGCAAAAGCCAGCTTGTTCCTCAGTTTTTTTGGTGCTTTCTGCTAAGCAGCTTTGGAGCTACAGAGGTTCACAGTCTTTCACATAGACTCATGCCCTAGAAGTGTTTACAGTGAGAAGAAGAGTCCTTAAAATACATGACCACACAGAGAATCATATGGTATCTTCAGATGTTTGCATCCTGGTTGGGACTGCGCATGAAGAGGCCTCCCTGCTCAAACAGGCATAGGTCACCGGGTCTGTGGAAATAGTGATTTGATCTGGAGCTGCTATAGGTACTGGCTTTTGAGGAGAGAGTTCTGCAGAGGAGGAACTGTCTCTTTTGGCTGAATGTTTCCAGGGCACAAACTTGGAGTTTAGAAGGAGTACTGTGATACGAATATCCTCAGCCGGATGACAGAGCTTCCTCTGAAGTTGATGACGGTGTTAACAGTGATCATTTCCAAGTCCAACTCAATAGTACGGGGCCCCTTCACGGGACGGGTCATCACCAGAGTAGCACTGATTGGTCCAGTTTGCTGTGCATAGAACAAGAGAAAGCAAGTGAGATTGCCAAAAATAGTTCTTCAAAACTACTGTTTCACTACAGTCTTCAAGCAGCCAAAATAGGTGTTTTCTGTTTCATCACTGCAACTGATGGAACAGAGTCTCATTTCTGCATTTGGCTTCTTTTCAGTGTGAACTATTTATCACCTTCTACAGTTTGTAAAGCCTTTGGGAGCCCTGCACATTAAAGTAGCTATTGAACCTAGACACTTGCTATTGCCCAAAAAAGAAAAAAAGATGAAAACATGCATTTAGGGTATAAACAAGTAATGATACCTTTTTGTTTGTTTGTTTGAGGTACTCTTTAGTTTGATGTAAAGGACAGTATTACTGTAAAGCACAGACACCCAGAAGGGGTTTTGTTAACAGAATCTGGAGAACAGGTGTTCCCAGGTGAATGGGGTCTGGGTTTGTGGTACATTGTGCATGTTAATGGTAATTGTGCATGGTAAACTTTACCCTCCAAAGAGAGCTTTGAGTATGCAATGGCACTTCAGAAAACCAGTCCTTTATTAAATGGAAGCAGAACTTTGTAATAACCGACCAGAGCAGTGGATTATGTGCATTTAAAAATCAGAGCTGCTGATGTTGAAACCAACTGCAGTTTGTTTTCCTTCAGGAACTTACATAGACACAATGGGTCCTGTTTTACCTGTCCAGTTTTACCTCAAAACTGGATGTTTGTTACCTTTGATCAGAGAAGGCTGACATAGCCATGAGGAGGTGCTGGGCATGTCGCCTGGTCCATGGCAGGCCAGGTCCTGGTGCCTCAGCAAGGGCATAGTGTCCCTCCCACTGCCCAGGGAATGGCTGCACAGTAAATCACTGGAACAGCAAGCTCGGGCAACGGGGCTGGGTGCTGAGCCCTCAGCACCTGCTGGATAGGCCCAGATGAGGGGAAAAGGTCAGTGGCATCAGTGATGACTTGGCAACAGGAAAGCTCTTGTGAGATGCAAATTATTGTAACTGGATTGTCAGTTCAGGATTTTGAAACATTTTTCCTTACAGTGGGAATCTGAGGTTCTTGTGGGAAATATGTCCTGGAATCTATCCTGCTACCCATGCCCCTGAGGGATGGAAACCTTCAGTAGCCACAGAACAGGACTTAATGTGAATGTCAGAGCCAGGTTTTGCCTGGGGCTGAAAATCAACCTTCGGACTGTCACCATCTGTTGTGGATGTGCCCTGATCTCTGCAGACACCCCTGTAATCTCTGCATATTGGTGGTGTGGCAAAGATGACTGAGGAACACAGAGCTCTTCTAAGGAAAATAAATTAAAACCCCCCAGGTAATTACATTTTCTCTATCAGTGTCTACATAAAATGTATGTTCTCAGTGAAAAAAATTCATAATAAATGAAAGCAAAGAACCCAGAAAGTCAATTGTTGACATAAAGGGGTGGGTTTTTTGCTTACTTTTTATTGGTTTTCACGTTTTTCAACTTCCAATGAAAAAGTTTAACAAAAGAGACAAGAAACATTGAGTCTTTTGGTGACAGTTGTTGATTGCTCATCAAATAAAAAACAGTTTGGCCCAATAGTTTCTCTTGAGCTTGGGAAACCTGAGCTATTCTTAGACATGGGTACAGCTCTGGGCTTTCCTAAACCTGTCTCTCATAGAAGAAGCGTGTTTGCTTTGGATAGGTTACTCTCCTGAGAGATCCAGCAGTTCCTGCAGATCAGCACACTGCTCTGCACATCTGTGTGTAAAAAATGCCTCATACTGAAGGTTTAAATGATAGTCATGAAAAGTTCAGTTGGGCTATCAGGACATTCAGCTAAGGACAAGATACTCCAAGTTTTCCCCCAGCGAGCACCAGACTTACCCGCATGTAGAATTCCCTGCCCTCGTTCCCTGATTTGATTTGGAAGATGTAATAGGCTCCAGGGTAGCGAGTTGTTGCTTGCATCTGAAAAATGTCTGAAGGAACAGACCTCCCAGACACCATATCCATCACTCTGTACAGGATGGTGAAGGGCTGGTCTCTGCACCCAGGGTTTTCAGCTGGACACATGCAGCGGCTGATTGTCAGAGACAGAATTGTCATCAGGGGTTACAAATTGCTGTAATATTTGATTCTTTATATGCTAATATAGGTGCATAAATAAATAAACAAATAATGTTGCTGACGAGCTAAAAGACTCAATGAAACTTGTAATGAATTTTCTCACTTTTAGCATTCTCTGTATTGCTATTCTGGCCTATATCCTGCCTCCTTTTTCTTGTCTTCTCAGCCAAAATACTTTGGTATTCTCCTTACATCACTCAAAAATGTGAACTTTCTTTCAAGCAGCCCTGCAGGTGTAGAATACTCCATTTGTTCTGATAGTAATTTAAACTGAACTGCTCCCAGAATATTATTGGATCATTTCACTGATAGTACTACATAAACAGTAGTGATTTTTGTTTCACCATATTTTGTATACTACATGAAAATGTACAGTAGACATCCTGGATCAAACCAAAGCTCTAACATCAAATGCAGAGCCTTAAGGAAGAAGAGGATAGCAAGCCAAGCATATGACACTTCCACCAACATTCTCCAATTGTTTGTGACTCAGGGAATCCTTGAAACAAAAATTCCTTCTTTGTATTCATCAGCTACTAAAGCATTTCTGATCTATCAGCTTTTCCAGCTTCCCACATGAATGTTTGGCATCCACAGCCCCCTGTGGCCAGGAGCTCCACAGCCCCCTTCATGTCTCTTTGCATGGCCTTTCTGACTTTATCTGATGCTCCCAGATGTTCTACTTGAAAGGAGAGCAGTCAATCCCTGCTCATCCTTCTCACCCATCTCAGGGCTTTATATTTGACCCTGTTCGTGGCTGACGTGCTCTAACTTGCCTGTTCTTTGCAAGGATGCTATTCCACACTTTTGATCATCCTCACTGTTTTTTATGAACCTTTGTTCATTTATATTTCTTTTGACAAGAGGGGAAGGAACTGAACAGTCTTAAAGATGTGGTACACAATAGCATGTGGTCCAAGGATATTCTCTACCTACTAACACTTGAAATTCAGATTGCTTTTCTGACCTCTAGTGAGTACTGCAGATCATGGAACTAGAATCCTCAAATTTCAGTTTGCATGGATTCTGATCAAATCAGTGGTCCTTATTTAATTTGCGAATTTGGGATTTTCTTTTTACTTTAAATTTATCTACACTGAATTTTATCTGCCATTTTTATTGCACAGTCATTGAGGGTTATTCTACAATATTTTTTTACCCACTCTTTTATCTACTGTTGTCAGATACTGTTGCAGACTTTGCCCATCTCTCAGTTAGTTCCTCTCCCCACATTGCTTATGATGGACCAAGTAGGTCCAGCTCAGACCTCTGCAGCACTTCAGTGGGAAAGTTGACAATTTAATATTATCCTCTGTTTAATTTTTATCTTACAGCCTCTTATTCTTCAGCTCCAGGGACTTTTCTGTTACTTATGACTGCTTAATTTCCATAATAACTATGAGAGGGTCTTTTCAGAAGCCTTTGGAAATGCAAACAGACTGCATCAGTCTATGTGCCCTAGCCATATGCTGCTGATTTCATCGGGGAACTCTAAGAAAGTTGTAAGGCAGGATAACCCTTTATAAAAGCCATGTTGGGGGAATTGACTGGGCAAGGATTTTTTTGACTCTTTTTTCTATAATCTCTACTACTGACATCAATTTCAGACAGTGCATCTGGCATATCCCCCCTCAAGAGGCTCCTGGCATTACAAACACCCAATTCCTTCCACAGAAAACACAGATGCAAGGACTTCACTTAGTTTTTATACTGACCACTTCTACACATATGTAACAAATTAAGTGCAGTCCCATCTAGACATGAGCCAAAGCCACCAAACACAAAGCTCAGAGATCAAGAGTTCTGGTGCAAGCTGCTCTGCAAGGACTCTGTAGTTGGGCTCTGGAGAATTTAGATACAGAAGGTTCAGTTATTTAAAATTCCTGTTTAAGACTCAATCACCAAGACAGCAAAACACAGAACTAGATAAATACTATGGGTCCACTCTTCAGCTGCCCTAGTTCAGAAAGCAATGTAAATACATTAAGAAATCCTAAAGGAAAGAGGCTAATTATTATTCTCTTGTTTTTCTATAAATTATATTAGGTTACCAAGCAATTCCTGGTTATTTGGTTTAGTGCAAACACTGTGAATGAAATAATGTGGAATGAAATAATGTGGACTGCAGGATATTGAGATCTGTCTGGAACTGAAATATTTTGAGCCCCAGTAAATGCATACAAAAATGTAAAGGAAACAGGCTATTTTTAGAAGTCTTTATTGTTTGTGTGCTCAAATAATTCCCAGCTGAGACAGTAACAGTGCTAACAGCCCCATCCAGACATACCCAGTTTCTGGGCAAGGCAGATCAGCCTGTGAACTATTCAGAACTTTTAGCCTTTAAGCAATAAGAAGCTATTTGTATCCTGCTCTATCATCTGATAATTTAAAGTACTTCCCAGGCATAAACTTGTGGACCTGATTTTTCTGCGACTGAGAGTTACAGCCTGTCAGTGGCTGATCTGTTCCCAAGGGAAAGTCTCTTGAGAGCACCTCTCACTCAAGGACTATTATTGTAAATAATCTCATTTTCTCAAAACAGCTCTGTACACCTGTGATGAGTGTGTTTTCTCTTGTCCCACCAATAAGACAGAGAGGTGGTGTTCCCTTTACCAATCATGTTAAATCTGTAGTGTAATACCCTATAAAAAGCTGAAAAGTTCAGATAATAAAGCTTTTCTTAGCATCTCGTTTGGGTGCTGTGACTGAATCCACCATTCTACTTTGTGCCCAACAGCGACATAAACTAATTAGCATTTGTAGGAATTATTCCTACTAATAAACAGGCTGCATTTGAGAATATATGAAGTCAGATAGTAATGTAAGTACATGTCTCTTATTACATCACAAGCCTTGCTGTTTTCTCAACTGATATCTGTCCTTCCAGTGTAACTTCACATACACATCTGAGTATGATATGATATCATATCAGATCATATAATATCACACCTGGTGACCTGGTAAGGAATTGCAACTTATTATTTTTATAAAGCTTACCAGTGGTAAATATAGCAATAGCATGTATGTATAGCTCTTTAGACAGACTTCATGGCTGTGTCATAAAATTGTAGCTTATTTGGTTTAGATGCAACTCTCACAGACAGAATTTGCTTTTGTGGCTGTGGGTACGTTACTCACTTCTCATTAATCTGAAGATAAGGCTCCTCGCATCGTACTGGATCTAAACACTTATATTCTCCTGGGATATTGAAGCATGTTTGCTGTGAAGTGCAGGTGAAGTTTCTTATTTCACATTCATTGATATCTAAAACACAAGGAATGAGAGAATGGCTAAAGCAAGGATATATGTACAAGACACCACTCCTACAAACTGTTTTCCATCTTAAAGAATTACCCCAAAATTAATAAACTCTTGTACTGTGAGAGGTGGCCATTTTATAACTGACCCCTCTCTTAAGATCAGTTTTTACTCCATTGATTTCTGCTTATTAGAGTGCTCCCTCATGCTAAATGCTGCAAAAAAAAAAAGGGAGAGGGCCTGGCTGCTCAAACTCTTTGACCTTAGAGAATGGGAAAAGTAGACATGTGCAGCAGAGGGGAGAGCATTTGAGGTCTTTTCTGTGTAGCTGTTTCCTAGCCAAAAAGTCTTACTTAAAACAACACACCAATTCACCTCAGCAGGAATATTCACGTGATGACATTCTGACTAGAACTGCATAATTGGCCCCTACGAGTGTTTCACTGTGCAATGCCAAGACCAAGCATCTCAACTCTTGAAAACTCTTTCTTGAAAAATTCTTTCTAGAGACAGGATCTATTTTCTGGTCCCCAGGAGTTTTAAGCAGTGCAGGAATGTTACCTTGGCAGCTTCTATTGTCGTCAAGCAAATTATAGCCCGAAGGACAGGTACAGTAGTAAGAACCAGGCCCATTCACACATTCGTGCTGGCAGAGGAACTCTGAGAAGCTGCATTCGTCCATGTCTGCAGTGGTAAAACAAAGTTTAGTGTCTTTGGCTTTACTGTCAAAAGGGCAGTTCTGCAGACAGGTAGCCATCCAGACTACCTGCCCATCACCTCAGCTGGAGGCTGGCAGTCTCCAGCTCCCTAGAGCTCTGCAGTGACCTGGCAAAATGCTATACAACAAGTTCTTGCTTAAACATTTTTTTCCTGAGGAAACCAAAGCTGCTGCTGAACACAATGTATGGCTTTTATTTATTTCTTTTTCTTTTCTAATACCTGTCACCACTTGGCCATGTTTTCATTCCTGTTTTACATCAGAGATGTAAACACTCTGACAACAAAGCTGCAACTGTAATTCAAAAGGAAAAACTTGGCAGTAGTTTGGTTTTTTGGGGTTTTGTTTGTTTGTTTGTTTTTCTTTTTTTTTTTTTTTTTTTTTTCTGGAGAGCAAGCTTCGCCCTCCCAGGGCCACACGGGTTCCAGCAGAACTCCTGCAGCCAGCCCTGTCTGTTTTATGTTTCTTAGCCCCTAGTTGGTTACTTCCAAGTCATTCCAGCAAGACTGTAAGACCACATCCCAGCCTGGGTCAGACATGCTGAAAGGTCCAGCCCTCTCCCAGATACCCAGGAAGCTAGGCAGTCTGTTAAATATCTGATTGTAAGCAGAAACTGTGCTCTTTCCCCCTTGCACTCATGAACTGACCAGCCATTGTGTCAGTTTGCAGAGCTGTGCTCAAGTGAGAAAGACGAAATTCAGGGCTGCACATGGAGGCATGGCTGACAGAGGGGAAAACACATGCAAAGGCACTAGGCCGAGCGAGGCTGCCACTAATCATTTCCTTATTTCCCTGTTCAGGGGAAGAAAGAAACAAAGGCCAGAGCCCCAGCCAGGAACTCCCAAGTTCTTATTCCCAGCTCTGGCATGTTGACTCTCCCAGGCAAATCACTTTTACTCTTCAGGCTGAATTTCCCTTTCTTCTAAATTGGGCTCAGTCCATTTATCCACTTCTGGTGTTTTGTGCAGATGGATTGGAAAGTATTTGAAGTCCAAATCTATCCAAGTGGCTTTAGGGCTGAAATCAGATTATCAAAATAGAGATGAAAGGAATTCTACACCTACATGGTCCTGTTATTGTGTGAGTTTCCCCAGTGAGTTCACTGAAATAAGCACCTTCCTGAAAATACATGAACTGAGGGCTGACTCCATAAAGTGACCAAGATATCAGCCACCCTCTGCAATCCTAGCCCAGCCCTCCAAATTGGATTCATATAACTGGTGCTTGGCTGCCGTCAAGTGCTGAGGGACCTAGAGCCCCTAGGGTCCTACATTTCTGCTGTTGAGCCCACAGTGCTCCTAAACACTTCTGGCATTCTGCTGACTGTGTGCAGACAGCAGGATGGTTGTCATTTCAGAGCACACTTAATGCATTTGGAAGACCTCTGTGATTAGAAAATATTGATGATGTTGGGAAAGCTGGGTTGAAATCTCTGCCTCTCTCCTTGAATTTGGGCAAGAATGCCTCCCAACTTCAAGGTAAGTTGGCTGCTAGACCCCGCTGTTGAAAGTAATCTGAATCCTGGGTGTCTCATAAAGAGTGTCCTCCTAACCAGGCATTCCCTTTGCAAGCCCCAGATGTCTAGTGATTGCTGTGAAGTGGAAGAAGCTCATCCAGAGAAACTTGACCTGCTTTGTTAAACATTTTCTTGCACAAGACTGTCAGGAAAAGATTTTCTGCTCTATATGTGGATGGTGGAAAGACCCTTCTGCTGTCTTAGCTCTCAGACATGGATGAGGCTCAAGCACCACTTTATTGGGCATTGCAATGAATTTATCTGCTTCAGACCCCCAGGTAGCTCAGGAGGTGAACATTCATAAACAACATTCAGGAGTCTAACTTAGAAGAAGAAAATCCATCAGAAAGCAGAACACTAAGTTAGGTGTTGCAGTCTAAATGTTTAATTCTTAAGACCCTTTAGATATTTAATACTTCTTTCCCTTATAACACAGAGATTTGCAGGAAAAATATCTTGGGAAACACTAATCATGTACACTGCATCTCACATGTCTTCTCTCAGAAATAGCATGTTACATCTGTTTACTGTAAATTAAAACTCAAGTATTTTCCAGTGCATTTTTTCTTCCAAAAAATATTGGCTGAATTCTCTAATTTTGTCAGGCTGATGGAATAATAAGCAAAGAAATAAGTTTTTCCTTCAATTAAAATAAAATAAAATAATAAAATAAAAACAAAAACCAGAGAGGAAAAATTACAGTAACATAAGCACAATTTATTATGCTGTGTGCTGAACAGGTCATCAATAACTGTACTAAGAAATCATATATTTTTCCTAAAGTGAAGCCAGACCTGTACAGGGGAAACTGAGGAAAGTTTCAGGCAAGTGAGCAGTCATTAAGAGCAAGAGAAATACATGCATTCAACAGATAAATGGAAAAGTGCTTTATAGAAAGTATTTCTTTAATAATGGAAGAATGTTCTAGGACTATCTCTACTTGCTCTAATAAAGCTTCCTGTCCAGCATTACAAAGTGCTTTCTTATGTTTTGATGTTACCTTGGATCTTTTGAATATTTAGCTTATTTCTTTAAAACATTTTGTGGCCCTCCTCCACTGAGCTTTTCTGGGTATTTGCTGAGTGCTGGAGCTACAAAGAAGTTCATATGAGTTGCAGCTATCCTGATGCTACCAGGGACCAAGGCAAAAAACTTTAAAAGAGTACGTACAAGACAAAACCTTTGGAAAAGTAAATGTAATAGAATTAAAGAAACCAAAACATTAAATAAGACAGTTACCACTGCAGTTAACTCCATCAGCTTCCAGTTCATAGCCAGGTTCACAGCGGCAGAGGAAAGAGCCGTAGGTGTTGACACAGGTCTGAGTGCAAGGGTTTTCACTTGTACATTCATTCACATCTATTGGAAACCAATGCCAAATTCATCAGTGGCTTCTCCCCAAACCTCATTTAAATTTTTTTTACTGCAGAGCATTTCAAAGAGATTAGCTGCACAGTCAGAATGATTTGTTCTGAAAAAATATAACCGAGCCAGTGTTGTTTATTTGGATTCAGGTTGATGCATGGGAATAATATGTTGGAAACACAACATGTATGGTAGTGAAACATTTGGGAATGTTTTCAATAAAAAAAAGAACATGGAAGATGGAGATTAAATTTTTATTACATATGTTTCTGTCCTTATCCTGCAATTTGAAAACTATTGAACCAATATTGTCATAACAGACCTGAGAAAAAATACAGCAGGACTTTCCTGAGAAAGATAATGCCACGATGAAGGGTCCTTATTGGAAACCTCAAGCAAAGGCAAAATAAATATTTTTTGCCTTGTAGGACATTAACAACTTCTGGGCATTGTCAGCACAGCCCTTCTCCTGCAGCATGTGAGAAAATGCTCCCTGCTTTGTTAAGGAGACTGTGAAGAGCTTGTGTTGACTTTGAGGTAGCACATCACAGCAAAAGGTGGTCTAATGCTTAATACTCCAGTCTGGATCTTGGGAGACTCTGATTTACTAATCTGACAAAGGTTTCCTGTCTCAGTTGGGTCACACAACCTCAGATTTTAATAACAAATTCAGTGTCTGAACACTTGGTAATTCCACTGAATTGAGTGAATTAAGGTTTGGGCCTCTGTGTGTATTTCTCCTGATACACTGGTCATGTTGCAGCCAAACCCCTTTGAGGTACCGTGAAACTACAGAAATATCTGTCTGACAAACCTGTGACCATTTTTCAAAAGCAATGCTGGGAAGGCTACTTGTGTTCCAAAAACCTAGCAAGTTTTAAGTGTGTGGCTGAGGGGGGACCAAAGATTTCAGCCACGGTTTCCCATACACATACCTTGGCATGATCTCCCATCGTCGTTAAGGGTAAAGCCGGGGTTGCACGTACAGGAGTAGGAACCAGGCACGTTGGCACACAGCTGCTGGCAGTAGCCATAGCGACATTCATCTATATCTGTGGGTGGGAAGGATGGAAAGTAGAGTGGTCTGCATTTTCACATGAGACACAAAGCAGCATGCACATTGAGCCAAGAGTATCGATAACAGAGAAATAACCCAGCATACTGGTCATGGATGTAACAGCCAAGCTTCCAGGCGTTCAGACATGGTGTTATAGTTAAAATATACCTATCCCCAGTAGAATGTGGTAATGTGGTTTATCCACATCTGACATCCACCAGTGTGCCTGATGAATTGATTGTCATTGCTGTAATCTTCAATTTAAATCAGGGTTTGTTCCTTTAAGCAGCTCCCTCAAAGGATACCTGACAGCTGGCACAGGCTGCCAGCTCAACCACAGCCAACATTGCAGCAAAATTTTGGCAGAATCAAAATAGAAAGCTTCTCTTCCTCCACATATACCAAAGCTGCTCACTGGTACAGCAGTGTTTGTTACTACAGGCTTCATTTTTAGTGAGGATATTTTTGAATTTTTTTTTTTTCCAAATAGTCACATTCTCTTTTTATAGGAATTTTTAACTGACAAATTACAGACTGTATAAACAGTTAATTTATTGCCAAAATAGCAGTTTGGGCTGAATTGCAGCATTAGCAATGAATGCAGTTGAGTACTGTGAGCACAAGAAAATGCTCTAAGATATGTAAGATGGTAAGGGCTAGAAGATTTTTGCCTCGGAACCAAAAACTAAAATGAAACACCTGGAATAGTTGTCCTTTCAAAGCCTTAACATTTCCTTTGGTATCAACTGGCTTTTGATTTATGGAGATTTCTTTTAATGGCTGCTTTAAAGCTTTGAAGCTAAGTTTATGCAATAGAAAACCCAGAATATTATATGCAGTCAGCAAGATAACCTAAAGGCCAGGTCAGTGGTGGTGAGTACACCAGCAGCAGGCTTCACCAAATCCTGCAAAAATAACTTGGGTTTGAAGTAAATGAATACCTCATTGCACTGAAACAGTGCACTACGTTAAGTACATGCTTTGTCTTTTTGCAGGACTGTTATCTCAAGAGTGCTACATAAGGATATTGACTGAGGATAAGGACTTTTACAGAGCTGCTTCTTGTGGGTGGGTCATGTGGATACTGCTGCACTGGCTCCACCATGGAAGCTTTACAGGATAATTGCAACAGAAGTGTAGGTTTTTGCACCAGTGATTTACTAACAGTAATTGGTAATTGGTAATTCCACTGAATGCCACTGCACTACTAACAGTGCACCAAAAAAATCTGTCTCTAAACCCTAACTTGGCCCTCTGATTACAGTAAATATTCCCCTACTGCTTTATGGCAGCAAAAATCACTTCTCCAAAGCCAGTATAAAGTATGGAAATTGAGACATCTTTCAAATTTAGGGGAAAATACAGCAACTCTAAACACAACTTGCTTTTCCTTTTTTGCATTCCTTGCAAAAATCCACCCCAAAATTACTTAAATAGGGCAATACTGGGATGTTATTCCCTATTTTAAATAGCATAAGGAGGTACTCAAATCAATTCATCAATGCAGCCTTTCAGTTCTCTGCTATAACCATCAAGCAGAAGAGTATTTTAGATCTGTGTTCAAATCCTGAATGCTGCACACAGCCCTTTCATTTGGCCTGTAACTGGGAGAAGTAAATAAGCAACGGAACAGGTGATGCAGAGCAGAATCTGCCTCCCTTCCCTCCCTCATCCCCACCGTATCACATATGACTGTACATTCCCCAGCACAAGCTTTTTTTTCCCCAAGAGTTGATTTATCAAAGATTAAGGAGCAGGGGCCTTGGAGACTTCTTGTCCCAGGAAACTACAAGCCAGTGACTCCCTGAAGTGGCTATGGCTGCACAGACCCCAGCTTGGACAGGGCTCAGCCTGGTGCCTGCCAGGTGAATTACACAGCAGCTGTTTGCAGTAGTTAGGAAAGCAGCCATGAATGAGCCTTTCACAGAATTGGTACTTGGGAGGAGAAAGCTGGAAAATAACTGGAGATGCTCCAGGGACTAATGGGCAGGGAAAGCCCATTCTCCTTCCAGTGGAGGCATGATGGGATGGTCCAGCTCCGCAGAGCTGGCACCAAACAGCCTGCACTGCAGGGAAAAAACTAATAATGGGCAAATTTTATTAAATAAAGTTGTATGCTGATTCCTAGGTCCTACCTGTGTACCTAAAATTAACGCCTACATCATCATCCCATGAGCATGTCAAGTGAGGGGAGAGGGATGGAGGAGAGGAGAAACGAAAGGTTTGTTTTCCTGTGCTGTTTGTTGAGCGATGTTTTTTCAACAGGACTGAGCTAAAAGGATAAACAGGACATTGCTGCAAGGAAAATAATAAAATTGAAATAGAACTGCACTGATGATGGAAGATCGTGAACTGGCACCTAGTTCAGAGGTATTTACTATCAGTCCCATTTCTTGGTATCAAATACAGACCCTTTGAGGTCCACACTGTCACAGTAAGAAGAGCACAGGTCTGTTTGGGCAAAAATCTTTATGCACACATGCTTGCAATTGATCTTACATGAAAGGGAATCCTTCAGACGGAGAATATGAAAAGCCCAGTTACTACACTCTTATGATGCTCGTCATATGGCATTTACATCTACAGCTTTGTTCCATCAGGGACTCTCTCTGCCAAACCTCTCACTGGCACTTACAGAGACAAAGGAGTTTCCACATAGCTGAAGGTTTAACTGTGTGCTTGGCAAAAGTGCTTAGTGGCATTATTTCAGGGAGTACACATACACAGATACTCAGATACCATATCACATGAGGATTTTACCTAAACACTGGCCTTCTAACAGCCAGTAGCCTTCAGTGCAGGAGCAGGTATAGCCCCCCTCAGTATTTATGCAGATCTGGGTGGGGTTACACTGGTGAGAATCTGAAGCACATTCATCCACATCTGCAACACAGAAATAGAGGAGGAAAATGTTAGAAATAGCAGCAACAAAAGATTTTTCATATTGTACACTGTGTACACTGCCTCTGTGCAAGGAATCAGAGTTTGGAGGAGTAGAGACAATGACCATAACCTGAAGGAAAATTCACAATAATAAATGTCTGAGGGCAGTGAGAACTGAGGATGCACATCAAATCTCTCAGTTTTGCAGGTGACCCAGTTTTTCTCCTCAAGGAAAGGCTCGCATTATCTCAAACTTTTTGCTACTTCCACATTTGCTATGTCACTGAGCTGGGATTTCCATGCTACAGGGCAGTGTTCAGTCCTAGGGAGAGGCTGCTGAAAGGGTTGTGCTACCCCACTGAAAAATAAGACATGAAGGGCAGTTTGAGAGATGAGCAAACACAACTCAGACATAAAAAATAAAAATTACTTCTTACCCCCACCAATGCAGACCATCTCACTGTAATTTTTTCAGAAAGAAAGTTCAACCAAAAATCAACCTTTACCTGACCAAAAAATGTATACTTCCCTGGAATCAATTTCCTGACAATAATACTATTTTTTTCCAATTCCCTCCCCCCCCTTCTTTATTTGGTATAATGTATTTGGGTTTTTATTACAACCCCTTAGGGTATTTTTGTTGTGGGCTTTTTTTCCCTTTTTTTTTTAATTTTTTTTTTTATTTTTTTGCAAAGGAGGTGAATAGCATTCCTACATTTATATAAGCCAGGACCCTGGAACCTAACTGATTAAAAATGCCTTTCAGAGTCAGAAGTTCATTTTGAGTCACTTGCTCAGTATCTTCCCTGATGTTTCAGGCATCAGGTTTGTGTCCAGATGTCAGAAATGGAAATGCCAAAAGATAAATTTTGTCATTTTTCCAGCCAACCTAAATTTCTATGTTTTATTTATTGATACCTAAACTATTTTTTATTCCAGCATACTGTGCACTGGCCTTTGCTGAAGCACTATGTCATCCTAGCAATGCTACTCCCTTGATCCTCCCCTGATTCTTATTAGTCCAGATTTTGTTGGGTCACGACTGAAAGTATCTCACCAATGCCCTGGTCTTGAGCAGGCAGCAGAGGGCAGGAATTACATCTCTGTATCTGCCCCCAGGGCAGCAAGCACAGCCAGTCAGCTGTACAATCCTAGCAGTCATGAAATAACTGATGCAGTCCACTGCAGCAGCATAGCTAACATGTTCAGATATATAAATAAATACATACATATTATACATATGGAGAGAGACTAGAGTTCTTATCTTGCCAACATCTGCACCGGACCAATTTATGGTGAGTCAAAGCTGGTTAAGTAACAAGAGGGACACAATTAGAGGTAATTAACTCTGTCAGAAATTGGTTCCCATGTATTTATTGGCCAGATGAAGGTTGGCAAAATGGTGAGGGATGTGGGAAAAGGCTAAGATAACAAGTCTAGACTATATAGGTCCATAAATATGTTCAGTTCAGCTATTGCTTCTGTGATTAGGCTAAAAAATCTGTATCCTCCCTTCACAGCATATCAAACATAATTGGTAGTATCTGAACAGAGATTTTATCTAACCATAAATTTAATAACAATGACATTAATGTTTCCTAAATGAAAAAGCTTTCTATTTGTCATGCTTGCTTATTGTTTTAGGAGTGGTACCTTGGGATTTGGCCAATTCTGCTTTTTCTAGTCTGCACTAAGCTTAAAAAGGAGATTTTAATTTTCCATGTTCCCTGCTTCCAGTAATATTAATAGGGGAAGCAAAGTGAAAACAAAATGAGGGTCATGGTCTCACCACATATGGTAGCATGACTGTTTGAAGACAACAGATCCTCCACTCTTCTGTGGTGCATTTTTCTTACAGGGGTACAGTTTTTTTTCACTTAAAGCAGTGGGTGGCTATGGGATTGGTTTTGTTCCCAAGTCATCCTTGTAGCAGTTGCTTGAGCTCCACTTCAGAGAAATAAAAGATGTTGATCCTCTTGCATTTGCTTTATAATAAACAGATTTATTTGCTTACTCTCAGTCTTCACCTTTTGCGGTGGTATTGGAAGCCTATTTCCATTTGAATGCAACACTTTTTACAATGGAGGCCTCCTGTGGAGTTTGGAAAGCCTGATGATCCCGAAGTTGTCTATGCAGAACACCTTTACTCCTCACATTTTGCACTGAATAGTACTTTCGTGACTTCACTAAAGAAGGTTTATGCAATCAAAAGGTATAAGCAGCTTTACTGGTAGCAGCAAATCTTTTGGGTTGGGCCTGAGTGCGCACATCCAGTTCTGTATTTCCTGTCTGGCATTCTCTAAGATTGCCCCTTACCATGAGGTGCCATTAAACTCTGACTGACCCACCCAATAGAATCAAATAAAGTACTGTTGGTAAGCAGTCTTCACAGCTGAAACAGGTAGTCTAATCCCAGGCTGTCTGCCCCAGATTATCCACATTATATGGGCTCACTAGATGAGAGCAGATATTTGTGTGCTTTGAAAACTATTGGTGCAAAAATTGGCCAGACATTAGGTATCTTCTTGAAGGATTTTGTTTCAGCTCTTGATTATCCCACTGTGTGCTATTAAATTAGTGGTCATCTATATTCTCACCCATCCTTCCAGTTGCTGCATTCACTTGTCTTATCCATCTTTCCAGTTGCTGTATTCACATTACTGCTCCCATAGCTAATTCCAAAGGCAGAAGTTCAGGCAGGACTCCAGACAAATTAAAATCTGACTTGAAGTGGGAATGATTCACTTTGTTACCTCCCAGATGAATACTGAGAGCAACCACATGGCCCATCCAGACCACTGCTCTCTGCCTCCTAAGAAATACCACCTACAATGAACAGAGCTTCATGGCTCCGGCCATGAGTTTTAAAGATCTCTGGGTTACTGACAGAATGAGAGACTGGGTAGATGGCATCTCCAGATCCATTTGTAAGGAAATGTGCTGCAAGAGCTGAAGCCTGAACACTCCAAAATTAACTACATAATAAAATTAACTACTCTCTCTTAGATCAGTGTGTTTGCCTTAAAAAATTATGGCTGTGGTGGTTTGGTTTAGCAGCTTTGGGGTGTGATGTTGTCTTTACATGACATTTTGACAAGAGGTGAGGTGGCTGCAGTGATGGGATTTCATTTGGGGATTGCAAGGGTGGAGAAAGTTTTTTTTGTATTTCTGGCTGGCTGCCTTCCTTTTGTAGGATGTGATGTGCTGATGCTTTGTTTTTATTGGTACAAATTGTATTTTTAAAGGATGGCAGGATGCCTGGTGACTGGATAGATATCATTTACAATGTCAAAATAAATATATGAACAAATTGTGTTTAGCATGAAAATTACTGGCTTTGTGTTTTATTATCTGTAAAAGCCAATATTAATGGATATTAGTGGTTTCTTTAGAATTTAGCCACATCATAGAACAATGAATGAATTTTAATTCACAGCTCATAAATTAAAGAAAAAAGAAATAATTTAAAAGTCATTCATACACAAAAAATGAGGCAACATATTAATATAGAAAGGAAACCTAGATGTGAAACTGCAGCATAACACTACTTCTCACCAGGGAAGCTAATTCTTATCAGGAGATCTTTTTTTTATTACTGACTCACATCCACCAAGAATGCAGGACTGAAACCACTCTTATTTGTATCAATAATATTGCAAGAAATCACAGCATAAAAGAAAACCAACAGTAATCCATTGAATTAAGACCAGACATACTCTGTAATTCTCAAACCAAAGAGACTAAGACTAGGAGTTCAATAATCCCAAGAGAGAATCATAAATGTGGAATTCTGAGCATCTGGATTTGGCACACTGTTTTCCACTTTTGTGATAAAATGCAAAGGATCACAAGCTGGTGGAGTTAGGAACTAAAATGTCAAATGAAGTCTTATATGAAAGTATTTTTCTAGGTATGGTGGGCACATTTGAAAGTGCTCTTCAAGACAGACAAATGCAAGGTCATATATCAAGAGTAAAAAATGTAGGTCAAAAAAATAACTCTGGGGTTGTTACAGATAATCACTTGAACATGAACTTTTCCTGACATCATGTTGCTGAAAAATCAAGCATAACCATGAGATCACTGAGTAGACACAGGAAATTGTTCTTACCACTGTACATTGCAATAATGACTGTAATACACTTCTGGTGTCAACACTTCAAAAACTGATATTGCAAAGAGATACCAAGAGATTCCAAAGAGTTGTTCCAATCCACAAAGATTTATCTTAGAGCAAGATAATGCTCCATTTAGTAATCTATTTAAGAAAAGGTTCAGGGATTTGCCTGTGATGTATAAGCATCTTCATGGAAACTATGTTCTTATCTGGAGGTGGTCACTAAAGATAAAGCAAAAGACAGTGAGATATAATTCAGTGTTTAGAAGACAAATTAAAAACAAGACATATACTTTAGTGCTTCTGATTAAGCATCTGCAAAACACATGGTAGATGGTGCATGGAACCTCAAAGTTTCCAGTGGTTACTGAAGCAAAAAGAATTATTGACATAGTCAGTGGCAAATTAAAAGAATTATCTGGCTTTCACACCTCTTCTTAGCCTTACAGATAGGACTGTGACTATTGCTGTGAAATTACATATGAAAAAAATTGGGATGTTAAAGATTGTTCCTGTATTTTAGGGCCTTATACCTCAACAATATTTATTCTTTCAAACAAGCTGTCATGAAAAAATGTATCTTCAAAACACCATTTGATGGGTAAGGTTCAGTGTCTTGGGTCACAAAAAATACAAAATATGTGGTCAAGGTGGTGTCTTAAAGTATTCACTGAGTAATCGAACACCTTTCAATGTTTAGTTATTTTTATCTCTATCCATAATGATCATACCTGAAATTTTCTGTTTGCCTTACCTCATTTTCCATTTCCTAGGCCATTAGGAAATCTAACTGGGGGCCAGCAAAAGAACTGAAAATGAGGTTAGGAATTTGCTAAGTTCTTCCAAATGATTTTTCCATTGCAAATATTTAAATGTATGCATATGCATTTGTACCTTAACCAATAAAAATGATTTTTAGTGAGAGAAATTGTACCTTTAATGCTTTTAGTAACTTCAGAAATATGTGGAAAACATGGAAAATGTTAATAACATTTTTGTGCTAGAAGATGTTAAGTCATCAGGCTAAATATGTTGGGCATTCCAACCACTTTGCTTTCAGTACACACAGAGTGACTGCTTCTCTATGAAGGATGAACCAAGTAAAAGAGGAAGAATCCAAGCTATTACCACAGACAATCCGATGAATCAAACAGCCTCAAGAGGACTAAACTGCAGCTTAGAGGATGTGTTCATGCAGGAAATAGTAGATTTTTCAGCAACCTAAGTAACTTTACAAGATGGAAGGGGAAGCCAGGGGAAGAAGCCAGCAGACAACAGGAGAAGGAGCAGAGGTATTTAGGAACAGGGAGAATCTGCCCTCTGGAAGGTGTCGTTCAAAAACTGTAAGCAAAGACACTGCCTTTTGTTTGCTCAGAAAAAAAAGGATTGTGCATAAAAACAGGACTTTATCCACTAAAGAATACAGAAGGAAACAAAGTCCTAAAGATCAACTCATCAATTCAGAGACTTTTCAGAGTCCTTCAGTTAGGAAAAAGATAAGATAAGAAGATACATTTAAAGGAAAAAAAAATAATCTTGATACTTATGAGCATGTGGTTAAATACCACATGACAGAGTAAATGCACAGAGTAGAAAGTTTGCCAAGGAAGTTCCATCCCAAGGAGATGATTTGCACCTGCCCCAACAGGAACAAGGGTGACTATTGTCCCTCAGTCCATCCCCGGTGTTGAAAGCGGTGGCATCTGTGACTGAGCTTATCCCTCCACAGGTGTGGTCTGTGCTCGGGGCACTGAGGCTGTTCCACTCCCTCCATGGCAGCTCCTTTCCCAGCTGCCTGACAAGGGAATAACAGCACTAGCAGTGAGCTGTCATGGAAGGATGTGGGCTTATCATCTCTGAGCTAGAACCACACTCTTGGAGACTATGACAATTAGAAGCGAAACTTTGCTTGGACTCTCTGATGAAGGGGGAAGCCAATGTGGACAGCAGATATCCAAGACAATATGCTTTTGGCAACGTGTGCTGTTTCACAGATGGACTGTTACATTTTGTTCTCTTTGGAACATATTTAGCATGCATGATTTCCTTTCTTAAGTAATGAATTCTGATAATCATGCTACAAATTTCTGCGGGTCACAGTAGTAGCTATGGCTGTGTTTCCTCCTTTTAATCAGCCATTGACAAAAGTGAGTATGTTTTTGCCATCATGTTTATTTGAGAGCCACTAGCACCATGGGGTTCAACACAGTAATACTGAAGATTAATTTGACAGTTGTGAGAGCACAGGTCTTGCAGAATGGAAAAAGTTTGCTGTGGAAAATCTTCTTCCACCTTTTACAAGGAGGTGTGGGTGATTTTGGGGCCCTATGTCTTTATTTTATGCTGTCTGTGTTTTAGTCCCACTGTTTTACTGTCACAACCCCAGGAGCTAACCTGGCTCTTAAGATGTGATGCTTTGGAAGAGAGGCTTGAAGCTGACAGCTTGTTCCAGAACCTCTGTCTGCTCAAGCACTAAAGCTCATTCAGTCATTTATAACCCTCAGGGCTCCATTTTAAAATAATACAAAGATTGGATGTCTGTTTTTTATAGGCATAATTGCAGGCCAGGACTAAACATCCGAGCTTAGTAACGTGGGTATCAGTTCCAAGATTACTTGGAACAGAGCACTTTCCCCAAACTTCTCCCCCACTCCTTATTTGGACACTGAAAAATAATTTCCTCAGTAGTAGATTTTTACTCAGTGAAATCACATGTTTTCTCAAAACTTATTTTTTTCTCAAGATAATTACATTTGATAAGAAAAGGGAAGAAATAACAATGCCACATTCCTAAAGTGCAGACTGAAGCCAAATTCTAACTGCTGCTGTGTGGGGTCAGTGTTTTTTCCAAGGACAACTGACCCTGCTGAGCTTGGACACAATCCAAGATCAACTCCCTAAACACCTGTTTAATTGCATATTTCATTGTCTGAGGATTGGCCATTGATTGCTGAATTAATTTTCTATCTGCATCCCATATGCATTAGGTTATTGGCTGATGGCTAAACAAGAATTAAAATGGGTTTTTTCACACAGAGGGTCAGTCTGGAAATGGATATTAAATAAGTGTGAAGCATGAATCTGTATTTCTGCTCCCTCTGCCTGGTATGAAAATTGCTCAACATGTGTCACAGGTTCTAGCTCTCCCGCCAGCTGTCTGAGCCTTTCCTTAGCGAGCACACTACTCAAAGATGATAAACAACAGCTAAACTGTGAAGGACTTTGCTCTTTGAACACAGTTCTAGTTCTGCTTTTGTGGCTGAGATTTACAAGACAGCCATGCAAAGAAGTGCATAGCAAGGGGACTAAAGGGCCAGCAGTCTCTCCCCTCTCTGCTCAGAGCAGACCTGTGTGTGGCTCATACGCCTGCATGACCACCAATCCACGCTCCCACCAGGGCTCCCTGTTGGCACAAGATCACAGCCACTTGTGTGGACTATTCCTGGTGTCCCATGAGAGCTTTTGCACAAATGCATGGTCACTGTGCTGACTCTGGGATCAAAAATTCAACCAAGAGCTTTGCTTAAAGATGGAAACTTCATGGACTGGAACATAACTGTATTCTCTTGATTCATGATTTTCTGCTGCAGATTCTGCACATCTTATGAGATACAAGATCAGTGCATGTGATTTGGGAATCTCAGCTATTTCCCTGCTGCACTTATTCTATGTCAAATAGCTGCAGTATAGCAAAATGAGAGTGACCCAAGTACCCTGCTGAAGTGAGATAGACACATTACCATTCCACTGATGACACTGAACCTGCTGAATCAGGGAGTACAAAGTTTTTGCTTAAAATGGTTTTATCTTCATCATCAGTAAATATATTTTTCAGCTGAATAAATGAAGAGTTATTGTGGTTTCTCAAAATTACCTGTTTTGTATGACCATGTGCTACACTGTGATCTGCTGGTAGGGTGGTAAGGGGAGCCAGTGAGCTTTTATGAATACTCCCAGTTGCTGGGAGATTATCTAAGTAGCACCTTTCTATTGCAATGGAAACAAAAAATGTGCAGTCAGAGCCAGGAAATGCACACTCAGAAGTAAGAAAAAAAGATCCTTACTATCATCAGTTTGCTGCATGATATGAAATAGTCTCATGCAGGAATCTCTAGAGAAGGCTTATAAAATTTCACAGAAGAGGAGTAGAGCCACTAATAGTGAAGAAGTGAATTTTCTATGGCTGAATTGTATATTCTTTCCTGTAATAGTATGGGTTACTTTAAAAAGACCCTGAAAGAAAGAATATATCAAAAATGTAGGGGTTTAAAGCATTATTTATAAAGCTTTTAAACATATCAGTCAAATGCTATTGGCTTCTCCTCCAACAAATTTTTTCAAAGACTTTTCTGGTAGAGTACAGAACATGAGAGAAATAAAAGCAGAGAACTGCTATTCCCACTTTTTTCCCCTGGGGAGCTTTGAGAAATCTCAAGCACAAATAGTCCAGCCAGCTGGTTTAGCCAATTGGTGGTCAGTTTACATTTCCTCTAATAAGTGAACTTCTTGACCGTACATTTTAACTGAGTCATTAAGAGCTCCCTTTCCAAGTGTTTTGGCAGGCTAGAGAGGTCTGGGACAGTGAATAAACCACAATAACTAGTAAAGAAGAGAACAGTCTGACTTTTAATACGGCAGAAGAAATTGATCCAAATGGATCCAGAAATTAAAGCCACAGTGAAAACAAAGGGATACAAATATCCACCTGCAAGTTATAGCAGAAACTTTCATTGGAAAGGCTGCTTCTTCCATTAAAATGCAGCCACTCTGGATGTGCAACATCAAGCGTGTTGTGCAAACTGAAAATTCAAGTGAGATTCTCTATACCCATAGAGATAATTCAGTACAGATGCTGTAGTCACTCTCACAGGATAACTTGAAATCTTCAATATATATGAAAAAAAGACAAAAAGGGATCTCTGTCATGGGATATCATGACAGAGATTGCTTGCATGGGATTTGATACTAACTGATCTCTCACAAAAGCTTCAACAGTAATCACCAGCATCTCATTCAGTAAAGGACTGGATTCAAAACCACTTGGCTTGAGCATGCAAGGAGGCACCAGCTGGAGGAGGCACGGCTGTAGATTGCCTCATGTCACTTGAAAGTGCGTGAGTCTAACACACATATAATGGGCACTCTGACTTTCTCCAAGAGGCTAACACCTTACTCCCTCAACCTAGCCATTAAAACCAGGGGAAAGAGCCTGGCTTACAGAACGTGTGTCTGAAAGTTCGTATAGGGAAGTAGAAACAATTACCAGAAATGCAGGATTTTTTTTCTCAGTTTTTCAGTGGAATGACTCTTTGGTTTCATGGAGAGAAAATTCAGTCAAGACCATCCAGATCAAGACTTCTGTTTTATGCCAGGATCAATAAAGAGGGATAATATCTGCCCTTATCTCAATTGATTTATTGATTGACAGGTGGAGGACAGGGCTCCTGCAAATGTTAGGCAACTTTTATTAGAAATTTTCCTTAATGTAGTTTCAACCTCACATCTTGTCCTGTTTGGGAGTTTTGCAGCCATCTAGAACTTGTCATGGTCCTGCTCAAAACTGGCAGTTCTTGGGGCTACACAAAACAAAACTTTCTGCCCCTAAAGGCTCAGCACATCTCCTTTGAGATCTTGCAATATCAGAATGTCAAAAATCTAGAAATTTTCCATCTTACCTTAGGCCCTACAGGTAACTTGAAGGGGTTACTGAGAGAGCAAGAGAGAGAGAGAGCGAGAGAGAGTGGGAGAGAGTGAAAAAGCCCTCTGAGATGGAACACCTCCTTTTCCTGGGAGGCATGAACTGAGAGTAAGGAGAGCAGGAAAACTGCCAGTAGACATCCACATCACACACTAATTGGAACAAAGTAAACCTCCCATGTCCACAGAGTTTTCATTTATCCAGGACAGTTTGCAACTCAGTAGGCTGGCAGCAGTTTTTGGAACATTGCAAGAAAATGTGGTTCAAGCATTATAAAGCAGTGAATGCCAAATCTGAGTTAAAGCCAGTTATTTGAGCAGGGCTTATAGGCATTTTCCAATGATCACCACCACTGAAATAAATAAATAGATGGCTTGCTATGTATACAGTCAGAGGGGAATGTTGCCCAACATTCATAGCTCTTTGCTATTAAGAGTAATGAGGACACAGCTGTCTGAGTCTGGAAGCCAGTATTTGCAGAGATTTTTCTTCTCCACTGGCTTTCTTCCACTACCCATTCTTTGCTTATAAAAGAGCCCAAAAGGTCCTAACATTTATACAAGAATTACCTTGGCTTTGTGGTGCTTTTGAGATTGTTATAAAGCATGCTGACACATGGACGGATTTGAAACTCAGATGAAATCTGAAAAACAATTTTCTCCCCTGATAAGGTCCCCGATGCCCTTAGTGCCAAGCATAACTCTCTTTAGTCAATCATGACAGCTCCTGGAGCAGTTGGCAGGAGCTGTTGCTATAGGCAGAGACCTGAAGGTCTCCCTTCTTAAAAATGACTTCTAATTCTCACTGCAGACCCTGTGGTTGTAATGTGAATTTTGAGTCACACTTAACTGGTCAGCTCTACAGAGCCTCCAAAGCAAATATAAAAGCACCCCACTCCATTAAAGACCTTACAGCACTTCAAAATCAGTGCTAAAACTCATAGTCTATGTGACAAAGAGAATATCACTTCCATTTTATGGGAGCCTTCAATATATTAAAGGCTGGAACCAGTATCAGACACAGGCTACTGCGCTTCAGGCACTGCAGTTTCAGAACCATGGCACAAGGCATGTTGAAATTGGCTTCTGTAAGTCATCTGGTCTCAGCCTCCACTCAAAGCAGGGACAATTCAGACAGGCTGCTCAGGGCCTTTTCCAGTTAAGGTTTGAACTTTTCCAAGGGTACAACTTCAGCTACAAAGTTTTTGAACCTTTTTTCCAGTGTTGGACCACTTTCATTGTGATAACTGCAACTTTCTGTATGCAAATGCTACAACTTTCACCTATTCCTGTCCACAGGTACCTCTGAGATGGATCTGGCTTCATCTTCTCTGCATCCTCACATTAGACAGTGGAAGGCAGCAAGCAAACAATTCCCTCATAAGCCTCATGTTCTTAAGGCACGCCTAAATTCAGTTCTCTTAACCTCTCCTTGTATGACGTGCTGCCCTGCTGTAACCACTGCAGTGCCCTTTGCTGCACATCCTTCAGCATGCCCAGGTCTTTTTTATGTCAGGAAATCAGAATGACTGGGAGAACTGGGTGCCTGTGAAGGCAACAGAAATTGACTGCACTTTGAATTCTCCCCCGGAGGTAGTTAAGAGAAAATATTTGTAATGTGAATCTCTGCTTTTGTAGCAACTGCTGAGGTCAGCGCACTATTTCATTTGATGTTGAACAAGCACAGAACCAGACTGCACTGTCACACATACAGACCTGCACATATTCATCCCCCAGTCTTCAAGATAAGGCTACCTTCCTTACCAGAACTCAGAAATTCCTGACTAGTGCTACAAGCCGACCGGACTAGCCACATGACTGGTGTCACAGGCAGTCCCGCCAGCTCTCACATTATCCATGAAATCTCAGAAAGACACATGCTCACACGGAGCATTCCCAAGCCAAATGGTTCATTTCCAAGTGGCCTGGCCTGAAAAAAACCCATGTTCTCTTTAGGTAATTAAAAAAAAAGAAAAGTAAATAAATAAACAGAAGAGACAATGTTCCCAACCAGCAAGAACATTTAATCTCTGTGATTATTCCTGGAGCAAACTCCTGCTTTTACTTTTAGAAGGCACATCCCAGTGAATTTTCCATCATGTGGGCCTGCTTTAGTGGAAAGTTAATTTTATTTTTTGTCTTTATCATAGTACTTTCTTTTACTAGCCCCTTACTGCCACAAGGTCTCAGGTCATACTGAATCAAGGGAGGCAAAGGAGCATTCCATTTTAGAAGGCACAATCTCCAGGACAGAAGCAGGCCTAGCAAATTCTCAGCATGATTAGCATTCTACAATTCATAGTCTTTCTCATCATCTCCAATCAGATACTGCAGACAGTGCTTAGTTTAACATTTCATGTCCCTCCCCAGGTCAAAGGGAATGAACCATGGATGGATCGCGTATTTCTGAAATAGTTTCGTGTCCCAAGCTTTTAGATGTCAGCTTGCAGTTTTTGTGGAGCAGAATATGATAGTATTTTTTATGTTTAGATTATGTACATCACTTACCAGTTCCAGAATGCATGTGACCTGCTGGACCATAAATGGATATACTGGAAATTATCAGCTGCTCATTATCTTTAGAGGTATTCTCTAGTCTGTGTAGGACACACCTATGCCATTGTTCTCTGGACTCAACTCTATAGTTGGGTTTATTGTCTGAGGAACAGGCAAATATATTTTACTTCTTTCGATTAAATTCATGGCTTTGAAGTCTTATGTGCAACCCTGTTAAGTTTTCTTGTACCACTTTTCATCTATGACTAGTTAAACCTCTTGAAAATGTTACCGAGAACAAATTTTGTCCCAAAATGCAATGTACCACCTGAAAAATGTAATACAGGTTTTACAGAACTGTATTTTCAAACAGCACTGATTTAGTGGGGAAGACCATCTCCTTTCTGAAGTTGGCATGCTACAGTCTTTTGGGATGAGTACATGAAATCAACTGATAGCTGTCAATGTACAGTTCTGGGCTATTCCATCACAAAGTCAGCCCTGCTTTTAATTAAAATAATTTCAATCTGCTTCTGAAATAAAGCTCCAGATGCAGTGCTTAGTGATTTGCTGGCAATGAGTGTTGCATATATTGCTGCAGTCTACCTCTGAAGAACAGGAGCACGATCCAAGGCTGCTCCAGCCTATGCCGGGTTTGGGATTCCCCACAGGGTTTGAAATAGCAGGAAATTAGCAGCGTGCTATGGCTTTCAGATCACATCTCCTCTCCCTGGCTTGGCTCCTGCTCCAGGATTAAGGAGTGGCAGTCTGGCAAACGGACTCTGCACTGCTCCAAGATTCCTCCTTCGGAAAGGGGATGTCAGGCTACCCGTTCAAGCTATCACAGCTTTGCATTGCTCAGCCACAGTGACAATAAATGGTATTTAATGGGTGGAGGCTCTTACCCATGCTATGTGCTTTTCTCTGCAGAGTTAGATAAAGCATACCATTTTCTTTTGTGCCTCTGTGCACACTGGAAGCTGGAAATATTTACCAAAGGACTCAAAAGTACAGCAACCTACACCTGACAATACCTATCGCACCTCCAACTTGTTTGAGACTTTCTTGCTAAAGATTGTTCCAGGCAGCTTTTAAATTATTCTACTGTTACATATTGTACTATTCCTCCACTACAAGATATGTTCTTGTATAACTCGATACACTGCAGTGCCATAAAGGGCTTTACTATGTTCAGTCTAAAAGTAATTTTCCTTCCTTTCCGCAAATTATAGCCTGTTCAGCAATAATCATTTTTTTTGTACCACCTACCATACAAACTTCTGCCTCTCTGTCATTTACAGTTCCAATTACTGTCATCTTACCTTAAGTTTTACAATACACTTTACTCTTTTAATCAAAGTCAGCTTCAATAATGCCCCTAACTCATTGCTGCTCTATGAGATTTCCATGAACTTGTCAACATCTATCTGGTAGTAAAGTACTTACACCAAATGTCAGCAGGTTGGAGCCATTCTCAACAGAACATACTGAAGTACCATTTGCTCTGTGTTCTAGAATGAGAAGTCTTAGTAGCACTGCCAAAAATTGCCTAATGCTACTCTGCTGTTGCTATCACTGCCTTCTCTAGATCATCTTCCACCAGATGACCATGTGTTAGGTTATCTTTTCACATACTGCTGGGTTCCAGTCCCTTAATTTCCTGATCACAACTACAGCTTTCCTAGACATCTGTGTATTACTGTTTATACAATCTTCCCATTTGGTGTTACCTACAGATATGTTGGTTGTACAAAATCAATTAATGCCTTTGATCCAACCAGCAATTTACTTGCTCACAAGTTAATGCTTCATTTACTTAGAGGGCTGAATGGAAAACAAGAATTTTACTTTACAAAAAAACCCCAAAAATCAAAAACCAAAAAAAAAAACCCCAAAAAACCAGAAAAAAAAATAGAAAATAAAAGCAAGCTCAAAATATTATAAAAAAAGCAGAGATTAAAATTATTTTGTGGAAAAAACAAAAGGAAACCCCAAACAATACTGTCTCAGACCAAGCAGTAGATTGCGGATTCTTTCAGACCCTGCAAGTTTATGGTGCATTCCTCTCCCTCTCCTCCTAGACTCCCTCTGTTTAGCTGAAGCACTTATTTTATCTTCAGTATCTGAATGCTTCATGAATAAAAATTTATTCTCACTGTAGTGGCATGTTACTGATGTAGAGCTAATACATAGAAAAAACAAGAACATTTTCCAGATGGACATATGAGTTTGTATGTCCAAACTTGCAGATGCCCAAGAGAAGACACCATTCACACCCCAGCTTTCAGTAAATGCTAAAGGTTTCTGCCTGAAAATCTAGACTCCTCACGGGTTTCCAGATGATTGTTTGGATATTCCTCAGAGAAGTAGTCAGTTCAGAAAGCAATATTGAGCAAAGAGGTCTGAGGTTGTACTGTCAGCCTGTGACAAAGGCTGCAGACCAGACCAATGGGCATTTCTGCACTAAACTCCCATGGAGGATGGAGATCAGTGAGAGCAGGGGACTTAACCAAACTTCGGTGACCTGGGCCTGCATTTCAGCTGTCCTGACACCTACACTTCTGCCTATCCTCTGCACCATCCTTCTCCTCACACTGCAGTGTGGTCTTACACCACAGAGCACCTGCAACCATGAGTTACAATTGAATGAAGAGAAGGTTTCGCTGGTGTTAAAACTGAAGATGGATTTCAGCGTGTCCTGTCATCTCCAATGGGCAGAGCATCCCAGCCAAGAGACAGAATGCTGAAACAACTGCCCTGAACGGTTGTAATTCATATTTATCTTCTAGCAGCTTTATTTTCTTTGAAAAATTCTCTCATGTCATTGAAGTAGTAAAATGGGAAGGCACAGAACTGGCAGATTAAGGGGTCAGAGCATGTTAAACTCCACACAACATCAGGCAGCTCTTCTATTTCTGTGTGGCAGCTCTGTCATGGGTCTGGTGTTTTAGGGACAAGACAAAGGAACACTGCCAGCACATTATCACTTCCTATAGAGTCTGGCAAAACATATGGTCCATTTGGCTGATTTATACTGGCAAAGAAGAGAATTCATATTTTCTATATATTTTGGCGTAACATCTATATTGTGACATATAACCATAGCAAATTTCAGGCTGGAACCAAATGAAAAGAAACAAGACTGACCCAAAAAATATAAGGGAAAGGCCAAGAAAAACAGTGACTTTAAAGTCAATGAGAACACTGCCATCTCTAGGCATCGTGGGTGATGCAAATATATGCAAAAATTAACAAAGGCTTGAGTAGAGTTCTGGTGCTATGAAAGGCACTGAAATAAATCAGCCTTCCAGGTGAGGAGAGACTATCACATACTGAACTCTGCACATTATGCCACAGGAAGGTAGAGAAAGTGTCACTCACAGGAAAATGAGAGAAAAACAAGCCAAAGAGCTGAGAGACTGGGGAAGGGTGCTCATGATACCTGTCAGTTTTCCAGCATTGTTAAGTGACTTGATTTTCTTTTAAGCCCTGGAACTGTCTAGTTGGTAGGACTGTCTTGCAGGACAGCTGTTCCATTAAGGAAAGCTCATAAAATCTACTCCAGAGCAGACAGAGCTAATCAGTACACAGTGGCTTTAACTGATTTGGCACTGCTGAAATCCCTGGAAGTAAGACATAATAAAGGCGAGGCAGTAACCAAGCCCCATGTATCAAACCACTGTTAGCAGTAAGTCTAAGGAATCACTCAGAGATTAATGGCAGGGGTATGAGCCCTGCCCTGACCAGCACATGCCAGAGGATATGGCAGGCTGGGCACAATTACTGCTCCTCTGAATTGAGTCAGATATAACCTCTTGCCAGCTAACTCTGGGTGACAACTGAAGTCTGTGTATTGTTTGGTTCAGAGCCCATTGACCAGTAACCCCCAATTCAGAGACCAAGCATAACTGAGGTCATTAAACCAGAATATCAGTTGAATTTCTTTTCTTTGCATACCCTTTTCCATCTGTAGTCTACAAATCTCAAGGGAGATGAGATTCCCTGGGTTCTTGCCACTTTGTATACCAAAGCATCATACAGTTCCAAGAAAGAAGGAAAATTGAAACACATAATGTAATAGAGAGGTCACAGTCTAGAAAGATTTTAACCTTCCTGTGTCTGGACTGTAGCCTGCACATCTAAGACATAGGCACTGTCCCTTCTGTGCTTATGCCCCTTCTCTGCACTCAAACTTGTTATGTTTTGTAACATGACCCATTCTCATTCAGCTGTCCCCCTCAGTATGCCACTGTGTTTCCCTCCTTGCTCACAGCTCAGTAAAAAAGAAACTAGAAAACTTTCAATCACTCCCAACAGCAGATGCACACCTCCACAGACAGAATCAGTTTAGCTCAAAGTAAAGTTGAAACCAAATTCAAACACTCCTGGTGGTCACAATTTTTAATCATGATGATCTGACCACCTGTCTATTTTGACCTCGAAATGCAAGAAATGCCACAAAATCTAGGAAATCCTTCTTGTGGTATCAGTAATTTAGCAGGAGAAAAATATGGTACCTGACTCCCTAACCATAAGATACTTATGGTTAGGTTCAAGACAGCTTAACTGAAACCTAATAAATTCACTACAAGAGCTTCTACTTTCAGATCTTCACCAAAGTCAACAGGGACTGTAATCATGGGTCTAAGGGTCTTTGTCTCCAGTTGCTGTCCAGCTACCTACTCAGTATGACTGTAGTTCATTCAATATCAGTTGTGGCTATACTGTAGTTGTATTTATTCTGTTTTCACTTTTCACATCATCACACGTAAATACAGTCAGTGAGTGGTGCTTGAAAGGCACTGACATGCAGAATGATGGGCTTGCTCCTACTGTTACACTTTGGATACTCAGGAGCCTGCTATTTTTCATTCCAGTGCACAGAGTACCCATTTGCTTAATAACATGCCAGAATTATTGGCTTGCATGTTATATTTCTTGGTTCAGTTCTACTCATTTCTTTGTTAATAGTAGAAGTTTCACAAATAAATGAAGCACTTGCCTGTGCTTTTACCACCAGACTGTACTCCTCCCACACTGCACTTAGGGAGGAATGAAAGCAGGAACAAGCCAAGCCACAGAAGGCTCAGTTTACCTTGCTACAGATTGATAAATGCAGCAGCTTTTTCTATCAAGCTGACTTCTCTACTACAGATGGATTAACTTCAGTGAAAAACATCATTTCGACCCTCACTCCCCGTGGTAAGCAGGACAGGATACCATTACTGACGGTCAAATTTCTGTAGGAATGGCTCTACTAATAGACTCTACTGTAGTGGCTGGATGAGTCTTGCCCTTCCTCAGCCCCAGCTCATCCTCTGTGCTGGTGCAATGGTTTCCTGAGGGAGGAAGGAGCTCTGAGTATTTTCAGATGTACCTTTTAACCCATGATTATTTTATAGTCAGCTCATGATTACCTTTATGAAGACTGTTGGTATTGTGAATAGATCAGGCCATCAGATCAGAAGCACAGAAGCTGGATCTGAAAGATTTATAGTTATGTTTGTCTGGAGCTGTACAATATGGGTTTATCCAGTGGGGCAGGATTATGTTAAACATGTCTGTATTCCAGGATGTTAATTATCCTTCTTTCATTACTCTCCTGACATATGGTCTTGTATCTTAAAGTATATAGTTTGTACTTTCCACATGTTTATTTTACCTGGCTTGTCTAGTCTCGTTACATTAAATAATCAAGGGAAAACCATACTGAGTTGTGCTAAAACATAAAACAAATACAGCTTAAGTGTGGAGGCCCAAAGGCCAGTGACTAAGATCCTCATTCCTTGACCCTGGAAAGGAGGTAGTAATACCATCCTTTTGGGTTCTGGTGTTCTATTGATTTGCCAAGTATGTCACCCTGTTCAGCCCCTGCACCATTTATGTATTCTATGTATTCTCTCCAGAATGTTCTCCCTTCCGTGGACCCCCATTGGCCCTATTTTGGTGCATTGCTCCACCCTGTCAATCCCCATTGGTTGCCCCTGTCCCTAACCCCTCCTATGCACCACTTCTACCTGTTCCCATTGGATCCTAGCCCCCTGGATCACCCTGTCTTATCTCTTATATAATCCTGGACCCCCAGCCTATCCTTGTTCTTGTCCCTAAACCCCCTTGGAGGCAGTAAAGGTTTTGGATTCCCAGACAAGAACCTGTCCCAGTGACATCCTTCCTCGGCAGCCTTCTATTGGAATTGTGCCCTAGACCCAAACACGCAGGCAGCCTTAGGGATCTGGTCGTAGCATGGTGCTACACTTTAGTAGAAGATGATTGAAAAACTCCAGTCAAATAGCTGCTGAAAGCTTTTGTGGCACAGATATTCCTGAAGCAAATTGGAGATATGGGTAAAGGGCTTGGACATCCCCTCTTCTCTTATGTATACAGAAACATAGACAAAGGTGGCTCCTGAATTCCAGCCAGGTTAGTGGTGGTGGTGTGGCTTAGGAATGGTACATTCCAATTTAGCACTCCCACTAAAAAACCCACAAGCTGCTCCCCTTCCCCCACTCCTACTGGAGGCATGAAAGACATCACAGGTTGAGATAAGAACAATTCACTGGAAACAGCAATGAGATAAGAAAATGAACAATAACAGCAACAATAATAATGACAAAAGTGTACAGAAGAGAGTGATTCACATGCAAAAATGGTCACTGCAGCCTGCTACAATAAACAACCCTGGATTAATTTTCTCAGCTGGAAGGCACCCCTTCTTCATGGAAGACACAGCCCCTTTGCCCACCCCCAGCAATGACATGGGGGGATATAGAATAATCTGTGGGTTCTGGTCATGCCCCCTTCCCAGCTACTGCAAAAAATGAACCCTGTCCTGGCTGGAACCAGAACAACTGGGGAAGTAACCTGAGTTCTACGTCTCACCTTGAGCATCACTGCTGTGTGATTTTCTCTTGTCTGTGTATCTTTACATAATACTTGCCTGGAAGTCACCTCCACACCTATCATCCCCTTGTGAAATTATCCTTGGTATAATCCTCAAAATGAATATTATTTCACTTTAGCCCCAAAATACCCAGCACAGAATCACAGAATGACAGAATCACTTGGGCTGGAAAAGATCTCTGAGACCACTGAGTCCAACCTTTGACTATGTTGTCCCTTAGACCATGGTACTGAGTGCCATGTCCAGGTGTTTCCTGAACACTTCCAGGGATGGTGACTCCGGAATGGCACGCTTTATGGCAAAGCCAGGAACTGAACACAAACTCCTCCAACCCAAGCCTTAGCCACCAACTATAAACTCTTGAGATTCTTGAGAGGAAACTTTTCTGTTGCTATGGCAGTATGAGGTCTCAATTCACATTTCCTCATACAAAGCCCATGAGCAAAACCATCTATGGGTAAAAGCTATGTATCATGGCCCTTAATTTAATCAGGAGCTGTCAGCAATTACCTTTACTTTCAGAAGTCTGACCTCAACCTCTTGGAGAATCTGTTCTCATGTAATCTTTCCTTCTTTTTCTGGTTAATTTGGACATGATGCAATCATTTCCTAACTGGACTCATGCATAGCCTTCATGAACTGGCCCTCTGGAGCAGCAAAAGAGATTGTCTCACAGAACAAGAGGAAAAGGGAAAGACACATAGGTGAACCAAATAGGCAGTTTAAAAAGGCAAGGGCAGGAGTGGATTCCATTTGTCTTTACTTTATATAAACTCTTCTAAGACATAATCTCCTTACTCCATTTACCTACTTTTCTTCCTCCTGTTTCTACATGCCCAGAGAGGTCACAAGGAAAGCCATCAGGAGGAGGCAGCCTCACTTGGTCACTGTTAAGCCATTGGATAAGGAACTCTGGGCTCTATCCCAGAGCAGCCATGAGCCTGATGCAAGACTTGGGCACCTCCTTTCAGTTCTCTGTCTCTTAATTTCCCTCCCCTTTCCCCACACAGGCACATCTGGTTCCTTCATTTTGCTTGAAAACTCATCTAGACATAGTCTGCTCTTAATGAGGTTGGGCACAGGGCAGGGCAGTACAAGTGCAGCCTTGTACTTGCTTGCTGGATGTGTGGTTTAGGTATGCTTGTAATATAAATGAAAATGATCTAAAACCCATCTGGGCAAAGGTGATCTTTTGAAGGAAGGGGTTTCACTCCACAAATGTAGGACTGGGGACCCATAGGTGAGGAATGTAGGAGGCCCTGCCAATCTTGGAGAAATGAGGAAAGCTGAAGCAATGACTACTGCACAAATGGGGCATGAAAAACAATTTTCTCTTACACTTGGAGACAGCATCCTTCCATTTCCTTCTTCCTTTTACCTTTTGCTTTAAAAATAACAATTATGGGTTTTTTTGGTTTTTTTTTTAATTACCTCCTCTGCCCTCCTCCCTTCTCTCTGTCTCTAGGTCATACTCATCTTGCCTTATGCTTATACTTTTCCTAACATTTACCTTCCTGTTTTTGAGATCTGCTTTCTCTGAGCTCTCTATTCAACCCTCTCCAACCCCATTATCTCCTCACATTGTGAGTTTGCATTAATTGGAGAGAAAGCAATAATAAGAGCCCACCCAGTACAGTTCTTTCCACAATGCCCAGAAGGATTGGTGTTTGAGGCATGTTTTGAAAATCATTGTAAATCAGGAAACAGCAAGGTGGAGTGAAAGGAAACTGGAAAGAGCTCTCAGCTTACAAATGTATAATGCAAGAACACAGGCCCTCACTCCAGTAAAGTGGAGCCAGCAGTTACTAGACCAAGTTCCTTGAGCAAAAAGTCATTATTATGACTAACCCATTCTGTATTTATAGAGAAGTAATGTTAGAAGACAAACAGTTCAAACAGTGAACTTGCACTAGATGTTCTTTGCTTTTTCTGTATATGGCCTTTTATTCCAAAATTAATTGTGGTTATAATTCATTCCCAACCTGCTTTGGAATGATTTACAAAAACTCTGTGCTGTTGAAAACACAGACAACTTACACATACAAAATATAAAGCACTCAGCAACTCCAGGGATAAAAAATACCATGTATTAGGAATCAAACCCACAGAAGACTTAAGAAGTAATTGTCATTAAAACATTTCTCTCTCTGCTACCACAAATGGCTACAGGTACTACGGCAGCACACACAGGAGTCTGGAGTGGGCAAAGCCATCACTATCAGGTGTCTTTGAGAGGCACTTCAGCCAGGAAAAGTTGTGTTTTCACCAAGGACAAGATCTGGAGATGAAAGGATCTTGGCAAGATTGAGTGGACACTCAGCCACTGAGTGTCCACTGAGCAACCTGACCATCCTGGTCAGAAAGGACGAGGCCAAAAAGCTTGAAAGGGAGAAGAACGGATTATTTTATTCTTTATTTTTTATTTTTTATTTTTTTTTTCCTGATTGGAACCTATCAGCCCCAAGAAGGGGAATGTTATGTGAGCAACCAGGGGTGCACATTCCTTGAGAGCCAAGGAATGTGGGGCCTTGGCAGGCAGGCCAGGTGCCAGGCTGGGACAGAGCTGGACCTTCTTGCAGCCTCCCTACATTTTGTGGAGAGGGAGGAAAAAAAAAAAGAAAGAGCTTGTTAAGACTCACACAACTTTCAGATCAAATTTTTTGTCCTGTTTCACTTTGGAAATCTATTGAACAAATTCAGTGCTTCAAAGCTGGGGCTGCAAATCTCCCAATCTCCCAGAAAATGCTCCTGTATTTAATAAGCTGTTTTGACTGAAATTCAAAGTGAAAGTAAAGATTTCTGTTGTCCTAGCAATAGAAAACGTGATCCCGATCTGTAACCCCATATCTGACCAGACAGAAATGTGTACTCTGTTAAAATCTGCAGGAAGCTCAGACACACTGGCATGAGAATAGCTCTGGTTCCCTTGCAGTCAATAGCAGAAAATCTCATTATCTCTAATGGAAATACCTGTAGCAAATTTTATTTGGAAAGAAGGTGCTAGAGGGTGGTGTCTGAACACCAGCTTCACAAACCTGTGAGTTACATAGTGCTTCAGCTACTGGGCAAAACTCTAGTTCACTGTTTTCAACCATTCCACCACAAAATTAGCCCTTGAAGTGCTTTGTATCTTAAGAACCTGCTGAATATTGACAAGGAGGTAAGCACAGAGCAACTGCAATACCAATAACATGAGTTATGCTTATAATTGGCTTATGGATGCCATGATTCCTGTGGTTCAGACTTTCTTAAATGACCTGGGTAAAATTCTGGTTGCTCCTAAGGACCCTGTTAAGGTTCCCTGGTGTTTTGCCTCCAAGAACTTCAAGCATGGCACTGCACATAACCCTGTTA
This sequence comes from Pseudopodoces humilis, assembly GCF_049639895.1. Taxonomy (NCBI): domain Eukaryota; kingdom Metazoa; phylum Chordata; class Aves; order Passeriformes; family Paridae; genus Pseudopodoces; species Pseudopodoces humilis. The sequence goes on from NC_142206.1 coordinate 47,115,501, forward strand.
ATTGCTCCAGGAATCCTGGAAATGGGATCAGGCCTTTCTACCATTACCACAGTGAGACATGGACCTAATCACCCCCTTTGGTGACAACACTTTCCATCCTAGGGCACACAGCTACAGCAATAAATACTGCATCAACACAGTGAACATCTCCAGAGAATTTCACTAAATAAAAAATGAAATCTAACCCAGCAGAGACCCCTGACAGGTCTTATTTTCTTTTAGTTTTGTTTTTCTTCCTTTAGCACATCATCTACCCAAATTTAAATCTGATGTAGACTTACAAAAACTGCTCCCAGCTTGCTGTGGTACTCAAATGACAGCCTGTCCTTTCCCATGCATTCTCATTAATGTCTCTCATCACCAAACTTTCTTTACAATTAATTCCCAAATACTTGAAAGTTAAAATGACAGAAGTGAACAGCCCTGACTGAAAAAAATACTAGTCCTCCCATTTCTGCCAGCATGGATAGGAACATATGTACCCTTTGGAGTCTGGAAAGTTCACTGTAAAAGTTTCCTAAATCTACCTGTTTTGATTATTCTGGTTTGTGTGGAGCAGATCAGATAATTCAGAGGTTTCATTTCCACTTTCATTTCAGTACTTCTTTTCTGCTAACTACCCCAATTCCTGAATCATCTACAGCAAAGCAAGCAAAATGATAACACTCCTGGAAATCTACAAATCAGTAGATAAAATAATAGGTTGATCAGTTTGCTAAGATGAAAAGAACTAGAGGAAATTTTCAAAGGATCAGATAGTAAAAATGCTAATTTTTACAGCAAATTTTTCAGTTATCCCAGGATTAAAAAACTTCTCAAAAAACCCCCAGGTTTTATGATTTTTTGATTTTTATTTTTATTTTTTAATTTTCCAGTCAGTGTTACTGTGAGTGTTGGTTAGAAAATATGTTTTTCCCACCTCAGAAAGGACAATGATTCAAATACAGCAAATGTGTCCCAAGGCAGCTGAATTTAACTCCAGACTGTCAAAGCTCCTGTAAAGCTCTTGTGGTCTCCTCAGTAGGGAAACAAAGAAAGTGCATCATCTGCAACCAAGTCCCACCAGGAATTTCAGACAATAGAGCAGAATAAGCCCAAAAAACAAGTAAGTTTTAGCTCTTGTGGTTTTCTGCAGCAGTTTTGAAGTAAATGTTGTTCCTTCTGCTTTCTGCTTCTCTGGTTTCAAAGACCAGTTCTCATACAGCCAAGAGATGAACAAAGTTTCCCCAGGCCTCACCTAACACTTCAAATGAAGGACCACATTCTCTCTCATGTACAGAATCATAGGCATAAAAGGCATACTTTTGATGCACTGAGATCACCGGCCATCAGATGATTAACTTATTAAAACATTACTTCTTTCATGAAAGTGGCTCTTCAGCTTAAATAATAGGATTGAATAATATCTTAGTTTGCATTGAATAAGGATGATATGAAACATATAGCTCATATCCTTAAAAAAAATTTGACTTCAAAATACTGGGCTTGACTGCTGCAATAACTGAAGGACAACTGCAGGACAATTGTTTCTGCAATGTCAGACAAGCTTTAATATGAATGAAGATACAGAAGAAAGGTTTCTACAACTTACCAGCACACTGGTTGTTTTCATCCAGCTGGAAACCGAATCGGCAAATCAGAGGTCTTGTAACAGTAGGGTAGTTAGGAACAGGGCCTGGTGCTGGGGGCGGTGGATAAACATTGGAATAAGGACTCAGATACGGTGATCGATACACCGGGTTTGTTCGGGGGACACATAAATAGCCACCGTTCTGGTTGACACACACCATGTCTCCTCTGCAGGCCTCAGGAATAGTCCGACATTCATCAATATCTGGAATGAAATCGCAGAAGTTCAAAGAATGATTATTCCTTAATGGGACCTATCAAAAAAATAGTTAAAGTGTTTTTTACAAATCATTGCAAAAAAATTTATATTCTCCATCAAAAAGGCTAATCCATTCTTGTGGAACCTCACTTTGAAGTTAGATTGTACTAAAATAGGAAACATCCGTTATATTCAACTTATCCTGTGATCTACTCATTTTACTTCACTATTAGAGAACAGAGGGAGAGGACAAGGCCTGCTTTACTATTCCATAGAAGTCTGGTTTGAGCACTGATTTACACATGGCTGCAGCATGCTGCTGCCTTTTCCTGCTAGAGGGTCTGTCCAAACCACAACATGCAGATCAGGATTTCAGAAACTGATGGTTTGGTCTGCCCAGCTGTGAAATTTGGATCCTGCTTTGGAAGTCTTGAGTTCCCTCCCACAGTAAATGTTAGGGTTGCTTGGATCTGGGGACAGAATTCAGGCCTCTTTCTTGTTTTGGTTGAGATTGTTGCTGAATTAAATTTAGCAAGATACAACTGGTTTAGTCAAACAGAGCATTCCCCCGGTTCTTGGGCCACAGAAGCAGTAGGTGATGACAGGGCAAACAGTCTGCTGCAGGTTTTTCCCTTTCTGTTTGAGTGACTTCATTGAATATAGAAGATGCTGCCCTGGAGACTGAATGCCATTGACAAAAAGATGCTCCTGGGCAAAGTGCAGATTTCCTTATACACTACCTTAACTCAGTTTACTTGGAGTTTCAGTGCTAAGAATGGAAGACTATCTGAGCCTGCAGGTGGAGACAGGCAACAAAGACAATAAATCCTGAATTTAAAGGAGAAAGAGAAGGAGGGTGAACAGCCCTTGTCCTTTGGCAGCTAAACTGAGCTCCTATCAAAATGCATCATTGTTGTTTGAGTAGCCCTGACAGCCTGTTAGTATCTCAAAAATGTCAAAGATTAGTGCTATGTAAAGACACATACACACACATATTTTTATATACACATACTTTTTGTATATACATGTATACAAATGCACATATTTGTCACACAGTAAGAACTTTTCAACTAAAACATAGTAAGAGCAGCACAATGTTAACTCAATAAATTCAGGATTTCTGAACCCAAATTTAAATGTATTGATTTAATTAAAGTCCTACCTAAGCATTGCCCAGAGGCACGGTCCAGGTCAAACCCATTAGTGCATTGCTGCTAAAATGAGAGAAAAAAGGACACTCAGTGACTGTGAAATGAGAGGTTTGCAGAGTCAAATGCTCATCTGGATTATTATGATTAGTACAATTGTTCAGCATGATACAGTACATCAAAATAAAGTCCCTTTCCTAGAGGACAGTCAGCAAGGCATGAACCTGAGGCCCCAGTATGTGTTTGGGAGTGGTAACCTCAGGTGGTGGCAGTGTCAGGCTGTTCCTCTGCCCAGGGGTCACCAGTGTGCAATGTGTTACGAGTTGTTAGCACAGAATTACAGTTTTCTAGCTTGGAGTTTTGTTTTTGCCAGAACAGGGGGGTTCATCTGGAAGATACTTGCTGCATTTCTCACAGGCTCTAAAGCTCCCCAGACAGCCCATTCAGCACACAATGCACTAGACATTGACTGATACGGAGCTCCATTTGAAACATAACAAGCTTAATAAAAATAAGGCTCTTCCTTTCTACCAAACCTTGTAATTTTTAGAGGTTAAATCTTTAGACAACATGTTACAGGCATTCAGGGTTACTGGAAGCCTTCCTTCCTATTCTGTGGTGTTGGTTATTATCGGGGCTGGAGCCTTGAGTCTCCAACATCTCCTCAGTGACCTCAGCATTTCTAAATAGGTGAAAGTCCTGGTGATGATGGTTTCAAAGCCTGTTAAAATGATTCCTCCTCTTCCTAGTTTTTGACTGGGCCTCCAGCTATTTAGCAAGGGGCCAAGCAATTGACACAAGCACAGGATCTTCCAGTAAATAGGTTGTACTAAGGAATGTCAGTGAGAGATATCCAGGAAACAGAAACCACTGAAGCAGCCAGAGGGCAGAGGGATGGAGTGTATTCAAGATTCTTCCTTTTTTGTTGTTTCTTAATGATAAGGACACTTATTTTTTGACTTCATAGAAAAAATGAGTGGAAGAGTGAAGTATGTAATTGATGTTTGGAAAAGTAGCAAGTTGTAGATGGCAGACCAAGGGTTAGAGGGGTGAGTCAGTGGAAGTGGGTCATTGCAGGAGTTAGGGACAGGACAAGAAGTGAAACACATGGCACTGTTTGGACTGCACCTGCCACTTGCAGATATGAATACACAAAACCTCTGCTGGAACTGTCAGACAAGTATGGAGGAATGTTGCTTTCATTTATTTTGGCATTCTAAGATGTTTTGGTATCATGTTGTGGAAAGCCAAGATATTCTAATAGGAAAAGGTATAATTGCCCTCATGTTTTAAAAATGTATGTACTCTGCCTTTTGTTCTCCTTTTTCTGTACAGACACTACACCTAGGTTAGCTGGAAAAGCTGAAATAGTTTTTAACAAAATTATTTTGTTTTGGTCAACAAATTATAATTCAGAAACACTGAAATTACTGTAGAACTGGTTTCAACAACTTTCTAGAACTTTATTGTGGAAAAATTTCAATATTGTCAAAATTACCAGTTTCAGTATCTTCAGAAAGAACCCATTGCTGTTGTTTCAGCTTCAAGTTTCTTTCTCAAAGCAACTTCAAAAATCAATTTATGTTACAAGATGTTTTTATAAAAATTATAACATAAACAATATTTTTTAAATTATAAAAACAAACCCTTAAAGACATCTCAAAAATTCTGCAGGGGCATGAAAACTATTTCCCATACAGATCCAATATTCACAAAAAGATCAGTAAGCATGCCCTGTGCAGGAAATTTTCAATGTAATATAAGAAAAAAAATCCTACATTTCAGAGACTTTTGGCAAAAGTATTCAGAAATACAGCTCTGGACACTGAATATATCTGGACTATCAACTAGAAATCCAAACAACATGCCTTTAGGAATAGATTTTCCTGATTTAAAGTTACTTGGAGCCCAAGCACACAAAGAACTAATGATTCTGCTATTTCAAGAACTGGACTGCTTTACCTCCATCCACCCTCTTGAACAGAAATGGGTTTGGGCATAAATGAAAATGAAAACTGGGATACAGTCATTCAGGATCACAGTCCAAAATTAAACAATCTTAAGACATGATCCTGCTATACACAGAAAATGTGTATTTATATGAATGAATTTTCCAAATACAGATGTTTCTCACAATAGAACTGAGTGGTCTCTGGTCTCATGGGATAGGTTTTCTTATTTCCTGTTCCAGAAGTGTTCAATTTAGAGGCAGAATCACATTTTCAGTGAGGTCCAGGTTTTTACAGGGATATTTTGCTGAGCTGGCAAGGATGAGTCAATAAGCTCAATCCATGTTCAACTCCAGAATCCTGCTGGCTGCAAGTTCTCCCCTCTAAACCCTTAGACCATTCAACTTCCTTTTCATGTAAACCCCAGACCACAGAGCTTCCTATCCACTTGCTAGCCAGTTAAGTTTCATGCCATATAGTGCTTCAGTATAACCCAGTATATACATCTCTGCATGCACCTCTCACCTGTGCTTTTCCAGGGCTTGAAAGGCAGACAGCCAGTGTGAAAGCAGTCAGTATCCTGTAATGTGCATAGAAAATAGGCTGAAAACCTTCTGATATCCAGATTTATTACATAGAATTAAATACACATGGACAAATTAATTTCTAGTGACACTTCAGTGTATTCCACAGTTTTGTTAACATGAATTTGGCCTCTGGAGAAGGAATAATATAAATGTGGCCAGATTCAGGTCTCAGAGCCAGTGACTCTGATGGTATGATGGTTTTATGCAACTGGGATTGAAACCAGGCTGTACATGTCTATGGTCTAACCTAATTTTTATGACACCCCATGCAGCAGCTGTAAAATGAACAAGTGTGCAATATTCAATAAAGTGTTTTTTCCCCTCTCAGATACCTTTCTTTTGCAAGAATGAAAGCTTTTCTTGCACACTGCAGGTTTTACAGATGGGTAAACCAGATCAAGGCCCTGCCTAAGCTCACAATGCAAAGCACTGGCAGGGCTGCAGACATGTCATGCAGGAGGTCCTGAATCCAAGCCAGTTGCTCCGACCACTAAACCGCATTTCATCCCCAGGAGGCTCTATCTGACATCAGTCCATTTTCTTGGGCCAGATTCTGTCCCTTTACTCAGTCTTGAAGGAGACACACTGTGCCAGGTCACCAGCTACTAGAGGCTGCTATCTTCAGTGGAGCCTTCCCCAGGTATATCACCTTCACATCTTGTGGTCCCTACTCGCTCTCCACTGCAACTGAAAGAAGAGCCCTACGCTTAGTTTTAGAGCTCCTTACCCAGAGCATAGAAACTATGTAACCTCCCACCTCCAAATATTTACTAACAGATAGAAAAGCATGAAAAAGCTCAATCAGAAACTACTTTTTTTCTAGGTCCTGTGGATTTCAGTGTTTTACTGATTTATAGAAAACTTCCCAGTACCATTAAACCCACACCTTGCTTATCTTGGATTGTAGTTCTAAATGGCAATTGGATACAATACATTCCCACAAAACCAGTAGAGGAAGCAGGAGATATTTTAGGTAGCCTTAGTTCTGCTACCCAAGTGAGCTGCCAACTTTCTTTCTTAGAGCTGTCCCTGATTTCCAGAGTGCAGACTGAGCTGCTGAGCAAGATCTACCAATGGATCAGACAAAACCACACAAAATGACCAACACATTACAAAAAAATTGTTTTAAATGAGGAGACAGGGACAAGCTCTGAAAAGTAAACATACACCCAAAAATGGTTGCTCATAGTGCTGTGGAGACAAATTGTACTTGTTGGCAACTTTCGAGTGACAAGGAAATGCAAATTCTGCACAGTTTTTTTTTAATAGTCCAATGTAAAGCAGTCACACTACAATATTATCCATTTAGATTTGCATGTAATTTATTGAGTCCCCAAATATTTTTGAAGATATTTTAAAGTGTGCACTTCTATAAAGACTGTATACTCATTTTGCATATAGCAAAAACAGCACTGGGAAGGAATACAACAGGTTATAGCAGAAGACAGATGCAGCAACTGGGCTATGCTGCACATTGCTGCAGGACAGTGCACGATAACAAACTCCCCCATAAAACAGTCAGACAAAACTCAAACATTTTTAGACAGCCTTTAGTTTCCTTTGCCATGAAATTATATATTCTTTCCTTTTGGTGGTGGTGGTGGTGTGGGTGAACTTACTGCCCCATACGTGCTCTGTCTGCACCCATGATCTCAATTTGCTCATTACTTTAGATCTAAAATCCCCTCAAGAATTATTAACAAACAAGCAGCACAACCTATCAACACTGTATGCAGCTGGTCACAGTAGCTTGCCCAGCAGGCAAAATACTTTAAACTAGTGATTAACTTCTGCAATAGTAACTAATTACTTCAATCAATCACTGTAGCCAGTGGGATCATTGCTGCTGCAGTTCAGCACTCCTGCAGATGCGCAGAGTATAAGCACAGATCAAGAAGGACCTTGTCAGAGACAGCACAGCTTTAATAACAGCCAGATCGTCTTTCCCCACCTCTGACCATTGAGATCCCGTCTCTTTGCAAATGGCTTTTGCAAGTGGATTGGCATAACATATCCCTGCCACAGCTATTTTCCACAAGTAGGTTTCCCGTCAGTAAGTAAAGAAGTTTCATGCATACCACTTACCTTCTTAATCCTTGCATGTCCAAAACCGTTGGGGAAAGGTGGAAAAAAACCAGAGTCTGTGCGGATGAATAACTAGAAAGTTTTCCAAGCATTACCCTCCGCTAGCACTTCAGTTCCTCTGTCATTTATAGTCCAAAGAATGAAATGGCAAGTAATGGAGAAGATCGGGAGCCGTCTGTACCTCCTCAGACACTGGAGAGAATACAGAGAAAGCACCTGGTTTTGCTTAGTTCTCTTCTGTAATTCAGCATTAAACCAATTGGAGGAGGAATGTTAAAAATGAACACTTCATTTTCTAAGTATGTTAAACAATGCAAATGGGGGCCTCAGCCTGGGACAGCTGGTTTAGATTACAAAGCTCACCAACTGGCTAGACTCCTCACAACAACCTCGAGGAGCCTGCCAGGATAAAACACTAACAGCTTGAAGGAAAGCCTCTCCCGCTGCAAACTTCACAGTTAAATGTGCCTCAGAGCAGAGAGCACCGTTATTGGACAGAAACCCTTATCAAGGGACTGGAGAAGGGAAGGGATTGTTTTCCTTGTTCTGAGAACAAAAAAAAAAGTCAGTCTTTTTTGGAGGCCCTCTAGCTGGTGTCCTGGACAATGAATATGCAACACTCGCTGCTCTGTGCCAATGGCATACTGATGAAAGGTCTGACCCTCTGGGAGGTGAATAACTCAAATTCATGACGATCACAGCTACAGGAACTATATTGCTTGGGGATTATTTGAAAACAGGAATAAACAAATTAAACATTCAAAGTAAAACAAATGGCTTGTCTGCAAACACTGGCCCTTTTTTAAACTGACCTCCATGCTTAAGGGAACAGTTTATGATATGAAATATTTCTTCAGGAAAAGCATAACTTGCAGATCTCCAGTTATGACTGAAGAGGAAGGAAATAAAGTACTTTTTCAGGTGTTTTGCAAATTTGCCACGGGCAGAGCCTTAGTAGGTCAAGCAGAACATTTATGGGATGTGAAAGGTAAGTAATCAGATGTGGCAGAGATTATAGTAGATCCAAAGATGAACACTGAATTTAAATACAAACACAGACATTAAACAACTACTTTGAATTTCTGTTGAGTGTCCCCATATAAGAAAACCCTTTATTTCTAAGGAACCTGAAATTATTATCATACATCTCTGTGTAACAGATTGAGAAACAGAAGTACAGTTGATATAATAGATAATAATAAAATCAGCCTCTAAGCATCAACATCCAGTTTGAGATACCAAGACTGAGATGCTTTAGGGGTGCTGAGCCCCCACAAGTTGCATTGGAGCCAATGGGAAGCTTAAGAGCTCTCTACCTTGATAACTGGCTGTAATTGTCCAAATTTCTTTTCAAAAATAACAGCACCAGAGGCTCCTGGCCATTTCTGTCTGTTTGTCTCTCAGTGACATGCTTGTATCCCTTGCATTGCATGGAAAATTAAACACTCACCTGCAATCATTCAAACAGTACCTATACATTTGAAAATAATAAACAAGAACCAGTTTACGTACTTTGAATGAAGTTTCCAAAAGCCTAACAAAAAAGTTGCATGAGGGACTTCTGAAGAAGCTGCTGGGCATGTTGTGAAGGAGTTTTGTCATGGGTCAGAAAACAGGCAGGAGAGGATAGAAAGCGAAGACCAGGAAAATTTTTATTGTGGCAAATGTTTAAGAGTGAATATTCTCACTGCTCCATACCACCAGAGTTTCTCAATACACTCAATAAGTTGGAGGGCTAACAGATCTAAGAGTAGCAGTGCTTACTGGATGTTAGAAGTGTGAAAATCTACCGAAAGAATGAGAAACAGCTTTATAGGAAAGCAAATGCTCTGTGCATCCAGCTGTGTGGAAGACAAACTTGCTTCATCTGATCATACTTCACTTGCTAATCCACTGAATTTTTCTGCAATCACATGGTAAAATCATTGCATGCATGCCAGAATCACTGTATGAGTGCAGCACCAGTCTGCTCCCAAATAATTGCCTCAGAGTTCTGATCCATCAGCCAACTGGCAGAGATGCTCCAGCCCTGGAGACAGGAGGTGAATCCAGATCTCAACCACCTAAGGGGCTCCCTTAAGAAGAAATACTGTACAAATGTTTTGATTTTTCCTGTCTCCATCTGACAGCTGGAGTGGATAAAAACCAGAGTGCAAAAAGTGTACCAAACCACAACCTGGGCTAGTTTACAGCATGGTGACTGTTTTTTTTCCAAAATAAAAGGATTTGATGCAAGTGGAATTTCTGCAGTACCTTTCTGTAACTACGATCAGTCATAAAACAATGAGATGTGGCCACAGCCTTTTCACAACTGTTTGGTATTAAGGGTTGCATAAAGGAAGGATTTTGTGGTGCATAAACCCCCTTTTGTTCACCCTATAAAAATGGACAATTCAATGCATCTTTCAACATCCTGTCCTGACACCTTCAGCATTTATGCTTAAGATGGTGGCTAAACTTCATGTGTAGTGGTGCTTTCACTTCAATGGTCTCAAATATCCATCTGTGTTATAAAATCCATTACTTTATTTAGATTAGTTTGACATTGCCTTTGTCTTCATGAGGGGGTGCAGAACTGTCCCCAGTATAAAATGGGGCTCTGTTAAATAACTATGTTCTCAAAGTTTGCTTTGTTCATAGCCAGGGTTGAAACTGTGTCTCAAATTAAGACCTGGATTGTGAAAATTGTGTATAAGGGTATAAATATAATAAGGGGGACATAAACTGTGTTGTATAATTTTACTCTCTTTGGATGAGATAGCTGCACATATGAATTGAGCCATGCTCCTGCAGATAAAGCACAGCATTGGATGAACAGGAGCCCTCAGCAGAGGAGAACATAATCTGACTAATTCTAAATGCTAAGATAAAAGCTATAAATAGGTCATGGAACTTAAGAGTAGTTAATTACACTCAGCACCCCTGAATAGAAAAATCTTCCTCGGAGAAACAAGTCCTCATCCTCTAAGTTTCACAATATTTAATCTCCTTTTTTAACTCTGATTTTGTTCTTATATTTCTCCAGAACCACATCTGTCAAACGCCCTTCTTAGATTTCTTGTAATTTTTAAAAATTCCCCCACTCTGAACATTTTCAAGAAAATTTTCAAACTGTGAGAGGAGTCAAACCATACAAGTCTGTATGGTGGTAGGTCTGTGAGCCCAAAGTCCTTCTACATGCCAAGTCATAGACATCTTTTAGCCAGCCACACAGACCTAAATTCATTAAATGAATTTTCTTATAACCAACACTTTAGGACCTACATGTCCAAGCTTTAGATGCTAAAAACATTCATTTTGCTCCTGCCAAATCTTATGGAACCAAATGTTTTTACCAGCTGGGCACTTGCAGAAACAACTGTGTTTTGATAACATCTAAACTCCATGAGATACAAAAACTGAGCTTTTGCCTGACTGTGGAGATTGATCTAAGTGTTCTTGGAGACTGCCAAGTAAGCAAGCTTTTGATGCTGTTGTTGATGTTTTACGACAGGCAGTGATTTGACATACACACATCTCACCCTACTACCACATGAATAGCACCAAGCACACAGGACACATGATCTCAAACCCTAATTCCACCTGGGAAAGAGTAGGACTCATTTCTTCCACCTCCCAGGAAAGAATCTCAGTTGCAAACTCCTGGTGTTTGGGGAGGGCTCCCTATAATTTTTCAAAGGCTACCTTATATTATCAGCTGAGATCTGCTTTGTTCACTGTCTGAATTATAATTGCCATCTCATAACATGAATGATGCAATAACTGGTTCCAGATGGCTCAGGCCAGAAGCTCAAAAATACAGCCTTACATATATTTTCCTTTCCTAGCCAAATATAACACAAGCTAGAATTAACAGTGAAAATTAACATAGTATGTAATTGTAAAGACATCAGTAGTGCTAATTAAAATGTGCTGGAAAAGTAGGGTCCCTGAGATGTTGTGGTGTGTTGATCTGCAGCTCACAGTACAATTTTTAGGAGGGAGAAAACGTAACAGTTCCTGTTGTGCTGCCATTTCTTGGGCCTCAGCTGCCTCAGTGTGGTACAGTTCCCACCTGCATGAGATATCCATGCAAAACAGAGCCAATAGAGCACCTCTTCCTTTCTCCTGCACAGGGATGTCAGCTGTCTGTCTGAGGCATGGGTTCCTTTGGCTGGAGCATACTGCTGATATCATTGCTTCCAAAGAGCAGCGTGCTGAGGCCCACTGCTGTGTTGTACCAGGTGGTCTCACAGTGCCCAAGCACATGGAATAAACACTTCAAGTCCTTGGTTTACTCTAATTCTACATCTTTGTCCTGGTTTCATCTGGGGTTAAACCACACCACTCCATAGCTGTACTCTCTTTACAGGTCTGTAATCATTCTGATACCAGTTTCTAACAGCCAGCTTCTTTTAGGATGGAAATTATCAGTGGAAAGTCCAGGCATCATTGGATCCATTCTGAAACGCAGCAACTCTAAACGTGGACTGACTCTAAACTCTAAACATCTAACTCCACTTTATTGCTTTGAACACCTGTTCCTTTAGATAAGGAGCATTAGGATCTAGCAGGTACATACCAAAACCCAAACAGTTTGAAATAGCCCAGTGAACTGCATCTACTGTAAGACAGAACCATTTCAGGAATATTCCCTTTAGTGAGGTGAGGTTTGATGTCTGATGATCACCTGTAATACTTTCTAGGACAGTCTAAGAAGATGCCTGAGGCAAAAAAGAGTAATATTCTTAGAAGAATTCCTCAGTATTATTCAGGGTTTTTTTAACCCAGTAAAAGTAAGGTAAACAAACTAAATTTTTACTGTAACTTTCTCAGGAAAAAAATCAGACTTTCACAGCATTTTTCATGAATGTGACAACTCTCAGCAGAAAGTACTAATTATTATTAGTGGTAGTTTGTAACATTCTTCTTGAGTTTTCAATCCTTAGATAGACATTGGTACTTTTAAAATACTTTCCTGTAAAAAGTGCATGGAACATCATCATGTACCTAAAGACAGAAGATACACTTGAGAACTCCCATCTCCCCCTTGGTTGCTCTGAGTATCCAAGAACAAGGTGCCCCAGCCCACTGTTCATACTTTGCTTCTTTTTCTGTTGAATCTCAGCATAGCTCTCATAACTGCAGTTCACATTTTGCCTGAAACTAGACAGATACTTTCATTTGTTTTTGTTTATTTTTTAAGATTGACATGTACATAAACTGGGCTGTAGCCTTCGCTGCATTTTTGTCAAATGGTCTAGACAATGTGGTTGAAAACAATGCTCTTTAATCTTGTGACAAAATGTTTACCAGCCCCTTTTAATAGCAAGCATAAATTCTTTATGGCCCATTTCAGCTAATAATGACCTTCCATAAATAAAGACCTAAAACTCTTAATACTTTTGGACCAAGACTAAAGTCTGTTTCACTGTTGGAACAAGCCAACATTCAGTCTTCACGAGTGCCTGGGATACATAAACCATTGGGCTCCAATTACGACCAGACAGTTAGAAATATGTACTAAAACCTTCCTTAGAAATATTCAGGACTGATTTATTTTATGCAAAAATGCCTCAAGACTGCTGTGTCTTTTGCAGTTTCCCAAGCCCTTTACTAACACAAGCACCACACTGGGTACATCTGGCACAGCAGGATTGGGTGGCACCTTAGAGCAGCTGACTGGAGACAGTGGTTCACTTTTGCTGGTTAACCTGGCAGCTTTCCCTGGCTGCTGGGCATCAGTGCCAGTAAAACATCAGCTTCACCTATGCTTCCTTGGCTCCCAAGTACTTTAATTCCACCACACAGACCTTATATTTTAGGTGGGTTTTGTGTTTGGGGTTGGTTTTATTTTGTTGGTTTTTTTTTTTCCTTTTCCCAGACTTAGTGCATCCTTTCTCCTTTTTATTCTGCTCTGGCAACTCACTTTGTTTTTATCCAGAGCAAAAGATCAGCCATTGTAGCATTGAGCATATTCTGTGTTTTCCATTAAAACAGTTCAGGTTCTGAATAAACGCAAACAAGTCTGTGGAAATGCCATCTCTCAACAGGGTTGTTTGAATGTTCACAAGTATGTGGACTATTTTTGTAAGGGCACCTGCCAGAACCCTGGTGATGAATCCAGAGTAGAAAATATTTGACATCAACCCTCTCTTCCAGAGCCTCTTCTTCCAAGTGGTGGAAAACATTCCCTTTTTAAACATGCTTCACTCTCACAGGTGAATAAATACAATATAAGCAAAGACTTCTGGCTTCTTTTTCCAATAAGATGCTTGGCACATTTTTGGGTCTTAAGATTTTTGGGGTTATACATTAGTCAAATATAGGAGTGGCAGAAAGTTTCCCTATAAGGAGAGAAATAATTCTGACTTTTAGTTTTGCACTTTCTCAACTGCTTTCCTAATCCCAGAAGACATTTATAAACTTTTCTTTCATTTAAGAATTACTACACTTTACTTATTCCCACAGCAGGGATTACACCATTTCACAAACTACCTGTTTACATTTGCGACCTAACCATGCCGTTCATAAGAATTGCCTATGAAACTGGATGGTAAACATCATGTGTGTTGTCTGTTTGTTTTCAGACTCATTAGTCACTGCTCTGCAGCAACAAGTGTTGCTGTAAGGCAGCAATTTAGCTTGCTGAATGTAGAAATTCCACTGAGCAGGGATGTACTCCCATTTCCTCGTTGTGTTGTATGTGCTGCAGAACTTACAAAATCTTGCAACAGGATGCAGATCCTAAACACAGACTGTTTTGGTTTTTTTTAATCTCCTGGCCTTTGCCTTGAGTTGCACTGGATGCCACAGCTGAGCAGTACCAGGAGTTCCCTGTTCAGAAGCAGCCATGCCCAGAACTCCCATCCATTCAGGAATTGTGGGGTACCAGAACCTCAGGCAGCCATGTGAAAAGTGAGTGGAACTGGATGCATCTTCCAGCAGAGGCACTTGTACTGTGAGCAGAGTCCATAACCAGAGTCTGATAAATCAATCAGTCCCCATTTTGTCCACAGTTCCATAACAAAATTCAAGAAGTTGAAGTTGTGCCAGATGAAGAAAATAGAAAAGAACAAAAATTCTGACAGGTTAAATGTGAAAAACAGAAAGTCAGGCCAAGAAGGTTTGAGAAACAAATCATAAGAAGCATAAAGCTAATAATAAATTCTTTTTCAGACACACCAAGAGCAGGAAAATTGCCAAAGAGTCTGCAAAGCCAACAGATGAACAAGGTATAAAAATAGTGCTTAGAAAAGATAAAATCACTGTAGAAGGTGAAGTTTTTCTTCGTCATCTGCATTTGGTAGAGAAACTTCAAGAGATTACCATAGTGGAAAAAAACAAAGAAAAAAGGAAAAAGAAGTAAAAACAAACTAATCCAGTTTGGGAGGATATGTCTAAATTGAAATGCCAGCAGGAGAGATTGTAGAACAAATCAAGGAAATGAAGAAAAACCATTCATCAGAACTCACTTGATGTTTAGAAATTAAGTGTTGTTAACTGAATTAAATATGACCATTTGCGACAGCCGAACTGTTTATCTGAAGTACAATCTCTCACAAAATTGCCTTGGTGCTAGAAAAAGATAAAGTACCAAGTACAACCTCTATTTCGTAAGTTTATATGTAATGGTTAATCAAATACAGAACAGTAAACACAAACTATCTGGAAATCAGTACCAGAACATAGGAGATCATGAAATTCAGGAAGAATTTCATCATGGAAAGGGTTGTTAAGCATTGGAATGGACTACTCAAGGAGATGGTGGAGTCACCATCTCTGGTGTTCAATAAATGATTGATGTGTCACTTAGTGCCATGGCCTAGTTGATGTGGTAATGATCCATCAAACGTTTGACTTGATGGTCTTAAGGGTCTTTTCCAACCTTAATGATTCTGTCATCTTTTAGGCATAGATTTTCTTGGAGACTATCCTTAAGAACTACATATCTCAGAAAAACAGCTCTGCTCCATGGTGTAGAGGTTTATTTTTGCATTTACTCTACCTCCGTGCAATTGAAAACAGCTCTAGCCAACTCCATTTGAGTTTCTACTGAAAATCTTCACTTTCATGAACTAGACTGCCTAGTGCCATTTGGCCAGGGCAGTGAAGGCTTCAGGTTGCCAGCAAAGCATCAGGCTATTTAAGTACCTGTACAAGGCAGTTGGAACCACTGATTCAGTTCAGAAGAACATCAGAGCCAGAGTGCAGCAGGCTCCCTGGACCTCCAGCCCTGCCTGCATGGCAGGTTCTGGGAAGCACACCATAGTTGCTGTTCTGTTCAGAGTCCAATTTAGGACAGAGGTACCACCTGCAACTCCTCGGCCTGCAGTGGTACTCTGCAGGTCCTTCATCCAGAGCACTCTGCAGACAATGTGCTATTCAGTCTGCAGTTGGGGCCAGACAGATCTGGCAATCCTAGCTATGACTCATTCATTTTCTTTAGAATCCAGTACTCCTCAAATTTTTGTAGTTTCATAATAAGCCTTCTCTAAGTTAACTGTTACATCTGTTACTGCTCCTTGTCAAAAATTGTCAAAAATAAGGCAGCGTTCTGTTTGCCTTCATTTTTATTGGCACGCACCACTTAGGAGTAGAGCGAAGTACAGTCTAAATACTTTCCAAATCTACTTCCAGAAAAAGTTTCAGTTTTAATTACTATTTTTCAATGTTTCAGTCTACCATTCAAACTACTTCCTTTACTATAGTTTTACTCCCGCTACAATTTAGTGTTGTATCCATGGTATGACATGTAAACCCAAACACATAGGTGAACTGGAATCAACTTGGTAATTTGCTTGTAGTTGTGAAAATACCCTTTTATTACAAACAAAAGCATCATTCAAATACTTTAATATCCTATAACAATAAAGAAAAGTATTGCAGGAGATAAGGAAACAGTTATACATAAAGGTTAATTTTACAATCTGTGGTTGGCTTTCTCCATGACTAGTTGAAACCTGAATTCCTTATTTCCTTTTCTCTCTGCAGCTTTTTGGATACCTGCACCCAAACAGCATCTCGAGTCACTCTCATTATCTCTGTTCTTCTGAGAAAGTGACCTTATCACTCTCTACAGCTACCTGAAAGGACGTATAACTAGGTGGGAGTCAGTCTCTTCCAGGCAACCTGGACAGCAGCCTCAAGTTGCCCCAGGGAAGGTTCAGGTTGGACATCAGGAGGAAGTTCTTCACAGAAAGGGTCATCAAGCACTGACACAGTGCCACATGGTCTAGCTGACAAGATATGTTTGGTTAAAGTTTGGACTCAATGATCTCAGAAGTCTTTTCTAACCTAATGGATTCTGTGAAATAATGTTTGCAGCTTACATCTCTTGTACCCATTTAGGAACTAATATTCTTACCCAACTTCTTATCCCTGATTTACTCAAAACTGCTACTACCTCTTACTGTTGCTCTATTTACATCCAGTTGCCACTTCGCTGCTTAGGCTAAATGTATTTTTGTTGGTAACACTACACTAACTGCTCAAGAGACTCATGGACTCAGGCTCCCTAAGCTGTACAAATGAGGGTAGCTTTATTTAGTTCTAAAAATCCAGCTGCCTCTGCCAAACAATGTGGGCTTCTGCCTTTCTCTGCAGCCTTGAAAAGGTCAAAATAATTTTCAAAACCTTAGAATAGCCTTAGCTCCCTACTCCCTAATTTACAAAAGGTTAGATTTGAAGCACTGTAACTCTTGGGCTTTCTGTTCTCAGAGGGTTGTGTTTAACACTGCTTCTCATTCTAGGGAGTCAGGAGATGCCACTGATCAGTTTTTACTAACTCAAAATCAAACATCTGACTTTATTAACCTTATAGGAGAGCCTTGGCAGAAAGCTGTCAAACGACAAAATATGCACCACTTGGAGTATGTTACACATGTCTTTTTCCTAACCTCTTGGACTATTCCATCAACAAATATTAGCTACTAAGTGGCTGTACTATAGTGCTGGCTAATAGCTACTATTTCATAACTGACATGAAATTAATAGTTCCTAGCTGACTCAAATCTGTAAAACCTCTTTGGTCTGTACTGCCATATGTGATCATGCTGCAATTCAATCCACCTTGCATGACCATCTGGAAATTCACTGGGGGGAAATGCAGGCAGCATCTGATCTCAAAAATGAAAACCTTGGGGTTAACTAAACAGTACTGCCAAGATTCCCTTTACCTTTGTGACACTGGCTGATATTCAAACAGTATCCAGGCAGCACTCTGAAGAGTTAGATGTCCTTTACACTAAGGGAGATAGAACATTCCAGGTTGTTGGTACAAGGGTCAGCTCACTCATTTTGTTAACAAACACAAAAAATACATATAAGCAATTTGTTTCCCTGATACCGTAGGTCTGTAGTCTGTCAGTGCTTGTTGCAATGCCACATGCTTCACGGGGCTTCTAGACTCTCTTTTACCAATAACTGGCAAAACCCTCTAATAATAGTTGACCAAAACTCAAATATTTTTTAACTTTTCCCACAGACTCTAGATTTAAAGATGGTAGGGTTTGATTAGATACTAAAAAGAAATTCTTCACTGTGAGGGTGGTGAAACATTGGAACAGGTTTCCCAGATAAGCTGTGGATGCCCCCACTGAAGTGTTCAAGGCCAGGCTGGATGGGGATTTGAACATCCTGGTCTAGTGAAAGGTGTCCCTGCCTGTTGCACTATATTAGGAACAGTGAAGCAGAACAACACTGACTCCCTTGGCTGCATTGTCCAAGACAGCAAAGTTTATTACTCTTAATCTTCTATTATACACATGTTCGAGGAGAACTGAGAGGTAAAACTCTCACTGGTCATTAGAGCAACACATCACTATCGTTGGTTAAGTGGAACACCGCCCCTTGACTGTTTTCCTAAACTCCACCTGCAAAGATTGTTGTCCTTTACCAGGACTGTTAGGATTTTTTCTCATGTTTTCTCAGGCCAGAATGAGAAGCCTGTGTGACTTAGTTTCACACAGGCTCTGTTCCCTGCTTACTTTTTGCATTTAGCATCCATACCTGCCTATGACAGGGGAGGTGAAACTGGATGATCTTGAAGGTCTCTTCCAAACCAGGCCATTTCATGATTCTATGAAAAGACCAAAAACCCAGCAGTACATCACCACAAGCAATAAGAAGACATTAATTAACTGCAAAGCTTTCATGACTATGTGATAATGTGAAACACTTACAAGAGAAGCATCTTCCATTCTGTCTCTTCTGCTTTAGCCATCCGTCACTCCTATAGATAATCCAGACCCCCTGCCTTATTGGTAACTACTTACGCAAAATGGTCAAGAATGGCAAAAAGAAACAATAATAAAATGCAGTTGCTAAAAAAACCGAGTTATTTTTACACTGGTCACTATAATTTGTGAAATTATATTGCTGTGACTAATTGGTGTAATGCAGGAAAGTTTAAGTGAAAAAAAACCAAAACAAAGCTCCCCAACGTTCCCCTCCCCCCAAAAAAAATCCAATAAACTCCCAAACCCCACACTGTGCATTCCTTTAGAATGTCAATTAGAAAGATCAACCAGTTACTTCCTTCTCTCTGCATGGAATGTAGGATAAGCAAAGAACAGCAAAAAAATGAGAAAGTCTGAAGACCTTAACCTTCATCTCCCCGCCCACCCGCCTTATATCAAGCTTGCAAAATGAATGCTACTAGAATTGTTACCTTACCACTAAAGATAACTGACAGCTTGTTAGACCAAAACAATCCTTGCAAAAGCCACAGAAAATAATTACGTTAAATAAAAGAATGAAAAATGTCAGCTGCTGCACCTTGCATAAATTCCAGAGATTTTTTTCCCCTTATGCTGCTGTGTGAAAGACCCACACAATTAACCGGACAGACTACATGAGTCACGTATGTACATGTGGGAAACTGGTAAGGCAACTATATATGGAACAGTTATCAAGGACAAAGTAAACATAGAAGAAAAATTGGAGGAAAAAATATAACTACTAATCATTCAATGAAAACAAAGCTCGAATGTTTGTAATGGTCTGTGAAACATTCAAAGAAGGAAGGAAGAAACAAAGTAATGAAGTCGTTTTACACTTTTTTGCACAAAAGTACTGCCTGGAACACAGAAGCACTGCTGATTTGTAACAAAGCATCAAACCTCACCAATGTACCTGTGGAATGAGCCTTAGAACAGAAATGTCTAAGCCATGAGGATTTTCTCCATAGTTCAACAGAGCTCACCTCCTAGGACTTAAGGACTGAAACCTTTTGTATCTCTGCTGTAGATCTTTTTCTTCATCAAGGAGCTTAATGAGGAATTCTGAAGTTCTTCAGTACCTCTGCTTGGTATTAGGTTTCCCTGTTCAAACTCATACCTTACTGTATAAATGGAACTGACTTATAGCATGCAGAAATAAATGGTCTTACTATATTTTCTTTATTGGCATTTAGAGAGCTTCCTGAAAGAGAAATGTGTACACATTAAGTTCTCTGTCGTCAAAGGAGGAAAAAAATGCATAAAAAAAGAACTGCTCAGTTAGTATCTTCAGAGAATAGGGAGCAGCATGACTCTACTGGTAATTTACAACATGTAAGTCACATAATTTTTAAAAACTAAACATTTCCTTCTGCTTTGGCTTACCAAAAGGCAATTTTATTGCGAAGCAGCCATATCATTAAACAGACATAACTACAAGACCAAGACAGATTGCACAGATGCCATCTGATTTCAGTTTTCTTTATAATTGCTATAGAGAAAAAAAAAAAAAGCAGCTGTTCCAGTCCAGTTTAAATGAAGATGTACATTTGAAGTACCTAACTAATATTCTCAGCTGAGGTAATTTGAGATTCTCATTACGTTTATTATATAATACAGAATTTACATTGGTAAATATGTGGCTGTAATCTTTTCAGAAATCCAACTGCCAAACTGTCCATAAATTTTTTGGGGTAAAAAATTTTAAATCAAAATCCAATATGGTAGATCAATCCAGTTACAAATTTGCTAAGTCTTCCATGAAACATTACTATACTGGAGAAGAGTTTCAAACAGCTCTTCAGGTAAGTACAGCAATTAACAAAATCTTTGCTAGGTTTCAAGGCAAAAAAAAATTCACTATTTGACCTCTATATAAATAAATGCAAAGATTTCTTGCATTATTTTGGTTTATTCTGTACAAGTTCAGTAATTCATTTTATTTAAATATAACTTACAACAATTTCATCCAGGACCTTAATGAAAATGAAGAAGGTTGACAGTTCTAATATAGAACTTGCACAACAGTTATTGTAACACTGACTTAACAAGGAGAGGCATATAAAAAGACTTAGAAATCACACATTTTAAACTGAGGATGTTTTATCTCAGATTCACTATGAGGGTAATTCCTATTCTTTAGTATGCAACTTCATTCTTTACCTGCTAAACAAAGTGTACAAGTTATCACACCAAAATTTACAGAATAATTGACTTTGGCCTTGATTGTGCAAAGACCTATTTACACATTTGAGATAAGCAAGCACCTTCTTCCCTTTTAATTCTATACATGTGTTCAAGCTTTAAGTCTATATTTGGATCTACAAAATCTTGCAAGATAAAAAGTCTCTCAAATAGACACCTTGGACCATTAGAGCACAGTGTCTTTATATATGTGAACATATCATCTGCTAAATTATCCACTCTTTGCAAGGATGTGAAGCCTCACTTCCATAGTTGACTCCTCGGTGCTGATGGCTTTGTCTGCTGAAAACAGCTGTTAGCCTGGGGGGGCTATATCAAATCTTTGTGCAAAGAGATCAATGTGCCTCAAGTTGCCCCCAAATGCAACTGAACTTTTAAATAAGAGAAACATGTCCAAAAGTACATTAAATAAACACCACTAATTGGGTATTTTATGTATTTTTTTTTAGTTCTGGTTCTTAAAGGTAGATGGCAGATCATTTTAATGGAAAATCCGACCTCAATGCCAAGGAGTTAATGCTGTCTATGCACATCTGAAACAACCCAGTATACCTAAGGTTTAAAAATCCTTTAATTTGTCCTGTGACAATCTAGCAACGAGATAGATTTTTTTCTGAGTTAAATATTTAACCCACACCCAGAATGAATGCCTGCTATACAGAAGGCAATTATTCATTCCACCATTAGAATTTCTGAAGCACTGATAAGTTTGTAAGTACAAGAAAAGCAAGGTACAATTGCAATCAAATACATGACTTTTTACAGAAGGCCTCATTGTGGTAAATTATATACAACATAGTGTTCTCATTTTCCTTAAAGTGCTACCATCATTATATTGATACAAGACCATCTATTGTTTTAGGAGGTCTTTTAATACAGCACCAGCACTGGCATCAGGGGACACTGGCAGTGGTGTAAAAGTAGGCAATGCATCAGAAATAGGTTTCATAAGCAGATGTCCAGAACTACTAGCTGGCGTTATGAGAGGCACTGCTGCAGATCGAGGTGCTAAAAATGGATTTGCATCTGGTCTTCTACCCATTCCTGACACTGGAGAATCTGGAATACAAAAAAAACCAAACCAACAATGAAAACACCTTGTTAAAAAACATTCCTAAATTTATCCAATTTTTCAGCATTTGTTCAGAAAGACATTCTAAAATTGCCTATTACTCCGGCAACATGTAAGTTCTTGAAAATCTTCTTGCCATAGGCTGTAGACACCCTCAAAGACTTTTATAGGCTCTTGACTACCAGAGAATCCTTTAGGTGGAAAAAGACTCTTAAAATCAAGTCCAGCTGTTAACACAGCAATGCCAAGTCCACTACTAAAATTCTGTAACAACCCAAGCTACCCAAAAAAATGTGCACATCTGACAGGCAAGATGAACACCCTTTGCAGTTCACTTCACCTTAGCAATGCCAGACACAAAATATCTGCAGAAGTGGGGCACATGCACTAAAATGCAGAGCACAGGAAGGTTTCCCAACACATGGCACAGCTTCCCCAGGGTCAGCCTGATGAAAACCCCCATAAATAAACAGCACTTTGTACCATCCAACTACTTTAGGTGAATTGAAAAAGGCTTTTTTAGCTTCTCTATCTCTGTACATACGTATAATATGTAGGGGTTTGGTGTTCAGGGTTTTTTGTTTTTCTTTTGAGTTTACAGCTAAGTTTCAAACAAAACAAGCTTCTGCAAGCCAGTGGGCCTATATTAAGGTGAAGTCTTAAACACATATTAAAAAATTAATAATAAACCAGACCAGTAAAATTGAACATTTGAATCTTAAATGACTTAAAACAAAAGTACATTAATTTAACATGCTTAATATAAGCCTAACTGTTCTCTTTGATTTTTCTAGGTCAACACTCCTGCACTGCTTACAGAGATTTCATACCAGGCCATACACTTAACTGATTTTACTTTGGTCCTCTCTGAGCAACCAGGTTCTACACACCAGAGAGACACTGCAAAGTTATATTACTTGCATTTTTCACTCACTTCAACACAGGCTGATCAACAGGGATGCTGAAAATCAGGACTGGTTTCACTGCTACACCATATGAAGTTGTCTACACAGCAACCGTTTGGCTCTAACAGGTGCTGTTAAATCCTTCCCATATCAAAGGGAATTTGGTCCCTCTAATCTTCTGTATTGAGAGTTTAGAAAGTGAGGTATAGATGCAGTGGGAAGGAAAGATAGGAGAAGAATTAAAAAAAAAAAAAAAAAAAAAGACAAAGACAAAGTAGGACATGGTTGGGGAGAAGAAATCAAGTTCATAATTTACAAATGAGGAAGCACAGAATCATTAAAATCCTCATTAAAATTCCACCAATAGTTATTTATGTGCTGTGTAAAGATTTGGAAGTTACCTTGCATTTGACTGTTGGGTGGAGTACTGCTATTTTTACCAGTTCCTGCTGCTCCTAAAGGTTTCAGGTGATGAACAGAGAGCTTGGGTGGGGGAAGGCTTGGGCAAGATTCAGTTTCAAGGAATTTCACGAACAGTTCTGAAAAAGACTGTAAAAAGCTACTAGTTATTATATTTCATTGATGCTCTGGTGAAGAGTACTAAGTCAAAAATACATATATATATATATATAACAAAAAGCTGTTGACAGCCTGCAATCAATTTTGTACTTGTACTTGGTACTAAGCAGCTCTCAATGAGTGACAATGAAACTTATTTTCAAAATACACTCTTTGTTGTTGTCTCACTAAGAGGCATTTATAAAAAACTGATAAACTCTAGAGAAAACATACATACTCCTAACATAATTCCATTATTGATTTAAGCCAGTTATTTAAAGAATTACATGCTATTACTGACATCACAGTATTTCCTTAGTCTTTGCTCAACCAATCTCTTCTCTAGAAACACATAAAACCCCGTATTTTCTCTTAAAGCTCATGTATGCTTTATTTCATAAAGAATCTCAAATAAAGGAAGCATGGAATGATTAAGGTGTTGGTAGCATGACAAGATAAAATTTGTCTTAGTAAAGCCTGTATTATTCACACAAAAGCATTAATTTTTCTCTTTTACTTCTATTGTTAATCAGACCACAGTCCTTTAGTGGCCTCTGTGCCTGCACCATTTTAGGGGGAAAAAACCAATCCCTACACTTCAAGATGATTTACAGGAATCCATTCTCAATATTTCTAGCTCAATTGAGCAAAAAACCAAAGTTAATCCAAAAACTCCAATCCCTCAGTGCTTGGTCCTGGAGTACATTATTTATTTGCCTGCAAAATGGAAAGTTCCATAGATAAACTGCTCCCATGGATCATGCTATGAGATCTGCTATTTTACAATATTTGAAAACTTAAAATACCAGTTTTATATGCTGTACATAAGAGGCATTAGCTGCAGCAGCTGAAAAAGCTTTTCAATTTAAATTTGAAGGAGACATGGGAACACAGTCATCAAAATATGTGACAGTCTTCTATACTGTTCAGTATTGTGGAATTCCATACTCTCACATGAAGTCCATACTATAAGAACAATGAATGCAGGAAGTGGAAGAGTAGTTGTCTTCTTTATTAGCCCAAGACTTATCACTGTATAATTTTCAATGTCTAAATATTTCCTTAGTGCAGGAAAAAACCTTTTGCCAAAGCAGCTGCACAAAACAATTTACACAAGGTACAGCAGCATCAGTAAATGAAGCTCAATATACCAATAAACCAAACATGAGCATTAATAAGCAACTTCCCCATTTTTCCACTCAAACGAAGAAAATGAACGATTAATTCTTACACTATTAAAAATGTTCTGATGAGTTGGTCTCAAAGGTGTACTAGGAACACTCTTTGACCCAGCTCCTCCACCAAGCCAGCCAGTCACCCATCTTGTAACCCCTCTTTGCTCTTCAGATAACAACTAGAGAAATATTTTAAAAAAAACGAAGTTAGGAAACAACAAAAATAAAACAGCACATAAAAGAAAGTGAATAAATATGGACTGCAATGTCACATAACAATGTGGCACTCTTAGAGATAAATAAAAAATTTTATTTTTGTTAAAACCATATTCTCCACCTCCCAAAGACGGGCAGTCTAAAAACCTGGCTCTTTATTTAAGAGCAAAACCTCTCATTTTTCACAATAACTACTGGTACATATATAACAGGCTTACTTTTCTGTAACTGATATATTACAGCTACTCTACACAACAGAACAAAGTTAAATCCTTTCCTTGCTAAATTAGCATTCCTCAGCAAAATGAAATTTACCCTATTAAAACAATGTTATTGAAAGATTAGGGTCATCAGATAAAAAAAACATTAAAAAGTCCCACACAGAAAAAAAGGTGAGACAAAAGAAGAAAAAACACACTTTCCCCACAAAATGTGCAGGGACAGTCACATTTAGTTCAGTAGCAAGTAATTCCATTTCAGGTAAGGATACTGAAAAAAAAGAAAAGGTATGAAAAAAGAGAAAAAAAAAACGAAAAAGAAACTAAAAAAAGGAAGAAAAAAGAAAAAAAAATTAAGAAAAAAAAGAATGCCTAATTTTCTGCCAAGTATTACCTGATCAAGTTCCTCCTTTTTCAGTCCCAAGATACTTCCCATTAACCTTAACACTTCAAGACGTTTATTTTTTGGAGTATGAAAATGTCCAATAAAGAGATTTCTCATCAACAGTCTGCAGAACAAAAGAAGGAACTTATACAAGCTGCTATTGTGTAACAGCTGATACCATAGTACTGATGCATTTATTCCTCATACGCTTGCCTAATTTACAGTATAGAAATTAACACATCATATACAAATAACTAAAAGGTACCTCACCAATTTCCTCTTTCTGTAAGTTATTACATTTCTTACAGACTGTGGATTTGGACAGTATTAGCAATATTGTATGCAGTAAGGTGAAACTGAATGGCAACATAAGCAAATTTGGATATACATACTACAGTCAAGTAAAATGCTTGTTCTAAGATTTTGATTCAGAAGAACATTTAAAAAGAAAGCTCTGTGTACTTCCAAACCAAGACATAATGATCAGGACAGGGGACCTCATCTGCCTATCTCTGTTTCAGTTCTGCTGGGTAGAGAAGAAAAAAAAAGGACCAAGGAAGAGATTTACATGACATCCAGGTGATGCAGACACATGAAAAGGCTTGCTGTTCACACCTTGAACATTATGAAATAATTTCATTAAGAACTCTTATCTCCATTTGCAGAGCTCATGCTATGGAAGTTCACTGCTATTTAAGAAACACATCAGTGAGCCAAAGTCACATATCTATTGGTTTTACTAATCAAAATGACTATTTACAACCACCAAGCAATTGAAAAATGTCAAAATAATAAAAGTGTATTGCAAGACAACATTCAGAAGTACAGTCCTGTACTACTCTTGTGAGTGCCACATCTGCACATTGAGAGAACTAAAAAAACTTAGACCAAATCTTTCCTGAAAGACTTACTTGTCCACTTTTCCTTCTGTGCTGTTCATAAGGTTCATTAATTTATTTTGTACATCTTCTAACATTTCTCTTCTGATCTCACCTATAAATGTAATGTCACAGGAAAAGAAACAAAAACATAAACTTTGAAACATTATTGCAAAATTTATCAGTAACACATAACTTCAAAAATATTGCTATGAACCATAAAATCAATGTGATTTTTTTATAAAAAGGTGTCAAGTAAGTCATTGCTATTTGAAAGCACAAGCTGAAATTTCAGGAACAATACTCAAAGCTGAAGTACAGGAACACAAGTTAAATAAGCCCATTGCAGAAAGTCTGATGAACTGCTCTTTTCTATCTAAATAATACAGAACTGGAAAGAAACTCTTCAGCAAGGTCTGCAGTCCTGTGGTGGCAATCTTTTTCATAATGGTCAAACTCCATGCTGGCATCAGGTCTTTTTGATCTCTGCCCTTAACCTCCAATATTACCCAAGCCCAGGTATTCCGTGTACCCTACTAGCAGGTTGCTTCAGAAAGCACCAAAGGAGTTCTCAAGTTTCCTACATGAATTACTGGCTAGCAGAACAACATCAGGAGTTTGTTGAAGGCCTGCTCTGCTTGGACCTTTTCCACTCCTGTAATTGATGCAAGTTCTGGAAACAGCATGCTGGGACACACTGATGCATCACAGAAATAGTGTTGTGCTTTATTATTCAGTATACTGGCAAGAGAGACAGGCATATGCAAGATTACCCACACTTTTGGGAACAAAAACATGAATGGAAGAGATGAAATGCCACAGCTTTTACACGCCTAAAACAAGACTGAGAGAAAAATAGCAAACACGGCAGTCAGGCAACACGGCCTGCAAGCTGAATAAATAGGCCAGAATTATAAAGCAGTGAATGTGAGGTGGCCTAAGACCATAAAGACCACAAAAGCTTAATTTCTCACCAAACTGGGGTTCTGCAAGATACTACCTCTGAAGCCTAATAAAAGTACAATTAAGCCTTATTCACACACAAAAACTTGACAAATATACTATAACATGGACTGTCTCTGTGAGGGCCAACTCTACCCTACAGGTAAAAGTAGACAGGATGAACTTTTTCTCCTCTCCCTCTAAGAGGTTTAATGCTTACCTCCAAAACCTTTGGAAAAACTGCAGATCAACTTAGTTTTTGACAATTTTTGGGCTCATGTTAATTAAAAATGCTTCATTTAAAAACACAGAAGATACACTTTTGTTTTATCTATCTCAGTTAATATCTAAAAAGTTTCAACATCTTTTTAAGACAAATGACTTTTATGAACTTTTAAAGTCAAATAATCTGTGGTGCATGGAAAGGATTCCACTCATTTCCACACTGTCAATCTTTAATAAGTACATGCCACAACTATGTTGACAAAACATGGTTCCCAATTAACACCAGTAACTCTACGAGAACTCATAAAGAGATTTTGTATGTACACACATTAAAGAGCCAGTCTGTGAAATGGATACAACCTAATATGCCCTATTCAAATACTCCACGTCTTTATACAAACATTTTACCTCATAAATATGAATTTTATGGAGTACAGAATAGAACAAAATAACTAGTATCATGCTGGGAAAGTTCTTACTCAGGGAACACACAGTAATCTCCTCATTCAAAGCAAGTTAAAAACTAAAGCAAAACATGTATTATACAACAATATATCTTGTAACAACTACATCCATATGCATCAAAATCCACTCCAATAATCTGACAGCTCTTCAGCGCTCTTCTCTTAACATACCAGGGTGAGGCACAGGAGACTTAATCCATGGTTTTGAGGTTTACATTTACTTAAAATTATGCTACTTTGTAAATATAGTTAAATAGGACACCAATACTTGAAGGAAAACATAGCATATATAATTATAAAATGATACAGTTGCATGAGCATACATAGGTGAGTTGTTATTTGGATGTCCACAGAACAGAAGGGAATAAAGAGTTATACTACCAATTCCACAAAAAAGATAAACAAGCAGCATCTGAAAACAAATTTCAATTAAATTTTACACTGTTGCTATTTCTCTACAAAGCAAGACAGTTGTGAGTTGCTTTTTCAATTTTTATTCACTTCATTTATTCCTTTATGACGGATTTAAAGAAAGTATTAATAATTTAAATGAAATGAAAAATATTAATAATTTAAATGAAAAAAGATTTTATATCAAAGAGGATCAACTTTTCAGAACCACTACACAGCTATATTCCATCCAGAGTGACTATGCAATTTATCATTAAACATATTTTTTAAATGGAACATTTCCCTCTAAAATAGAATCTTACAGCTGAAAAGGACTTAAAACATGTACTTTGGGTGTATGAAAAGACTAAGTAACAAAAAGGTCCTGAGCCAAAATTCAGCACAGACTGCTGTAAACCAGACATTTACAGTCTCTAATAATTTGTTAACCATTTATGGCAATCCAGAAAACTGCATCTGGTACATCTTATACTTTTCCATTAAAATCACTTCTCCTGCCAAAAAAATCCATAAAGAAATCCTTCAAAAGATTTGGCTAAAAACCAGTGTCTGGGAATGTATTTGGCCAATTTGCAATAAGACATTTTATGTTTTCTTGTATAAATAGAGAATACAAAGTTATTTTTTTCTATAAAAATCACAATTTACTCTACAACAACATTAAAGTGCTGTTTCCTTTATGCAACAATTCCATTTCATTTTTTTTAAGTAAATTGCTTGCCAATACAACACTGCTTGATACTCAGTGTTCTCTCCCTCCTTCTTATGCAAGGGTTTAACTTCAAAATTAAACAGTAATGAAGAACTTCCCATTTAAGAGTGCATTATTTTCCTATGCCAAAGTTAATTTTTATCCAGTGTGTTTGTGAACTTTTGATGACAATGTCTGTAGTGAGACATAAATATACGGATCAGTCAGTTCAAAAACAGATCACTAGTTGTACATTATGTAGCAGTCTGAAATTTAATTTAGCTTGTAAAATTCATATGTGAACTCAGGGAGCACTTCTATGATGCCCACCTGGATGCCAAATTGCACTTAGAACTAAATTTAAATAAGTACCCATTTAAATATGTAGCAGAAAAGTAGTAACTTTTTTGTAGAGTTCTTGCTGGAATCTTGAAGACTTTCAAATGAGACCTCATACCATGTATCTGTCATAAGCAAGAATGCTTCAAGAAAACATCATTTATTACAAGGGTAAGACTAATTATCATTATAAAAGGAATAGTAATAATTAGTTGTGTATGTTCAAAGCACGAGTTACCACTGCATCCAGCAGAGATGGCAGTCACATCTGTGCAAGAGCTGCTTCCTCTACATCTCTTACCAACTGCACACCATTATCTCCACCTCACTGTACTCCTGTAACTATGTAAAATATGGTAGCTACTTTGGAAAATCTGACAACATTTGGTATTTCACCAACTTTTAAAAAAGACACAGAGCTAAATCAACTGTCTTGGTATTTACAGGGAAACCCCCCCCAAAACCAAAAAACTTCTACTGGGCTTTCTTTTGAGAAAGATGACAAACAGAAGGTAAATAGACTTCTTCATATTTGCTTTATAAACAAATAAGTCCTCAGAATGTGGCAAAGAATTAGTCTCTCATAGGATATCAGTTTTGGTTTCTTGGAATATTACATTGTCTCCCCAGCTGATTGAAATATTTTAAGCAGAAATGAAAAAAATGTACTTACCTTCTTTCTTAAGCTCTTCAATCTGCTCCTCTTTGATGTCCAGCTGCTCAGTAAGCCTGGATGCTGCATCCAGGGCAGCATTTGCCTCTTCCAAACTCACCTAAATAAGAGGGTAGGAAAGGGACAAAAAAAGCAGAGAGGTCACAATCACAATTATCCTAATACCACAGACATCAAACGTAACAGGTGAAGAGACTGCAATCACTTGTTCAGACAAATAACTGGATTGTAAACACCCTCAGAAAATAGAGGGTCAGCAGAAGAATGCTACTTTGCTTGCTCAGTGAAGAGTTACAATTTAGTTTGACAAGGTTTAATTTCATTATTTAGCCCACCTGCAATGATGCAACTTTTTCTTCTAGGTTTTCTGCTTTCTTCTTCCATTCTGCACTCTGTTTTTGGTGTCTCTCCAGTTCTGCTGAATACATAGCTTTTTCTTCTAAAGGATTAAAAATAAGAGACAAAACTCTTAATTTAAAACATGTAACTCATCTTGGGATATGCAATTGAAAAACCTCAGCATTATCATATCTAGTCTTCATGAGGTAGACCAATTCATTCCAATTTCATAAATGTGATACTGATCAACAGTTTCCACAGAATTGTTTATTTAAAGTTTTTAAACAGACAACAGATTCTGAGGTTCAGGCTATCAAAAAGGAAACGAGGTAACAAATAATTCAAAAGCACCAAAATTTGGTAACTATTTCAGTTGCAATACTTGTAATCAATGCTATTTCTTGACAAACCTTACCCTGTTGGAACTGCTCTAGTACCATCTGCAGGTTGGCCAGAGACAGTGCATACTGCTTCACTTGGTCCTGGGAGATGGTCAGCTGCATCACGGTTTCATCTCTCTGCTTGGAAACAAGGTTTAACTGCTCTTGCAAAGATTCAACTTGCAGACTAGCCTGATGACTTAATGAAAACAAGATACATTACTTAAGTAACAGATGTAATCACAGAGAAAATTAAATCCCAGCAAAAAACAGCTTACCAAAAATTTTTCAGCTCAGTTTTCAAAAATTATGGCATTTTCCCCCCTCTTTAAAAACACACAAAACCAATCTAAAAAGATATTTTAAAGAAGTCTGGCAACAAAATTTTGACAATCAAAGAAAAAATCCCAATTAACTTATTTTTTCTGAAATGCATTAGAAAAAAATCTAGTTTTTGTTCATTATTATAATAGCATCTCTACAAAAAAGAAATAAAAATCCGTATCTTCCCAGTTGTCTGCTTCAATTACTATGAATCAATAGGTCTATTATACCAGTCTTTACTTTTAAACCCAGCCTCCAAAAACTCAGTATATCTTGCTACTTTCTAGCAACTGAATGTTCCATTTGATTTCCAATTATGTAAAAATATTTTAGCCTCTCAGATTCTGCTACCCGTAAGAAATTCAATGCATCTTGCCCTATATGTTTACACTAAGAAGAAGGAAGTTCAGAGCAGTGTACACTTTCCATTGGTATCAGGCACAAAGTAAGAATGGGTATCTCGAAAGCAATTCACAAGGCATGACAGTCAGGTGTGCATTGAAGTGTATAAAATAAGACTCTTCCAAACTGAATGAAGCCTTGACTTGAAAGTAAGTCACTTTTTTAACACACAACTAAATTAATGGGTTAAGGATTTCTTTTTCTCATTCTAAGCACTGTTGACAATAGTTGCTACTAAAAGAAGAAATACTTTAAATTCTCAACAGTAGCCAAGTATATTTTAAATCATCCTCTTGATTCTCAGTAACAGCAGTTCATATATTTTTCTTTTCTCAAGTGCTTAGCATGTTACAGGATGGCAGCTCAGTATAATAGAGGCATTGGCACAGTTTAGTTTACTGTGATATTTAAAAAACTACCTGGCATTCTCCACTGCAGTAGATGAGGATGCAAGTTTTTCTTCCAAAATCAAAACCTTTTTTCTTAGCTTGACCTCTCTGTCTTCTGCAGCTAAAGCTTCTCTGGTGTAGGAGTCTTCCATTTCTAAAAGGTGATTCCGCAGCCTCTCCAGTTCCTGATTTAGGCGCTGCTCTTTCTCATGCAAATGCTGTACCTGTGTAGAACATACCTTAAGTTGCTTGAACTATCACTTCTAATAAAAAAAAAATTAAGCAAATGTAACACATGCCTATGGAAGAACATTGCAAGTGTACTAATTTTAAGTGCTTTTAACAAGTGATTGCTACTAAAATAATAAAAAAATATTACAGATGCAATTTCTTATTATTTTTTCATTTATTTCTTGCAATTATAAATTATTTGGTGGTACCTCACTCTGCAGGGCACTGCTCTCCATTTGCTTCTGTTTGAGTGCTACCATGACTTGATCTCTCTCTTGCTGAAAAGTAACAGCTTTTTCCTGCATTGACTTAACTTCATTTAACAGCTGATTCAATTCTCCTGTCTTGCCCTGTTGAAGACATATACAAATATTTCAAACATGGCCAACAGTTTTACCAGAGGCAAAGTCATTGCTAGGAAGAGTGTAAAATACTACTGATCTAACAAGGAAAGGGCAGGACATCTATGGCCCTGCAGCACAGAAAAATATCCAGGAAGAATATTATTTTGAACTTATCTAGCTTAAAGAGATAGTCATAAGTATGAACGTACATACCTGTTCTTTGTCTTTCAACAGCTTCTCAAAAGCAAGAGCTTTTTCCTTCATTGAGTGAGACTCAAACTCTTTCTCTTTCAGCATCATTGAAAATTGCATGTTAGTCTCCTGAAGTGCACGGAATTCTGTTTCTTTTTCTCTGCACCTTGCAACTATTTTTTCATTTTCTTCTTTCAGTTTTCGAATATCCATTTCTAATATTAAATTTCTTTCTTTTAGATTAGTTACAGCTTGCTTTAAAAGCTCATTTTCATTTTCTTTGTTACTAAGATTTTCACTCACGGAAAGTAACTGATCACTTTTAGATTTAATTAATATATCTTTTTCCCTAAGTGACTTCTGTAACACATCATGTTTTTCTTTGATCTGCCTCATCTCTGATTCAGTCCCTTCTTGACTCCTTCTTTCAAGCTCTGATGCTGTAGCAACAGAATCAGATAATCGCTGGTTATTTTCCTGTAGAGTCCTAATAGTTGAATCCTTTTCTTGTAACTTTTTTTTCAGCTGTTCCAGCTCTTTTTGAAGGAGTTTACACTCCTCACTGAGCGCTTCAGGAGGACTGTATTGAACACCTGAAAGCTGTGAAACAGTGGAAGCTGTTGCCACAGATGGTGTTACCAAATCCAGTTTACTCAGGAGAAGATCCTTAGTGTTATAAAGCTGCCCTATGCTGTGTTGAACTTGTGCTAATTCCTGACTAAAACTTTTCAGCTTTTTCTCATTCTGCTCATAACTCTGAATCAAGCCATTATAATCTACCTGCAGCCTTGAAGTACTATCGCTTTCAACTGAAATTTGTGCCTGAAGCTTCTGTAATTCTTCTTGGAGGTGAGCTGACTCATGCTGCATGTTCTGGACCGTGGTTATTACTTGTTGTTTCCACTCTTCCATTTTCTTTACTTGCTGTTTTAGTTTATCACGTTCTTGCAGAAGTTCCTCAAACTGGTTACTGTTGACACCCCCTGCCCCATTATCAGCACCTGTGCTGGATGTCTGCAAGACAGTCAATAAGGTTTGGCATTTTTGAGTTAGGGCATCTATTTCAATATCCTTTTCTCGAATGATACGGGATAAATTCTGAATAGTTTCTCTAGACATGTCTTGACTGCTGTTCTCAGATCTACTGGATAACCTTCGATTCTCCTCTTGCAACCTCACCAAAGCTGCTTCTTTAGCAGCGACCATGTCCATGATATTACGATACTCTGTTTTTAACTGACTGTTTTCCCTTGTCTTTTCACTCAGAACTGCTAGTACTTGTTCCCTTTCCAGAACATAAGCTTGCAGCTGCTGCTGAAGGGAAAGAACATCCTGCCTGTAGGAAGCTGAGGAAACTCTAGCATTAAGAGCTTGTATTTCTAAATCCTTCTCTTGAATGATTCGAGTAAGTTTACCAACTTCATCCTTAGACAACTGATCAATTTGCTGACTCAGAGAAACATTCTTTTCATTTAATAGCTTAATCTCCATCTCCCTTTCTTTGATACCTTTCACCAGTCTTTCAATTTCAGCTTTAGATAAGTCATGTTTTTCATTTCCATTTTCTCCATTAAGAGTCTGAACTTTGGTTTCCTGAAAAAGATCAGAAGAATCAGTCTGAATAATCTGTCTCTCCTTGTGCAACTGGGTTTTAATTTGTTCAATTGTTTTCTGCAAAGTTCTGATTTCCTCATCTTTCTCTAAGAAGAGTCTTTCATGTGTGACATTCATTTGTTCACACTGAAATCTGGACTCATCTATTTCCTTTCGCTGCTCCTGCAGAGATTGCTGAAGTTTCACTGCTGCTTGATTCTGATCTTCTATTGTTTTTTTGTGAACTTTTATTTCTTCTTCAAGATTATTCTTTATCACTTTTAACTGTGTTACCTCACTTTCAAGTTCAATAATAATATCTAAAGTTTTAGGCTCCACCCCTGGTGTAGATCTACTTTGCTGATCCTTAAGGCGTTCAATTTCTTCTTTCAAATGATTATTTTCTTCCTTCATGACTGCAAGACTTCTGTCTTTTTCCTCCAAGTTCTGTTTTAAGACATCCTGCTTTTTTGAAAATTTAATATATTCCTCAAGTTCCTGCTTCACCTGTAAGGCTTGATTTTTGTATTTTTCAATGAATACCTCTTTCTCTT
This sequence comes from Pseudopodoces humilis, assembly GCF_049639895.1. Classification (NCBI taxonomy): domain Eukaryota; kingdom Metazoa; phylum Chordata; class Aves; order Passeriformes; family Paridae; genus Pseudopodoces; species Pseudopodoces humilis. Next base: position 47,150,401 of record NC_142206.1, read on the forward strand.
TTATGAGATCTGTCAACTGCTTTTGTCCTCCTAAGCTAGTAGTCAACATCTCTTTTGTTTCTTGATGGTCAGTTTCCATCTGCTCAATGGTCCTTTTAAGCTCAGCAATCTTAAAGTCTTTCTCTTGATGAAGCTTAACCAGGCGCTCATGTTCAAGCTGCAATGCAGTGGTATCCATACTACGTGCATTTGATAACTCTTCAATAGTTTGCTTATAATTATGTGCTTGCTCCAAAAGCCTCTTCTCTGTCTCGTTTAATTCACTCTCTAACTGTCTTTTTTCCATTTTCAAAGCCTCCACAGCAGTGTCTTTTTCCAAGTAAACTTTCTTTTTCTCAGAAATGGCATCATTTAAATCCTGTTTTAGTTCTTCAATGGCTGCTATCAGCTTTCCATTTTCTGTTCTGAGATTAGACAGAGATTTCTGTAGATCTTCGTTTATTTGTTTATTTTCTGAAACATCGCTCTGTAGTTTTGCAATTTCTACTTCTCTTTCTTTTAGAATCAGATCTTGACAAGTAGATTCCTCATTACTTTTTTCTGTTAACTTGCTCAAGGATACATGAAGTTGTTCCTCTCTTTCTTTTAGTCTCTGCTGCAACTCTCCAATTTCTTTTTTACTTTGCGAATTACAGTCCTGAGCCTTCCTTAATTGTTCCTGAAGATCTTTAATATTATCTTGTAGCTCCTGCTTAGTTACATGCAAATCATTAAGTGCATATGAACAGTGGCTTAGCTTTTCTTTCTGACTCTCTAACTCTTTCATAGTTTTTGTCTTCTCAGTTTCTAATTCTGATACTTTCTTTCTTTCATAATCGATGTCAAGTTTCAGCTGTTTGATGATACTATCAGTTTCTGTGTGTTGCTTTGACAGCTGCTCCTTCAGTGTAATCATATGCTAGAAATGAACACAAAACAGAATTCATTGGGGTAGCATAACCAGCTGAACTATGCATTCATTCACATTTATCCTCTAAACAATAAACAATTTAAAAAATCAAGAGAAGAAAATGTTTCTTAGTTACCAACATAAGTTGGCAAGTAGGATCAACTAGTAATGATAAATTAACTAAAACCAAATAACAAATAAGAACAGATTACATTTCACTACAAACAAAAAAGAACACCACCCTTAAAAGAACCTTAACTATCTAAATGAAGAAATAAAAGAACTACTTAAAGAATAGAACTGTCAGAATTTGTCAAGACATTTGGAATTCAGCAAACATCTACTGCTTAAAAATAGAGTGGCACTACATTTAAATTTTCTGTATATTCTATTTTCAATTTTTTGTTTCAACATACTTGTTTGGATTCATTTCATAGGTGATTAATTGGTAAATCAATAATTGAAAACACATGGCCTGCAACTCAAATTTACAGGTCAAATATACTGAACTGTGACAAAAAGGTATAGTTTAATTCTGATTATATATAATTGGTGATTTTTTTACTCCACAAAAGCTCACATTATAAAGAACTTGCAATAAAATAACTTAAATATTCAACATAATTAAAAATTATAGAAGAAAAAGTTTCAAAAACCATTGTAATACATAATGTCATAAGACAGATCAGAATACTGCCAGGATAAATTTCATCAGAAATGTTGCAATGAAAAATCAGGGACTATTTAACTGGGCTTGTAACATCTCCTACGGATAGATGACATACTGTATTACTTCTTTGTCTAGAACAAGTGGGTTTTACTTGCACTTCTGAATTTCACATTGAGATGGTAGATATAGAGAAATACTGGCCCCAAGTATTTGTTTTTAGGCCTCAAAAGATAACTTCTATTTCCCTGCTATCTATGTTCAAAGATGAACTTAAAAGACAAACACAGGCACACACAGAATTCTAAACATTTATTCGGGTGTTCAATAATTAGTTGCAGTATGTATTACCTGAGTAGCTTCTTGATTCTGTTTGTCTAGTTCTTCCAACTCTGCTATTAATGTTTCTCTTTCAGCAACACTTTCATCTAATTCATGTTCTTTCCTTTCCAAATCTTGTCTTAACTGATTTATTTCTGAATTTTGATCCTCTGTATTCGAAGAAAGAATATTCTCAAGTTTATGTTGTGCACTTGTCAGTTCCTTCTCAAGTCCCTCAAAATAAAAATAAAATAAAAAAAAGTAAATATCAGACTTTATCTTGCTGAAATTATATTAGAAACTCTAAGCCTACATGAATACTACCCCAGTTAAATAATCTTTGATGTGAAGTATTTCTCTCTACCATTCACACATACACATTTATTTCTTCATCACTTGGTTTAGGAGTGCAGTTTATAAACTTCTGCACAAAAAGCTGTGGTATGGTAAGACATTATATCCACCTCTGAGGTTTGGATTGACAGCTGGGATAAACTATTATAACTGCAAGAGCCACCTTAAACATGACAGGCTGCATAGTGAGACAGGAAGCTTCAATCAAGGACATCTAAATTACACCATTATGACAAGTGCTATGGGAACTCTTGAATGCATGCAAAACACAGAAAAACTCAGCTGAAAAATACTACTGGATACAAAATAAAATAAACCAAATCTCTTAAGTCTGAGAGTTTATAAAGGACCAAGACAACAATGCCAAAAACTAAAGGTGTGTTATATTCTACTGCTTCACTTCATCGGTAAGACGGAATGCAGTATTATTATGATAACTACACAGAAGAGAAAGATTTCACAACTGTTAAGTGCCAAAACTAAAACATGCTACAGCAGAAGTGAAAAATGACTTATTTTACAGAATGAACTATTAGTACTTTAAAAATGTATGTTACAGCTTTCTAGGTAACAATACGATAGGTGGAATTTGAACGGTTTTCCTAGTAGAATGCACAGTGGAGTTTCACAAGTAAAAATGTATTGTTTCTATAAATTCTACGTATAATTACAGAATTAAACTACAATTATTTCCTTTTACATTACAATGTTATTTAAGTAGAAATACAAATATTAAAAAAAAACAAACAACAAGCTACCAAAATCTGTTTTCCATCAGTTACTATTGTTATGAACTTTTTTGTTGGCTTAATTTAGAAATTGCTTTACCTGATTTAAACTGGAAAGTCTTGCTATTTCATTTTCTGCTTCTATAAAGGAAAATTAAATCAAATAGAAAATTTACTACTTTTCAAACAACAATAAAATCTATTCTCCCACCTTGCCCAAATAGAACTCTGCTGCTCAGAAGGGAATAGTTTCACAGCATTTTGTGATACGAAGCATCAGTGCCATAAAAGATTCAAACATACCATCAGTCACCACTCAAAGCAGAGTATTACTTTCACAACTGATCCCACATTAGGGGGACTTTGGTACTAGAGTTTATTAGTTATGAAATATTAAAATATTTTCTACCTAGAGATATGTTTCTTAAACAGGTAGGTTAGTGTCTCCTTAAGGAGAAGATATTAGCAACTGAGTACCTTTATATACATACACAAAAATACACTTTTTGAATTTAAACAAACAACATCTATTGAGGCTTACTTCTAAAGAAAAGACCCCCTACTAAACAGTTACGGTTGGCATACATGATTAGTTCCCTAATCACAAACCCCTATGATAACCACGCTAGTACTAACAATTCTTTTCTGCTTCACCTTACTTCAATGGACAATGCTTTTCTAAATCAGCAATACTTTAAAGGCACATATTCTCATATTCAGTTTTAAATTCATAAAATAAATCGAGTTTTAAAAGTGAAAACTTGTGAAAATATATAAAAATAAAAAATAATAATAAAAAATCTTAGTTTTAGTACCTAACAATGCTTGCTGTAGGCTGACAACATCTTGTGGTAGTGATGTCTTTGACTGGAGCTGCTTCTGTTCCTTCAGGAGAGCATCTTGCTCTGCCACAGATCTTTGAAGCACATTAAAGTCAGATTTAAGCTTTTCATAATCTTGTGCTATTTGGGTTTTTTCTAGCTTTACAAATTCTTGCTCTTTCAGAAGATTTTTGTTTTCTGCTTTGGTAGAAGACAGTTTGTGATTTAATTCTCTTATTTCATCCTCTAGGTCCTTTACAACCCGCAACTCTTCTACCTGTCCTCCATCTAGACTCTGAGCTTTTTTTTTCTGTTCAGTAATTTTAGAATCATCCATGGCATCAGTGCTCACACCATCTAAAAGACAAAAGAGATTATTTGCAATTATTAACCACAACCACCACTCTAGATCTTTTATTTCTCTTCCTTCACCTCTTCTCCTGACAGGGGGAGATAGACTAAAACAAAGACCTGGTCACCATCAACAGAAAGCTTGGTTGAACAGGTTTAACATTTGAAGCCATGCTATACATATTACTGGTATAAGTAAGTAGCTTTTTGAATACTTTTACATGTCTGGCTCAGTATAATTTTACATGGTAAATGTTGCAAGACATATTTTGTCTGCAATTTAATTAGAATATATTTGATCCTCACCTCTCTTGCTGAGGAGATGACAATCTAATTTATCAAGATTTGGAATCTCTCAAATTTCTAAGAAAAAATTTACCAAATCCCAGCTAATTGAGATTGATGCAAAATCCATTTATAATTTAATTAATTAAATTTCAAAGACTTGCCAAATGGGTTATAGGGAACAATTTTCTCCAAATAATTTGCTAAATGATGCACAAAGGTTTTCAATTGAAGAAAAACATTTTTCAGAGTTAACCTTTTTACTGATCCATCCTACTGCTATACTATACTGACGTTTGTATTGCTGTACAATCTTCTATAATTTCAAGAGTACAAAAAGAGAGTACAAAAAGGCATTATCAGAAGAGTGCAGGGAAAAAAAAGTTAAACGAAAACACACTACTTGTGAATTAACTTCAAATGTGTGTCAGCTCAAACACTTGACCTTGCCCTAGTCCCTATTATCTTGTCAGACAGAATGAACAAAATAAAAATATAAAATACTCTAGTTCCTCAAAAGCCACTAGCAGTATTTATTTTGCAGGTAAGTGGAAATGTAAAAGATAAGGGACTTGTGCCTTCAGCTTCCTTAAATTAGTCCTGCTGATAATATGCACGTGAAGTGAAAAAAGATGTTACATCTTAACAGGCATCTGATTCTAAGAAATAAATTCCCTATCAGTACTACCTTTTAAGTTAGAGAAGCTGCGAAAACACTTTCCTTCTTTCCAAGAAGGGAGTAGATTTCTTGTTCCAAAAGGAGAGTATGTACTCTTTAGAAGTCCAAGTTTTACCAGGTAAATATAGAAGTTTACAGGCAAAGCTTACATATTTGTGCAAAGACTGGTCTCCAGGAAACCTAACTGACATGACTATTTTTAGAGAGTATGAAATACTGAAATGGCAACAAAAAATTATTTGAGGGAACTACTGAGCTTCTACATTGTAGTTATGCCACACACTAAGGTGTGGTTTATGGCGATCATAGAATCACAGCTTTGGGTTGCAAGGGCGTTTTAGAACATCTAGTTTCAACACCTGCATCATCGTGGGCAGAGGTGCCATCCACTAGATCAGGTTGTTCAAGGTCCTATCCAATGTGGCGACAAACATTTTCAGAAATGGGGCATCCACAACTTCTCTGGGCAACTTGTCTCAGTGTTTCACCACCCAACCTTTGAGCTTTTGTCAAGTAACCCAACTGGCACATAGTACTTCTCACAAAAGTTATTTTTTGTCCTGCTACTTTCTTATAATCAATTTGGTATATCTTATCCCTACCTATATCCAGTGTATATTGAAAAAACTACCCAGAAAGTGCAAAATTCAGAGCACAACAATTGGTATGTATAGAAAATGATCCTCCAGCATGATATATGCCACAGATGAAATGGTGTCATCCCAGTGTTCAAGCCAACCAGAGTGAATAAAAGATACAGGACACTTGTCTTAAACATGAAGCTGAACTGAAATTGAAATTTAAAATTCTAAACATGATGTATTTGATATCTATTGTACTGCTACAGGAATATGCAACATTTTAACCAAAATTCACTCTACATAAAACAGAAAGCATGGGGTAACAGAGACCTTGCTGTAACCGAGTCTCAAGTTCTTCAATTCGCTCTTCATATTCGCGCAGCTCTTCTCGGTGTCGGCGACTTATCTCTACTAACTTCTGTCTCTGGGCATCCTGCAATACTGACAGCTCATGCTGATGTTCATCTATTTCTTGACTTAAATTCTGTCTGAGCTCCTAAAAAATATCATTAGAGAAAAAAAATGAGAAAATACAGTACAGTGTCTTCTTATGAAAGAAATAATACAATACAAAAGAAAGAAAACAAGTTTTCCCCAGTCTAATTAAAGGATTTATTAAAGGATTTCTCACAGAAGTCAAGTTTCTTGATTTTTGTTGATTGGGATTTTTTAAACAGGTGGAAAAAAATTCCTTTAAAAAGTATGTTTACACAAATAGTATGCTCTACACAACACCAAATATTAAATCAATGTAAAGCAATTACTAGTCTTACATACAAAGTGGATGCACTAGGATGCATTTTTAGTAACTTTCTAGGATGACATATAAAATCCATATTTTGTACCTTCACCTAAAAAAAGGCAAGCTGCTTCTGAGAAGGGAGAAATTATTCTGTCTATCTAAAATACAGTCTCATAACTCATCAACAGCTTCACAAAGTGATTTACCCTTGTAAGTACTAATGTCACTGTTTCAAGCTAACATACTGTAATTATCAAATCATACAAACACCCTTCCTCAGAGTAACTGTTTTTAAATATTGTACTGCTGACTGAAGTGTTGCTATGCTATTACATGCCCCTGTGCATTTTTAATGCTGTCATAATAGTGCCAGTTAAAATATTTACAAGTCATGTGACTATATGCAAAACCATGAAGAGCAAAGCACAAGAAGACTAACTTGTCAGCTTACCTTAACTACATTTTGTAGTTTGCATATTTCACTTTGTTCAGCATCGTTTGTGCCTTGAATTTTGGAAGACTGAAAAAACCCAAACCACATATCCATATGAAAACTGTGATAAATACATGTATTTTTATCTAAGTGGTTCCTCTATCGATACTCAAAAGTAGAAAACAATAAAGCTAACATGAAGCAAAATAAAAATCCACTGTAATTTTGATTTTTAAAAAAATATATTTTAATGGAAATATTCTTATTTTTAATGGATTTTTATTATTACATTACAACATATAATGGGTAAAAGTTTGGAGTGGGGGTCTTATTGCTCATAGTAAGACAATGGGGTTGCTTGAGTATTTTCACATGGGAAAAGTACACCTCTGAAATCAGGCTATACCTTGAAAAATGGTAACTCACATCAGCAGCCGCTTTAAAGACCATGAATTATAACTGACATATCAAGGACTGGGAGAAGAGAAAGCATAAAAAGCATGCAAGTATACAACCATTACTTTGAACAGTACTGTGCTATCAATAAAAATCAGTATCGTAGCCAGGAGGATGGGAAGTATTTTTTTGAAAGGCTGAATAAAAATGAAACCCTGAAGTAGCATTCTAGGTGAATGTTCATGAAATCCTTTACCTAACTTGACAAATCATGCATAACAGCATTTGGAAATTAGTCACTGAATGTGTCCTTAGTCATGTGACAACATGAAAGGTTTCAGCTTTTCCATCAAATCACGTTGCTTCCATAAATTTTTCAGCATGAACTTTCAAAAGATCCACCAAATGCAACGAAAACAATAATCTGGAGGGGAGAGGGAAGGGCAGGGTAGAAGAGAAACCACTCACCACTGCAATCTGCTTCCAGTGGTCAACCTCTGATTCAAGCCTGGAAACTTCATTGGACAATCTGTTTATCTCTTGTTGTGACCAGATTATATCTCCAAAATCCATGTCATCTCTTTCAAAACCTGAGGAATGTCTGACCTCTGGAACATAGGAGGCCGATGCAGTGGCTGCTGGCAAAACACCAGCTCCCAACTGAGAATTCTGAGCAGCTGTCTGTACTTTCTGCAGTTGTTCCTGTAGTGCATTCTGTCTGGCTTTTAGATGGCTGATTTCCACCTGAATACACAAAATAAAATGCATTGTTTGAATAAGAAGAATATCAAAATACACTCCACTTTACCCTTTGTAGCCTTATGAAATGTGAACCAAACAACACCCCCTAGCACAAAAAATTGATCACTTTCATTAAAAAAAGAAAAAAGCTCCAAACATTCTCATAATGGAGAAAAAAACCACCCTTAGCTCAAATGTCATAAAGTACCTCACACAAAGACACAGGGTTTTTTTAGCAGCCAAGGTACACAGGCAGTACAACAATATCCAGGCTATATAAAGAGGGTATTAAATATATAAAGAGGGATATGAAAGTTAAGCAATATATGATGCTTTTCCAATTATTTTTATTACACTTAACATCTTTTATGCTTAACATCTCAGTGTAGTGAAAATTTACTTATTCACAATAAAGTGAAATTGGCTGCATGTAATTTTCTTGTAACAACTCTGTTATGTATTTAATAAGCAGAATTTTATACATCTCATAGTTCTGCTTCCTCTAGTTCCCACATGAATTTGTGAATAAATCAGAAATAAAACTCCCTTTTGTGTAACTCTCAGCATGCTGGCAACTTTCTTCATTTAGGTCTATGAAATCTCATGTTATACAATAGATTATGAAGCTGATGCTTCCATAACAAAGGGAAAGCTAGCTCATAAAAGCTAGCTCTGTTCTCTGTAATTGCATACATTAAGATAAAGTAATTGCTTCAAATGTGAATTTGTTCCTGTTGCCTTCTTTAAAAGTAACTGAATCAGAAATACAAAGCAATGGAGTGTCTCTCAGTGTTCTCACACTGATCCCAGAAACAACAGAAATTCTGACAGCTGCACAACAGTCCCAGAGCATTTTCTCTTGTTTCAACTATCTCCTGGCAGCTTGGCTTACATTACATGATTCAATAAAATATGTCTTAGTCTACTTTAACAAACCAAGAGACCATAGCTGTGACCAGCATTTCCACTGAAAGAGAACAGACACCATAACAAAGGCATTAAACAGCACAACAGATAAATTTATTGGATATACTCACTGAGAAATTTTACTCTGTGTCCTACCTCTTTCTGCTGAAGCTGATTCCGGTACTCAATAGACAACTGCTTTATTTGCAGCTCTGCAGCTTCATGTTTTTCTTCTAAGTCACTACAGACTTTTTTCAGTCTGTCATTCTAGCAAAAATGAGAAATGAATGTTGATAAACTCAGAACAGTCCTTAAAGAATCAGAAAAACCCAAAGCTACTGGACAGCAAAGCAGTTAAACTGTACAGATTTCTCATGTTATTTCATTCAAAACACAGTAACAGCAACGTGTGGGCCCAAAATCATGGTCATGTCCAAGCTTTCCATTTTTATATGGCATGGACTTCAGCTCACTTTCATAAAACAGTTTTTGATAACCAGAGATAAATGTCAAGAATTAAAAAACTCGGGGCTGAATTACAGCTTAACAAGATTCACAGGAAGAATTTAAGGATGGCCACAAAGCACAAATTGCAGCTAATATCCAGTGTTTTCTCTCTGACCTCAGCCAAGAGCAGATGGCAAGAAACTAGAAAGAGGACAAGAAGGAACAGTTATTCCCCAAAATAGTATCTTAACTTCACAATGCTCTTGAGGCCTGAAGGCATACATGAAAGTTGCTTATTTAGAGACATAAATAAAGTCACAAGACCAACAAGTCCTTTATGAGAGTGCAGAAAGTCACTTTCCCTGAGGGTACGTGAGATTTGTAAGTGGTTTTGGAGGAGCACGAGCAGCCTATGTCAGAATGACCAAACAGTAGGACAACAGAAAGAGAACAGAAGCCGGGAAAATGCCCACTCTTTTTAGACCCAAGCCTACTGCTGCAGTCCAAGTCCATCTGACAGGGCAGGAGCAGTCACAGTTAGCAAAAGAGGAAAACTTGCAGCACATGCAGACACCAATGAACATGTGTGTCCCTAACTCTGATGGCAGTTTGGCACAAAACCAAAGTCACACTCTAACACCACTGTTACCCTTGTTTCTGGATTTACCCAGGGACAAACAACTTCAGTGCAATATTTCAACTTTATACAAAAAAAAATAAAAATTCTATGCATTGCTTTAAATTACAATAGTGATCTGAAATTTCTTACTTCAAACTTTTGTGCTGCATTAATACTTTCTATTTCTCTGAGTCTAGAATTGGACACATGCAGTTCTGTCGCTGCATCTGAAAGAAAGTGAAAATTTTCATTTTAATTACAATTCATTCAATCTGTTGAAAGATCAGTTATTAATACTTATCTTACTTCAGACTGCTTTAATGTTCATTCCTAGGTAAATATCAAAAGCTGTTTTTATCAGAACACTGTAAGAATTATTTTTCAGGCAGTCTTTCTGAATTTAATTTAGTTCACTCATATTTAGACTTTAAATCAAATCAAAACCCTAACAGATTAGGATGAATTTAAGCTTTAAAGTAAGGGAGATAAAAATGTTTTACTTGACTATTTTGTGGCTCTGAATCTGTTTCTCATTTCAGACTTGCTCCTGACCTGAGCTGTGTGTTTCTCTGTAATGCCATGAGAAGTTTCAAAACAAGTATTAATTCCATTGAATATGTATAACAGTGACTGAATTTTCAGAATAAAAAAAACAAACCATCCACACTCAACAAAACCCACATAACAAAACATCAACCCCATAAGACTCATTGTCTCCAAAAAGGTGATATATCTATCTATATCATCACACTTTATCCAATAGAAAATGTAATTCCAGATACATTTTGATGATCAATTGTCCTCAAATTGCCTATGAGTTTACTTCTCCTATGTCCCACATTTAACAGACAGAAACACATTGCCTTTTAGCAATGAGAAATCATCCAGAATTGACTAAAAAGAAACCTTGACAATACTTCAAAATTTGAAATAAGTACAATTTCCAAGTAAATACTGTATTTCTTAATTTCCCACATGCTGTTTAAAACTGAGACAGCTCAAGTACTGTAGAGGCAACAATCTACACATGAAAACTGTGAAATGGAAGATGTACAAGTCCATAATCCAGAAACAACTAATGGGAGTCAAAACACTGAATTTAAGGGATAATATGAAAACCTAGGAAACTTTTACCAATTAGGAAATTAAAAAACCGCAAACTGTAGGGAAGTACTTGAAAAGTGTTGTTTAGGCCACACAGTATTTTAAGGTCTTTACAGAAGAATACTTGGAAGTCACTAGATTTTTTACACCCTGGAGTCTAGTCACCCATGCAAATGTACTGCTGTGAAATTTTTAGGAAACTGAGGCTGTTCACAGCAGTACCCAGCAGTGAAGTACACCTGGAAGTAACTGCTAAACATCAATACATCTCTCTTGCACAAACTCATGCCCAAATGTGTGAGTTCACAGTCTCTCAAAAAAGCAAAACAAACACCCTAGAAGACTGCACAGCTCAGGCACATAAAATAACTTCCCAAACAAAACTACTACGGATTTTGAAATTTAAAACATTTCTAAGTAATTCTTTCAGAAAAGTGAAAAAAAAAAAAAAAATTCACAATTGTCAGAATTTCTCTCTTCTGAGCATTTTACCAGTGCACCAAAAAGTCCATCCATATGAGACCCATTATATCAGCTTGCCAACAAGGTCTATACAACTTATGTTTCTATAACATTCTTTCACAATGCTTCATACATGAGAGATTATAAGCAAAGTAGCATTGCTTAATTTCACATTTAAGATGACTATTCAGAAGTCTTAGCTGTTCTTTGTGGTTTCTATTCTTAATACTTTTTAAGAAATCTAACTTTTAAAATAATTTATAGTTACAAGATGGTAAACAATACAAGGGATATTAATCTACTGATACTTATTACCACATTACACAACTACTTTACTAAAGTTTTTTTCAAAAATTTGTAAGCAAAAGTCATTATTAAAAATATGAGAAAAATATTATATACTATATATTATATATACATACTATCTATAGAATAGATTTGCTATTGGTTTATAGAATATCTTACTCTTATGTCTCTGTTTTTTTTTATGTTCTAACTTTCTGTTTTAAAGATAAATCGTTCTAGCCTCTAATCCTTATAAAGCAAGGGCCATGTTCTCCTACTTAGCTGTAGGGGAATTGTAGAACTCGACAGGTTTCTCTGGGCACAACTGAAATATAAACAAAACAGTGACAAACATTGAACCTTCGCCTGTGTGACACGTCAGACTTAGATCACACCAGTGGCAAAACAACCTCTGTACGACAACTCTACAGTTTTATGGAACCGGTGTAAAAGCAGCTAATTAACTGAGGGTTTAGATAAACTAAGCAAACAGAGAGGAAAAAGAGTGTTGAGTGCTTTCATTCCGGAGCAACATAACACTTCGCGGAATTCATAAACCTCTAAACAATAAGCTTAAAACAGGCTCACACCTGCTATTAGAACCTGGGAATGTATTTGTGTATTCCCCAGACCCTGAGACCACAAGAGCGGAACAAACACAAAAACAAAAGCAGCAAATCCAGCGGCATTCGCGAAAGGCACCAAGCCGCCAGCAGCTCCCTCCGGGCCGGTGCGCGCAGAGCAGGCCCCGCCGCCGTCGGTCCGGAGGCGACCGGCGGCCGGAGGAAGAGCTCCCTCGCGGAACCAGGCCCGTCCCGAGCCCCCCTTACCGCCCACTTCCTCCGCGCCTTCCAGAAGGATGTCCTTGGTGAAACTAGAGATCTGCCCGGTGAGCGACGACAGGCTGTCGCCCACCTGCCCCAGGGACTGGCCCAGCCCCGAGCCCAGCCCGCCCAGCCACGACGCCATCGCGGTTCGGAGGGCTCCGGGCCTCGCTCGGCCGTGCCGGGAGGCCGCTGCAGCCTGTTCGCGCGGGCCAAGGGGCCGCCTCCGCCTCCCTTCTCGCTACAGCGGGTCGCGGCTCCTGCTGCGGGCTCAGCACAGCGGGCTCGGCGGCTCCTGCTGCGGGCTCAGCACACCGGGCTCGGCGACTCCTCCGCCAAAGCCTCGCGCATCCTCCCGGCTCCTCCGGCTCAGCCGCTCCTCCCGGCTTGTCTTGTCCCGTCCTGGCTCAGCGACTCCTCCCGGCGGCTCCGGCCGCTGCCACCTCAACGGCCGCCATGACACCGCTCCCAAACACCATAGAGCGCGGCCGCCCGGGCTAGAGCGCCGCCTGGGAGGCGGATGTGGCGTGTCGGCGGAAGCAGAGGATGCCGGGATGGTGGCGGAGCAGCAGGCGGGGCGCGGAGGGCGGCGTGGAGCCCCGCGTGATGATGGGGGGCTCGCCCGCCGGGATGGACCTGGGCCACTAGCAAAACAGTGTGCTGTGCACGAGATTAGACGCGATTAATGTTTGAAAATATGTTCTCAAAAACCACACAAGATCCTGAAGCCCCGGCTGCTGTGGAGTACATGGAGGATGTACGTTTGGACGGGGAAGAGGTGACTGAGGGGACCTAATCGACGTCTATCAGAATCTTAAGGAGAGGTGCCAAGAGGCTGGGTCCGGGCTCTTCCGCTGGTGCCCAGCAGTAGGACAAGATTTCTGCAACGGTCAGGAACTGATGCACAGCAAGGTCCACCTGAATATCAGGAAAAACTACACTGTGCAGTGACTGCACGCTGGAACAGATTGCCTAGAGAGGCTCTGGAGTGTCCCTCCCTGGAGATACTCAGGAATCATCTGAGTACTGGGATCACCCTACTTGAGCACGGAGGTTGGACCAGATGATCCACTGTGGTCCCTTCCAACCCGACCCATTCTGTGAGTCTCGGTTGTATTTCCAGCCAGAACCCCAAAACTGCTTCAGTTCAAAGTTCCCTTTGTTTTCTGATCAAGTGAGGTATTTAAACTTGGGACTACAAGGAGTTACAGAAAAAGAAGTTTTGTATCAGTCAGAATGACACCATTATAAAAAAATGCAGATACTGGAAATAAAATACAGGGCAGCTGGCTCTTTAACCATTTCAAATTGATAGCTACATAAAAAGATGCATAATTAAAGCATCACATCAACAGCAAAATGAAGCTGAGAAGAGCAGGTGGAATCTTAGATTTCTTAGAAGTCTGGGAATGCAGCAGGTACAAAACACAGGTTCTAGAGTTTTAAGTGGGCAAACATTACCAGACAGACATGGAACAACCTGCTTGTTGTTTCCCAAACAGGATCTTACAGAGTCCTGGTGAAGGGTTCATGGCTGGCCTGCAATAATGTATTACCTTTTAGCTTGAATAGCCTCTGTCACTCACAGGCAACTCTAAGGCTGGGCATGGTATGTGGTCCAGGAATTTAGAAGTTAAAAATTCTTTAATTCTCTAATAAAAAATTGTTTTACCTCATCTTCACTGAACAGTTTTTCTATCAGGTTGGTAACTGATTTTACCAGTATATTAATTTAATGGTATACTTGTCACCCTTATGATTATCCACAATAAAACCAATCATACCCCACTTCAAATCCATTTCTGGCTTTTAAAAAAAAAAAAAGTAAGTATCAGAATTGTACGAAGTACAAGTGCTGTGACAGCATGGAATGTAGACATGTACCTTTATCAGATTTACTAATTTGCAATATTGAGTTTAATGGAGATGAAAAGTTTACAATGGTCAAAAGACCCCTTATCATTGGTTTAACAAAACTTGTATGGGTCCTCATAACAGTAAAGATGTGTCATTTAGTGTTTGGCTAAATAAATTTTATGGGAAATTCTCTTGGCATTTTTTCAACTAAGATCATGGATGTCCTGCACACATATAAAATATTAAGGGATGATAAAAATGTGGTTAATTTTATAATGCCAAGTAAGGCATATAGTCAATAAAGCAGCACAGAAAACTTTTTGTACTGCTCTTTTTATTTACTACTCTTGCAAAACTAGAAACTCTTTAGCGTAACAATATCATCCATTGTTAATTAGGGGCACTCTGTGCCATCCAGTATACTCTGTATTGACTAAGCTACAAGAGCAATGCATTGTGTCACAAAAAGAATGAGTATTCTGGCAGCGAAGCAGGAAACACATCAGAGATGATAAAATGTCAGCAACAGAAAACTATCCCACTGCTGTCTCTACACACCTCTGGTGCAAAGCCCACTGATACGAGGAATGAGATTTCAATGTTTGATGATTCTGTGTCCAATCTGCACATAAGGGAAAGCACATATGCAAATACTAGAGAGAAACATTAGAAGCTATAATCATATTTATTTAAAAAAGTGATATCAAATACAACCATATATATTCATGCCTATTTGGAGACCATTTTCAAAATATTGAACAGTGTTGCCATTTTCCAGTCAAAACAATGACAAAGCATTTCATTTTTCCCTTTTTAAATCTTTTCATTATTCTATGCTTTATATACACAAAATAGGCAAAAATTATACAGGAATCCAGAGCCAAAGATGTGATATGAAAACAGTCTTGACAAAAAATCTTACTGAAAATAATTTTTAAAATACACAACCATTAGGCAAGAGATGAAAAATTATTCCCTTACAAAATCCTAACTCTACACTGACTTGTACACAGGGGGTTTCATGTAGCAAAAAATAAAATTTTATCAAAAGCTTAAATGCTTTAAAGACAAGATCAAGTTTTTTATCTTTTTTTTTTTCATTTTGCTTTTGCACAGTGGCATTTGAACATTACATACCTTTTTTCAAAATCTTACAAGTCCCCTCCTGAATTCACCCAGTGGCCGTACTGAGGATAAGGAAAGATTAAAATAAAAATGTAGTTATAATTATTTTTTTGACAAAGAAAATAATGTATAAGCATTTTGATTTGGTGAAAGCAGTTGAAAAGTCACATGTTCTAACTGTCTGAAGAACTGTAACTGGGGAAGGAGCTGACTATGGCAGGTTAAATACTCCAGCATTTCCTCCATCTCTGAAATACAAATAAGGCAAAATGTGTGTATGACGATTAAAAAAAAATATTGCAGAAGAGCTCATACTTTTAAGATGAAAACCTGAATACAAGACAAAGCTACCACTTCTAAACTGAAGAACTAAATATTTGGACCCCGCCAGTTTGAATGCATTAAGTATTACTGTCACTTGAACAAGTGATTGTGTCTATGGAATAGGCATGTATTTATTACATGTTGGACTTATTTTCCTTTTTTTGGTAATGATTTGTGAATAATTATCAAGATTTGCCCGGACTTAAGTTTGCTGTATGCAAGACAGTAATGGCTTACCAAGTGAACATAATTTTCTATCTAAGCCCTTAAAAAAAGTTTCCACATCAGTTTTTCTTTTCCTTGGATTCTTATTTCAGTTCCTTCAAAAGTGATGTGCTGATAACACAAATTGCAAAATAAAACTTCTTTGTAAGTCTGAATTCTAATTCTCTGATCCTGTTCCCCTATACTGTATTTTTCAGTACAAAGGCCACCATTTTTATGTTTTCATCATTATTTGAGCCAATATTTAACACTAGAGATTTTCACATTTTAGAACTGTAACATGTTCATTTTTAAGCCTGTCATTTTTGTAATAAGACAAAGCAGCTTGCAAATTATAATATTTGTCTAGTAGACATCTGCACCCCCACCATTCTGTAAGTCTGTAATAGAAGCAATAGTCCAACATTAAAACACATCATAGATTTAAATTTGTATTGGTTATTTTCAAGTAGTCTGCAAAGTAGTAAAGTATGACAAGTAAGAAGAGTACCTTAGCTGAAAATTACACTTAAATTTATTTCAGTTCTTTGAAGGGCACAACAAGCACAAATGTTAAAGTAAGACAGTATTGTATCATACTAGTTTCAGGTCTAGAAAAATATAAGCATTTAAACAGCTAATATTTATACTTGATGTGCCTAACAAGAATTGCATAAAAGCATGACTGCATTACAACTCTTGTTCCTCCTGCCCTCACCAAGACCAAGAAAGCAGTTTGCAGAATTATACTTAGAGATGTAATTTTGGTATTTATTGTATCACTCATTCCCCCTGCCCCTTTGATTTCTACTGGAAGAAAACCATAATTTGTCCCATGGAGCATTCACTGGAAAATAGTAAAAATCTGTTGAACTAATGAAGTCTGAAATTCCCTCAAATATAACTTTTTAACAATAATATTAAAATATAAAAAAAAAAAAAAAAAAATCAACATCTACTGCTTAACAATGAACTTTGGCCTAAAGCTGTAACATGGGAAAAAGCCCAACCCTTCTGGTTGACAGGGTAGATAACACTGGAAGTACACCCTAAATTAGTAAATTAGAAGCATAGTTGAACTGCACTTAGACTATTTATCATTGAAAGAATGCACACCAAAAAATGACAGCAGTGTTTTATTGACAGCTTCTTGGCAGGTCCAGACATTTTGAACTTGAGACCTGGGTTATAAAATACGTACTGTCAGCAATTAGTATGAGTCTTTTCCTTGGGTACAGTTCAAATAGAGACCCTGTCACTCTCTACAA
Organism: Pseudopodoces humilis; assembly: GCF_049639895.1. Lineage (NCBI taxonomy): Eukaryota > Metazoa > Chordata > Aves > Passeriformes > Paridae > Pseudopodoces > Pseudopodoces humilis. The sequence continues at coordinate 47,167,814 of NC_142206.1, forward strand.
GTCCTGAAAGAAGGTTGTAGTGTGGTGTGTGTCAGCCTTCAGTTTGTACCAAGGGAGGTTCAGGTTTGGTATCAGGAAGTATTTCTTCTCTGAATGGGTCATCCACCATTGGAACAGGCTGCCCAGGCAAGTGGTTGAGTCTCCTCCCTGCAGCTCTTTAAAAAGAGGTGTAGTTGTGGTGCTTAGCAACATTACATTTAGTGGTGGACTGGCCTGCATTAAGGGTTGGTTTCTTGCAGGTCTTTTCCAGTGACAGAATTACATGAATTAACAGATGTAGCTGAAATTGCTCTTGTAACTGCTTGTCAATATAGACATGCCTACCTCATTCTGCTTGACATTTCTTTAAAAATCAAACTGGTAGTTGTTGAGTGACAGCATTTCCCCACAGAGGGAAATGGTTGGCCCTGTGATCACTGACTCAGCTGCACCTTTCAGGCCTTGACATTTTATATTCCTTCCATATTAAAATACTTGGGTGATGAAGTGACTGATGATGTGACATGAAAGTTCAAAGGCAAACCTCCATGTTTTAGTGATTATAAAATCATGTAGTTGGCCTGGCTTACAGTCAGTGAGATTCAAGGGACTAAGTTGTCTGGGTTTTTTTTTTAATATAAGGCTGCTAGAGCTACAGAAATAATAATTTTAGTATGTTTTTATAATAGAGGAGGATAAAAGGTCCAAGTTCCAAGTACTGGCATCAGATTGCCAGTCTATACCTATTTATAAAAATGAGTCTTATTTTAGAATTAGTTTATGGCACAACCAAAAAAGGAAAATTAAGCTGTGGTTAATTGACAGATGAGAAAAAAAAAAAAAATCAGTGCTTTAGACACCTTTCTTGCTTTCAGTTTCATAGAAATTTCAAACTGAAAGCAGAAAATCACACCCTGAAAAATACAGCATTTCAAAATGGCATACGCACACATGGACTTTTAAAGTCATTGTTCAGCTATATTATTTTGAGACATTACAAATAATTACAATATGTATGACAGGATTATTTTAAAAAGACAAAAATTAGTTTTTAGAAAGTAGTGCTGTCTCATGTCAAAATCAATATTGTGTAACACATACCAGTGGTTCCGGTTGACATTGGTGAAAATCCAGCACATGGATAAGAAAAACAGAATTTAGCCCAATTATGTATAATATCCTAAGCTATCAGGAAACCATTGCTGTAGACAAATCTTTACTGAGAGGTAAAAGCCCTTTCATGTACAGTACTACTTGATGCTGAATGTGTATTTCCATCTAGCTACCATTAATTTCCTACTAATTTGAATTAAATGTTACTATTGTGCAAAGATATAACTTTAGAATACTTTGATAAAGAAATTTTGGGTTATCTTTGAAAGATTCTTAGAATGCCTGTGCTAACTGTTAATGCTTTAACTGGACTACAGCTTATATACTCTATCTACAACATATTTCCATATAATTTATATGTAAACAGAATTTGTATTTCAAGCACCATTTAGGAAAATGAAATATCTCTCTTTTGTTGCACTGAAGTTCAAAGTCAGGTTTGGTCACCCTGTTACACATTCATCCTGGATATCAAAGCAAATGTCTTACAACCAATAACATAAGCTATCTCACAAACTTTGCTTCCCAATTTTTCTCAGGATCAGAAACAACATGATAAAAAATTGTAAGGTGCGTGAATAAAGGCCATTCCTGAAAAAACTGCAACATTCTGACAGACACTCATAAAAAGCATTTCAGAAAGAACATCCACACAGGCATAAATATTCATTCTTATAAGAGCTACTTCCACAGGGGTCATTTCAGATTGCAGGAATGCACCTTATGCATGTGGCACTGACTTTATGGCACCTAAATCCCCTCCTACCTTCTCCTAGTCTCAGTTACAGCTCTTTCATACTGAAAAGCCATAATGAAGGGTTGAGCTTGAAGAGGAAAAGACTCTGGAAGAGGTAGAAAATAAAACCTGTTCAACCCAATTGAGTATATGCTGCTTTTGAAGTAAAAAGACAGTGGCTTTAACAAGAAAGAGCGTAAGAAAACAATAATTAAAAGCAAAACAAGAAAACAAAACTCCAAGCCAAATAAGGCAAGTTATCTGCTAAAAGACAGTACATTAAACATGGGCCTAAAATTTTACAATTGGAATTGAAGGTAAAACCAAAAATTATTATAAAGTCAGAAATCACTGAAAGACTCGGGAGCAACATTATAGTCAACAATACACTGAAAATTCTCACTTGAATTGAAAAGTATGAAATTTATGGATTCTTCCTTGTTTCTCCTGCAGAATGGATAATTTCAAAAGTAGACAGCAGGATCAAAAAGCTGATGTTAAGTCATTCATAATAAAGAATCACAAAATAATTTAATATTAATGGAATTTAATTACTCTCCCCATTTTAGAGTGATCTATTAAAAAGAATTTATGAACATAACTTATTATTTGTATCTGTTTTTACATTAGTACTGAAGAAAATAATTTGATTCTGTTTTCAGCACCATTTGAATCTTCTATAGAACTCTTCAAAACAATTTAAACTTGCTTTTTTAATGCAAGCTTTAAATGCTTTACTTTTTTAAGTTACAGCTGCTACCCTTGTCTGACTTTGCATGAATAGTTCCAGTAATTTTAACACCACTACTCCTGTGAGCAGATGTTTTGTAGTAGGAGTGCTACAGTTCTCTACATTAGTGCAATCATTTTTGTATTTGCAGATCCTCTCTAAACTGACCTTCAGCAGCCCCCCTTTCATTCCTACTTCCAGAACTCTGAAATGAACCCTGCTTGTGCAACATTCACACAGTAGAATTTTAATGGAGACTTAGCGTTTTGACAATAAAAGGGAATAAAATGATGTTATTTCTCCTCTTCCGAATTCAAGTGGTTTCTAACAGACTCCAGAGACATATTCATGGCTGCTTGAAGCATGTCTTCTTCGCTCATATCACCACCTAAAGACAATACATGCAATACAAGCTGCAATAAATTCACAGTTCTTAATCATAGTTAAATGATTTTGTTGTTCCTTTCGTCCACACCCACATTTTTGTACCCCACTGACAAAATGGGTTTTGTTTTTAAAATCACTGAACATTTTGCAAATAGCATTTCACCAACAATAGTCACTTTGTAACAATACACACTGATTTTGGATCACCAACACCTAACACTGGTAAGGTCTACACACATTCTTCTGAAAATTGGTTCCAGTAATTTTGTCAGATACCAATCCAAGTTGTCATACCACTTTAAAAGTAATTTAGAAAACAAACTGTTGGGGTAATAGCAACACTCTTCAGTTAGAAATAGGATATTGACATTCAAAGGGAAACAGGCTTTTCAGGAAAGTGATCCTTTCCTTCACTCCCAATATAATGGTTGTAATACGCAATCGGAATGGCTGCTCAAGTGACGAAATAGGCAGACAAGGAAAATTAAGAAACAACACAAAGATGAAAAAGGCAGGTTAAAAAACAATACCTGTGCCAGGTTCTGGAGTGCTTGAGCTAAGAGTTGCTTTGTCCTGTAGGTTTGGGGTCTGATCTTGCTGCTGTAGCTGTTGTTGCTGTCTGAAAGTGTCATGCATTTGTAAGAGAATAAGATTAACATCAGCATGAGGCCTGAATCAAGTTCATTTCATTGTAAGGAAGGCGGGGAGTCAGAATTAGAAGCTGTTTGGTACCATATCACCCCTGTGCCCAAAATCTCTTTCCTCATTCCACCCTGCTAACCTTCAGGTACCTATCTTCCCAGTATTCTACTCCAAGCCACAAGACTATTTTCCCAGGATTCAGAAGTTCTGCATTCTTATCCAACCATGTGAAGTCTAACTCCTCCCATCCATAGCATTTCTCCCTGGTCTTTATTTCCTCTATTGCTATAAGACAGAGATAAGGAAAAGCTACAATAACTCGACTATCTATTAAGAAGGTTCACCAGAACAGTAACATAAAATATGTACAATGCTTTTGTGTGATGCACATGAGAAGCATCATTACCCAAAGCAAAGTCTTAAGAGAAATAATACTTTTTGTTGGGAAGGTAGTCGCAGAAATTTACAGGATTTCATTTAAAATACTTCTATAATGTATGTTTTCTTTTCTTTCTTCACAAGACTTTTAACAGTAGCAAGACTACTGCGTTATTAACAAACACTTTCTTACTAGAGGTTTCTTTGTAGGAACCACCTGAGAATAGTGAAATTCAGGTACTGTTAGGAAATCATGTTAAGACAGAAAAATTGAGCTGGACCTCAGTAAGAAACCCATCCACATCCCAAAAGCACTGACAAATACAACATGTACTTTCACATGCAGTTTTCTATCAGCTACTTTACTTTTCAAAATATGCTTGTCTTCTCCTTCGCAGTTCTTCTGAAGAAAGGGAGTCTGTCTGACTGCTGTGAGACGACTGAGGAACATTCTGTGGTAACGAGCCTGAGAGCTCACTTTGACGGCTACCTAAAAGCAGAACATGCCATAGCCTACTAATTATAATTTACATAATTATAAATATAATTATATAATTTTATGTAATTAATCCTACTAATTTACTAATTATAGTAAAATGAAGTTATATTTAATTTACTAACTTAAAAAATGTTTTCAAACTTGAGAAGAAAAAATACTTCTTGGAGAACTAAGCACCTAAAGTAATTTCACTTGATATTCTCTCTCATCACCTAAGGACTGTTTCCCTTTCCTCCTGCCACTCTTTGCCAATTTGTTCTTCCTTCCTAAGAATCAATGCCAACATGCAAATTACAACTTTTCAAAAAGCAGGATGGAGATAGCTACAGGCAATCCTGGATTGTCCTTCCATGCCTCACACCAGTCTTTCCAGAGATAATGACACATGCTGGAAAAAGTGCCTGAGAAATTGATTCCAGGAGGTGCTTAAAGCACTCTAAGAAATTTATATGAGCACTGCACCTTGCATGCTGAGCTGAATGGCTCTGCGAAGATCAGCTTCTTCATCCTCCATATCAATTTCCTGCCTACTTAGAGCCAGGGCTCTCTGAAAATTCTCTTCATCTTCGTCTAACATGCCTGTTCCATCAAACGGATGGTTAACTTCTATTGCTTGGTCCACATCACTTCTGGGTAGCCTGTGAAATTCATACATTCTTAGCAAAATTCAGATAGAGATTATATTAAATTTTATCATGAGGTTTAAATTAGTATGTTCTGCCAGTATAAAGCTAGGTTTAACTTTGGGAAAAACATTTTCGTTGTAAAAGTCTGTTGTGTTAACAAGCATTTTCCTGAAAAATGAAAAAGCACAAAAGGGCTGCAAGCAACTGCAGAGGGACTTGAACACATAATTGCCACATACTACCCTCTAAAGCAATGCACATGTTGACAAGAAGCTGTTAGTAAATTGTCAGAAAACGATAAACCCACAAAAAGCCATGACATGTTCTTCAAACCTACTGCTATTTAAAGTTACACAAGCAGAAGAGAGTGCATATGGTTTCCTTCTCAGCAGGCCTTGAAGGCCACTCCAAAACAACAGAACCTATGTAACACTTTACATGTCACTGCTAATTATTCCATCAATTTACATCATCAATTTAACAAAGGGGAAAAAATAATTAATTCCTCTGAGAAGTCTAAAGCCTTTTTATCAGTATGCAATTTGTTCACTACGAAAATTCAATTAAATCATTGCAGAAGCACATAAAATACTGACTTTATATGCTTTCAGTGATGTTTTATATTAGCAGAATGCATCAAAAATGAGCAGCACCATAACATTACAGTGAAATTATTCCAAAAGGGAATGCCGTATGATTTATATGATGTGGAATTCAAAGATCAGTTTCTCATTCTTTTCTACTTATGACAAAATGCATGGAGCAGTCTTAACTATAGAACAATTACTATTAACCATAGTTCATTAGACTTGCTAAACCATTTTCCTCCCTAAGTCAAAAATCTGCACTATAATATGCTTACGCACATGGAAAGACTCAATCGTTACCAAGACAGCTTTTACCCACTTAAAAATACATCTGTATGTTGCCTATCAACTTGCTTTTACTGGGTGCAATGGCAGTAAACATTGAACTAAATGTACTTGTTATTACTTCCAAATTACAAATCAATCATACTGAACATTATTGAAACAAAATCTTTATTTACCTTACCTCTGATCTCTTGACTGTGCTGCCTCTTCTCCAATCAATTTTGGTCGCTGCATCTGCTGTACCCGAATCATCTGCAGCAGCTGATCTGCCTCACAGTCTGGCAGGTCACCTTTTACTACAAATATGGAATAACCTGAGAAAAAGAAACCATAAGTCTACAGCATTAAAGTGCAGATATAAACACTCTAAAATGTACACTATATGGAATACAATCATGTGCAATATAAGATGCAAGACTCTACCTTCCATTATAAGGACTTGGGTTATTTCACTATTTCAATCATAAAACTGTGAATAGTTAACTGAATGCATAAGTTCTAAGAAATAATGATTATTACCTACTTTTAATTAATGAGATTTAACATCTACAAGTTACTATTACCTTCCTGTTGTAATTGAGCCAAGAAAAGTGCAAGATATGTATCTGATATTAGTTCTGGACCCATCAAGAGAGAGTTCAAGTTAAACCACTGTAATTAAGGAAAAAAAAAAAGGTTGAGAGAACAAATTAGCATGAAGATTACTCAGTAATCCATTCTTGTACATTGTGGTAATTTTTTATTATGGAATATCCGAATAAATTTAGTAAAATAAATTATCAAATAAGAGTTTTTTTGAGCATAATACCTATACTGCTAAAGGTTATCCTTCAAATAATCTAACAGGACATGTGAAGTGTGGATATTACTGCATGCTCTCTCCTATTACTGAATACTGGTAGCAGGGAAACATGTTAACACAGATAATCCTTAACCACTGTATTTTGATTTATTTCAGACATCATTCTAAAATTCTGCTTAATCCTAGTTTTAAACCTGAGACTAATGCAGTAAGAAATCCTTCATCAGTTAATGATACGTGTTAAGAAATTATTAGATACAGGAAACAGACACCAAATTATTTCCATTAAATACTTTCATTGAACATTACACCTTAGCTGGTGATACTGAAAACTAGTGTTTACCCTTCCTGCAGATAATTTTTAAACTTCAAAATTAATAAAAATTTACTCAAATTTAATATGCTGAGAGTACAGCACTATATTACAACAGGGGACTCTTCCTATAGACATACACAACTCATTTCTAGTTCCCCAGAGACCCTAACTAGTAATTTATAACACTTCTAAACAGAAACAGTATTATACTTACATAAAACTTCTAGAAAGAAAATATATTCAATGTGAAACAAAATATTCTACCTTTAAACTCCCATATAGTTTCCAATGAAGCTAAAGAACTTTTTTCTTAGACCTACTCATTCAGTATTATGCAGTTTTAACCAGAAAGCACCATTTTAGTTAGTGGAAGGAGAATTCTATCTCCATTCTCACAGAAATGCACTGATCTATCTACCCACACTTTCACATATGCACCCACACGTTTGCAGCCAGGCCCATACAATAATGTAAGTGACTATCTACCACCCTGTCATGCAATCACTTAATTTTCCAAAAACATTCTTTGCCACTAGGAAAGGGTAAGCAGACCAACAGTGTAGAAGAGTAACAAATAAAAAGTTTTGTAAAAAATTTGATGGACAGACTACAGTAACTTTTAAAAGACATTATGGAGGAGAAAGTTCTATGAAACTGATTTTGCTTTAACTGTGACAGAGGAGAAGCAGGTCAAATAAATCTAAGTCAACCCATTTTGTCGAATTTTCCTCACTACCCTCTAGATAACAGACACCTGGTATTGTCTTCATGTGGTTACAAGCCATGTAAAAAATTAAAAAGGCATCCTCCCTCCAGCTTAGGATGTCTTGGGTTAGAACACTGTCTCATAAAATTCCACCCAACATGGTTGCATTGTAGAATAAGGAGCATTTCAATAATTTTAAGATAACATCCAGCCTTTTTGATATCAAATAAACAAAAAATGCCTGTAAACATTAGCCATAAGTTTAAACTAAAGCAGAACAGTAGAGATTAGTTTTCTCACTCACAGGTAATTTTTCTTTTTTTTTTTTTTTTTAAATCTGAATGACAACATAAATAGCCAGAACTTGCAAAAATGAACCAAATGGGCAAACTGTCCTGTCCCACTATTACAGACTCTGAAAGCTGTTTCCCATGAAAAAAAATCCCGTAGAAATTAAACACCAAATCAGTTCACGTTGTAGAAAAGCTTATGAAGATCCAGAAAAATGACTGGCTACTGAAATAAAACACTGAATTGGTGGTAAGGGACATGGATATGAACTGAGTTGGTACATATGTACCATATACTAATATGGCCATTCCTTACCTTTAGTAACTATTTCCTGCTTAGAATATAATTGTTTCAAAGTTTTCTATAACAGTACAAAGTTCTACTTCCCCAAACCTCATTCTGCTGGATACTCTGAGTATCCATTATTGTCCATCAAAACGTTGAACTTTTCCTTGTATCTACTGCCCATTTAAATAAACAAAATGATTTTACAATGCCAATATCTTACTGCATTAAATCAAGTTTTTGAATTCTGTAGGGATCCTAATCATTGTCCAGGATTCCCCCACCCCGTCAAGTACAATTTTTCTTCAGTATTTCATGCAGGAGAGAAAAATAAAACAGCTTAAGAAGTCACATAAGACCCTCCCAGAGCTTCAGCTCCCTGAGGACACTAGGGAATTGATCCTACTGTCTTTTCCCAGGCTAACATTTACAATGACCCACCTGGCACTTTTGTGATAAAACAAACATTTACCCTTTTTTTAATATGGGACACTATTAAAACAAACTGCACAAAAGCTTGCAAAAGGGAAGCACAATCTACTTGCAATCACCTTTCCACACCCATTTCTGAAGTCAAATTTAAAATAAAAAAAGACAGTGTCACCTGTTTTCCTAACTTTCGAACTGTAAACCAGTGTTCCTTATAATTACAAATAAATGATTTTTCATTTCTGTAAAAAGAAAAACAAAAGGTATAAATAAAATTAAATACTCTAAAATCAGAGTACATAATAATGTTTAAGATCTTTGCTATCACTAATTTGAACTTATATAATAAAATTTCAGTACTACAACTACTGATGTTACATTACAGAGTACTCATACTGCTTTATAACATTCAGGAAATTGTCAACATCACTGAAATCTCCATATACCTGTGATTCTACAGATACTAAAATATGAAGGCACAGAGGACAGATGTTCTCATGCACCCCCAGAAAGGAAAAAATAAAAATAAAAATAAAATAAATCAAAGCCAGGGGGTAATACAAACACCAAAATGCAACAGACCATGAAGCAGCAACTTTAAAGAAAGATTTAAAACACATATTAAGGGTATTTTTTCTGTAAAGTAAAAACAGGGTGCTAAAAGTCTTACATAGGATCGATCCCAAGTCTCTGGTACTCTGGGCTGTTGAAGAGGATTAGTTCTAAACCCCACACTTTCAAGGCATTGCTTATAACCTGTCAAAAAAGAACACTTTTCATAAGTCAGACCAGTTCAAATCTAAGCTCAAGCAATACAACCATCTTAGCTTTAGCTACACTAAACAATTATACTGTTTTCATAAAACTTACATTTCAAAACATTGCCAGGAAACCTAGGAATCACATTACTCAAAATGCAATGGTCATGAATCTATATGCAAGCATAAAACTCATAACTTATCTAAGGAAAAGTAACAAAACCATGATTTAACTCATCTCTGTTAATGAGCTTACTCTGCTAAACAAAGCTGTAATTTCACCTTCCACAGAGACTTCATAAATTGTCATCTACTTGCAGTGCACTGCTCTACCCTACTTCCCCCCACCACATATAATCTCAATCTTTCTTCACAGTAACTGCTGGAGATTTTTTTTTCACTGGATTATCATAGGATCAGTCAGTTTATTGAGCTGAGCACCAACTCTTTTACAACAACTTCCTAAAGCTACACAAAATAATACTGTTAAGAGCTTCTAAGCTAACAATTCAAATTCCTTCCAGCAAGCCAACTGTGCCTCAAATGACAAAGCAATGACAGGACAAAAAAGTAGAATGAGGAAACATTTTTTTTTTCAGCTACTGAAGCAGCCCAAAGATAGCAGGAAAGCCAAACTGTTAATGGTTTCTTTTTAGAAAGAAAAGCAGACCAATCGACCATGAGGAAGAGAGGCTCTTAAGGAGTCTGGCAAGTACCACTGAAAGCTTGGGAGACAGACAAAGATGTCTAGAGCTCTAATCTAGGCAAAAGCCCCAAGTTGGTGTTCAAAACTTTTTTTTTTTTTTCTGGTCTATGTATTTATTATTGATTACTTTTCCCTTATGGCCTTAAAAAAAAGCAAAAACACCCAAGAAAATCTGCAGATCACTGTGATAACACTGTAACCATTGCTAAGGGCTTTCTGTCTATACTTTGAGAAAGCCATCTGAATTCTGCTCCTTCACCTACAGTCTGTGGGAGCCAAGGTCTACACCTGAAGTGCCCACAGCTTAGAAGTCAAGCTTATTGCCAGCAGGTGTCATTTCACAGCTCCTGAATCCACGTTTCTCTGATGTGTTTGAGGGCCCATGAACTGAAGAACTGCAAGTCACTGTTCTTAATGGAAAATACTCTGAACATTTGGAAGTCCAGCACTTAATCCCATTAAGCCCATGAACTTGCAACTAGATGGAAAAGCTCAATGCTATTTAAATGATATAAGAGAACATTTATTGCATAAATAGAAAATGGTGTCAGAAGAGAGCTGTGCTTACTTGAATTGAGAAGAATCCACTATCATCCATATTTACAGAAGGCTGCTGCTCAATGTGAAGTTGAGAGGGAGAAAAGGGAAAAATGGTATAAGCATAAAAGGTCAAAAATAATTGAGTTTTGAAAATAAATGTAAATGCAGATTCTTAAAGCAATGACTTATGTCTTTGTCTGTAAAGCTGATTACAATGCCTCAAATAGGCATATTAATTTAAAATTCAAACCTTTAGAGATGTTCAGTACTTAAAGGGCAGACAGACACAGGAATTTCTGTTCCTAACTGACACTGGCTACAAAAACAAAAGGCAAATTACTGATCCTCCTCATCATGACTGATCTTCCTACTCATAAGATGAAGGTAATGTAGCTTTTTGTAGAATTATCATAAAGTTGTACTAGTAACACTTGAAAATGTCACATCCAAGATACATGAATGAAAAGGCCTATAAATTTAAAAAGCTTTAGCACTAGAAAATTAACCTTGTCTAGCAATGCAAGAATAACAGGTCTGTGCCACACAATATAACATTTCAGGCAACATCAAGCAACCTCAAATGAAGGTAATTTTACCTGTAAAAAAGTCCTGTATTCTTCACTAGATACTCCTCCCTCTGCCATTCTCATCCTTTCTTCCTCATCCAATTGCTGTGCAATAGAGGATAACTCAACAGGACTAAAGTATTCCCCTTGCAGCAAATTATTCAGACAATGTTGAGCACACAAGGAGCCTTCTTGCTAATAATGGAAGAGAAAAAATTACCAATGGGAAAAAGAAAATGCAGAAAAAAAAACAGGTTATGCACACTCTGTAAAATGACTCAACTCTTTCATTCTGGCAAACTTCCTGCCCTCCCCATTCAGGCAAAATACCATATATTCTTTCAATCTATTACATTACATTACATTACATTACATTACTGCAAGCTCCCCCATCAACTTGAGGGGAAAAAACCCAACATGCATCCTACCTTATTTCCTCAAGAGAAATATATTTAATGTAAAAGTTGTTTTTGAAAACACCATAAATATTGGCAACCCATATGACCCAACAAATCACACAGAGACCCTGCAACCATCAGAACAAAGGATTCTATCCTCTTCCAAAGTATCAATGCTTGAAAAATCAAACAGTTTAGATCTCTACTTCCTAGTATCTATAACAGACAAGCTCATTATTTTTTAACTTTTCTCCCCTTCCAGGGGTGACTACTGGTAATCTGCTCTACATGTTATTGCCAAGAAAGTGATTAGGAGCTGGAGGAAGAGAAAAGCTCATTTTTCACATGAAATTTACAGATAGGAAGTAGATAAAATAGGGTCATTCCACTAGCTTGAAAATGTTGAAAACAATGATGGGGAAACAAGAAAAAAATATTAATTTCATCATATTAAAAAAAGATTTTTTTTATTTATAGACCCTTTAAATAAAAACCACTTCAGATATTTTGTTGTGCACCCAGCACCTTACAGATAATAGAGCTATAGTGTAGCATTTTTAAAATATCAGCACAAATTATAAAAGGCTGATTAACAATGTCAGTCATTTTAAAATTTTCAAAATTCAAATTTTTTTAAAATTTTAAAAAATCTCTGATCTGAATGAATGCATGACAGACTCCATCATTTTCATATGTGAGATAAAATATTTTCTTGTTAAGAAAAACAAAAACACAATGTAAACCAGCCAAAGCAATATCCATGAAAAGCAACCTTTTTCTACAAATATCTGAAAATCCAGGTGCAAGACAAGTAACATCAGTTTTAAAATCCTGCTTTTCTCTTTCACCCCTTCCTCAAGCCTGACCCACAGAGACTAAGAATACAAGACTATGCCTGTGAGGAATATTCTTTAAAATTCCAGAAAAGCATCATACAGATCATATGTAGGACCTTCCCATGATCCCACTTACAGCTGAAGCCTCAAAAGTTCCCTTTACTCTAGAATCTTCCTATGGCTTCATCACTCAGTTGAGCAATGAGTTATTAAAGCTACACTGGCTGTACAGCCAGGCTTCAATGGAATCCAGAAACCTCCTCCAGTTCATGCCCTTCCTGCAACAAGAAATACAAGACTAAACACCAGCTTCTGTCCCTCTAGGACCACATTCCTGCTGCTGGTCATATGACAAACCTGTAACAGAAGAATCTGCTCAATAAACACAGGCTTCCCCACTAGAATTATATAAAACTGGTTTACAAAGAGAGAGATAGTAAAATACAATATTACTTTGAAAATCAGTTGCATTACATGCAATCTTAATTTCACTAAAAGGACCTTTCTGTATTTGTACAGTATTATCTGAAAGCAATAAGCCTTACTTTGCATATCTAAAAGTTATACACATTATTCGCCAAATGCAAAAACCAGGTCCTACGGTATTTAACTGACACGAGCTTCCAATGTTTTGTACAGAGAAGACTGCTTCTTTTCCATAACCTGAAATTCCCTTATTGATACCTCTCCTGACATAAAATGTTGCCCTGCTTTCAGTGTTTTCAATTACTTGTATCTTATCAAGGACAAACTTCTAAGATTGGGATTCCTGAAGCCCCATACTTAAATCTTGCTTTCTGCAACTGTCATTTCTCTCTAAAAATGCCACATTGTTTTGTTAAATTTTCTTAATAAATACCAAGTTTCTCATGTCTTTTTATCAAAACAACTGGGGTGTGCAGACTCAGGAACACGCAGCACTTGTTGGGGGTGAAAAATATCCCGTAAGAAAAAAGGACAGTAATTCAGTTAGATTTTCCCTAAAATAATAGCAAATAAAAATATTTGGTGCTCCAACATAAAACACATACAGATGCACTTTAACTGTTTTACTAACTTAACAGGGAGCAGGTATGTTTCACGTGAGAGAACTGTTTACTCACCCTTCCCCAGAATGCGTAGGAACTACAAGTTACCATCACCTTGAAACTCTGAATGTACTATGCTTTGTCACTTCAATTTCAGAAGTTTTGTTATTAAACTAGAAAGCAACTTAGCAATAAGAAGTTAATTCATACCGTCATAGGCTAGGCCATGTAAGAAAAGAGTACATTTTGTTAAACTGTTTTCAAAGCCAGACTGAAGGTCACTGAAGCAGAGGCCAGCACGGCTGAAATCCAACACTCACCCTCTGACCAGCAGCTACTTAACACCACAACACTTGCCAAATTTTGCAACCCAAACCTAATCAGAAAGAAAACTTTCCATTTTTTACGGATTTCAGAACAGCAACTTTTTGAAGAAAGATACACAGCTATCTTACTTGACTTCTTAAGGAAGTCAATCCTACACATCAAAACAAAGAGAACTAGCATTAAGACGAACACAATAAAGATGGAGAGACACTGGGAAAGTGCAAGAAGAAAAAATCCAATTATTATCTGACCAGCCTTAAAACAGAAATAGGTCATATTTGGGAACCTGGATAAATCACAGCAGTTCACAGAAGCATTTGTCCTCCAAAACAGAAAATACTGTCCGGCACACAGAAGCACACTATATGAACTACGATTTCTTTATGGCTCTCCCACTCCCTGCTCATTACACCACAGCCAAGCCGGGCTCGGTGACGAGATGGGTCTGAGAGCACAGGGACAGCCCTGCCTACCGCTGCATATCCTCATACTCATTCCTCAGCCACGCGAGCTCTCTCTCAAGAAACACAAGTAGCTGCAGCCTACACCGCCCCACACTTGCGAGTTGTTTCCGCAGACCCCAGAACACAATCCGCATGCCAAAGCGGACGCCGAGGCTCAGCCCTGACTCTCCTTTCCCTGTAGGGCTGGGCAGCGTCCAGCTGGGACGGGCCATGGGCACAGACATCATCAAGCGAGGGCCGCGGCTCTCCCCCGAAGCAGAGGACAAGGCACTGCCTAAGGCTGGAGGGATGCCAGGGAGGGGCAGCGCGGCCCAGCCCGACAAAGGCCGAGCGCACCCCGGGGGCTCCGGGGGCTGCCCGGCGGTCAGCGCGGGGACGGGAGGCCCAGCCTCCGCCCCAGCAGCTCCTCAGAGAGAGCTCGCGCGCCTTCCCCGTCTCGGCGGCCCGGACGGCCACAACCGACGGCGCTGTGCCCAAGGCGGACGGGCAGCGGAGCGGACGGCAAGACTCCCCCCCAACCCTCCCTGGCTCCCTCACTCACCCGCTCGTGGAAGATCGACTCCATGTTTACTGTGGCGGCCGCAGCCCCCGCCCCACGTGACCCGCCCCGCCAATCTCAGCGCCCGCCGCCCCCCGGCCGCGCGGGGCAGGCCCCGCTGGCTGCGCCTGGCGCAGCCTCTGCGCTTGCGCCCCCTGCCGGGGGGGAGGCCGGCGGGCTGAGCCGCCGCTGGCCGCGAGCGCCCCAGTGCGGCAGCCGTGCCCGCAAGGAGCGACACGCACCGCCTGCTCGCTCCTCCGGCGGAGCCCCGCGCCGGCCCCGAGCCGCTCCCGCACCGAGAGGAGCAGTGCCCGGCACCGCCCGCTCCTGCCTTGTGCTCACCAGCTGCCCACCCTTTACACCCTCATGGACCGCTCACAAAGCTGCAGGATCTGCTTAACCACTATTCTAAACAAGCCTACAGAGGAAATTCAAAAAGAAACTTAATCAGGTTCAGTAAAAAAACCGGTCAACCACATTCTGAGTTTTTGGAATAATCCTTTAAAGGCTAGTTCATTAACTAGCAATAAATACACGGATTCCCCACCATACACAACAATAACAACACAAATGATTTTTGCATAGTTTATTCTATAATTCTTCCTCTCTTTTCCAGAGTAGGGAACAACATTTTCTCAATGCTTATGGACTAATGAAATTCCTGAATGCATATTAGTCACGTAAATAAATCAACTTCAAAAAGTAACATCACAAATTAAACTAGCACTGATGAATTGCAGATATCCTTTACTGTAGTATCCTCTCAGGGTAAAAACCATATTCCTGTTCTTTCAATATGTGAGATAAGATGATGGCTCAAACAAAAATGTCTTCCTTTTCATTATCAGCTTCTATCTCCATGTTACTTCTTCACCAGGCTTCAACTCCCTGTGTAGAAAAAAAAATAAGAGGGGAGAGACTAAAATTAGTATCTTTATTTTTAGAAAAATTATTAATAAATATAAGTGTTTATTTTTGTTAGTTAATATTCAACAATAGCTTAATTGAGAGTTACGTAAAAATTTAACTTTCCTTGCAATTGTTGTCAGTTAAAAATCTTTCCATATTGATAAACTTCCTACTTCTTTCAAAAGATTCAATGGATTGACTCCTCTGAATTTCCATTCATTTAAATGGAAGCACAGAGCAACTGACTTCTAAGGAGTTAAAAGACTTTTAATTGGATCAAAAATTAAAAATTCTACTTCTTTTAAATATAATAATCCATTTTCCACTTTAGTGGAAAGACAGGTGTGAAATGGTTATTTTTTAGTTATGCTTACAACTGTAAAAAAGCACTGAGAAGCCCTTTGAAAAATATAAATGTAAGTAAGAGGCATCATAAAGCATACCTTTTATATAATAAGCTCTTGTTTCTGAAGGCAGACAATCTTTCATCATTCCATCTGTCCAAATAGCATCCAATCACAAATCCTAAGGGAACAAGGATGTGAACCCAGTGTTCACGCACAGCTTGGGCAAAATTCACCATGACTGCTAGAAAGAAAAGTGTAACAGGTAAGAGGTACTAATAAACCTGTACTTGGAAACTATTGCATGCTTGGCACCTTTACTCTCACTAGGATTCTACAATGACATAATACACATGACAGCTGTCAAACACTTTCTAGGAGACACACACTGTTCTCAAACCCATACCTGGGTTTCTTAGAAATAATCCTAACTGTTGACATTGGGAAAAAGGATTTCATCCTAAAACAGGAGAGAAGTAGAACATCTCTTTAATTTTCTCATTAAAGCAACTCTACAGAAGTTAGCTGCTCTGCAAAACATTAGAAACACTTAAATAACCACAACTCCTGTAGATGGACACTTTACTTGTGTCAAGTCTCAGAGACAAGTTGTGTACTTAGGGTGAGCTGACAGATAAGAAAGGGAATTTCTAAAACAAGGAAGATCATTTCTAAAATCACAGAATGACAGAATCGTTACGGTTGGAATGGACCTCTGGAGATATCCAGTCCAACCTCTCTGCCAAGGCAGGATCACCTGAAGCAGATGACAAAGGGCCACGTCCAGGTGTTTGAATGTCTCTAGAGAGGGAGACTCCACGACCTCTCTGGGTAGTTGTTCGAGTGCTCTGCCACCCTCAATTTACAGAAGTTCTCCCTCGTCTTGAGACGGAATTTTTCGTGTTTTAGTTTATGGCCACTGTTCCGTGTCCTGTCGCTGGGCACCACTGAAAAGAGTCTGGCACCCGCCTTTGAGATATTTACATGCATTAATAAGATTCCCTCGCAGTTTTCTCTTCTCCAGACTAAAAAGGCCCAGCAAACCTTTCCAACCCAACCAAAACCTTCCAGATTAGGGAATTACAAGCGATTCCAGCGGAGTCTGTCACACACAGCCGCGGGCTCGGAGGCCCGGCCGGTACCGAATGCGAACACCGCCACCGTTCCCGCCTCAGCCGCTGTGGGGCGGCCACGCACCCAGGCCCTGCGGGAGCTGCCACACACCGCCCGCCCCGGGCCCGGGAGTTAACCCGCGACACGGCCCCGCCACCTCCCGGCTCAGCCGCCTCCGGCCTGCCCGGGACCCCGACCGCCCCTCCACGGACAATAGCGCCATAAACCCCACGGCTGAAGGGCGCTTCCGCCAGCCGCCGTGTCCCGGCCGAAGGGGCAGGGGACAGGGCAAGGCGCTCCCAGGGAGGTCCGACAGCAGTTCCACCCCCAACGCCGCTGCCACTGTCACTGCCGCCCCACACGCGACACCACCATTACCGCTGCTCGCGCCGCCGCCGGGACCCGCAGCGGCCGCACCAAGGGCATGGGGACGGGCGGGCCGGAAGACACCACGGGCCGCGCAGGGGCGGGGGGGGAGCGCCCTCCCCCCGGCGGGCTCGCGGTGGTTCCGCCCGCTACCCTTCCGCCTGCTGCCCCTCCTCCCCGCCTCCCGCAAGATGGCGGCAAGCGCGGCGCGGGTTGGGGGTGGTTGAGGGCGGCAGGTATCGGCTCTTTCACATCATCCTCCTTTTCCCCTTGCTCTCCTCGTCTCGGACTGAAGTGGGCGCAGGGCTCGCCCGCGTGACGCCGTCCCCGCCCGGCGAGACTCGTCCCGTCTGGCCAGACTCGGGCGCCGGGGCCCGGTGGGGCGCTGGAGCCCCGAAGCCCCCGGCCCACCCCGCGCTGTGCCCCTGGTCGGGCGGGCCCTGGGTTTGCCATCTCTGGGTGCCCCCATCCGGCTCCGTGGAGCTCCTGTTAACTGCACTGCTCCTAGGGATCCTTTTTTTTAATTATTCTTAATGTATATTGTAGAAAATCAACCTCACCTCTTTCTAATAAGAGCTGCAACAGTAGAATGTTAATACCTGAAACTTAATTGGTATCGAGCAGCTGTGCTGAGCAGTATTAACACCCTTAGCCTGCATATTTTCAGGAATATGTGAAGCTAGGTCTGAGTAACTAGAATTTTTCTTTGTGTCAGTCAATGAAACATTTTGTCCCCCATTTAGATTAGTTCTTTTGGAGAGTAAACACTTGGAGAGGAAAATGACATCGATTATCAAGTTGACTACGCTCTCGGGAGTGCAGGAGGAATCTGCCCTTTGCTATCTATTGCAAGTAGATGAGTTTCGTTTCCTTTTGGACTGTGGCTGGGATGAAAACTTTTCTATGGATATTATTGATTCTCTGAGGAAGTAAGTAGTTCAGTTCATACACCTTTTTTTAAAATAGGTCTTGGTCTTGAAAGTTTTCAAAATTCCGTGCAGTAGTATAATGTACAGTGTTGCTAAATGCAAAATTGTTCTCTTTTTTGTTTTGTTTTGTGTATGTTTTACCTGAAGGGAATCACACGGCTGAAACATTTTCTGTAAAAACTTGGGATTTTTTCTTGTCAGTCCAGTGAATTGTGTCTCTTAACTGTAATTCTCAAACTGCTCCATGTTTGTTTTGGCTTAGATGATTTGCTTGATTTTTATTGTCATAAATGTGACAGTTCAGGGGAGACTGACCTTGGCTTTCAACTAATTTAGAATTAGTGTAGGCTGAATACAGAGCAGTTCAACTCTTGGCTCTTGTTTCAAGTTGAACAGACTGTCAGGAAAACACATTCTGTCAGGACACCAGCCCTGCTAAGGGAAAAAAACCCTCCAAAATCTATCCAGACTTTAACACTGAACTTCTGCAGGTATACAGCAAGGAGCTGTGCTAATTGCCAAATTAGGACTGAAACATGAAATTTGGGAAAGAAACTTAGCTTTTTGTGACAAGTTGTATAGCACTGACACACTTGCAGTGTTCCAAATCTTTCAAGTGAGGATTGTTAGGTACTAAGGATAATTTATAATTTTTTTCAAGTGTCTTAGAAACGATTAGATAAAATTACCTTTTTTGTAACAGCCATCGAGAAGAATGCGTGTGTCCCACTTACTATGCAAGGGAACAAAAAGCTGTCAGTCCAACTTGTATTTTCATTTGTTACATGTGTTTTATGCCCTCGAGTTTTTCAATTATGATATGTAGAAAGGTTTTAGTCTAATTTTATGCAACACTTTCCCAGGAAAAAGAAAGTTTTTAAGAGTAATGAAGTTCCCAAAACTGATGTGCTACTTTTCTTAAATGATATGGTTGATCTATTCTCTGTTTAAAGAAATATATTTTGATTTGATCTTTATCAGTTAAGAATTGTTGTGTCTTTGGTTCTGTTACTTGGCCACTTTCATCAGAAGAAAAGTTGTAGTCTGTTTTTGGGTTTATAAGCAATATATAGCGCCTCTGTACCAATAATATTTTTGGTCCCTCAGTTAATTTGCTTTCTGGTGTCCACATATATACTAAGGTCTTTTTCATCAGGAGTTTGATGTGAAACATAGGTCTTCTGATCTTTAAAGTTATGCCTTCTGAAATCACTTGTGTATTTAAGTACTTAAACATTAGGAAACACCTGTAAGTTTTAACTATGATTTTTAAATCTGTCCCAAACCTTGAAGGGTTTAAATTTCATTGTTTGGCATTCAGACTGTGTATGTGTATGTATCTCAAAATAGCTCTAGCAGGAGATATACAAAACCATACAGAACTCCTTTCAATGGCTTTTGTTGGCCCTCTTCATACAGGCATGTACACCAGGTTGATGCTGTTCTTCTTTCTCACCCTGACCCTCTACACCTTGGTGCACTTCCATATGCAGTTGGAAAAATGGGATTGAATTGTGCCATTTATGCCACTATTCCTGTATATAAAATGGGACAGATGTTTATGTATGATCTCTACCAGGTATGTTTAAGTTGATACTTTCATACACAGCATCTTTGATGTGGTGGAGTGTTTGAATGCTCTGTACCTCTTTGTTTGTTTTAGTCCCGCCATAATACTGAGGATTTCACGCTCTTTACATTGGATGATGTAGACGCGGCCTTTGATAAGATACAACAGCTGAAGTTTTCTCAGATTGTGAACTTAAAAGGTATAGTTGTCACCACAGCTTCAGTGACTTAATTTTAGTGACAGGCAACAGAGTAATTAAGAGTTAAAGTAACTTTTTTAAAGGGTCTGAATTCTGAAATGCTGTGTGTTTTGTAGTGCTGAAGTCATTAGCCTCCTGTCAGTCTGTGTCAATTGCCTCAGCAGTTGTATCTAGAAATGGATAGAAATTTCAGGTAATGCAGAGGACGTCACGCCAGAGAATATTTAGATGTTTGTTTCTCTTTTGTGTTTTTATAACTTTTCTTGAAATTTACTGATGTCTATAAAAAGTATTTACTTCTAGTGGCAGATACCTCAGAACTTTTCATAACAAGAAACACAAGGGAATGCTTTCTAGAGCAGATTGCAGAGACAAAGTTACAGCATGTGCGTGATTTACTGGGGAGGTCTTCAGTGCCTCAGGTCATCCTCAGTGTAACGTATTGCTGGGACCTGTGACAATCAGCAGCTTTCCACTCGTGTTGAATGTAAAGATCAGAATAAAATAAAAACTCTCCTCTTGAACAGAGACACGTACAAGCTGACCACCAGCAGTTTGTCTCTGAAGTGCAGTATTTTACAGGTTCATGAATAGTGCTGCCAAAATACTTGCCTTCCTATTTGAAAAATAGAAAGAGGCTGTTGTCCTTGAAAGACTGTTGGCCCCTTTTTGAGATAGTTGTAGCAAGGATATGTCTGCCCTGGCAATTTTTACATCTAAAGAGTAATTTTAGTGTACAACTTTTTTAAAACAACCAACTGCTTTTATATTTAATGGAGGTGATTTGAAAAGACTAAATGGAGGCATTTAAGAATATACTATATGTTTAATTATTAATTATTACCGTGCACTTCATGCAGCAGAGCCAATGAGTAATGGTTGTGGGTGTCTCATTTTAATCTGACCAAGATACAGGCTGGTATCAATGACAGAATGCAACAGTGCATGTGAAAAGTGCATCAGGTGCTGAAAAATTCTGTCATCCTTGACTGCAGCACATGAACACCTTTTCTGCTATGGTTTGACTTGTGGGTTTGTCATTCTAGAAAGCTTCCAGATAGTGTAATTTATATAAGTTTTCCTAAGTACCTCAAAAGTGAATTACCTAGTAAACATTTAATGTTGCCCCAGAGAGGATACTGACTTTTCATCGTTGTGCTTGGTTTCTTGTGATATGTTTTTTATATAATATACTGTTATTTGTGTCTATAGTTACAGCAGCTCTGCAGTACCTCTGAGTATCAGTGGGAGGTGAAGGGAAGAAGTGATCTTTGTTTTAGTTTCTTTTTTATGGAGGAAATATCAAAGTGAATTGCAAAATATTTTGATGTTACTGGTTAGACAGGAAGGACACATTACTGCTTTTTCATACTTCATATGATTATTTTCTCAGTAGTAATTTAGGCATTCAGTTGTTTAACATTACTATCTCGGTCAGAGTAATTTTAATATGTGGATTTTAATATGTGTAATCTACCTAAAATACTGAAAACCTGTGTAGGCAAAGGACATGGTTTGTCAATCACACCATTGCCAGCTGGTCACATGATAGGAGGCACAATTTGGAAGATTGTCAAGGACGGGGAGGAAGAAATTGTTTATGCCGTTGATTTCAACCACAAGAGGGAGATGTAAGTTCAATATAATAACGTATTGTCCTTAGCTGGGTTAGGTGTGTATCATTTAGTGGGTGATAAAGAGGTGTGGGAGCATTTCCAAAAGTGCATTTCCAGTTCTAATAAGACCACTAATTTCATTTGCATCTAGATTAATCAGTTTGAAGCAAGCATTAGCTCTGTGTTTCTTCATTCCATTCATTTTTATTTATTTGTAAATTTGAAGCAGGAAGCATTCAGCTGTTGATTAGTTTGGTTTCTGTACATGCAAATATCTGGAATCTAACTGTCTTGTTTTTTTCTCATAAAATAGAAATGCAAAAAAGTGATATTTTGCCTTTTTTTCCACAGCCATCTGAATGGATGTTCCTTGGAAATGTTGAGCAGGCCTTCATTACTTATTACAGATTCATTTAATGCGACTTATGTACAGCCCAGGAGGAAGCAAAGGGATGAACAGCTGCTGAGTATGTATTGTTTGGGCTTCAAAAATATCAGTAATGTGATTTATTAGCCACTATAAATTCTTTCTCTATGAGAAATTCATCAGCATTTAAACTTAAGAATCCTTATTAAAATGTAGCAAGTTTTGAATTACTCTTTTCTGATGATACTCATCCTGTGAGTTAAATGTTTTCCTAACAACAATGAACCATATTTGAAAACAGTGTATTTTACCCAGTATCCTTAAATCTCTTCAGGGATTTTTAAATTACCTTCCTCAGCACTTTCTTCTTTTAAACTCCATTTTCTGTTTCTTTTTAATGAAAAGAAAAGAAAGAAATACCAAGGCAGAGAGATCTTCAGAGCTACTAAGAACACTCCAGCTCCCTTTAATTTTGGTGGAAATGTGGATTTTGATCTCTTTTAAAAGTTTCATTTGTTTCTGTGTTCAGTATACTTCTGAATATGATTGCTAGTGTAATACAACAAAAAAAATATAAAATCCAAGCCTCACCACAAACCTTCTAACTTTGGTTCAAAGTGTAAGTAGGTTTTTGTTTTGTTTTTAATTCTTCTTAGCTAATGTTTTGGAGACGTTACGAGGTGATGGAAATGTATTAATAGCCGTGGATACAGCAGGCAGAGTTCTGGAACTTGCTCAGCTTCTTGATCAGATCTGGAGAACAAAAGATGCAGGATTAGGAGTCTACTCTCTTGCACTTTTGAATAATGTCAGCTACAATGTAGTGGAGTTCTCTAAATCACAGGTTTGTTTTGATTTTAAAATCCAATTATGAAGAGTAAAGGAACATTTATGGAAAAGCTTTTCTTTTTAATGGTAAAAAATGGCAATACTGGGTCCTTATTCTGTAGTGCATGTTTGTGTCTCAGCTCTTTTGATCAAGTAACACAGCATCCAGTTGTGACAGTGGCATGTTTGTTGATACTGATTTCTGTTTTTATGATAAGAGCTTTAGCATGGTTTATAGTCATTCAAAAAGGAAACTTAAAGTACTTGCTTCAGTGTTGCTTATGCTCAACATTATTTCTACACCTCCTGAGAAATACTGAAGTAATCATATTGCATCCTGTACTTCATATCAAGCTTGTACTGTTGAAGAACTTCTATTTGTATAGATAACTTTCTTTAATACGTATTTTAGGTTGAATGGATGAGTGACAAGTTGATGAGGTGCTTTGAAGACAAGAGAAACAACCCTTTTCAGTTCCGCCATCTCTCCTTATGTCACAGTCTGTCTGATCTGGCTCGAGTGCCTAGTCCAAAAGTTGTTCTTGCCAGTCAGCCTGACTTGGAGTGTGGGTTTTCTAGAGATCTTTTCATTCAATGGTGCCAGGATTCCAAAAACTCCATAATTTTAACTTATCGCACTACACCTGGAACATTAGCACGATTCCTGATTGATAATCCTGCTGAAAAAGTCATAGATATTGAGGTAAGAGTTTTCTCTATAGCTCCAGGTTTTTATTGTGTGCCATCTGGAGTTATGTGGGCAAAACTGAACATAGTTTCCTTTTTAATCTTCTGGAAATGCTTCTAGTGATGAAGAGAAACCTGAAATCAGTATGTTGCATGTTTATCAAATTGTGGATAAATTTACATAAAAATAGGTCTCCTACTGAGAACTACAAAATAATTCTTCATGGTGTGGCAAATTTAATAGAGCGGAGCATGATTTTGCTTTTAAATATTTATTTTTAAACAACTCTTTCCTTTGTGTTTCTATTATAATAGAAAAAAGTCTGCTTGCAGTTGACGTACAGATTTCCACATATGATGGGTTAGTCTTGCTGGAAAATTCTCCAGGTTTGGATGAGGGGAGCATCAAGTCAAATTAGTATAATATATCTCAACAGGATTAGAAAGATAAGCAAATGCTGGGAATTAGGAGATAATTAATTGCTATTCATGCTTTCAAATTGTTTTCAATAATCTATACACCTGTGTCTACTTCTTTCTAGTGCACATTGTTAATTTATAAAAGCCTCCTGTTACTGCAGTGATAATTTCAGTACTGATGATGCACCTTTATATTGGTTTTACATTGGACTGAAATAATTGAATTACAGTATTAGATTTTTACTAGAATTCAGTTTATTCAAAGTGACCTGTACTCAGAAAACAAGAAACGAAATCTACCATGATTTTGCCAGCTAGTATGACTTTGGTAGGTTCTTCTGGTTTGATGTTAATAATAGAAAAACTAAAAAAACACTGCTCATCTGAGAGTATTTGTCTTCATTTGTTGGAGAGATATTTCCTCAACACATTTTCAGAAATTTTTGGAAAGCTTAATTGGTTTTAATATTTTTAAAAATGCTTTTATATTAAGTAGACTGTACAAATTGACACTATCATGATGCTGCCATGCCAAGGTACCACATTTTTGCCATAGTCTTGTCTTTTATGTGACATACAATTTATATTTACCTTTTGTACCTAAGGACAAATATTCTTGTCAGCAGCATAGAGGAGAAATATTAAAGTTGTGTCAGCTACTCACAATGACATGAATTTTAATTCTATCTGCAGTTGAGAAAACGTGTCAAGTTGGAAGGAAAAGAACTTGAAGAATACCTAGAAAAGGAGAAACTAAAGAAAGAGGCAGCTAAGAAATTAGAGCAGTCTAAAGAGTAAGTATGTTTGCTCATGATCAGAGTTGAGATTTCTATGTTGTCGTTCTATTAGGAACGGCGAAAAGAACGACACAGACTCTCAAGGGAGTCAGAACAGGAGAATTCCTTAGTTTATTGCTTCAGCCTTGTTTTATAGACTGGTTCGTGGAAAGTACAGAAAGGAAACTCTTATTGGTTAGTAAACTGCTACATCACCATCATTGGTCAGTGGTGAACAACACCCTCTGACTTTCTCTTGCAAAGAAAACAAGAGCAGGAAAACAACACCTGGCACGGCTGTTTTCTGTCTCTAAGATTTGTTTTGATTTCTCCTTAAAACTTCCCAGGCTACTTTCTCAGGCTGGACTTGAGAAAGCTATGGGGCCTGCAGTTTCTGCAGGCTCCCTGCAGCCTGCTCCAAAGATAGCATCCACACTATGTGATTATTCTGCTCCTTCAACACTTTTCAGGCCTAAATGAAAATTCAGTAGCCTTGTCTTGAGGGCGCTGAGGAGTCAGGAGTCAGGAATGGTTGTCTTTAATCTGTTATTCCAGTAGACCCAGTTTCATCTGCCATTTGACTTTCTTAGATACATAAACTGTCCTTGGCCTTGGTTAGTGTTATGTCAACTGTTATTTTCTAGTCAGTGTGTTTATATAATATGAAACCTGAAATAAAAAAAGAAGTGCTAGGTTTTTTTGGAATGTCATTTCAGGGCAGATATTGATTCCAGTGATGAGAGTGATGCTGAGGAGGATATTGATCAGCCAACTTTACATAAGACCAAACATGATTTGATGATGAAAGGTGAAGGTAGCCGGAAAGGAAGCTTCTTCAAACAGGCAAAAAAATCGTATCCAATGTTTCCAGCTCCTGAAGAAAGAATTAAATGGGATGAATATGGTGAAATTATCAAGTACGTGGTGGTAATGTATACTAACATAGTAGCTATGAAATAATCAAAAACTAGAAGGAATTAAATTCACCATTTTGTTTCTTTTGCAGCATTGCTATATGCTCTTCAAACTGCTAAGTCTTACAGAAAGCTTATGATAAAGATTGAAGCTGCAGAGTGCTTATCCTTGACCTGTGTTCACACCTCTTAGGATGTATTTTCACTCCTGGCTTTTTTTTAAATTCATTTGAGATAGAAGATTTTTAAATTCTTCTAACCTGACTTTTTTCCGTGTTAAATTTCACTTAATGTTAAATCTGTGAGGTGAGAAAACACTGATCATCCTAACAAAATCTAGTGATATTTGTCAGCTTTGCATAAGGAATACTTGCTAGAAGTCCTCAATTTGCTAGTATTTCGTAGCAAAGTTCTTTTTTAAGATAGGAAGGTTATATTTTCCAAATCATCTCTGTTCAAGTATGGAAATACTTGGCAGGTGTAACAAAATTGCTGGCAATAACAGTTAAAAAAAATTTAGTAGTAATAATCAGCACTGTTTGTTTTTATATTACGTAGTGCTTTGGTTTTACTCTAAAAGCAAAATGCCTTCCATTCTTTAGACCTGAGGATTTTCTAGTTCCAGAACTTCAAGCAACAGAAGAAGAAAAAAGCAAATTGGAATCTGGTTTGACAAATGGAGAGGAGCCTATGGACCAGGATTTATCTGACGTTCCTACCAAGTGTATTTCTGCAACAGAATCCATGGAAATTAAGTGAGTGACTTTGTTCTTCTCAGTTCTGCTAGAACAGTGGCATGGGTACAGTGCAAATTAGGTAAAAGGCTAGCTTGGATTTAAGAAAGTGGGAAAGGACTTGATTTTTGTTTCTTTTTTTCCCCAAGCTAATTTGTATTTGTATGTAGTTTTTCTGGGAGCACAGAACAGTCTTATGGTTGCCCATTCTTAAGAGATTTGGTTTGTTTCCTGTCTGATGGAGACAACTGGAAGAGATAGATGAAAATATACAATGTTAGCTTAGATACTTAAATATGTTTTGTTAAAAGGATAACATATTCAAATATGTTTATTTCATGGATAAGTTATTTTTTTTATAACTTTGTAAGTGGATTTTTTGAATGAATAGTGTTAGATACACACAGCTAATATTTGACAACTGTATTTTACAGATCCATAGTATACTTTGTGCTGACAGCACAAAACATGACTTCTGTTGATGTAAAGTAATTAAAAAATGTCTTAATGAAGTATTTTGAAGCACTCAAAGGTTTAATCTTTTAAATTAAAACATATTATTCTTGGGTTTTTAATTCAAACTAGAGCCAGAGTTACGTACATTGACTATGAAGGACGTTCAGACGGGGACTCAATTAAAAAAATTATTAACCAAATGAAACCAAGACAACTGGTCATTGTCCATGGACCACCTGAGGCCAGTCAGGACCTTGCAGAATGTTGCAGAGCTTTTGGTGGAAAAGATATTAAAGTTTACATGCCCAAACTTCATGAAACTGTAGATGCTACAAGTGAAACTCATATTTACCAGGTAAGATACTGGAATTTTTTAGTTGTGTAACTATTGTGGACTGTAATAGAGCTGTATGAGCAGAATGTAATCTGCTCTCTTTTCTTCGGGAGAGGAGAGGTGATACTACCTGTGAGTACAACTAGTTTTGTGTCATCAAGGCTTTTGTAGTGTTTTTCTGTCTTCTAGATAAGCATTCTCCAGAGGCTTATTATTCATAAGTGTTTGTAAGCTTGACTATGAGACCAGTGTGTTTTTACCTGAAGTGCAAAAGGCAGCATTCATATCCACGGGGCCATTGGTTTGCTTTACTGAAGTGTTTACAAATTTATAATGCCTATATTTAGAATACCATTGTATACTGGCTGCAATTCAGGGTTCTCTTTGGAATCTCAAAGAGCCTTAAAGAGCTAGAATAAAAAAAATGTTTCATACTTAAATAGTACCTAAGAGTGAACATGTAAAATTAGGAACAAGTTAATGATAAAAACAAATAATATACCCATACCCCACAAAAACTTAATGTGATGATTCTTGGAAAGTAAGGTTATGATAATGTACTGCTGTGTGTTATCCATGAAAATTAAATGCAATATATTAAGTCTAAATAAGAAAACTGGAATAGCTTGTGTGAATTATGTGAAAACTGTATATGGTCCCAATTAAATTTTTGAAGTTGTTTAGAGGGAAGGCTCTCACAAACACTTTTTGCAGTAGTCCTTTATTCCTTTGTTCTTTTAAAGTTAATACAAAAACATTGGTAGAATTGTTGAAAGATACTTCTGTCTCTTTCCAAAGAAAAGCCTGTTACTCTCTAGAAAGTAGAAAATTCCAGTTATTAAAAAGTCATCTGGTTATGATTTTAGAACAGCATGTTTTCTGCATGTAGTTTGTTGGTTGTTGGGAGGTTTTTTGTTGTTTTTTAAGCTAGTGTGTAAGAAATGGCCCAGGAGAAGTGCAGTGGCGATGTGAGTGAAGTGTCAGTGTCACAGTGTCATTTGAATGGGCTGTGCTGCACATGGGTGGGTAGCTGGTGGTTGTATCTCACACATGGTTGCAGACTTGATTGCACTATGGGAATCATGGACCTTCTAATGTGGATAACAATCTCTAAGAGTAGAGCTTTTTTAAGGATTAAAGTTCCAGAGTCCACCAGAGGAATTAGGGTAAGGGGACTTAAAAGTCTCATATTTATAACATCCTTTCTTACAAAAAAAGAGTAATTATAATTTTTTTTGAGGGTTGAAATTTACTATTCATCAGTAACCTAAATGTATCTATAGAAACTTCTGAATTTGCTAAGACCAGCTGAGGAACAACTCGGCTGCAAAAAAAATTTCTGTTTTTTTAAAGGAAATGATTACTCTTGCTGTAAATTTAAGTCAGGTTTCCAATTCTATATATTCTTTTTTTATTTTAGCCAAGATGAGAAAGGTGTTGATCTCAGCTGCTTTTTAAATTCTGATATGAGTGTTACACATATTAAATTTTAAATTATCTTGACTTGGTGATACCAGTTCCATCCTTTCTCTCCACATGTGTGCATGAATCAAAACCTTTGGAAAGATGGTGAAGAGAAACTTGCTGATCTTTAAACCTTGAAGTAAGACCTCTGTATTTTCCATGAAACTAATAGTACTTTTATTTTTGTGCAACCCAGGTCCGATTGAAAGATTCTCTTGTCAGCTCTCTTCAGTTCTGTAAAGCCAAGGATGCTGAGTTGGCTTGGATAGATGGTGTTCTGGACATGAGGGTTTCAAAAGTGGATACTGGAGTTATTTTGGAAGAGGGAGAGTTGAGGGAAGATGAAGACATAGAGATGCAAGTGGATGTGCCTTCTTCAGACTCGAGTGTGATTGCACAACAGAAGGCCATGAAGAGCCTCTTTGGTGATGATGACAAGGAGATGTGTGAGGAGAGTGAGATCATTCCTACTTTGGAACCTCTGCCACCTCATGAGGTACAGAAATTATGCTGGTCTGGATTTCTTTTATGAAGACCTCTGTACTCATTTGTCTTTTCCTAGTGCTTAGAGGTTGATCCTGTGGTCTTACTCAAATGAAAGCCTAACTGAAACTGGGTTTTCATGTTTGGGTTTCTCTTTCTTAAACCTGGTGCTGTTCTTTGTTCAGATTTTATGCTTTTCAGTGAGGATGAACTTTTGCATCCATTGAAAGTACCTAGCACACAGTACCATATATTTATGAAAATAAAATTTGAATTAGTGTGTGTCATATCTATAATTATACTTGCAGATAGAGAAATCAGTTGGTGTTAGTTACTTCTGGATTTTATTATGTTTTGTTGATGCTAATAAATACTTCAGATACTTGAGATACAGATCTTTGACATTCATACATCTGCTTCTATAGTAGATTAGATTTGAGAGTTCATGAAATTTAGCTTCTCTATAAATTTACCCTAACTCTTAAAATACTTAGCGTTTTAGAAGATAATATTTTATCCTTCTGTTGAATGATTCCAGTACCTTTTAATCCTAGAGTTGCTTTTTAAGATTCTGTTTCACAGTCCTAAACGCAGTCTATTCTGGGAGCTAGAGAACTGTGGAGACAACTCTAAAGTTTGTTTAGATTCCTGACAACCATCATAGCACACTGTACTGATCAGCAGTAATCTCAGTCCCTGGATCTTCATTGTAGCTTTCTATTTGTCTTCAATATATGAGCAAAGAAAAACCTTTTGCTTTTTGTGATGGGTAACTTCTAAGGCTTTTCTGTCCTCAAGATGTATTGCTGCAGGTGAACAGAAATAGATCCAATTTAGAGTCTATAGTCTTGGCTGCATTGCTGCCTACACAGTAATGAGATCTTTGGAAAAATGGAAGGTGTAAAATAAAAGTAGTAAAATTGTGTGTGTTGTTTTGAAGGTTCTTGGACATCAGTCTGTGTTTATGAATGAGCCAAGACTGTCTGACTTCAAGCAGGTTCTCTTGCGGGAAGGTATACAAGCTGAATTTGTTGGAGGAGTGCTTGTGTGCAACAACTTGGTGGCTGTCCGCAGGGTAGGTGTTCTGTAGTTTAATCTCTTTGGCAAATAATATTATAAAATAATACATATTATTTTAGTAATAAGTAAAATATTATTTTAGTAATAAAAGAAGCTTCTCATTAGTGTAAAGATAATAAATCGAAACATGTCTTTTGTTTCAGACTGAAACAGGACGTATTGGATTGGAAGGCTGCCTCTGCCAGGACTTCTATAGGATAAGAGACCTTTTATATGAGCAATATGCTATTGTCTAAGAAAAGTGTTGCAAAGGTGTTTTCACTTGAACTTTTACAGACAATGGAGGTTTCTCCCCGTTCTCACTTTTTGTAGTTTTCTAATTTATACAGGGAAACCTAATTCATAAGGAACAGTTAGCTGCCATGAACATGTAAATAACTGTTGTTCTGTTCTTCTGTTCTATTCTTCAACCAGTGTGTTGGTACATTCCATGTAGTTGACTCTTAAACTGTTACAACTTGGCATCTTCCACATAACACATTATAAATGAGTTTATGACTATGAATGCCTCTCAGGAAAGGTTCAATTTGTCAGGGTATGTTTTTTTTCCACAGATTTCCTGTCAGAGACTATGAAACATGTAAAAGTCATTGTTTTGTTCTAAAATAAGATTGGAAAAAGAACTTTGGTTTTGTTTGTTTTGGTTTCTGTGTGGTTGGTTTTGGTTTTGGTTGCTTGGGGGTTTTTTTAGTAATTTTGATTTGGGGAACAGTCTCAAATATTTTCCTCTTTTGTTTTTAAATTGAGGTTAGTTGAAGTACATTATTTACAGCCCACTTAAAGCTCAACTGCCTAAAGTTTCCCCAGTGTTAATCTGGCTGCATCTTAACGCTTTATCTGTTCCATCTTACTGATTTGTTCTGAAAGAGCATTTCATATTCTCATCTTCAGGATAAAAAATTACTTGGGCAATTACTCTGAGAAGATTGGATGATATTTTTGGGTAGTTTAAAATGCAGTAATTATTAGTAATAAAATTCAGAGTAACTTCTGTACAAACTTACAGAATTCATAACTCTTAGCT
The DNA here is from genome assembly GCF_049639895.1 of Pseudopodoces humilis. Taxonomy (NCBI): domain Eukaryota; kingdom Metazoa; phylum Chordata; class Aves; order Passeriformes; family Paridae; genus Pseudopodoces; species Pseudopodoces humilis. Next base: position 47,199,379 of record NC_142206.1, read on the forward strand.
CTTGCAAAATGATGCCAATTGTAAAACCTTTTCTGGGTTCTGATTTTAATACTTTTCAAAGTCTAAAGCCTTTATCCATGCACTGCTGTTTGTTCAGAGTGCCATGAGCCATGATCAGGAAGAACTTTTCTCTTGAAATCTGAGTTCATGTGATGTATTCAATGATTTTGTGCCATGTTCTGTTCTAGCTGACAGTGAGACTTATTGTAGCTGCTGATGCTAGGAATTTACCTTACTTTTTAGGTAAGGATAACACTGTTTTGAGTTCATTAATTTCTCAGAAATTAACTTATGAAAAGAAATGGCCTCTTGAGTTTATTTAATCCTTTTCTCTCCTGTCCACATGTGAAACACCAGCTTTGGCAGTGGAGGGTTGTTTGCTTTTTACGTAAAACAGCAATGTAATATATGCTCCTTGTGTGTATGCTTAAATAAAACCTTTTGAAAAAGTTGCAAAAAATAGGCCTGTGGGCTATCAATGGAAAGATTATTTACTTTGCAGTTCATTCTCAACAAAAATTTTCTATCTGATCTGCAGATTATTCTGTTTAAATAAGTAGCTTAAATGTGAAGATTGTATTAAGCATTTGATAGAATTATATACTAGAAATGTAAAAAACTTGAAAATACAATACTGAGTGAGAATGTATTTTCTTAAACAAAATCTAGAGATAACTAGATAGCTCAGTGCTGTGGATTTTTTTCTTAACAGTCTAGAAAAATGTGTGTTTCCCTTATATTGACCACCAGAACTTCATATAAATGCTCTGGTTTTGTAGCAATGCTATGTAAATCCATATGATGCTGAATACTATTGTATTACTACTGTTGCTGATACTAGTGAACTTTTATAAAGTGAGTTACTTTGTACATAATCGTATTCGCCTTAGGACTTTTACCTCCAGGGCTTAGGATAGCAAGGGATCACGTATGCCTGCATGGAATACACTAATAAAGAAAAAAGGACCTTAGGAAGTCAAAATAGTACTATTTTTTAAAAAAAGGATAAAGACAACAGAGTGTGATGATCATAAACCTTTCTATCAGTTTTGTTTTTCTAACCTACTCATACAAATTCAGCTAAGATTACAAAATGTTAGTGTTATCAGTCACTAAATTCTAGTGTGTGCTGACAGATAATCCCAAATTTGTGTCATCACTGTGGAAAAGGCTGAAGTATTAGCAAAACAGCTGACTTCGTATTTTAGTCTATTCAGCATGAGTGTGGCTGAAGTGTGAAATCAGACCTAGAAAGCTGACATGCAAGGTGAAAGTTGTCAGCTAGGATTGGAGTTCTGGACTTCTGTAGAAAATGTATCTCAGACTGTACTGGTGCTGTGGGGCAGGTGTGGTCCTCACCCAGGGATTCAGTGTTTGTAAAGCAGTGTGTGCCTCAAGCCATTGCCCATAAATTTTGCCTATTCTGCTGTCAGTTCCCTGATACGTTCTTAACTATGATTTTCTTCAGACAGTAATTGAATTTCTCTGTATAATTTTCAGAGTTACTAGTCTGGTTCTTGTTTTTATCTCAGTTAAAAGATTAATTTCCCCTTACCTTCACAAAATGTCAATACTGCCATGATCTGTAAGTTGTATTTTCGGGCTTCTATATTTTCTTCATAAGCAGTAGAACTGTGACAGAGTACCACTTCTTATTCTGTGCTCTGTTGCTCTTGAGGGTAAGAGCATTAACTTCAAATCTAGGTTTGGTGTTCACCAGTTAAAAATATTTCCTTCCAGGGCTTCTGGATAGTTCCAGTTCCTCAGATAAGAAGAGCCAAGGGTATGTGGAGACACAGGAAAGGTGGAAACTTGCCTTCTTCCATCCCCCAAGTCTGTAGTACTTGTGGTAATTTCTGAGCTTTTGTAGTCTCTTCCTGTACCTCTGCAGTAGAATGTGAACATGTGTTTTAAACTATTAAGGGAATGAAGAAGCAGAACTCTAATGATAAAAAAAATAATTCTAACATTAATTATTATTCTGTTCCTATTATCAAAACATAGCTTTGCCCTGAGTTAAATAACACTGTGACAGTTTCATTTTTAATCATTTTACTTTGACAATATGGGCTGGAGGTGAAGTGAAGCTGAAAATCTTCTCAATCCTTTAACAATATTTAGATTTAACCAGATTCACTTCTCAAAATATGCTGTTAATGGAAATGCCCAGCATTCTGTCAGAGTTACAGTCTTGTGGGAGAATTTGAGATCTAATTGCTGCTATAACTTGCTTGGAAATATAGGGATTTCCCCATATTTCTACTAGCTTTTATTTGGAGTCAAATGCTATTCATTAGGAATTACAAAGCAGAGACATGCTCCCTCCCCACCGTCCCATCTAAATAATTGTTATAGATGGTTGTACCCTAAAACACTTGTTTTGTACAGAATCAAGATTTCTTTGATAAGGCATGACATGTGTTAATACTTCAGGTAGGAAAGGGGAGTGTATTGCCTGGGGACAACATTTAAGCTTGGTTCTGGCCAGGATAGGGTTGATTTTTGCAGCAGCCAGGTGGAGCATGGCCAGGACCCAGGGGTTATTCCATGCCACCTCAGGTCATTTTCCAAGAATGGGGAAGGGGTCCCTTCCTGGCTGTGGTTGGGTATTGTTGGGCTCTCTTTGGTGCAGGGCTGAGCATTCACTTGGGAATCACTCACTTCCCTTGTACACTTTCATTATTAATGTTGTTGCTGTTACTGTTCATTTTCTTATTTCATTGCTATTTCTGGTAAATTTTTCTTATCTCAACCCATGATATTCACTTTTTGTGGCTCCAATTCTCTTCAGCCCCAAGAGGGGAGGGAGAGAGGAAGGGAGGAGTGAATGAGTGGCACATGCTTTGGAGTGTTTTCGTCAGAACACTGAACAGGAGAATACCATTCCTAAACCATGAAAACTACTAAAATTTTTTTGAGAATGTATCAAAAGTAGTCTTACTGTAAGGATCTGCATGTTGCATGATATTCTGTTTCATGGCTTTTAGAGATGTTTTCATGGTTTTGAAAAGGAAGTGCTGGGGAAGATGATCTCACAGTCAAAGCTGATAAAGAAATGTATCTAGTAAACAGAATTGTAGTTCTTGGTCTGAAAACTGTGTAAGTAGCCAGTGGTAGTTCAAAATGGGATAATGAAACCAGATCAAAAGAATTTATAAAATTACCAGTTGACATTTATTTTTAAAAATAATTTAAACAGTATTAAGTCTTGCCTTCTCTTGAGACTCTTTTTGATTGGGTAAGATATAATACAAAGATCAAAATTCCATAGAATCATAGAATGGTTTGGTTTAGAAGGGGTCTTAAAGATCATCTGGTTCAGTGCTCTGCCATGGGCAGGGACACCTTTCACTAGACCAGGTTGCTCAAAGCCTCATCCAACTTGGCCTTAAGCATTTCCAGACATGAGCCATCCACAACTTCTCTGGGCAACCTGTATGCCACCCCCACTCAGAGTGAAGAATTTCTTCCTAGTACCTAACCTAAACCTATTCTCTTTCAGTTTAAAGCCATTTCCTCTTGTCCTATCACTACATACCTTTGTAAAAAGTCTCTCTCCACCTCCTCTGTAGGACCTCTTTAACTACTGGAAGAGTAGAGCTTTCTCTTCCCCAGGCTAGACCACCCCAACTCTCTCAGCCTGCTGTCGTGGGAGGTGCTCCAGCCTCAAATCATCTTTGTGGCCTCTGAAGTTGCTCCAAGAGGTCCATGTTCTTCCTGTGCTGAGGACCCCAGAGCTGGATCCAGTGTTTCAGGTGGGGTCTCACCAGAGTGGAGTAGAGGGCAGATCCCCTCCCTCACTCTGCTGCCCACACTGCTTTTTGTGCAGTCCAGGATACAATTGGCTCTCTGGCCTGCAAAGTGCACATTGCCAGATCATGTCCATCCTGCAGCACCAGCATTTATTTTGGGAGTCTTGTTGAGTCTTGTAACTCTTGGTTAGCCAGAATTGAAGTGAGCAGTAATCATCCCTTTAAGAGCACTTTTTTTATTTCCAGTGAAGTTGAAATCTTGCATTATAACACCACAAGCTTTTGTAGAAACTCATTTCCTTGAAGGGCACTGGAAGGGCAAATATTTCACTGAATGGTTTAGATGATCTAAAATGGTATGATAAGCAGCATATGTTGTGAACTATTAATTACATCACTCTGCTTGACCAGTATTAACCAAGGGATGAAAGAGCTTGTTGTTACAGATCAACTACACTAATTACATTTATAAAATTCTTAGTTCTGTATTGTGAAGGGTGTCTTAGTGTTTTCTGGCAGAGGAACTCTAAGGAGTGGTTGCAGTTCAGTGGTCAGTGAAGTGATCCTTCCTTTCAGCTCTAACACTTCCTCATGTTGGTAGAAGATGAATATAGTTATGAGTATTTGGGAGAACAAGTTTGTTTGCTACAGTGAACTTCAAGTTTTACTGTCTTTGATAGGTTATGTATTACCATTGTGATAAGAAGTAAAAACAAAAAAATTAAAAATCAAAAAACACAAAAAACCCAAAAAACAACAAAAAACACACTCCAGCATTCTTTAGTAGAACTTCCAGTAAGCCCTGTAACTGTTCTCTGGAAGGGAAGGATCCATACAAACTCTTGAGGTCAGAAGAAACAAGTTTGCTCTATGAGCTTTAAGCAGTAAAAACCTGCCTATTGTTGTATAATCCTCTTAGGTGATGGAAGCTAGATCTGTGATTCAACAGCTGAATGATAATGAGCTAAGCATCTGCCAAAAAGTATAGCTTGTAACTGCAATCTGGCAGTCATCAATTTTGGTAATGAACAAATACATTGCTTCAGTTGTGCAGGCTTTTCTTAAGTATTTTTCATTTTCAGTGCAGCTTTTGGAAGTGATAAAAACTTCTCTAAAAGCTACTTTTGAAAAACTATTCTGAAGAAATTTGCAATGGTGGTCAATTAAAAAATAATACAACCCAAACCACAAGCTTTCTGTTGAACTTGGCCCAAGGTTGATACCAGCTTTTGTAAAATTGACTATGGAAAATTACATGGGAAACCAATGGAGAGCATTCATCATGTTGTGTAGTAGTGGCTACCATGCCCTTGCTGGTATTTAAGATGTAGAAAATAAAGCATAGAATTTAATATCAATAACAATGTAAGAACTTTTGCAAGTAAATAAAAATTCCATCTTCAAAATGTTGAAGGTTTTTATTTCTCGATGCAATCAAAATTATTTTTTCCTTTGTTTGTGGCTAGTTAGTTTATAGGAATATATAGGTGTGAAGAATGAACTCGTAGCAACACAATTGTTGAGCAACTGCTCTTGGAGTGATTGATTTCTCAGGTGGTGGTTTCATTGATAACTTCTTAAAGTTGTCACTTAACTCAGTTGTCTTGTGTGCAAGAGATCTTGTCTGGTTGTTTCAGCAGTTCTGAACCATGTTGTGATACACAGCACAGTCATTTACTCAGGTGCTTTATGGCTGTGTAAATAAGAACAAGAACTCTAATTTGGAGTGAGGAAGTTTAGATCTCTGAGTTCTAGCAAAGAAAACAAATTATTAATAGCCTAGAGGTTGAAAGATAACCTTTTATTGGTGTTTAAGGTTGTAGTTTTATGTAAACCATTGCAGTTAATCAAATCCAAAGAACTGCTTCCTCTCCAGCTCTTTATATTTTTGTAGAAAGAGCAAAAATGTGACTGACCAGGTATCATACCTTATTTTCCAGTATACTTTATTTTTACGGTATATTTTACAGTGGGGTTTTTAGTCTTTTAAATCCATCTGTTTAAGTTTTATAGTGTGCTTATCTCAACTATTACCAAAGTTTCCCATAAATAATCCTGAGGCAGGAAAGTAATATATCTTTATCAGCGGTAACACTCAAATTGTGTAGTAAAATTGTACAAGAGGATTTTGAAAGATCCTTGGAAGGAAAAAATGGAACATAGAACTAAATCATCACTAAAACTTGTCAGCCATTTAATTTCAGTATCTGCCTACGGCACAATGATGGGAACAGGCATCTCAGGAATGCTTTCTGATGCCACTGCAGTGAACTTGTCAAATTGTTTTTTATTGTCAAATAAAAAACAAGTGGTCAGTAAAAAAAAAAAAAGGTTACCCACATTTACCTAATTAGCCTGTTGCATATGCTTCAATATATGAACCTGAAAATGTTTTCATGGTGTGGATTAAATATCAAAAAGTGTGATATTGGATGTTACAACATTGCCACTCATTTTGTAATTTTACTTACATGTCTGGGGCAACATGTATAGCATATCTAAGTAATTATTTCTATTAGGGCAATATTGTATCTTCAGTTGTTTTCAGATTTTCATGGAGGAAAAAGCCCTGAGCATAAATTATTGGCAGGTGCTCAGCAAGACATAGTAATGAACTTCCCTGAAAAATCACCAGGGAATTACTTTTTCTGCCGTTTTGCAGCTCCTGAAGGAGTTGCACAGCTGGCGGAGCATATTGCCCGTCACCGTGCCAGACTTGGCATTTGAAAGGCTGCCAGATTGCTTTGTGCTGTTGTGCTAGTCATGGATCAGCAGTTTGCAACAGTATGAAGATAGTAAGCGTTTTATTCTTTGCCCTTTGTAGGATCACACAAGTTAATACTGCATTTATAAAGAGTCTAACCTATTTTCTGAGCCTACCACGTACTTGGGTTGCATTACCTATTTAGGTTAACCTCCATGCTGCAAGAGTCTATAGAGAAGTTATGTTTTTGACATACTCTGGTAAAATTTCTCTTAATATCAATGTTTGTCACTCTGCATAGCCTGCTTTTCATGTTTTATGTAATTTTATTATGCTTTAGTATTTCTTTCATAATCTCCCTGATTTTACTAATGCACAATATTGCAAAAGCAGTATAAAACTAGTCAACAGACTTTAAATCATTTGTGTATCTGTAAACCTCTTATGCTGATTAAAAGTGTTAAGGCTATTAGTATTTTTTATGTAACCGTGTCTAAATTTAGTTTCTGTTGCAGTCAAAAAACACTCTGATATTGCAAACCATGATCCTAATCTTCTTCCTTTTGGAGTTGATGGTAACAGTTTTTCAGCACAGCTTTTGTGTTTCTATGTATTAATGACTTGAATGCTTAACACTTTGTTTATTGTAGAAATTCAGTGTGACTTTTAATTTTTTTGATTTCTTTTCCAGGAGTGTCAAAATACTACTTTTGTTGTGTGGAATATGATTTTATTCACTTCTGGGCATTGTTTTATTTAATTTTTTTAATTTTTAAAAAGTGATATGAGTAGCTCATAGGTTGCTGCTTTATTGGTTGGAAGGACAGAACTTAATTAAGAAGTTAATATTTTTCCTTATGTAAAATTCTTCTGGTTCTGGTATGGAGAGGCAAAAAGAAAAATAAATGTAGAACTGGAAGAAGTTGGATAGCATGTATGTAGTCCATAACTTCCAAACTGAATAGCTGCATGACAGTCTTATCCTGTAAAGCTTCACCTAATGTCCTTTCCATGTAGTCAGGTCTAGCTGTTTGAATAACCTAAGTATTATGAAAAAGGAATGAAGTCATGCCACCACATATTACTGATTTTATTTCCTGTGATATTGTGCACTGCCTTTGGCCAGTTACGATGTATGATCTTAATTTCACATGTAGACAAGTTTTATGTCATAGCTGACAACTTGATGCAAAAAGCCACCTTAAAAAAGAGAAAGAGGGCTACTGGTGTGGAGGTATTAGAATATCCATTGAAGGAAATCATAGCTCTGTGTTCAAGGAGCCCATTGGAATGACTGGACATTTTGAGCGTTTGAGTAGTAGCCTTGCTGCTACTTCCATATAAAAATGAGTGCCTTTAAGCTCATGTATAGAAATGGGTGATTTCCTTTTTTTTTTTTTTTAAACACGAAATTGAAGATTGTATTTCTAATGCATGTGAGCATGATCTCAGAAACAGTTAGAGACTACATTGTGTGAGCCATATGTACAAGTCAATAGTTAGGTACCTAAAAGTACAGCACTTGAGTGCTTCTGGTAATTTTACTCCTACATTGGCAGGACTGTTTTACTGATTGTTTTCTAAGAAACAGATAGCTTCCAAATTATACAGTTATTTTTTTATCTGTGAATGGAATTTTCCTTTGCTTGTCAGAGCACAGGCTCTAACAATGCTGAAGTGGTTCTAAAATAGCTCATCTAGTCAGGGGGCAATGTGTTTTCTTGGAAGTTGAGCATTTCTTTGAGACTGGAAAAGGATATCTGCCTTGGTACTCTTGGTTGGGAAATACAGTATGGTTGGAGTGAAGAAAGAGCTTTAGGCAACATGCAAGGAAGGAGAAATAACCAACACCATGATGACTTTCTAGGGAGATGGTGTTCTGCTCTGCTTGAGAGAGTAATGGATGTCTTGTCAATTATTTCCCATAGAATTAAGCATGAGTTTAAGATCTGGGAAGTTTTAGTGGCTAATTTTTCAGCTTCTGCAAGCCTGTCATATTAGAAGAAGATAATGGTGTATGTTTTTTTCCAGGATGAGGTTAGGTTAGGATTATGAACAGCATCATAAAGAATTAAATTCATTGATCACACAGCAGAGTCTGCAAGTCTAGGTTTGATGGCTGCAAGTCGCTTTTGAAGTGTTCTGTGCTGGGTGATTTATTTGATTCATACTTCAGGTTATGGCTATGGGCAGGGTTAGGGGCACGAGGTTACAAATGGAATTTTTGTGCAGTCTCGTGGGGAGGGAAGCAAAAATGAGGCTTAGCATTGATGACACAGATGCAGAAGAGCACTAAAGGCAAATCATGGGTATTGGAAACTTCCACCTTATCGACTGATACTGGGTTAACATCAACAACAAGAAGTTGCAAGACTCTTTATTACTTGTCTATTCATAAAGTTTTAATAAATGTTGCTCTCTGCTGTCACAGGTCAAAGCATTGTTCTGTATGGTTTTGAATACACAGCTTTGTGTAACTTGTTGGACTAACAGATATTTACTTCTGCTTTTTATTTCATCATATTGATTATTCCATTCTGCCACTTAATTATTCATTAGATAGTTCAGTCATATGCAATGTTACTGTATGAAATCCAGAACTAGAGGAAATTTTTACAGTTGGGCTGCTCAATACAGAAAAATCTTCCTCTTGTTAAATGACTTTTCATTATTATATTGCCATTTTAAAATTCCATGAGCTTTCTGAAATAGTTTAAAACAGCACTATTTTCCTAAGCGTATGCTTCTGTAAGCCTTAATTTCTGATTGCAAGTGCTCTGCCACGTCTTCTGTGTATTGTAGCTTTATATGCAGGGAAGATGCAGGGAAATCTCTGAATAGGGTATTACACTCTGCAAGTCTGCTGCCTACTTATGTATGTACAAGTGTAAAATCTCTCTCCTAGCAGTGTCACACACTGCTTATTGCACAGAGCTTTGGCTTCTTTCATGTGACTGATGAGATCTGCTGAAATACAGCATTATTTACATTATTTTGAAAATTGTCAACTGCTTTGTTTTGACTCCAAGGTTTCTTTTTTTGATTGTCTAGCAGATTTTTAGCCCTGGAATTGGTAAGTAGCTTGTATCTCTATGCAAGCAGCTGAAATTTAGTAGCAAGGCACCTCTAATATCTAGTCTGATTGAGGCGCTATCTAAGCTGATAAAATGGTATGCTTTAGGGAAGACACAGGAGAAAGATGAAAGTGAAGACAGGCAGATTCCTACTTTGTGTCTAATTATATTCCAAGTACTTAAGAATTACTTTCTGGATCATCAGCTTCAGCCTATTTGTGATGTATATTTTTAATACTCTGCTTTAGCATACCTACCTCCTCTGGGCTTTTTTCTCTTTGTTGGATGAGTAGAAGTGTTCAACTGTATGATCTGCTGTGATGTGAGGATAGAAGAGCACTTACTCTTTTACTAAAACCAGGTGTATCATGTAGGTGAAGCTTGGTGCTCCCTTGCTACCTATGGAAAGTGGAGGATGTGTTCCAGAACATGAGAAGCTATGATCTTCCCTTGGTATCATCTGAGTTTCTGCACCATGTCTCCAGGGGTTTCTATGCATTTCTTCCCCTTAGGAGTCTCTGTTTATCCATGGATTCAGTGGATGGATGGTTGTCTGGATTTCTTACTGGAGTTTATAGTTTCTGGCTCTTACAGACACCTCGTTGGTTCACTTGGAACACCCAGCAGCTCTGCTTTTTGTTTTTTTTTCTGTGAAGTCTTAGTCAACTCAATGCTTTGTTGTTTCTGCTTTTCTAGTCTTTTCAGTTTGTGCTCGGGGCAGTTCTGAAATCAAGACAAAATTAGTGTGTAGAGTCTCAGTAGCTCAGAAAGCTTGGGGATTATCTTGTAATGCTTGTGGGGTATTGACTGTTCCTTGAGAGAGGAGTTGATGTTCTTTAGGGATGCCTGTATGAGACAAAGCTATCCTTGGTTTGAATGCTTCAGTCAGTAAATGGGATATTAGAAAGAATAGAAATTATAGAATAGAAATTGTCTGCCGCTGCATTGCTACTTGTTCTTTACTGTCTCATTAAATTAATGCAGTTCATGGAATAAACATCTCAATAGTACAGTCACAAAATGTGTGGAAGTTACAAAGGCTGTCAGTCACTGTTTGAAGCATGAAGTTTTTTCCTCAATTCTATTCTTCTGGGAATAATAAACATGTCTAATTTTCCATGACTTTTAGTGAAATTTGATGGACAGAACTGTCTTTTCAGAATATTGCGTTCCTGAAGATTATAATGCTGTCTTGAATGGTAAAATATGAAGGAGGTTCTAGGTATTTTTGAGTGCTTTTCATCATACCCAGAAGCTGTAGAAATAACTTAATTTCAGAGTCCTCTTGGTTAGTTACTACTGACTGTGTCGTTAAAAGAACATTGTAGAACATGTTGCAGTTCAGAGATGCAAAGTACATTCTCCTGCAATAGTCAGATGAAAGTAAGTGAAGAATTTCAGTGCAAACTCTTCCTCTGTGCCTGTCGTGTTTGAAAAGAATTCCCAATATAAATGCAACTGCAAGCCATTTTTATGGTTGAAAAACCAAACCAAAAAAAAGAAGAAAAGGCAGAGTTTGTGATACAAGCTGGCCAGAAATAAAAACTGGTATGGCTGATATTAGTGAAGACCAATCCTTTGTCCTACAAACCCAACTCATGTGTCCAGGTTGTGTGTTTGTGTGATGTCTTGCCTGCCACATTCACCTGCCCAGTTCCAGGTTCTGTGCTCTAGAACATGCAGCACCATCAAGACCCAAAGTCTGCATTTGTGGCTGCAGGGCACATGATGTGTCTCAGGGTGGTCTGAGGCTGGAGCTGTGAAGGCCAAAGGATATTGATGATGCTCTTCACTCTGGATATTAATGAAGCTTCTTTGGAAAAGCAGGATGTTTGTGTGTCTCTGGTCCAAATAAAGTGTATTTTCAGGAAAGTGCATAATTGGAACCAAGGAAACTTTTTCTTTCTGAAATGGCATTATATTTGAAATTACATTCTGTGTCTGAATAAACTCATCCATTATAACCTTCAAGTAATTTAAAAAGTCTCACTTCTGATACCCCACTTAAAAGGATAATTGATTTTTTCCTTTTTAGCTCGCCTTTGTACAGTTATTTGAAACCTCCTGCAGAAAATGTTAATTTGTTTTCAGTATGTATATTTTTAAAATGTGAATTCCTTAGCAAGTTATGCAAGCCTTTGAAACAAAAGCTACTATAAAAAGAAATCTGAATGAAACAATTTGCATAGGAATAGCAGCCCAGTGTTGGTATGTATGCTAAAACAAATGGAAATCTGCAGGGGGAAAAATACCCCAAATCTAGAACAGATAAACAAATCCAAAGTAAATCATGAGAGGATTTTCCACAATTTCATGTCAAAGACTGCCGAAGTATTAGTGCTGTTCTCCTTTAATATTATTTCAATATTTTGACTTATCTAGTGCTGTAAGAGCAAGGGTAGACTGATTGCTTTTTTCCTTTCGCTTTTCTTCTTTTTCCTAATAGTTTGTCTCTAACACTTGTGAGCCGTGTGCTGCAGAGCAGCTGGGTGCTGCACAGCCGTGCGGCAGTGGGAGCTGTGGGCTGCCCTGCCTGGCGCCTGTCCATCGCCTGCCCCGTGCTGCTGCCAAGCACAAGGGACAGCCTGTGGCGTGGGCAGCCCGTGGCCATCAGCTCCGATGCCTTTGAGCAGGAATGGCAGCTGCCAGGGGCACCACGCTGTGAGGGCGGCTGCTCTTGGAACGTGACCCACTCCAAAGGAGGGGTCCTTTGGGGGACGGGGGCTCTGGGTGCCTCACACCAGGGTGAGGGCCCATCTAAGTGGGCAAACTGAGCTGGAAACATGAAGACATGGGGTGGCAATGGAAAAACAGTAAGAAGGGAAGAGCAGGAGGTGGGACTGTTACCGTGCAAGCCCAGCCACCTTCCTCACCCAGTGCCTCAGCAGGCAGGTGGGACGGGCTGACTGGAACTGGTCTGTGATCCATCTGAAACTGACATTAGAAAGGGGGAGGAGGGCTGCTCATGGAGGTGTTTATGCTTTCCCCAGCACTCAGATGAGCAATCAGAAGTTTGTGTTGATAAAACAAAGTTAATTTAACTGGCAATAAATTACAGTAGGAAAACAATACCCAAGTTTCTGGGTGTTCTGCCTGTGAGAGGCCTGTGACTGCCCACCCTGAGTGTCCCTTTGGGCCCACTGATCCTCTGAGTGGATCCAGGCTGTGGAAACATCCAATGGTGTCAGACACTAGTGCTTGATCAGCAATGTTACAGACTTCATGAAACATCCCATTTGCTATGACTGCCTTTGAAAGGGTTTTGCCAGCATATGATTCTTCACCAGATAAGTAAATTACATGGAATGTGGAATTTCTTGGAACCAAAGTGCTGTTGGGTTAGTCGTGTTGCCTGCAATATGGTTAGGCAGGCATGAGCCAGCTAACGTCAAAGCAGCAGATAAACTTGTCGTTTAGGAACAGGCACTAATGAAGTGTGAGCTGCCACCATATGTGGAACAAACATCTTTGTGGTGTCAGTCGTGACTTTCTTGTTGCTCTTGTTGAGCTGAGCATTGTGAGGCACTGTCTGCTCTGGAAGTGGCACACAGGGAGGGCCTGCCTATGTAAGCACTGCAAGTCAGGGGTTAGTGCTGAAGTTCTGGGCAACAAGGGATTTCTGCTAGAACTGCAAGAGGAAGGTCTTTCTTTTGTTTCAGCTGGTACTTATAGCCTCACACATAAGGAGTCAACTTGCATTTCTGTGTCCCTAAGTTTTTATTACGGTGTGTCTTAACTGACTATTTAGAATTGTACTGCCTACCATGTTGTTGAATTTTGGAATACATTTATCTACAATCACTTGTATCTTTCACAATACCGACGTTTCTCTTCGGTATTTTACCCTTTGCAGCTGTGCCACTTTTAAATGTGTTGGACAAGGGCCTGATAGTTTCCTGGGGTGATGGAGGAGGGAATATGAAGTTTAATGTGGGTTGGGAGATATTAATCTGGCTGCTGGAAAGCCAGAGGCTGCCCCAGAGAGACTGCAAGGTGAGATGGTGCTGGCTCTGATAGTGTCCCCAGAGCAGAACTTATCCTTTAGCTTTTCTCAGATCAGAGCAGTCACATCAGTTCTGTCTGCTTGCTGAAGAAAGGGAAGACTCCCATCTGGTCAGGGAAAGAAAAGGGGGGCAAAACTCACATGTCAGCCTATTGGCTTCTGCCCATGTTAGTATCTTGGCTAGGGGGGATAGAGACAGCATTTGTGGGCAAGGTAGTACAGAAATTTAGATTGTGTGATATGGTCACAAGCTCATTGTTTTGGAATCATGTGCTTAGGCTTGAGGTACTGTAAATCTAGCAGTGTTGCTTATTAGTGGTGAACTACATGCTCTGATAAATGAGAATTTCATTCATGAGAATCTGCAGATTATTTTTCTCTTGCTGCAGCTGATGTTCTAAACTAGCCAGCCTGGGAGGCTGGATCCTCTGGCCAAATATTTACCCAGCTTTTTGGATGCATTTTTCCAGCATCTGCTAGGATTTATGTTCTGTATTCAAATTCTAACTTGGGTACCAGGTAGCTACTTTTATAACTAGTTGGCTGCAGTCATGATGGTAGAACCTAGTGATGGTCCACAATGTGAATACTAAAGTGGTCAGCTCTCAGTCACTGAGTGTGTCCCACCATGATGTTGAAGCTGAGTATGGTCAAGGTCTGAGTGAATGTCAGCCTCAATGTAAGCAACCTGGACAGGGACTGCAGGCATGTGATGGGTTAGTGATAGAATAAATGTCTTGTGTTGGCAGAAAGGACCTGCTTGCTGCTGCATTTTATGTTGGCAGGACAGGGATGCTGTCAAATGGTTTAATCTAGCTCTCACAGCCTGGAGATGTGCATTTTTATCTTGGGATGTAATCTTTTTTGGTTCATGGAAGCATAAAGGTGGTTTTGAGTGCCAGATGGGCCAAGAAGCATAGCTTGAACTGAGAAAAGAACAGCATTTATTCTTTGGTAGGTTTTATCTATCTTTGGTTTATTTTCATTTTATTAATTGTACACATACATGCTGGCAGCTTCAGAGTTCTCTTTAGGATATATACTAAATTCATTTGGACAAAAATGGGAGGAAGTAAGAGTTAGTAGTAGATTTGCATGTGCACTCTACTTCATTGACTGACTTTCACTTAAATAAAACACGAATAAGAAATGCTGTTACACAAGATATTATTTTTAGGTACTCTTTAGACCTTCTCAGCATGTCAGGAGTTCAGGAATCTTCTGACCTAGACCATTCTTATATTCCCCTGACCTTGACTCTAGTGGTAAGTGAGATAGGGGCAGATGAAAAAACTGGAAACATGAGCCTTTTCTCCAATAAATGGTTGTGTTAGGACTCACATGGTAGTAGTGATAGTGATATCACTTCACTTATGTTTTGATGTGTGGTATGTGAATCTTTTTTTCAGATGATCTTGAATTTTCTCCTCAAGTGTAGGAGGTACTTGCAGAGAGGAAAAGAAGTAAGCTGGCCAAACTTTGCAATCAGAAGCTTTAGAAATAGGATGGGGATAGAGGGGCGTTGGTGTCAAATCATTTCCTCAGTTGAAAGCATACACTTATCCTTTCACCCCTAAGGGGATAAGGGGAATTGTTAAGGAAAAAGAAATCATGAAAAACTGAAAAACAAGGCTACATGGTGTGCAGGGAGTGGACTTAATTGGTTGCACTGGGAAATCATCAAGAAAAGTCCCATCTTTTGATTTGACTCACTCCAGACTGTCTTTCTCAAGTTGTCACTTGCCTGTGTGTGTGGTGGATTAAATGGCATCTGTTTCATGTTGCTGTAGAAGTACGTCTGAACATAGGAAGTAAAGGTTTTGGTTGATCACATTCTTTTCTTAGTACAAGGTCTCCAGGGGATCATCCAATAAAGACTGGCAAGTACTACTATTAGAAATAAATGCAGAGTGCTTGAAATCAAATAAAGCTCACATGTAATTATAAAACCCACACAGAGATGGAAAACCAAAGCCAATTAGCAAATGGTATCATTCGCCTCTCTGGGATTTTTGCTTACTGTCTCCACTTTTTATTAATACCAATGATGACTGTAGATTTGATTGTCAGTAGTACTTTACTATTTTGCCTTAAGGAATAAGATGCTGGATGTTTCCATGTGCCCATTGCAGAGACACAAGTTTTACAAATCCTGGTGTGGGTTGACCAGCAGTTAGGTACCCACACAGCTGCTTGTTCATGCCTCCTGCAATGGGGTGGGGGGCACAACAGGAAGAATAAAAGCAAGAAAATGCCTGGGTCAAGGTAAAGACCAAAAGTTCAAAGGTGAAGGAAGGAGGGTAGAGGGAAAGTGTTGCTCTCGCCATCTTTCATACTCAGACCAATGTCCAGCCAGACTCTGAGCAATGGCTATGCTGGAAGGTGTTCCACCCCCTACCCCAAGATTTTTATCTCTGAGCATGAAGGTGCACAATATGAAACATCCCTTTGACCAGCTTGTGTCAGCTGTCCCACCTCAGTTCCCTCCCAAATCCTTGCCCACCCCCAGAGTGACAAACAAGAAAGCTTTGATGTTGTGCAAGCACTGTTCAGCGGTAGCCAAAACCACCGGGGTGTTAAGTAATGCTGTTCTAGTCACAAACTCAGAACACCGTAGGGCATGGTCCCCTGTGAAGAAAATGAACTCCATTTCAGCCAGAGGCTGTATACCACGTTTGGACACAGCCTTTCAAAATGAAAAAGTCCTTTCTTAGTGAGATGAATGAGGTGCTGCAGGTCTGATGACTGATGAGGATATTTCTGGCTATCTAAAGCAAGGTAAAATAAGGACAAGTCTGGAAATGTGTGAAGTACCAGAATAAGAATCAAAGTTATGTAAACCTTTACCTAAACTTAGGTTAAAAGTTTCACTGATTTTTTTTTCTTTTTTTTGTCTCCCTCAAATGCTTAACAATTTTGTGGAAATATCTTACAAATGGGCTTTCATCAAGTATCATGACAATGAATAGACCTGATATATTTCCAAGAATAAACGCCAAAGAGCTATCATATGAGCACTGAGAAGAGGGAAGAACTCTTTCTCTGTTGCTTAATAATTAGAGTTGAGTAGGAGAAAAAAGGAGAAAAGGAGGTGAGAGAGAAGGAAGAAACAGCTTTCTGATTAAATCTTACTTAACTTTCTGAAAGCACAACGAAGTATCTAATCAAATAACAGAACAGAAAATCAGATTGACTGGGGGATCTAATATGAATTTTCATCCAAAGGTGGCACTAGCCTTTTGCTGTTGGAGTTCTTGTTGTGAACTAGGAAATGCAGATACCAAGAAGCCCTCAACTAATCCAATGCTTACCATTAATCCCAAACAAACCATCATTAGTATCTAGATTTATCCTGCTTAGTCCTTGCTGGATAGTGAATTATGTAACCTTTGTTTTATTAACATTTAATGGAAGCTTATTATCAGGTAGGCTATCTCTGGAATAAAAGGAAGACAAAAATTTTTTGCTTTCTGTTTTTTTGTTTGAGTGATTTTTAAGGTTTTCTTTAAGAAGTGATTGGATACTTCATGATAATTCCATAAATAAACTAACTTGAAATTAATTACCAAGTTATTGCTTGGCAAGTATATTGCTTGGCAAAAAACCAGCTGTTAGAAAAATTACATAGCCCTTTTCTACTTAACTAGCAGGTAATGTTGATGACATAATTTAGAAGGAATCTTTTTGGTATGAAAGAATCTGATGTGATGTTCAGGTGCGAAAATAGATACTTTAAAGACTTTTCAACAAATGCCTACTCTTGTGTCCTCATATATTGTTGCAGACTAGTTTTAGTAGGTGTGGTATGAATAAGATATGACAGAATTTCCACAGTCACAAAGCTCATAATGCTCAAGATCTTGGCCTACTTAGGGGGAGGAGTTGGTGCTGGAATTGTAAACAAAAGTCACTAGGTGAGCACTGCAGGGAGGGGGAAGGATTTTGAGGTTAAAACATATGAAGGCATCTAGTGCATTAGGATGTTAGGATTTTTACATGCTCATGATGCAGTATTGCAGTGGCTGGTAAACAAGTAATTTTGGATCAGTTATTGGAGTTGCATCAGACTAAATGCTGATTTAAAAGGAGAGAAAAGTTTTGTAATCCATGATGTAAATGTGTATGCTGAGCAGCAGACCTGAAGCAGATACTCTGTGATTTGAGCACATTAATGTGTGATGAGAGAATATGTTTAATTCTATTTACCAGATGTTTGCTTTCAATTTCACTCTCATTTTTCCCAAATGATAATGGTTCATTATCAAATTGTCAACATTTTCTCAGTATTGATAAGACTCCAGAGATAGGAGAAGTCCCAGCAGTCGGTCTGAAGCACTATTTCATGGCCAGTCTGACAGAAACAGTAACAGAGGCTCTTCTAGGGCAAGTGTTGGAACAGTGCTCTCACAAAAACCATAGGCTGGACAGTCCTGCCTTGATGGGAAACCTGAGGAAACTCACTGAAGGTCTTGAGTGCATTTTCAGCTGAGTCATTGTGTTCTTCTGAGCTTACACAGCAGTTCAGCTCCTGAAAAAGGCTGTAGATTTTAATTGTTGGAATAAACTCCAGAAAGAACTTTTGCTGTGCATGTGAGGTGTGGCATCAAAGTTGTGCCTGCACTTGATTGCCACATCTGAGATTATCACTTGACACACTTTAATAATGATTAAATGCCTTTCCAGAAGTGAGAGATTAATCAAAAATACATATTTTTAAAGCTCTTCTTGAGAAGATTTCTGTTTGGGTTTTTGTTTGTTTGTGTGGTTTTTTTGTTGTTGTTGTTGGGGGGTTTACTAAAAAAAGCTAGTTGTTCCAATCACATAGTAAATGGAAAACATCTTTACTGTTGATGAAAGGGCACTACAACTGTAAAGAATCATTCCTAGTATTGAGTCAAATTTATAGCCTCTCTCTTCTAGGAAAACTTACACTGAGTTATTACTATTATATTATTATTTGAGAATAATATAAAATTAGAGGAACTTCCATGTAACTTTGAAGGCAATGTGTGATGTAAATATAAGTAAAAATATTCTGAGGACTATGTTCACAACTACCTTTTTGTTTCACTACTGCAAAAAAAATCTGTGATATTTGAATGATACAAAAGTGACCCAAGACATTTTCAAAATTTGGTCGAAAGAAAACAACTCTTTTATTAATTAGGTGATATATTTTGAAAATACAAATATTTTCATAAATACTTCTTTTTTCCCCTAATAACAGATTCTGGTTTTGCCAACAAATTTTTATCTCTGGTATTATTAGACCATCATAGCTACTGTAGTGATTTACACTCATGAGAAAAACGTTGAGTCATACAGAATTCTAATGAAGGTGTTTTGATGTTTCTTCACAAAGTATGAGTTTAAGCTGCCTATTGCAAAAAACAAACATACTAGGATAATAAAATCACTAAATTACTGGGGGAAATGACAGCAATCTCATAAACTCACTAACACATTACATGAACATTCCTGTGACTGTTGATATCTGCACATATCTGAGCATTTAGATTATTTTGAAAAGTTCTGAACAAAAAAATAAAGTTAGGTGTTTTCTAGATGTTTCTTAGAATTGAATGTGTTTGACTTCAGCAAACATGTAAGAAACATAGAAAATTGTGGATTTAGCACACAGGGTGATTTTAAAAAATCCTGATGTTACTGCTGATTCCCAGATTAAATGAATCAAACTTTTTTTTTTCAAATAATTAATTTTGATTTGACCATAATATTCAGTAAAACTCATAATGACAATTTCCTATCCCTTCAATCACTTCATCTGAGTGAACAGATCTTTAGCTCTTTAAAATACTGTTTTAATAATGCATGCATTCTACCACCTTGCAATCTGTGTGCTTGGATTTCCCAGCACTTGCCAGTTTGTGTTGCTGTTAAACAGTATTAGGAGTGAAGCAGAAATGTCAGTTAGAGGAAAGCATCAGGGACAGAGGTTTGAGTATCAAGATTCTACAAGGTATGCTTGACTTTATTGCCTTGTGTAGATATCAGCTATATTCCTCCTTCCTCTTTATCAACTGGAAAAGAGGAAGGCAAGAGTAATAGAAATATGGCTGGCTTAAAGGAAAGGTTAAGCAATAATTTATTCAGCTGATAAACGTCCACACTGTGACACTTATATTAATAGAGTGTGCTTTGCTTGGCAGCTGAAGGGATGATGAAAGCCCATCATCTCTTGGAAATGAAATGACACAGGAGGTACGAAGCAAAGCATTAACAGTGAAGGTAATTAACAACTGAGTGCAACAGTAGCTGACATGGTAGATTCCCTACTGGGTAGAATTTCAGTTTGAAGGTGCAAGTCTTATGAAGTCTTGCTTCAACTCAAAATTGTGAGCCTTATAACTAGTGGATTCAGAGCTGGACCAACCATGTGAAATCCTCTGTTCTATGTGTACATAAGATGTTGGTGGGTGTCTGATCATCCCTTAGGGGGACCTGTGAACATTAGGTCTGATGCCTAATGCTTGTAATGTGTTCCAGGAGCTTTGGCTAAGAGACACAAATAATCTTTTATTGTGATTATTTCATCTACTTTATTCCATACTAGATAAACTAAATCAGCTTGAATTGATTACATGTAAATTATTTAAAAAATGAGAGCACAAGACAAACTTTTCTTCTTGCATTTAATTTTCTGATATACATGGATAAAGGGGTCAATTCTAAAGAACATAGACAGAGTTAAACCCTTGCATTAGAATAAGGATGGACTTCTAATCAGTTAATTCAGAAAAATATGAAAGCATCAGGCACTTGTTGAATCTGGAGGTTTTAATACTGAGAAATCACCAAGGATGTTAGCAGAGTCAAGTTCTCAAACATAACAATTGCATTCAGAGAACTTAAATCCAGCTGGGATGTGAGGTTGTTTCCAGCAGGTGGAGTTGGTGCCAGCAGCATGTTGAGATGGGAGTGTGTTTGGAGTGGCTGGCAGCACGAGCTGCTCGTGGGTAAAAACACTGTTGTCTTATGCCAAATCTTACAAAGGTCTCTGTGTGCCAATGTTCTGACGTCCCAAAAAACGTGGGGATTCCTTTGATTTTAAACAATCCAACAAGTTGCCAGCAGAAGTGCTAACATATGTGGTTTATTCCTACTCTCCCCATCCCCCTTATTTACTATAGGAATTATTGTAATGTAGAGAGATTACCTATAGAATTCATAATCCTCCTTCAGTGGTTTTGACCCCCAAATAAAACTTCAGTGGCAAAACAGCTCCCATATGGTCTTCTAGTCAGAGGTTCAGAAAAGAAACCCATTCTCTTGTAAATCATATAGATAGGGAATTTTTTGAGATGTTGTTAAGATTCATTTCTATTCTGTTTCTGGGGAGTTGTGCTATACTCTATTATTTTCTTTCCTAAACACCAGGTATCCTCTGCTCCAGATTTGACAAGGTGGCAAAATGCTGCAATGGAAGAGAATCCCAAGATAAAATATTTAGGCAGAGCAGAGATCAGTGGCTTCCTCTCTAGCACCAGCTATGTTGAGACGGCGCCAGGTAGTGGAGAAAAGGTGAGTGTGCAGCCCAGTGCAGCTGTCAGCAGCAAGGGGGGGACTCTGTTAGAGGTCTGTACTGAGCAACAAATGCACGTGAAGTAGCAGGTGGTTATCTGAGCTAAGTTAAGAAAGATGTGCCTAGGCACATTAAATCCAGCTCGAATAATCTTCATCAGTGAGGACAGCAGATTTATGTTCCTATGAACAGGCTGTGTCTGAAATAGCGGACACGGCTCCCAGAAGGGATTTTCACAGGCTTTGGCAGGCAGTCTCCAGAGGGATTTTCACTGGGTGGGTGTTCCCAGAACAGATCGTGCGCATTATTTTAAGGGAAAGTTAAGAAATGAAAGCATTTCCCCTCTACTCAAACACTTGGCCAAGTCTGAAATCCTTCCTAGTTGGGTTCCTGCTCTGCTGACCTGCCTGCAAGATGCCTGACAAGTGTAGATGAGGCTGGGGAAAGTTCTTGCAGTGAAATGCTGGCTATCCTTGTGTTAGGTGTCCAGGGACTGTGCTGTACCTATATGCCTGTGTATAGGCTGTAAAGCTGAACTGAGGGAGCTGGATGATGCTGGAGGAAGAGCAGCTTGCTTTGCTCCCTGAACCACAAACTGGGTGTGCTACCATAGCCACACCCCCCAGCTCTGTCCAGTGAGAGCACTGAACATCACTCTTTTTTAAGCCCACCAGCACAAGGAGTCTAGTGGCTGAGCAGAAGGGAATCAATCTAGCAGCAGCACCAAGCACAGAAGCAGGACAGAGGGGAGGGCGTCTTTCCAAAGGTCAGAGCCTCCCTCCTCCTCTGCCCTAAACACATGGGAAAACTGTCTCTGCCACTGGCTTCTTACCATGGCTCTGTTCCCAGTTGCAAACCAGTCACTGTGCTGACTAATGAGGAAGCAGCTCCTAGAGAGTTTGAGTGTCCCCCTTGCCAGACCCCGTACTTCTATCATATCTGTCTGCCCTCAGGCCAGCTGGGTTCTGCATCTTTGCTGTGCAAAATTGGATCTTGCCCTGGGAATTTAATGCGATTGATCTGGCAGGTGGTTTTCAGGATCAGTTCTGATAATGCCAGGTAGGTAAGGCAGGACAGACTGTGAGAAGCCACACAGTCCTACATATGTGGGAATTACAGTGAGTTTTTTCTCCAGGGCCTGAGAAAAATTGTGAAAAACTCCTTCAGCCTAAACATGGCTGCTTCTTAATCCACTCTTTCTTATCTAGGTACTAATTATGAACAACTGCTAAAACAATCCCTGTGTCTGTTGTCCTGGAATTGCAGTGGCTGGTACCTGCAGCACTGGTGACTCCTGCTGCAGCACTGCCCCAAGGCACAATATCCAGGAAGGACGTGCCAGCTCAGAGTACAATACTCCATTTTTCTATAGTTTCAGAAAACCTGATTAGTTTAAAGAAGAAGTAAAAAAGTTTTTTTTTGTTTGTTTCTATAACAACTTGCTGTGCCATCTGCTGCTTTTTATTCTTGGGTGCCACTCAGCGAGGCAGCAGCTCAGGTGCCTGCTTTTGCAGTAGCAGCTAAACACCAGTGGTCCTGTACCCTGGAGCAGCATTGGCAAGACCCCCTTTCTTCTAGGGAAAGATGGCCAGCTTTCTCTGTGCTACACAGTCCATATCTGTGTAATTTTACTCATCTGTACTTTGAGGGTCTGGCACATACATTCATGTAAAATTATAGTGAACATTACCCTGCTGATGTCAATTGGCTCAAGTCCCTTGGAATCAGTGAAAGCTGTTTTATTCTGACCAGAAAAAAGGTGCATTAGACTTTAAGATGTTGTTAGCCACAGCCAGAGACGTTTTGCATCCTCAGTGATCAGTGGAAGTGATATGAGAGGCCTTGTCTCACCCTTGTGCCCTTTTAATGTAAATATGGTGCCTCTGATTGTGGTAGGACTAGCCCAGATTTGTGTGTGAGTGTGAATATGGGGACTTATGTTCTGCCCCACATCACTCACTGATTTGTATCCAGATCAAAAACTGGGAAAGCAATGGCAAGACATGCATGGCACTACACTGCCCATTGGTGTGGTTTCTCACAGTAGTTTTGCAGCCTGGTCATTTCAGGGGATAGTTAATTATTTATTATTTTTATTACTGCTATTGTCATTATTTGAAATTGGTTGTGATTGCAGTATTGCTTAGAGACCACCTCTGGATAATCAGGTAAAAAAAAATCTTCTGAACACTGATGGAAAGTCTCTCATAACCATAACTAGTTTAAACTAGTTAGTTTAGCTAACTGGAAATATTAGAAAGCCTCTACACTTCTACAAAATTTAAGTTTTGAATCAGTTTAATTTTTAATAGTTGCCTTCACCTGTAGTAATCTTTTTTGCTATTTTGATCTAATATTTATTGATTCAAATCTCCTAATAACTGAGGGAAGTCCATAGACAATGATAATGTGGAAAATGTGCTTTATGATGTAATATCTATATTAGAAAAATCATCTTGAATCATCACTCTGCCAGGTGTTTGTGTTAAAAATCATAAATCAGTCTTGGACAAT
Organism: Pseudopodoces humilis; assembly: GCF_049639895.1. Classification (NCBI taxonomy): domain Eukaryota; kingdom Metazoa; phylum Chordata; class Aves; order Passeriformes; family Paridae; genus Pseudopodoces; species Pseudopodoces humilis. Next base: position 47,222,969 of record NC_142206.1, read on the forward strand.
ACATGGTTTAAGTTTTTATATCTGGATTTTGACTTCTGAACATGCTGCACAGTGAAGTTTTGCAGTCTTTTAAGCTGGAGGTTTTCAAGCTCCAGTTCAACAAAGCCATGCTTGACCTGTTCCAGTGTTGGAAACGATCCTCCAAGTGGGAGATTAGACAGTCCAGGAGTCTCCTTCTAATAGAGAATTATGTTATTTTGAATCTGAATTACATTTAGCATCTTTTTCCACAGTCATGAAAACTCAACTTTTACAACCACATGAAGTCATGAAAGCATAAAGGAAACCTTCTAAAACTGAGACTTGAAAGCAGGGATGGCAGTGCTAAAGAACAGCAGAGCCTGAGAGTCACTTCATAGCAAACTTGAAGGCAGTCTCAGCAAGCTTCTGACTTTACCTTGAGAACTAACCTGGAAAAGATACTTTGGGATCTTATTTTGGGAATATTGAACGAGACAAAGTGACACCCAATAGGATAATAAAGATCTCTCCCAGCTGTATAGCTTTAGGATTCTGTCCAGTGGGGGATTCAGCAAGAATGATTCCCTGAGTAACATGAATATAAACACTTTGCTCTTTATAGAAGTATGTGGGAAAGTAAGGCTGTCGGCTATATAATGTGCTGTGGAATCACCAGCATAACAATTCTGATCAGACCTGACACCTCCCATCTGTTTCTATATGCAGTCTGTTCAGCATAAATCATAAGCAGATGGTGTCATGGTGTCAGTGTCTCACAAGTCATGCTGCAGTCACCGGGTACTAGCTAGGACTCACTCAGTGCCTAACTTCGCCACTTTACCCTTAATTCTTGAGTATGTTTCATCCATAGAAATAACCTTTATCCTTCTGAAGCCAACTGCTTGCTGGTTTCCATGGTGTGGGTGGCCAGAGAACAGGTTTTCCACCAGCCAAGCTGTTCATCTTCCAAAGCTCCCTGGCTGCAGCACCATTGTCAACAAGTTTTTCAGAGGATCAGGGGCTGGTAATGCATACTGACTCCCTCCAACCCATTTCCCATCTCTTTGCCACCCACATTGTTAGCCTGATTCTCAGAGAAGCACATGCTTTCACTCTTTCATCCTACTAATTTGTTAGCTGGGGTAGCCAGTCCTTTTGCTTTACTCCACTTGATCTTACAAGCTAGGCAGGGCTGGAAGAATAGCCTACCTTCATGTAAAAAGCCTCCCATCAGTTAAGGATTTTGAAGGATTGGATAATGGTGATGTAGGGCTTAACCCTTATTATTTGTGACTACTGTTGAACATCTGGCACTTAAGTGGGAGTTGTTTCTGGTTCAAAATCCAATCAGCTAAATTCTTCCTCTCTGATTTCTCCCTCAAGTTGCAGCTGAGCATATTCAACTACATTTGAATGACTGAAATTAATTTTTCTCTTTTGTGGTTTCCTCTTTGGTCTTATCAAGGATTGAGTTTGAAATTCATCTCCCTAATGCTCTGATTTAAATCAGCAAAGCTGGAGGAAACTCCAAATTTCTTAATTCTTCTTGGTATTGTTGAGATCCAGAGTCTTGGCTGTCAGTTTCTTGTTCAGCAAGAGACTGCTGCTTCAAAGCTTGGATCTAAGTCTGGACCTGACAAGTTCAAATAGCTGGGAAACATCTGTGCCTCACTTTAACTGATACCTTTATCAGACTCCTGGGCAGCTGCTTTTAGCAGTGCAGCTGCAACTCTGGGATGTGACATGAACTATCAATGGCTCTGTCGCAGAACCAATGACACAGGATGGACTTTGTCCAAGGGGGAATGACTCTTAGTTTGCAGAGGCAAAGCTCCAGGATATTAATTCCTCACTGCAGCAGCAGCTTTAGGTCTTCCTGGATTTCTCCAAAGCCTATGTTTGAGAAAACCACCATGTGAGAGTCAACAGCACCTGAATGTCTTGCAAATCAGAACAAAGTTCATCTGCTGTCCTGTCACTTTGACATGTGTGTCTGTGTTCAGAAGCGAGGCACTGCATCACTGATCTATTTCAAATCAGCAACAACAGACAAAACTCCAAAGCAATTTTCAGCCTGAGTAATCACTGCAAATTTGCTCCAAATGTTGAACAGATGGAATCTGTATATGACTTCTCTGAGTATAAACACAAGCACCCTCTCATATTTCAATTGCTGAAGTAACAACACAATGTGGCTCTTGCTAAAGGGAAGGTACATGAATTTGGGGGTCTGATTATTTGTTTTCTCAGTGCAGTAAAAGATCTGGTGCAAATAACTTGCAAATAACACATGACACTTGCCAATTGGTTCCTCTCCATTCAAATATTAAATCAGCAGAGCAGTAGCATGAGTTCACTGCAAAAGGAGTATCATTGATATCAAAACAAATTTAGACTTAATTTGGCTTTCTCTTGCCACATTTGGTCACTTCTGATATACAAAATGGCCTGAAAACAGAAGTGGAAGAGAGGGGGTTCTTTTCTTGAGTTGTGGTCTCCTCCCCAGCTGAAGAAGGAGCCTGGCAGGGCTCATCCACAGTCTCCTCACTTCCTCTCTGGATTTAGGAAAGTCTCTTGCCTATTCATGGTTGTATCTGTGTACTGAGAATAGATGAGAATAGATGGTCTGAGATCTGTTGATGAAAAACATACAAGTTTTTCATACAACATACAACATCTGACTGTTGTGGTTTAAAGATGGGGATTTCAAATGGGAGAGTGGGGCTCAGTTCTACCTCTGCTGTTGTGTTTAAGGCCCTGCACAAATACTGTTGTAGCAAAGGAGGAATAGGGATAAAACACCCTTACTTCTCAAAGGAGTGACTGGACACCCCACAGTCTTCTAATGGGCTGCCTGGGACAGGTTATCCTGACCCTACAAAGGTGTTTCCCAGAAGGGACCTGTGCCCTCCTCCCCAGTATCTCCAGATGACTGGGATCATGGTTTTCCTATGAGTGTGTGGAAACCACATTGTTTCTCCCTCTCTCAATACCTGGCTTTAACTTCTCCATTTTCCTTCTATTCCAATAAATTAGCTGGAATATTCCTCTCCCCTTCTTCCCTTTCATTGCAGTGAGTCTCCTAGCACTGTTCTCACCTCCTGAGCACCTGAGATTGCTACCCCTTTTCCTTCTTCCCCCTCTGCCAGCTCCAGACCTGTGCCTGATGGGAGGTATCCCAATACTACACCACTTGCTGAAGCCCCAGTGCAGCAGGACTCGTCTTTCAGAAAACTGGAACTGCTGCAGACAAGTGACCTGAGCTTTTCCTTCCACCTTTTCCCAGTCACATAAGTTCATTACATCCAAAACATATCCTGAGTGGAAGAGGACTCAGGCCAAGCATGATTGCTGTAGCTGATTGCAGAATCTGCTGGAGCCTCGTTAGTGTTTTAGCTTTCAGATGTAGTTGTGGGATAGATTTGCTAGCTTCATTTGCTTCCAGCAAAAGCTGTTTTAGGCTTACACATGAGGCCGAGTACCCCAAGGGAGGATTTAACGTGGCAGACCTATGTGTTAATGTTTTACATAATGTTTGATAAGAAAACAGCTGTCATTTGCTCTTAGTCAGTTGACTGGACCTTCAGCAGATTCCAATACTTAGGGCAAATTTCTTTCCTGCTAAGATGCTGAAGGTGCCAAAACCTCACACATAGTACAATGTTTGGGAACGTGCTATATTCTGAAATGTGTGTGGATTTTCCAGCTTCCGCTCTTTCCTTTTAGATCTTACTAATATCATCTGTATAAATATAGAGACATGCAGATTTTCACACCTTAAACTTCTTTTACCTTCTCTGTTATCCTCCTCTTCTGTTTAATACGTGCCTTTAATCTCTTCACTGTTGGCAGGTTCTCATCACCTGCCTCCACTCAGGATCTAGTTAGATCTACTTGAATTTTTTAAACTCTTTTCATTATTTTTTTTCTCCATTAGAAAAAGAAGGGGAAGGAAGGCTAGAGCAGTGTTCCCAGTAGAGATCTTCCAAGGGACTTTTCATCTTGTGGCTGCAAAAATCAATTATTGGACTCTCAGCACTGCCATTGCTGTCATAAAGTGCAGAAGTTGTCCCATGAGCTTCCTATGGTGTCACTTGCTGACTCTGCTGCCTTGTTTGTGAGCTCTGGCTAATCTGATTTTTATGACAGGCCCTTGCTGTCTCCCGTCTGGAATCTATTATACCAATGTATAATATAATATGTCAAAATACATACCAATAATATTTGCAAATGAGAAATTATAATCTAGGGGATAAATAGCAATTTGCAATTTTGCTTTTCTCACCTTTGCTATTCCAAGTCTGTCCTGTGTGTGTGCGTGTGCCCTCTGACATGTGATTGATTAATTACTTTCAAATGTATGCATTTGGTCATATTTTTGTTGCTTTGAGTTATTTCTTGCTGTTTTTCAGTGATGAATGCTGTGTCATAGCTTGTAAGTCACAGGATGGTCTCCAGATTCTCACATGATCAAGTAAAGGAAGTTTATTTTAGTGCCCCAAAGCTCCTGCTAGTCCCTGCATGCTATGTACCTTTTTCAGTTATGTGCTGAGAGGCTGCATAAATCTTTTCCAGTTGTATCATTGCTGAGCCTCAATATCCTTTAACTGGAACCTCATCACCCTAAATGGGCTTTCATCTTTGCTGGCTGGTTTCCATTTGATGTTCTACTGCTGTGAATTGGGAACTGATGAGTTTCATCCCACTGTTGCTACTGGGTGGATTTAATAACACTTTGCAGTCTGATACAGCATTTTCCCAATACTAAGCTAGGTAGTTCTTCTAGTAGTGGTATTTATGAGAATTAAATGAAAGCACATTCAAAGATACAGGTATCTTCCAAGTGATAGAAAAAGATAGCCTTGCTTTTCACTCTGCCTCATGATACAGAAAGCCACAACTGAAAAAAATGCAGACTTTGGAAAATCGGGATAATAAAATCTTATTGAAAAAATGGTCATTAATTTGTTCAGGGCTGAGATTTGCCTTGGACCTTGTGTAATGAATTCTGTGTGGAAGGTAATACCAAATGTTACTGCTCTGATGCTGTGCTTTAGAGCTTTATCCCTCCTCAACATTGCTGCCCAAGGGTAAACTACAATACCATGGGTCTAACCCAAGCTGCTTGCAGCAGGAACAGCCTTTAACCCTGCTCCCAAGGGAGAGGACTTGTCCTGTAGGATTTATCTGGTTTAATTTTTAAAGACCCGGGTCATGAACCAGTGTTTTTCCTCTTTACCAGTTCATTGAGAAAGTGCTCACTTTTCCTTTTACAGTTTAGCATCAGATGGAAGATGCTTTTCTGAAGAAAGGGCAAGGAAGAGCATGTCCCTGGGCACCTGACCTCAGTCAGGATGTGGTACTGCAGATGCTGCTAAAAGAATGACCACTTGAAAGATCATGAGATCTATGTAGTGTTTCAAAAGCTATCTGCTTGCTCAGCCAAATGAAACATATGAAAAGAGGTCATGCTGTATGTTTTTATATTGTTTTTACAAAACCAGAGTATTTTTTTCAAACTAGGTAAACTGCTGTACATGTGTTTTATCATCTGAGTAATATATAGCCCCACTGGCACTTTTTAACTTTCTGCATATTTTCAACTGCTGCAGAATTTTAAATCCTATCTATTTAATATAGTTTTCACTGTTTGAATCCTTGAAAAAAAAACTTGAAGTGTTCCCTGTACTTACACTTTTGAGAGCTGAAGCTGTGCCAGAATGCCTTCACAGATCCTGAAAATGGTAATTATAGAAATGGAAGTTAGATGTATGCACCAGGAACCTGGGGAGCTGCAATGTTTCTAGCTGCAAATAGATCCATGGCCTAGGAAATTTTAGCGTGGTGATTCTTGATAACAGAGAGGCATGTAAGAAATGTGGACCAAAGCAAGTACTTTTCCTCCTTTTCCCATTATTCTTGTTATTTGCAGTATTACTTTCAGTCACACATGGCTTCCCAGAGGAGAACCCCCACTTAAGTCTCTTACTGGTCTGTAATCTCTACAGTTTTATGTGGCAACTTGAGCTGTGGACGGCGAAGAGAAAGAAGGGCTATACTGGGGATAACAGAACCAAAAGGCTGCTGGGTAAGCAAATGCCAACTTAGACATGGTGAAATCTTCTTTCCTCTATATGGAAAACACTAATTAAAAATAAAATTCATAAACATCAAATTCATAAACATCAGTGAGATTTTTTTTTCCCATTCTCAGCAAATGAACTCCAGGAAACTCACCAAAATATATAGCCAGATTTATCTATATTTTTCATTTCCAAAAGAAAAATGTATTTCTTTTTTTAAAAAAGAGTACTCAGAAAAGTATTTGGAAAACATGTTCTAGTATTTTAGAAACATGCTCTAGTTTCTCTTCAGATCATATAAATCTTTCATATAAAGTGTATACTCTCTGTTGAATAAGTTTTGGAATAAAATATCTGGCCAGCCTCGGTCTTTGTAATCAGCACTGCAGCTGGTCTGCAGCCTCAAATCAAGTGAAATGTAGATTGTAGTCATGCTGCAAATGACCTTCTTCCTCCAGTGTTTCTGAAAGTTGCTTCTTTTTCACTGAATATTTTTGACTTGGTTGTTCCTGGCGTGTGGCAGCTTTGCATGTAACCAGAGCACTTCTCCTGTGCTGTATATAGCTGCTGCAGCAAGTGCTGCCTCTCCAAAGGCAAGCAGGCTGCCTGGGAGGATGAAAACCTAAAGCCCAGGCGTCAGGCTGTGTTGTACTGGGTACAGGAATCTAACCTGCATAAAGAGAGCCCAGCACAGCTCTGTGATCCCCAGGGTGTTGATGTTCTCCCAGCAAGTGTTAAAACAGCCCCCAACTTGGCTTGGCAGCACGTTTACCCTGGTTAGAGCTCCCCAGGGCCCTTCTGCAGGCACTTTTTCTGCAGGGCTTGTACCCTGGGCATTAACAGCACACAGAGTTTGTTTTTTCTTTTCAACATTGCCTGAAGATTTGTTTCTCATTGTTTTTCAATGTGTGCCTGCTTCTTGGAACATGTTTGTGGCATCTTTGTGTTCCTGGAGCTGTACATGGGCACTGTTTTGACAGCCTTAATCTAGTCCAGAGGAAGTCAGTAAGAGAGCCATGAGGTCAGCTTCTCTCTTTAGGGAGCTAAATAATGTTTGTATTATGTGACTTAGAGTGAAAGGACAGATTTAGCTTATGGTATCTCAACAAACACTCCCATCTTTGATGAGTTGTGATGTCACTGGAGATAAAGGTCGCATCGCTGATCTGAAACAAGGGCATTTTCTGAAGCTGATCTTTGAATAGATGAACAGATACTCTAACAAACACCCTGAAGACATTTACATATATTTTGAAACAAATTTAGTAGCTAGATATTTTTCCTAACAAATGGTGGCTTGCTTATGATAATTGAAGTAATTGTTTTTTTCTTCTTCATGCATCATCTTGTGGTAAATAATTTCTTTAATCCATCACAAATCTGTTGAGTACATTTGGAGAAAAAGAAAAAGAAAAATGCAAAGAAGCCGCCACACCTGAAGTGCTGCTCCCTGATTTTTCTCATAGCCATTAGCTCCTCAGTGCCCCAGTTCAGCAGAGATGGCATCTGAAAAGATTTTTGTTGTTTTCTAGAAACCTTTTTGTATGAACAGTATCAAAAAGATGACAGGGAACATTCACATGTATTATTCACTGTTAACACCAATACCCTCTTTTGGTCTTTTTATAAGCGACACCAGGTGAAGGAATCTGTGCAGACCTGCAACAGAGCAACCTACTTAGCTTTGCTTTGTGGTCCTAAGTAAAGGACTGCTCAAAACTTTTTGCAAAAGCTATTCAGTAACTTTTGTTTTTAATCAAAGCAACAGTGTTGGGTTTTGTAAATGCCTTACTTGCCTACAATATCTAATAGTTTTTCAAATTACAAAAAATGGGATTGTGTAAGAAACTTTCACTTCTTTTTCTCTGATTATATTTTAAATTTTGCCGGGAAAGAAAAAATCTGATCAGTTTTTGAAATTTTTTGAAACAACCTCTCTGTGGCCTCATTTCTTTACAGGGCCATATACACTGGTGCATTTATGTACAGCACGCTGTTGGCTCTGCCTAATTCAGCTATGGTCCTTCTCAGAAAAACATCTTAATGGGATAATTCCCACTGCAAAATCAACCACTCATTTGCAGATTCATCCTGCCTCATCATTGTAGGTAACTAACCTAACTGAGGTTTTAGGGGGATCTTACAAAATTGTATCTCATTTCTCTATATTAGCAGTAGAATCCAGGGTTGGGAGAGCTCCTAACTTGTTTGGCTTAAGTTACATGTCTGAATACAGAAATGTGGTGGGATGAATCCAGGTTACTGCCCCTTGCCCTTTGTCCATCTGGAGTGAAGTTAAAAACAGCATCACAGAGCACAGGGCCCAGTCTTATGTGTTGGAGGCTGCTCTTGTTATTCACAGTAGGGTTTGCAGCAGGATTTCCTGTGTGCTCTTTGAGTCTCCTCTGAAAGCAGAACTGGTGCTTTCTGGACAGGCTTTTTCCTAGTGCTTATTGTCCTCTCCATGCTCTGTGGCCTGCAGTGAATTGATTGCTTCATCCCCGATTTGCTATTATTCACTTTTTGCTGATAGGAAGTTGAGGGAGGGAGGGGAAAAGGGCAAAAATATCTGTAAGATGGGGCTTTTGGGGTTAAAAGGTTATCTGCACTTTTAGAGTGAGTCCCTCTTTTGCTGACATACAGTCCTTTTCTGGGAGGGTGTTTGGGTATAAGACTCTGTGTCCATATAGCTAAATAAACGAACATCTGGTAGTGAGCTTAAGCCCTGGACAGTAATTATCCGTGTCACTTAGTTGGCAGGTTACTGCTGTCTGTGGCTGGGCCATGCCAGTTGGCAGTTGGCATGGCTAAGGGAAGATGATGCTCCAGAGACCATCCCTCACAGGCAGGATGGAAAATACTGTGCAGTGTCTGACCCCTCCTCTGTCCCCTGACATGCTCCAGCAAACCCTGCTCTCTCCAGCACTCCTGTAATGCCCTTATGCCCTGCTGCATGGCGCAGATATTTCACCTGCACTTGCTACAAAATTATCACTCTGCTGAAATCACATAATGTGTTTAAGTCATGTTATTTCAGGCCTTTTGAATTCAACACCATCCCCTGTCCCAATTCTCAAGGACACAAAGCTGCAGAGGACATTTATGATGTGGTCTATGCAGAGATGAGCAGGAGGCTGAAATATCTCTCTTATGTTGAGAGGCTGAGAGAATCAGTGTTGTTCAGCCTGGAAAAGAGAAGGCATCTTCCAGTACCTAATGGGACTCAAGAAATGTGGAGAGAGACTTTTATGAAGGCATGTAGCATCAGGACAGGGGGGAATGGCTTCAAACTGGGGGGGCATGGGTTTGGATATTAGGAAAAGATTCTTTATTGTGAGGGTGGTGAGGCACTGGAGCAGGTTGTCCAGAGAAGCTGTGGATGCCTCATCCCTGAAAGCGTTCAAGGCCAGGTTGGATGGGGCTTTGAGAAACCTGGTCTAGGGAAAGGTGTGGGCCATGGCAGGAGAGATCAATGAGATCATCTTTAAGGTCCCCTCCAACCTAAACTGTTCTATGATTCTGTGACCCACTGTGGTTCGTCTGGCCCCAGTCCTGGTCCTGCTGTTACTTAGGCAGAGAGGCTGGAGGTCTGGAGCCAGGTACCTCTGTGGGGAAAGGGCAAATGAGAGGGGTGCTGACTGTGAGACATGGATCTGAGAGAGCTCCTGGTGTTCAGTGAAAATGGGGAAGAGACATCTGTAACATAGTGGCACTGGCAAAAGGCTCTTTTTTGTGCCAAAAATACTGTTATTTTGGGATTTATGAAAGCTGATAGTGCAGCCAAAAAGTCTTGCCCTGAAAAGAAGGTTGAAACAGCCTCTGTCTGTTGGGATTTATATGTGCTGTTTGTCCAGGTCTCCAGCTTATAGTCTAGGGCAAAAGTCACATTATTTATGTGTCCTATTTTAGGTTTCTAAAAGATCTTTAAATCCTAGTAAATAAAGCACACCCTGAAATCAGGTAGATAACTACACATGGATGAATGACTCTCCTCTTTGGGCTTCTGGGGAAAGTTGACAGAGTAAGCCTGTTTTGGCTTTTTTCCCCCTTTTTTCTCTGCAATTCTATTTGGTACCAGAGTTAAATGCAGAAGTTGTATCCACTGTGCCCAACTTCTGCACATTTGACACCTCTCTGAGGTCTGACACTGACTGCTAGAACAAAACAAGAGTGAGTGAACTTGATAACAGATGTGAATTTATCTGTCAGATATCAGAATCTGTCAGAATAACAACAAAAACAAAAAACCAGTTATTTCTGATAATTTTTCTTCATGAAGTGTGCAAGGCTTTTTCCCCTCAGAAATAGAAAATGGGAAGTACTTTTTGGTCAGACACGTCCTCTAAATTCTGTGATTTGTGCTCCTTATAACTGCAGTTGCTGACTAGAAACAAGTGATTACTGTTTTCTATTGTTATTTTTAGAACATAGATATAAATGGTGCAATAAAAGCAGAAGGGACAAAATAGTGTAGTGCTTCAAACTTTCAATGTTTCAAAAACAGCTACTCAAGTCAGGCTCATGCACTAAGCTGTGGTGTACCTGGTAATACTGTCAAGAGTTGGGTGTATGTGTCTGCAGTGTGTTAACAGCAAATCTGAGGTGACAGGTTTTACAAGTAAGCCAGATGAGACATTTGTAGATCACAACCTGTGCCAAAACGCAGTGGCTGCACTTCCTAAGGCTCTCTAGGAGGCACGAGTCTGGAATTTTCAGGAAGCCACTAGATGTAGCCTCTAACAGCTGGAAATTATGAAGAATGTTATCAACTAATGAATGAAGAGTTAGCAGCTCACTGAATGCTAATACTGCAGTGCTGGGCAGCCCTAAAGGTTGTTCTGTAACCATTGTAAAGTTTAACTTTTGAAACTCCTTATCCTTGTCTCCAGTGTAGGACAGTGGGTGATCATGTTTGCAGAAAAGATCCACTGATGAGGAGAACCAGATTATAACTTGGGGATATGGTTGTTTGCCCACAGGCTGAGCAAGCATTTTCTTTGTTCTTGTTTTGCAATGGCCTGCTTATCCTCCTCTTCTCCCTGTGTGTGACGTTCCTTTAAAGGGGTCCCAGTGGGAAGGGCTGTAGGAGATAGCCTCAATGACACCTGTATTCCTGTGCTGAGTATCCTCTGTTGGCTGAATCTGTAAGAGTTTAGTCAGCCCAGAGGCAGACTTCTCAGCATTCTTCACTGTCTAGATACAGCAGCAGCTCATTCCCTCTGAACCATAACATCCAAGCAGAAGCCAGCACCCTTCTTTTGCTTGTTTTATGAAATTGAAAGTAATATTTATGTGATACTCATTTGGACTCTGAATTCCTCTAGGTTCACTCACCAGATTTAATCAGCATTACTCAAATATTTTACTAGCTTCCTACTGACCCTCAGGACTATAATAAAACCTGAAACAGAGCAATTTATTTGCAAGCCTTTAGGACAAGGCAGATCTTTTTTGAAATGCATCCTCCAGGAGGATAGAAAGTAATAGCTTTCCATTTTACTCACAAAGAAGGATGAAGTTTCATTTTTAGTTAAACTTTCACACATTCACAACCTTCCTCTCTAGGTTTTACTAACAGCCACAAGGCTTTCCAAGCTCTCAGAAAAAAGCCAGAAAGGACTGTAAGAGGCAGAGGTTTCCATAGGACATTTGGGTTATACATGGAATGCAGACATGGTCTTTCTGTAGCTCAAACATTGTACTGTTTGGCCTCCTGGGCCAGCACTGCAGCTTCCCAGTGCAGTGCCCTGGGCAGGAGCAGGGAGTTTGATGGGTGCTTCCACCACTACATGGGAATGCACTACATGAGGCCAAGCAAAACTCAACTACTCTTCCCCCTCAGTTCTGCCACCATTTTTGAGCCTCACCTGCAAGAACTTCTGCCCTAACCTTTGCTGGGATAGCAAATGCCGCTGCCTGAAGTTTTATTGCATTTAGACAAACACTCACTGATGACTAAGCACTCTGTCTACAAATTCATGTAGGACAGGGACATCTTCCCACTAGGTCTGTTTGCTTAAAGCCATTTCCAAACTGGCCTTGAACACCTCCAGGAATGGGGCATCTACAATTTATCCAGACAATGTGTTCCAGTGTCTTGCTACCTTCATCATAAATTTTTTTTTATTGCTAATCTAAATCTAATCTCTTATAATTTAAAACTGTTGCCCCTCATCGTGTCACTACAGGCTCTGGTAAAAAGCATTTCTCCATCTCTTGTATAAGCCTCCTTTATTAAAAGCTGCAATAATGTCTCTCCAGGTTGAACAGCCCCAACCCTCTCAGCCCCCTGACAATTTGTGTTCCCATTTTCCATTTCTTACCCGGAGTGGAATCTGTTTTGCCAAATACAGGAATTGCTAAATGATCTCCCTGTCTTTATCTCAACACATGAGCTTTCTTGTTCCTGTTTTTTTTCCCTGTTTTCTACCCCATCCTATTGGGTGTCTGAGGGTGGAGAATGAGAAGCTGAGTGGGAGTTTGACTGTCAGCCAATGCTAACCCACCAGAGGTAGCATCCCTGAAGCACATTTAAAATACAAATATAGAACATGTTTCTTCCAAAGTGATTGCTCTTGTGTGGAGTGTTTGCCTATTACACACTTCCAGCCCCTTTCTCTGCTTAAAAGGAGTCAAATTTTTGCTGCCCTGCACTCTTGGCTGTATAATACTCTGGTTTTCTTCCTTCCCTATTATAGCTGTGATTTGGGAAAAAAAAAAAGAACAGATTAAGTGTTGGCTGGAACAGGGGCAGTAGGGAAGAGTAAGTGGTACACTGACTTGAAAGGCTCGTGCTGGCTACTGTCCTGACCAACTGTTTAATATGCATATGTCATTGGAGGGAATGTATAAACAACCCATGGAGCAGAAATCAGGATCTGGGGGACCAAAGAGTTCAACTCCCTTTTTGTGTCTAGGGTATTCAAGGATGTCAGCCTTTAGTTTGAGAGACAGTAGTGTATGGAAATTATTTGGTGAAAAAGGACTCTGTCTTCTAGGGACTAGAATTTCCTAAAGTATCTTTGGCAGGCAGCAGGTCTCCAGAGCTCAAATGGATCATGAAGGCTTGCCTCACAGAGTTCAGTTCCTTGTCCCAAATCAGCCAAAAGTGATGATTTGGAATTATCTAACCATTAGCTGGACCTGTTTCTCTCTGGCTTTGAACAGCCAGTTTCAGAAATGGGCTCACAGCTGACATTTCTAAGCAGACACAACTGCATGTTCTCCTTGGTGGCCTTCCCTGCTGGCTTGGCTCAGGCAGCTTGGTGTGCCCATTTTCAGTGAAGCCAGCTCCCCTTTCTTACTGCCCTGTGGCATTCCCTGGGGAGCCCCAAACACCCTACCCAGATCTGTGGGCTCTCTCAGGCTCTGACAAATTCAGGTCCCCTTTGAATTAGCTCTCAAGTCAAAGTATCAAATTTGTCTACTTTTTTTTGATCCTAATTTTTAAAAAAGGTCTCTAGAAAGGTGGAACGTTAGTGTGCTGTATCCTCTATCTGCATGTCACACGGGCAGGTTGGAGACTGCATGTCTGAGCTAAACAAATCTGAGACAAACTTCTTCAGAGATCTGACAGCATTCTTAGCATTCCCTTGAGTCCTCTCTTCCTCTGCTAATCCAAACACCCTCTATTAAAAAGTGAAGAGGCTTGTGCTCTTCATAATCCCAACAAGACACTGCTAACCTTGCTGAGTTTCAGTACTCTGTGCACTATCTGGTCAATTGTTTGTTCATGGAGAAAAGGCAGATTTTTCTTGTATTACCATTACTCCTGGAAAATAGAACATAGAATAGAATGATTTCATTTGGAAGGGAACTACAATGATTATCTAGTCCAACTGTTTGACCACTTGATGGCATGTTAATAATGGAACTGTCCAAATGCTTCTTAAACACACTGACTGAAGGCTTCGACCCCTCTCTAGGAAGTCTGTTTCAGTGTTCAACCACCCTCTTGTAAAAAAAATTATTCTGAACATTCAGTCTAAGCTTCCCCTGGAGAAAAAAAAAAATATGCTAATAAACTACTTTTGCCATGGCTATAATGGAAAATACTTCTACTTAATTAACTCAATGTATTATCGCATTTACTCACAATGGCATCTGGAGAAGCACTTGGTCTGAGAAAAGGCTGTATTGTATGTGGAAGGGTTAAATTGGACAAGTTCTTCCTGCAGAGTAGCCATATGTGTCTGTTTTCCTCTCCAGACAGACAAGTCCAGCAGTACCCCTCTGAGGATATAAATCATGAGTTTCTGTGAAGCTCTACAGTGTGGGCTGTTAGGAGCCCAGTTTCATCTTCAATCAGATATGAAGCCAAGTCTGGTGAGGATATGGATATGTTCTACCTGAAAGGCTTGTTTGGGGTTTTTGGATGATTTTTTTAACTTCTTCATGCCTTAGTTCCAAGTTCATTAGTATGGTTTAGTTGTTAATTGTAGACCATTAGGTAGAGTAGTAAGTGTCTATTTTCTATGACTTTCCTCTGAGTCATGAAGAACTGGACAGAAAAGCAGTTAGCACTGCTGGAAATGCTGCTGGAAAAAATAATCAGAGTCCCAGGTGCTAATTATGACCTCTTCAGATTAATTTTTCAAATTGTCTTTTCAGAAATTATGAATTATTCAGGTACTAAACAATGTCATGTATTTGTCATGTCATATATAAAGTTTTGAGTTCTCTGTACTTTCAGCAGCAATGGCTCTCTGTACCTATAAACTTAGAGAGATTGGGTGAAAACCAGTGCAAAATACAACATTACTTTTCAGTCACTGGTGACAGATCAGATAGGCCCAAGCAGTCTGTCCATCTCTGCTGTCATTATTTCTCTGCAGTACTAGATCTTATTGAAAACTTTGTTCTTGGGTTTTGAGTATGGTTTCAGTCTGTCTCACCGGGAATGCACAATATTGAACAATTCAGCAAATTTTCCCCAGTGAATCTAGTCATATTTTCTATATCCTAAACTGTCCTGGTGGTCTGTATACCTGTTCTGAGATTTGCTTGACTCTGATCAGGCACACATGCTCCTTCATAAGCAAATGCCCCTCTTCTGGACTGTTGGCTCAAAGTTCTGTTCTCTTCTAATTTCAGAGAAAATCAAAACCACTGTGACATTAACTTGGTGAATTAAACTTTTGTTTCAGTTGAATTATCTTTAAAGACAGAAATAAGCTAGAATTGAAACTGCACTTATATTTATTTTGTTTGGCTGTACCTTCCTTGAAGGTAACTTAGAGCCACTGCATTTTTAGTTGGTACTGAGAAAGTAAGAGTTATAGCTATCTTGTAGAAGCACAGATTTGATTCAAATGATAGTAATATTTCTCTTCCATCCTTTCCATCTCTGGCTTGGTTGAAATCTTTTGTTATTGGTCTGAAAGTTTCAGTAGATTAAAAATTTCTTTGGCACATCCACATGAAGCTTGTGGATGTTATTTACTGCTCCTAAGGCTGTAACAGTAATTTTATATCAAATAGCAGAGTGGAGCCTCCAGAGGTTGGAATTTCCTCTGAAACATTAAGCCTGTGACAATGCTGTTCACCTTGTCTAACCATATGCTCCTTACATATGTGTACATAAATTTCTAATTTTACTTATATCTTAAAAATACTCTATTAAATCTTGTTCTGATTTAAGCATTAATTCTTAAATGTTTTTCTTGGATCTCAGAGATTTAGTTCTCACCACACTAGAAAATTCTTTTACCCCAAATAACTGATGGAAATCTGCAGTGGAGAACTCCAATGTGGCTGCCATAGAGAAGATGTGGTGAATAAAAGGCAGAGAAGGGCCATGGGGTGGAGAGCTGTGCCCAAGTCCTGTCGAATTAAGCAGAGCTAATGAGTTTTGAATTGAGGCTGGGAATCATTGGTTCTCATACTGCTTACAACAGGAAACCAGGAGCCCTCACTCTTTGCTCTTCAGTGACACCTTGTAAACACAGCTTGAGGACTTGGAGAGTGCAGTTAGGATGATTTAAATTCATTATTTAAATAGATACAATGACTATCTTATTGACTTTCAATGTAATGTTTGTCTTGGAATCTCTGTTTGAAACACAACCCCTAATTAAACACCAGGAGGAAGAAACCTTTACATTTTCATTAAGCTCCAATCTTTTATTTTATCTCATAACAACAGTTTTGCTATTTTATTCCTTTGTATTGAGCCTAAGATCAAAGTAATAACTTTGTTAAAAAGCAATCAATTCTAATCAGTTTAATAAGCAAATGAAGAATTGCTTTGACTAAATGAAGAGGGTGTAGCCAGATCTCTGTGACTGTGAGGCTGTGCCTGCTGGGACTGCTCTGTGCTTCATGACTCAGCCTCCCTTGGTCCCTGCCCCTTTCAGTCCCTGGCCTGTCTCATCGAGCTGTGGGTATGTGCCTACTTTTCCTGCTCTGGGAGCTTGAGCAGCTTTAGTCTGTTCAGCTCACATAAGAAAGGCCTGAATAATTACACCTTGGAGACTTTTCTGGAGCTGAGGGTAAACAGCAGGGAAGCAAAATTTTATTCACTTCAAAGCAGAGCTTACCCAGCTCTTGGTATCCAGTGTGGAACATACCAGTTTCTTACTTTTCACTTAATGCTGTCCAGTCCAAAAGGAAGCAGTAAATTGGTGCATATGCTCAGGCCATTTACTTCTTACAGCTTTCACATACCAGGGCTACATTTCTGAAATTCCTCCTATTCTTTAAAACATAAAACTCCAGTTATCTCCAACCTCCGGGTGTTAACAACTTAATTTACTTTTCAAATTGTGCCACTGTGATCTGGAATGCCAGGGAAGAAGGCAGTGACTGGCACTGGCGTTAGCGTTATCCTCAAGATGGAAAACAGTATTCCTCCCGCCCCATTTAACTTTTAAATAATAGATGATAGAGCAGAGTGTACCCTCAGCAAACTTGGAAGAGGGGCTGATACAACAGAGGGTTATGCTGTCAATCGAAGAGACCTTGACAGGCTGGAAAAATAGGCTGACAAGGAACATCTTCAAGTTCAACAAGAAGAGCAAAATCCTGCACCCTGGGGATCCCCCGGCTGGAAAGCAATTTGGAAGAAAAGGACCCGGGCAATCTGGTGGATACTAAGTTGAACAGGAGCCTGCAGTGTGTCCTTGGAAAGAAGGGCTAATGGTATCCTGGGATCCAAAGCCTTGCCAGCAGGTTGAGGAAGCTGACCCTGGCCCACTGCTCAGCACTGGTGAGGCCATGCCTGGAGCACTGTGTCCAGTCCACCAGAGGCAGATGGGCACAAACTGAAAGAAGGTTCCTTCTGAACATCAGAAGATACTTTTCTGTGTGAGGATGGCTGAATACTGGCACAGGTTGCCCAGAGACACTGTGGAGTCTCCATCCTTGGAGATACTCAAGAGTTCTCTGGATTCAGTCCTTGGCAACTTGCTCTAGATGATCTTTCTTGAGCAAAGGGTTGGATTAGAGGACCTTCAGAGGTGCCTTCCAACCTCAGTCATTCTGTGATTCTGTGATCTTTCCCTGTTACAGACTGTAAGTCAGAGGATCACCTTGTCACTCAAATTTAATACTGAATGTCTTTGTTCTAGCTAATGTAATATATGAGAACAATTTCTTGGTGCAATTCTTTTCTGAAATCAAATAGCTTGAGCTAGAGTGTATTAAAAGGAATCCTTTCTCTGAGACCTTTTGGGATTAAAGGAAGGACCCACAGGAAGAATTTCTAAAAATAAATGTGGCAGGTAAACCTAAATATATCTGGGTGCCAGCTTTCACATCATTCATGTTCCTCTTTCGCCACCCACAACTTCCTCTGAATGGACCCTTCAGCTAAGGCAGCATGAGAACAGCACTGAGAATCTTGCATCCTTCTTCCAAAGTAAAAGGTGACTCTCAGGCAGCAGTGAGTGGGCAGGCCCAGATACAAGAAGGTGCTGTGAGGCAGTCTCAGAGAGAGCAGAGCTGTACACAGACACCAAGTCATTCTTTACACTATGAAAGGTCTCATCACACAGTACTTGGACTGTGCTTTTCAAAGTACACTCTGTGTAGTTATATTTTTCATTGAGAAGCTCTATTAAGCTTTAGAACAAGACTGTAATCAATCACAACAGTGTTTTCTGATGTTTGTGATAATCAGCTGGAATGTGCTATTTAATATGAAAGAGGTGTAGGCATAATTTCTACTATAGATTAGCACTGAATAACCTCACAAATATATGAAACTGTTAATTTGACTTTAGTTTGTCTAATGCTTCAGTCTCAACTATGAATTCTTTTACTTAGAGAGCATTCATCCCTTTTAAAATAGAGCACACTGTTTGCCTTCCTTTTTAAATACCTCAGCTATAGAACAGTTGCAAACATTAAAGTCAAAATATTGTAAAAATCGTCAGGTGAATACTATTATTTTAAATTTACTTTCAAGTACTTTTCCTAGCAATGTCAGGGATATATTTCTTTTATTTGATGATGCACATTTGCTGATACGCCAGGTACATTAACATTAGTACCACACTTAGGGTTCCCTAGTGACAGTCGAAGAACAAAGGTCTTGAAAATGATTAACAATCAAAGCTAAGGATAACAGCTGACTTGAGATCAATCTGATCTTTACCAGAATGCATTTGGCTACAAAGACATGAAGTAACCCCTGTAATCCTTTAAGTGAGGTTACTCCAATCATACAGAGGCCATAAAAATAGCACTTGAAATTTAAGAGGTTTATGATGGCCAGCGCCCTACATGAAGGAACATCAAAAGAAAATATTCATCAACTGTTAAGTCTGCTTAGGCTCGAGAAGCCGTTTAACAACTATGACACATCCTTCAAACTGGGAAAATGCACTTCTTTTTCTTATCCTGCACACAACCAGTTAACTCTCAGTTCTGCCACTCCTTCTGTCCCCTCATCTTCCCTAAATCCAAGTGATCTCCTCTTATACAACATTTAGGTGACTTACTTTCTTTCGAGTGTGCTGTTGTACTCTACTCCAAATGTGATCAGCTCTTAGCTTTTTCACCTTAATTTTCTGCTTTAACTATGCTGAATCCTAAAGCATATTCTATTTTGGGAGCATCCTAGCTTTTGGCATGTTTATAAATCAAGTCCTCAGCAACCTGAAAGTAGAGTGATGGTTAGTGTCCAAGGCTGCAAATCAGCTTAGCCTGGTTGCTGATAAATATGACAGAAACACGTGTCTACAAAGAGTAATTTTCTCTTACTAGGGCATTTCTAGGGGCAAAAAAGGAAGATTTTAACACATCCAATTGAAAATCTCTCCCAGACACATTATCTATATCTTCTCAACATACTGTTCTGGGGCTGCTAGTGTAGAAAGAGCAGGGAGAACAATTTAAACCTTACTGAAATTGAGCAAATTGGATTGTGGCGGCTAAGTTCAAGTGAAAGCTTCTTGTAAATGAGGAGCTTACAACTATTTGGCTGGCAGAAAGCCATGTGATCTTACTCATCTAATTTGCAGGAGACTTTGAGATAGTGACAAATCCTACTGCTCCAGTGGCTGCACGTGTGCAGGTGAAGAATCTCAGAGGTGCTCCAATGAATAGTGAGGCATGAACAGAAAGAAGAACAGGATGCTGCTGCTCTGTTGTCAGTGCTGCCACTTGCTCCTTGTGACAATTCTGTGACTGTAATTTCTTATTTATCACCTTAATGTCAAAGAATCAGGAAAGATGGATTCAGTTCCCAGTGTTGTAGGTACTCTGCAAACACAGAACAAAAAGGTGATTTCTGCCTGCAATCTAAGAATGAGATACTACCCAGCAGGATGCAGACAGCTTAGTAGGAATACGTGGGATCCAGTGGAGACATTATGCTCTCTGTCAGAGGCAGGCTGCTCCAGCTACCAGCAGCCTGGCTAGCTGGTAACATTTTGGTGACATCATGGCTAAAGAGATTTTAAGAAATGTTTGAGCATACACACAAGCACATCTATGGAACTTCATTGACCACTCGTTGTGTGAGGGCAAGGTAAAGAATGATGACATGTTTTAGGGCTCCAGATAAGTGGGTCATGCCAGAGTCTGTTTAAAAGCATATTTTAATCCCTGTGAGAATATAGAAGACAATAGCTAGACAGGGGTAGAGGTTTGAAGAGCTGGGAGTGAAAAGATGATAAAGAAAAGACATTAATGACATACAAGGAGAGGGAAAACTGAAAGATCCAAATAGCATCACAGGAAAATCATCTTCTAGAAGGATTTTGAATAAGACAAATAGATAGCGGGGATACTGGTGAAAACAACCTGTCAAACAGATGTCTCCTGGCCATGGAGTCAGAAGATAAAACACAGAATGGCAGGGGTGAAAGGCTAGCAGTGTTTCCCAAGTGAGCTGGAGAAATAAAAGGAGAGATGGTGGGACAGATGGTAGCCCTATTGACTCTGTGTTGGATATCACATGTGTATAAGCAGCTATCAGACAGACAGATCTGCTTGTAAGTGAAAAGCAGGCCCAGGTGAGGGAGGGCAGCATTTTTATGGACAAAGGGCCAGAAGAGGTTAGAGACTCTTAGTTTAAGTCCAAATCCAGTTCATAGTGAGTTTGAGAGAAGTCTTACCCTTCTCTACACATCATTCAGCTACCTGTAAAAGGCAAGGGTAGTGTTAATTGGATGGTAAGAGATTTAACTGATACATGTACAGTGCTTAGAAATCTCTGCATGGTTCTATTATCAAAAGTGCAGAATATTGTTTACCCAAATCTAGAAAATACATTCTTTCTTTCACAAGTTGCTTTGCTGACTTCCAGACACCTGCTATTGCTTCATTGCAGGTACAAGAAAAACCCCACCAAAACTAGGTCCACGATTTTCAAACAACTTCACTACTTTAAAGGAACAGCCTTGAAGACCATGAAGTTGTGGGGGCTGAAGATCTCTTCAGTTTCCATTCTGAAAGACACCTTAATCTAGCCAAACTTCTCACATGTATTAGGCCAAGAGAGTCGCAGTGGTTTCCCAGGTTACAGTTCATTAGTGTCTGTATCACAGGAGGCAAGGAAGCACACTGAAGTAAGTACAATGCAGTTTCATTGTGGCGTGGTGCTGACAGAGAACTCGCTTCTCACACAGAAAATTAGACAGGCCCTGGTACTCCAGGTATTTTTAACTCATGTTATGATGAAAGTTTTAGGAATAGGAGAGCTAGCATAAAGGACTGCATGTAAATCCACAGTTCACAGTGTAAGGTGCTGTTCTTTCAAGCTTATGGCATCTAACAGCCACTGTAATAAATACCCACATGTGGGGAGGAACGATCTCCTGAACACTCTGCTGGACTTGGCTTTCTAGAACATGCATGCTGGTAGGTTTTCCAACTACTGGGGGGATGGCTTGAGGCCTGAAGGCCTACCCAAGGGTGCAACCACAGAAAATAAGCACTCAGCACTCTCCCAACCCTATTCCAAGGAAGTATCTCCATTAGCTACATGACAATGCACTACTTAAAGGCCATGGGGAGACTGGGGAAATTTTCTGCATTTTTATGCATTCACAGGACCTGACCTTGGAAGGTGCTCCCTCTGGGAAAACCACAGTGTCTGTATAGATCTCCAGCAGGCTCAGTGGTCATCTTGTACATGCAGCATTCCACACATACAGAGCATTTTTCAAGGACCAGGGCCATCAGTAATCAGGCTAGGAGCTGGGACTGCTCATCTGCCACAATCAGTGCTTGTCATACTTACTCCTGCTGCTTCAGTGGTCCCTGTACTCTGCTCCCTGGGTCTTGTTCTGGTTCCTAGGGGCATGCAGCTTTGATAGTCAGTGTTTAATAGTGCCCAACACCACAGGCTCCATCACAGTCTTACCACAGATTAACAGAAGTAACAGAAACAGGCAGGAGGGAACAGCACTTTCTGTGTCTGGTGCTATTTCAAAAGAACTGCATAGCAATGTACACCAAATACCTGGAGTCTGACTTCAGAGACATCAAAAACTAAGTTTCATAGTGATTAGAAGCTACTGAATGAAAAGATGAGCCTGGAAAATAAAAACAGGCTTCCTCATTCCATTTTCCAATTGTCCTGAAAGGAGAAAAAAGGATCTTTGTCGAAAGTCTCTAAGAACATATTCCCTTCCCAGTTACTCTTCTGGACTTGCTGATGGATGGGACAGCTCACTGAAGAGGTTATTGGTACATTCAAACATCAGTTTCATAAACCTATTATTACTAGAATCTGTGGGATAATTAATGCTTGCATGAGAAGTTAATGAAGGACAAAGATTCTTTACTGCTGATGGTCTCAGTGAAACAACAGTCTGGAACATATAAAAGAGCTATTGTCAGTAACAAATTACCATTACAGAGAGCCCCATGAATATAAATCTTTCAGAAAAGGTGACATGCTCTTTATTTTGTAGCTCTTATTCTAACAGTGACCCTACTGTCCATGTGCATTATCTCTCTGATGCACTCATTTGACTTCTTGGGGCATTTGTTGAAGGTTTTATCATTTTGCAGTTCTGACAGAATCCCATTTTCCTGCCACCTGAGTCTTGTTCTTCTCTCTAAAAACTCCTCATCTCTTCTCAGTCCAATTTGACTGTCTTATGTGGTCCCTGAGCCAAATACCCAGATGCAGAGGCCAGCATTTTAAGCAATATTGATGTCACTGTTGTGTTGCTGAACAAACAAATATCATGCATCCTTCACCTGTGCAACGTGCTTCTGTCTAGTGCTGCTAACCTGAACCTTCATTTGGATGGTATCTTTCTCTAATGGCTGAAGGCCAGCAAATCTTTGAATACGAACTTGGAGGTAATTTAACTCACATCTAGTAAATCAACTGGATAAGAGTGTGCCAAGAGCACAAATCCTGATTAAATTTAGGCAATCTAAAGGTAACAGGATAGAGAAGTGTAGGTCTGGTTAACACTGTTAACATCATCTGCAGACAGAATCATGTTTGCTACTCACTTTAAAATGAAATGTGACTTACAAGCTAGATGTCACCAAAGACTACATTTTCTGTACCTTTCAACTTCTCTTGCATATTTAAGAAAATGTTATATAAAACAGAATTGCTTTTCCTTCTGAGAAAAAAAAAATATTTTTCTTCTGATTCTACTTGGCTGGCTAATGAAATTACTTTCCATATGGGTCATGATTATCTGGCTGACTGAGTACGAGTTGATCCTCATCCCATCAGGTTGTGATTTTTCTGAGGTTGCTGCGAATCCCACACAAGTGTCTAAAAACTGTCAGTTTTCCACTAGATTTAAGTTAGTTTAGGTTTGTAAAGCTGCCGGGGGAAAGAGAGATCTCTGTGTATTTGGCCGCTTGGAAAGTTCTTGTACATTGTTTATCCCTGCTGGTACTTGAGAAGACTTGTGAGGACAAATTGGTGCATGGTTTTGCTCAAGATGTCTGTACATTGCTTGGGCTTAAACCCTGAAAATGAATACTGGCCAGAGGAAAATTCCTTGAATGTGGACAGTAAAGCTCTTTCATATAAAACAAAGACTAAAATAGAGAAAAACAGCTCATCCCACAAAACCTGGTGTGGTACTTTTAGCTATAGGTGACCCTTTGTCCTTCTCAATCTGTTTTGGGATGGCAGTTCATGTGTAAACCTGGATTCTGGACCAAACCTTTCCAGTGACACCTCTCTTGGTCATTCTTATTGATCTTGCTGAGACAGGAGCCCATACCCTGTTTACAGACAGGTTATTTTCATGTCGTTACTTTAGAGTGGTTACAGTTCAAGCAAGAATTGTTTTTACTTAAAAGGAAGGGCTGCAATGCTAATGTTGGCATCTTCATCCAGGTAAGAGCACACAGTGTGCCAACACAATCCCGTATGTACGGAGCATTCATATATATCCACACAGGGTTAGCATCATTGCCTGACTGAAGTTTTATTAAGATTGTTTGGAAAACATCTTTAACATAATAGAGAGCAAAACTGGCTTGATCTCTATGTAACCTTGAGGAGGAAGAAGGGGAAAAATTGGGAAGATTTTTTTCTGTCCTGCGATGGATCTATTTCAGCTTGAGGGGCAGGATACTGGTGACTTTTCTGCTGCAAACTTTATTGACCTCATAATGGTCCCTGTGCTATATTGTATTGCTATAGACCAGTCCTTTTTGACATAAATGCAACAATATTTAGTCGTATTTAGTCGTCTTTGACAGACAAGATGAGTGAACCCTCAAAGGTCATGCAGGAAGTGTAGAACTGAGCAGGGTGCTGACCAGTGGTTTTCGATAGACATTACTCCATATAGGTGAAGCTGTTGAATGATTATACCTCAAAGTTCAAGGAATTCTACTTTCTGGAAATGCTAGATGAGTGGACAGAGTAACTGGAGAAAGGACTTGTCTGTTGCATGGTGTGGGATGTCTGCCTTTCATAATACTAAATAGCATACAGGAAAAGAATAAAATAAAAATAAAAATAAAATCAAAGAAACATAATTATAGCAGCACTCTTCATCTCCTATCCTTGCAACGCTGGACTTAGGGGAGCATCATTTTAGCAGCACTTATCTATAGACATAATGCAAATCAGAGTAAACTCAGCCATACCATCAGCTGCAACTGGTAAAAACAGCTACATGTGTTAGCAGGAGCATCAGAACAAGACGAACCATAAAATGCCAGTGATGCTTTAAAAATAATTTAAAAAGATGTCATAAATGAAAAGTTTCTTTGTGAGAAAAGATCTGGAAAAACAATAAACCAGCATATCACAAAACATTCTGCTCCTGTGCTGTTATTTCTAAAGAGGTGAAAGTGTCAGAAATTATAGGAAAAGATAAATGTGCTTTATTAAGACTGTTCAGGGAGCTCACATCTATACAGCTAACAGCTATAGATATGCATATATGAACACATCAATCTGTAAATACAAGACATGAGTGGTGAAGAGACTCATGGTCGTGAAAAGCATAGAAAATACACCATTACTTGTGCAAATGCAAATGGCAGAGGCAACAAACTGAATATAAAGGAAAACATGAAGATATGATGGTGAGTGATGGAAAGTGGAAAATGTTTCATGTTTTAGGTCACATGCAAAAATTGTTGCAGAGTTTTCAAATAAATAGAATGAAAAAATAAATAGCATTATACCAAAACAAAAAGCAGCAACTTGAAGTGTGAGATTGGTTATGTCTATGACATGATAGAAGCTAAATAGTTTTCAAACATTTGACTGGCCTTAACTGCAGAGGTCAGACAAGGATACACAAGTAAAAGTAGTGTAACATCAAAAGAGAGTGCACAGTTCCTTTAAGATCAAAAGGAGAAACTAGATCACCTAGCAAAAATGAGTCATGTTATAGAGAGAACCAAGTGTGAATAGATTTTGAACCACAATAAAGATGGGCAGTTTTCACATCAAAATCAAGTAAAAGCAATCTCTTAGGAATGAGCAGAATCTCATCATCTCAGCAGAAGGATGTAGACATCAGGTTCTGTATTGCAAACAGAATAAGAACACCCTTGATACAATGGAGGGTGTTCTGCAATAATGGAAGGGCTGTAAGGATATGGAGTGACTTAGATTCAAAAATCTAAGGATGGGGAGAAATTCAAAGCCCTTCAGTGCTGACATGGGGAACCCCAAATATTTTTGGTAAGCTGCAAATCTGCTCTGCATTACAAGAAAGAGAATGACAGGTGGGCAGACAGACAACTGTTGCCTTATCTAGAAGCAGCCTTCTAGTATAAAAAGGCAGCAACAGAAAATAAACTGTGCAAACAATGCAGACACCCTTTTCTTCTGAAACATCAATGAACCAGTGAGACAAGCAAAACATCTGTACAAATACAGCTGACTCTTCACACCCAGCTCATTCATTCAAATATACCTGCTAATCATCCAAACTTAGAAAATGAGATTATTAATTTTCCAGATACATTGGTACAATAGTACCTGGAAAAAGAGGGCAGTTCTTAATCTTAATCTGAAAAAAGATGAGCACAGACCCATGCAGAGATCTAACAATGGATATCTGACATAATATTAAGGCATCTTTAATTGCAAAAGATGAATCAGAAAAAAAAGAACAAAAACCCTTACAAGAATGGGCAAAGCTCAACAGGCAGATAAAATTGCTAAGAGATTAAAAGAGGTCTGCAAAAAGTAAAGACAATGGTTGGTAAGTTGTTCTTAATAAAAGTAACCTGTCACAATGTCTGATACCATAGTTGGACCAGGAGTGAGTCTCCAGCTCACAAAAATGGAAGAGAGACATTTGCCAATAAGCAAACTCAAGAACTCTGAGTACTGTGAGGTCATATAAGGATCTAATTGTTTTGGGGAAAAAAGGGCAGAGTTTCATTTCATGGGGACATGAATATGTACAGTCAGTACAAACACAAGGCAAAATCATAATGATGAAAGATGGTGAAATATTGAAATCTTGAGATTTGAGCATCAATTCTTAGAAAAGACATAGATCTAACAAGAGCTATTGGAGGGAGCACTCAAACCTGAATTGCTGTGGCAGGAACAACTGCCACGGATCTCCTGCATTTCCTGGAGACATGCACTCTTGCCACAAGTAACTTCTCTGGAAAACTACCTGGTAATAAAGCATGAAAGAGCTACTGTTCTAAACTAAGAGGAAAACATTCTCTGTTGCTAAGGGAAATCAGGGCTTAGTTAACTCATCACTTTTTTCATAGCGGATACACTTATATATGAGTACAGAATATGTCTCATGATGCACATTCATGGAATGATTGCTATATGAATTGATTAACTCCTTTCATAGACACGATTCTCAGATTTAGTTTTGTTGTTTACATTCTAGTAAATGCCATTCTTGATTTCAGTGTGGGGAGATATTCCTTCTCTACCTTTTTAGCACTGGATACTCTTAGCAACCCAGCATACCTCCAGGTTTGGTGACAGCTGATAGGAGTTGCTTTCTGACTTCTTTTGCAGGTGACATTTAGCCTCTGGGCTATTCTTATTGGTGTTTCTTCTTTAACTCAGTCTTCATATATACAAAAAATAATTTTTCTGTATTTTACATTTTGTAAATATGCCTGCTTTAGGTAACAATTTAGCTCTTTCTGGGACAATGAAGTGTCATCTCGTGTAGTGAAAAGTCAAACGCACCAGTACAGTGATAACCCTCCAAATATTTCTGGTTGTTAACCTTGGATTTTCAGACCAAGAAAAATGCAAATACATCATAAATATAACTACAATGTAATGGCAACACTTGTATTTTGCCATCTCAGTACTGAGAAGTTTGAGGCTTAAAATAGTGATGTGCCTGCTGCATGGATGCTATTAGACAGACAGATGGTACACTGTTCTCACTTCGTAATCACACAGCCCTTATTTCCATGGACCTACCTACTGCCTGATAAGTCAGCATGTGAATACAAAAGGTTAACCTGTTAGGTGTGCCCTGGTAATTGGAGAATTGTCAAGTGTTTTCTGCACTGCTGAACACACTGGTGCATGCTGACTGTTTTCTAGGGTTTTAAAATATATCTTACTCTTTTAATAACTCTTGCTGGAATGGAGAAACATAATAGAAACTGATGTACCTTCCAAAGAGAATTCCTTCTCTCTTGCTGTTCATATATACACAACTGGGAAAGTCATCTTCCCCTCATGCATCATCATAGCTGCTGACTTAGTGACATATCCTATAAATGGGGTCCAGTTTTCAGGGGAATTGCTAAATTTCCTTTGAGGCTCCTTCCAACATACAGACTCGTGTTGTAAGTGTCCTAGCTTGTTCTTTATCACTATTTTTTTTTCATTAAAAAATTCAATTCATTTTGTAAATCATTCACAATAGTGGCTGCAATGATATCACTGGTTTAAGCACCTTTTTCCATTTAAATTTTCCAGGATTATATGACTTTCTAACCCTACTGTGTAAGCTCTGTAGCAGTTGTTCTGTTCCCTTCGTAGCTAAGCTTATCTCAACTGTGATTTCTGTTTCTTTGTTTCTGAAATATTACCTTTATTAAACTTTTGCTTTCTTAGATAAGGTATGAAACAAGCATTGCAGAGGTGCATAGGGAAACACGTTGTACAAACAAGGAGTATCTTCTTATGAAGATATAAAAAAAACTCTATCTGAGAACTCCTCAGATATACAAAGAGAACAGAACTCTGCAGTTTCTCTCCAGGCACAGTCTACTGTTTTTTCTGGGGTTTATCCAAACAAAAAAATCAAATTTCAATACTGGGTGACTACCCAGAAATATGTTCCCAGGACTCTACATAAAGGTTTTCCTTAATTTCTACTTCTCTGAAATAATCTCATTATACAAACCCAAACAATGCTCTGGGAAGGCTTAGGCTAATATGAGGCATATTATCTTTGATTTTTTCTGTTGCCCTGCACACAAGTTTATCTAATCAGATGGCAATTGCAGAAGCCTGGATCCATCACAGTTGTTAACTTCAACTGAGGTTTGCAGAGTCCTTCCTTTTATCTCTCTTAGCATGTCCTGAGACAGCAGTTTTCAAATTGATCCAAAGCAGCTAT
This sequence comes from Pseudopodoces humilis, assembly GCF_049639895.1. Lineage (NCBI taxonomy): Eukaryota > Metazoa > Chordata > Aves > Passeriformes > Paridae > Pseudopodoces > Pseudopodoces humilis. Next base: position 47,251,485 of record NC_142206.1, read on the forward strand.
TGCTGGAATGACTATAAAGAATAGTTAAATAATGATGATTGGGCAGAATTAATTTATTATTCTTATTATTTTCTGCATGGTCATCTCTTTTCTATGGCTCACTACAGTGTAAGGAAAAGATCTGATTCCTATTATAAAAAAGAAAAAAAAATTGCATTGATTTCCTTAGATTCTTATTCAGGTTCTGTGGCCCATTTTAGTCATAACCTTGTTAGGGTCCTGATCACAACAATTAGTGCATTACAAAAACAGTACAATACAAAACCAGTTTGAATGCTGAGAGCTGTAATAGTTGGCTAACTGACAAGTGAATCCTCAGTTTTCATGTTCTTCAAAAATTTTGTACTACAGGGCTGGGAGCCATTCAAAATTTCAGTGTTTTGCTGTTAATGAGAGCTTTTTATGGTTTTATGGTTGTGTATACCTAACAGTGTGGGCCAAAGAAAATTACCAGCCTTGTTAGGGGCTGAGTCCCATCTGTATTCTGCAGCACATAGCTCTCATTCTCTATTTGTCTTTTGTAGGAAAGTGTTTTAATTCCTACTGGAATTCCTACTGTGAAATCACATTTGGAGAAACAGAGAAACTGATGCAGAGACTAATACATCTGCCTTGAGGCTATTCTTTGTTGTTTTTTTTTTAGCACAACTAGCCTAGTCCAGCAAAACAAAATAAGATGATAGAAAAGGTAAAATGGTTTCTTCATACTTTCTTTTTCATAAACAAACAAAATGTACCAAAGGATCAAACTCCTCCAAGTATCAGCATTTAAACTAGTTAATTAAACTAGTCAGCTATCTGGCATTAAAAACAAGTCTTCTTGTTGAGACTCAAGTTCTTCAACCTTGTTTTGCAGCCTCCAGTACTAATTGGTGCTCAAGATACATGGTGGACTAACTGGCTTTTCTATTTGTTTTCATCAGCAAAGCCTCTCTCTATCATCAATAAATTATTTAGTCCTTTGTGTGTATGGATGATCATTAATACTGATTCTTACTAAGTTTCTATATACATACACACACATATACATATATAAAATGTTTTACTCATTTTACTTAATGGACTTATACAGTGATCTATTGAGACATGATACTGTGTGCATGTTGTAAATAATTCAAGAGTGAAAGAAGCTGCCGGAGCCTTCAAAATAAATATTGCACATCATCTAAAGTCAGGCAGACATTTGAATTCACTTCTTTAGCATTCCTCAGGTAGCAAAAGAGGTATGACTAAGAAGTTTAAAAATACTGCTGAGCTAGTTCTAAAATATTTTCTCTCTCTCCCTCAAGGTATGCTTCTTAGTGAAGTCTGAGACTGTAAAATATTTCACTTGCTAAATAGCAATACGTTTCTAAAAGTGTGATGATGCCTTAGTACCTTTGAGTTCAACAGAGAAATCATGAGTATTCATTCTAGACAGATATTTTATCAAGGCAAGGAGAAGATTTTCAGTGTTTTGGATTCTGTTGCATTGATTTCTGGTTGAGGGTTTTTCAACAGCCTGTAAGTAAGAAAATTAGCAGTTAGGATACTTACCTGTTGTAAGTTAGCGTTTGAAAATCACGGTGTCTGTTGGTCACGGGTAACTCAGTGTGATCCCCTCCACAAAGCTCTGAGTCAGGGGCACTGTCTCAGGGACAGCAAAATGGTCTGGATTTCATGTAACTCTACTCACATGAATTGGTTCACCTGCCTGTTCAAATGTGGAAAAAAGTATCAGGCCCTGAGCATGATTTTTATTTTGTGTGTGTCACTGTTAAGTACTTTTTTAAACAACTAAGTATTTGAGAATTTAATCAAGTTTTTTTTTGCTGCATGACTGGCTTGCTCTGAGTTTTGACAATGATCTGGAAGAGTTCTTTTCCTCAGGACTTAGCCCAGGGTGCATCACTAGGGAACAAGTGGTGTTTGTGCTTGTTGGCTTCCTAACCACCCCAAACCGTGCAGCAGCACAAATCCCAAAAGCTGGGCCTTGCTGCCTTCCCACCTCAAACAAGCAGCGTTACAGGATGTCTGCCATGGCAGCTCACACAGCCATGGCACATGGCAGAGCAGGCTGTGCCAGGCACAGAGCAAAAGGAAAGCAGGAGGCAGCCTGCCTCTTGGAGCTTCTGATCTATTCTGGGGGGACAAAAACAGCTAAAACAAAGCTGCGCCCTTGCACTTGGTATTCTTGGCTAAGCCTCTGGAGATTTTGTGGGGCTGCTCTGCATATAATTAAAAATTCATTAATTGGGGTTAATTTAAAAACTGAAAACAAATTTTCAGGCTAGTTAAATCTTCCAGAATTCTTGCCTTTTAAAAAAATTAATGTATTAGAGTTTGGAAGTCTGACATAGGAAACCATTCAGTTACACAATAGCTTGCTATGAAACACTCACCTCAATGATCTGATTTATTTCCAGCTTATCAACCATCTTGATAGCTTGGGCAGGAAAATTACAATAGATTTCCAACAGCAAGAACAAAATATTGCACAAAACACAACCCCACCTCTCTTTTCTTTTTCACAGTCAATGCCAACAACATAACCAATTCTGTGAGACTCCATCAGTCCCAAGGCTAAATTCAACTTTTTAAAATGATTGTGAAAGGGACAGCACATCACTTTTCTCCAGATGAACATTTGTTTAGATGTATTTTTATGTTATTATTGAAGATGCGTGTACATAGAAATAATTGTATAAATTATTTTTTTCAAAAGCTGTGGTGTGAATGTATTTTATGATGATCATTCCAACCAGTCTGATGCCATGGTGCTCTGCCAGCCAGTTGTGAATTGGCCTGGCTGTTCACTTCCATGTGCCTCCAAGCCAGCTGTGTATGGGTAGGATCTATTCCTAGGGATTTGCTGGTAGCAGGGTCTTGCCAGTGTTCCAAGCCTCAGTAGACCGGATCCCTCATGATCCACCCATAGCTGACTGAGGCTGTGGGCTATGTGGAGATCTCATTTACCATCTGATCCTCTGTGAAACCTTCCAGGAGGAAGATGCTCTCAATACTGCATGGTCAAATCAGTGTTTTAGGCCTGTAGGATCTGGTCAGCCCTCTGGCACCTCAGAGTTTTCCTAATGTGCAGTGGCAGCTGTTTAGCTGAACTGAAAATACTGACAAGACTCTGAGCAAAAATCTCCACCAGTAACGCTTCCATCTCCTTATGGATCCCTATGAAGAAGAAAACCACTGTTTCAAGGACAACTTTGGAGGAACCGAAAGTCAGTAAAAACGTCAGTTGGTTCCAGGAAACACCGAAGGTGACATTTTTAGCACATTCTGGCACCTTTCCTGGGGAAAGCAGCTCTGGAATGGGTCCTTCAGGCCGCCCTGAGCACCAACACGCTGGTGTTCAGTGTGCAAGTAAAACCAGAGCTAGTGCTTTGCTAGAGGTGCATCCCTAAAATGACTCCAGATGACTCAAGACTCCAGATCTAGAGTCTACAATTATGAAATTTTTCTAATGGCCACTGATGGTAGGAATGATTCTTCTTTTAATCATCAAGACAATTTCCAGCACTAGGAAGAGGTTTTAGATGTCTCCCAGGACACTTCCTTTGCCCACAAGTGAAAATATGATGGTCATAAACACGGTTTAAAAGGTTATAAAAAGCAAATAAAACCCAAGTTTCCAATGCTTTGTTTCTGAACCTGAACAGAACATTTTGTATGGATATTTAAACATATTAAGTGTTTCTGTGGTCAATTTGCTGATGCCTGAAGTGAATATGATATTCATTACAAAGGTTTATATGAGTTTTGTTGCCCAGAACACAGTTGAAACATTGGATTTTCCTTTGTAACCCTCACTACAGGAAATACGTAGTTCCATAAAGCTAAGGCTGAGTAAAGTCACAGGGAAAGGTTTTATGATGTGAGCACAGGCAAAAGCCACGAGCTGTTCCTTCCCATGCTTGAGAGAGGTAATTATGGTATTTCAGGATATATAGTGACAGCTGGACAAAGGTAGGCTTTTATATTTATCCATAAGTATAATTTAATACCCACTTCTGAGCAGAATTCCTCTGCATATTCATTTGCATAATTGGAAGGGGCTTGACATATCTAGCTGCATTTTCACTTCCAGTAAGGCTAATCTTCTTTTTCCCATGGTCTGATTAAACTTTGCAGGTGTCTTGTATCACAGCCCTCTGATGCTCACAGGGCTATCAGGAGGGAGTTCTGATTTGTTTGAGGAGGCTGGTGCTGCTGACCCTTAACAATACCAGTTTAGTTGTCTGATCTTGCTGATTAAGTAACTCCAGTGGTCATCTCCAAAGGGTGGTATTATCTCTTGTGCCAGAAAGGACTTCAGCTACTGAAAAGTTTGTACAGGGAAGATTTGTTTTCTTGTCACATGCAAAAAAGTGAACTGTTCTCACTAAGAAGAAAGCAATAAGGACAAACAGATGCTCAGCAACAGCCCAATAAATTATCCATTTTATAATTTCCAGTTACTCCAAAGCATGGTTTTACTGATAGATGACTTACTTTTATGTTTAGCTGCTTCCTCACTCCATTGTTGCCATGGTAACACCTCTGAAACATTGCTTCTTTCTGAGGAGATGAAACGTAAAGTGGCTGGAATATCTGAGATTTTAAATATTAAATGAAAACAACAGAAAAATGGTGGAGTGAGTCACACATTACAGGCAGGTGACACCCACAATACCTGCTAGTAAATTGGGCTATGGGGTAGAGCTACCTTTACTGCTCTCCTCCTATAAGCTGAAAACAGCAGACAGCTCTTAGGAGTTGTCCTGAACCTGGGCTATCCTGATGCTCAGAGGCAGGTGAGCACATTTATGACCAAGCCTGGCTAAAAAACTGGCTAAATTCTGCAAGGAGTAAGGAACAGCAAAAAATAATTTACAGAAGTGCTGTATTTATTATTTTCCAGTGATAAACATTTCTTGTTAAAATTGGCAATAACCACAAATTTTCTTGGTATTTTGCTGTAAAATCTGTTAGGAAGCTAACATGGAAATACTGTAAAAAGCATTCCTGCCAATGTTTGAAAATACACCAACATTTGCTTTGACCATGTCTTTTCACTAATGGTAACAAACATCAGTTATCTGGGTTTGGAGGGGGTTGTGCTGCAGATGTGTCCATTTTTGTAAACTTAAAGGGAACTTCTGTGGAGGATTCTTAATGTGCTGCAGCTACAGTGATGTCTCCTGCTACACCAACCCTTTTCAAATTCACAGTGCAAGACTTGATCTTCAAAGCAGACATAGTGGTGCTCATTTCCCCAGTCTAGTTTGTTTCACTCACCCTTCTGATCCACTTTGATTCAGGTTGCCTCTCCCTGCTCCCACCAATGGCTGTGCCCAGCCCACTGGCTTAAAACCATCTCCTGTTCTTGGGTGCCAGAGCTCTCCCTTCCTTAAATGCCTCCTTAGACAAAAACCTTTCTCCCTCCTGTTCTGAACCTGAACTTTAAACCAGCTTTCTCAGTTCTCTCCTCTCTTGTCTGAACATAATGGGGTGCAAATTAACCCCCCTTTCTTATCTATTCCACATGAGACAACATGAAACAGCAATGAAATAAATGCCCTGAATTCCGCATACAAAACATTCCATTGAGCACTATTCCCACTCACCTGATTTCTGCCATTCCCTCTAGACTATCATTTTACATGATTTTATACACTGAATTTATCTTTCTAGGACAAGGTTGGTTTTTTCCTACTGCCTATAAAACATGATTTCTACTAGCTTTACAGAAATGAATGGTAAGAAATTCTTCCCCTTCTCTGATTGACAGTTACGATTCCTTTTAGCTTTAACATTGGAGGTTTTCAATAGAAAAAACTTTTGTTTTTAAAAATCTATGGTCATATGAGGAGGAAAATTCCCAGAACTACCCAAGCTCTGCTCACTAGCAGTGTTAAAAAAAGATGCCAGCCAAAGTAGGAGGTGTAAATTTTCTTAACATTTTTCACCATAATTTTATTTTAAAAGCTTTGATAGGCAGTCAAACAGCAATTTCAGTATAAAAATGGGTATTAAGTTTCAGAACAAGCCCACTCAACATTAGGGAGAGCTGGTGTTGCCTTAGGAAAAGGGAATTAACAAGATGACCTTTCCAGGTTCCTTCAAGATGTGTTCTACAAGTCACTGAATAAAGACAGTGCTCACCTTTCCAATATTGTTTCAAGGACATCGGTCATCAGGACATGTGTTCCTGCACTTGTATATACAGCATTTGGAGTTTGCAGTTGTTTTTTTTCCAGTCATTCAGGATGAATAGTTGCTCTTCTTCTCTTTCTAATCTAATGAAGGAAAGGAGCTGCCCTGTTGAATCTCTCCCAGCTATCCCAAAAGGAATTTCACTACACCTCTTTGGCCTTCAGGCTTTCAAGCACTGACACCAACTGAGGCTTTTTTTTGGTGAAAGAATTCTCCAAATACACAGGAAGCTTCCTCCTGTGTATTCATAAGATCACAGCAGCCTGTGGTTTCGACTAACAAAACATAGCTGTTGAAAATTTTTCTCACTGTAATGAATCAATTTTTGCTTAGTTAATGATCCTTCTCATTCTGAGGGACTAGCAAAGGGTTTTGAAAAGAATTCCCAGTAGGTATGAAAGCTGAACAAAAGTGTGGTTGACTGAGGTGTGTGAAGATGTCTCCTCAGTAGCTGTTTTGAATTTCACTTATTTCAGACACACGAAACTTTCCACAAAGAAGAAAAAGGGAGAGCATTTTCTGGAGCTGAATTTAGTTTCTTTATCTGGGAGTGGAATGAGATTATGAAGAGCAAACAAATGTGTTTTATACTGATGGAAAAAAGTGTTGTGATTAGCCCCAGTCCCTTGTGTTCAGCATGATGTCAGCTAACCTCATTCCTCACAGTAAAGGGTAAGCACAGTCAAACTTCCCCAGTCCTCTGGGAGTAGGGCTTAGAATTGATACTGAGCTGAACCCATGTATAGATTTGAAGAGGAGAAAAGAATTTTGTTTACAGAAAGAGGAAGAAATGAAAAATTTGCACTGGGTCTAGAAAACCAAAAGTGGGGAACAAAGCTGTATTGCAAACAGAGGGAAAGGATAAGGGAAACAGAAAAATAGGCAGAAGAGAAAGTGACTGTGAGAGCAGAGAGAAATAGAAAACCAGTGGCAAAATGAAAACATAGTGAAGTTAATTGCCACTGGAATTCACTGGAGACAGCCAACTTGAGAAATTGAGAAAGACAGTATCTGTGTGGAGAGCATATACTGTGTAACAGTCCCTGCAATTTAACCTGTTTCAGTATGGCTTTATGCACGTGCATGAGTTCTTCTAATCTGGCAAAAATTTAATCAGATCCCTGTATCACTGAGAAATCTAGAGGGCTTTAAACAGAGATGTTAAGATATTATTGATTTAAGGGTGCAAATATTCAGGTTTTTCTAACAAAATCCCTTTTTTTGGATAGACATTGATTGAAACCTTATGAGCAGAAGTACAAATTAAATACCACTGATATGCATGATGTCTCCTCTTCCGTCCTGCAAGAGGACATTTTGATGGGCTTGGAGAAATGAATAGAGCTGATGTACCTAAACTAAAATGTGTTAACAGCACATGTGGAAGATAAAGAGTCAGCTCATTTTCTTGTACTTCAAAGATGCTCAGCAAGTGTATAGATGTGGTTGGTACCATTTGTAATTACTGTGTGCAGGAAGATTATATGCATCAGCTTGACCTCCTTCCTGTGCTTATATGAGGTTGATCATGGCATGAAGGATATGAGAAACTCCTGCTTGTAGCATCTCTGCAGACTGTTGTTAAACTCCCAAGTAGGGTCTTGGTGAGTGTGTGGGTCCTAGCTAAGCTTGAATATAAACACAGATGCTCATCAGAAATACAAAGTAGCATTACCCAAGATTATTAAAGAGAAAACAACAGCAGGAAAATTGCATGACATGAAACACAAGGGAGGAGTTGTGTAAGTGAAAGGAAAATGTGGTTCCATGCTACAATGTGAGACTGACTTCTTTGTCATTTAAATTTTGGCTCACAGTTCAGTTATTTACAGCCTAGAAAGCAATACAAATGTTTAACTATAGAAATAACTTTATTAAGGAATACTTTTGCCTTTGAAGCATGCAAAAGTACTATGTAATAACACAAGTGGCAACTCTGCACTAGAACTGATAAAAATCTGAGAATGCATATAAAGACATGGAGGATCTTAGCACCTGGATAAATCCTGAGTACTACAGCTGGAGCTTCTCTGTAATATAGTGCTCCCAGTTCTGGGTTTACCCATCACAGAAGCTCTGTCTGAATCCACAGTGCTGATGCCAACAATGGATCTGCTTTCTAAATTTCAAGTATGGTTCAGCAAAGCACCTTTTAGCAGCACTTAAAGAATCATCTGGGTATATATATACACACCTAAGGAGGTAGGGTGCCTGGAGTTACAGTTCAACACTTAAATATTGATTTGCTTTCTGCAAATTGTCAAGTCATATTTGTGTGCCCTCCTTTGCCAGGGACTAGGTCCTAAATAAACATAGGATTGCTTCTTCCTTGACAGTAATTATGGACAGTGCCAAACTAAGGTTCTCTGTGTGGTTTCCTTACACAAACCACCTGGGCCAGCTAGCAAAGACAGGATCCCAGTCTCTTTACTCATCAATGCCTTTACTCCAAGTTATTTTTTTATGGCTTATGGGAGATTTTTGGGTTCTTTCTTAAGGGAACATTGTTGGCTTTTCTTTGATATTAGCTCTTGACCTTGCAGACAGGACACAGGGGCTGATACTGGGATGCCAGTTGTATCAGTCAGAAAAGTCAGACTTGAAAAGGCTCCTAGGGCTGTTTGGGTACCTGTCACAAACCATCACCTTCTAATCATCCAGAGCTTCCCAACTCTTCTGTGCTGGAACAGTCTTCATGGCCAGCTAACAGGGCCTCAGCTTCCAGTAACCATGCCATGCTGCTGCTTTTTCTGCTCCTTTTAGGGGTGCCACAGAAAATTAATCCAAACATACTTCTCCTTCAACTCTCAGCAGCAATATTTTCTCCTCAGATGAGATGCTTACATGGATCTCCTGTGAGACACTTCCCTAATTCAAAGCCTTTTGGCTGTTTCTCACTTCAAGATACTAATTGTGCTTGAGATGAAAAACAAGCACATTTGGCAGTGCTAGATGAAACTAACATTAGTATGTGCATCTAGTGAGACATTTTGGCATGGGACATACACAAAAGTTAAATTATCAGAATGACAAACGCAGCAGTAAGAAAGAAGATTTGCTTCTTTGTTTGGCTTAAAGACAAGTTGGTATTTAATATTTTCTTCCTCTACACTTTGTTTTGATGATATTTCTCATATACCTTTAATTTTCAAAATGTAATTCCTTCAGCAATCCTAGACCTAGTCTGGAAAACATTTTGTTCTGATTATACTGGAAACAGAACATCTGAGGTATCACCAAACCACTCACTGAGAAAGCATCACTCAGAAAACCATGTGTGTCTTACTTTTCTTTTGCTTTTAAACTATTAATGGAAGTCTTCACTGAATTCATATACAATTGTTCTGCTTGCAGTAAGAGATACCAATAATTTAAGATTTAAAAAATAAATGCAAATTTCTCTAATGTCACCTTATGTAGAAAACATTTGCTTCTTTTTTGCCCAACACTATATCACTGTACCCTCATACACGTCATGGATGTCTTAAATCAGATCAAAGTGTTGGGACATCATTCCAGTAACAACCTCCATGTGAATACCTCAAATGTACTCAAATAGACCCTCCTGGTGAGGGGTAACTGGAGCTGAATTCTGCAGCACACCTTTTGCCTTTGAGATAACCTACACAGAGAGTTACCTGACACATTTCTCAAAAAACCCTCAGCAAAATAAAAGTGATTCAGAATTCTGTTCTGAAAGTTTAGTATTCAAGAACAACTTTGAGGCTGCCCTGTGATCACCAGACTGATTAAAAATGCTAATCAGAAGCTTGTATTAGGAGATTAGTACTGTCTGAACTTTGATCTGCCTCATTTGTGTACACAGGAAAAGGGAGAGACACACCATCAGGCTGAGAACTGCTTTCGTGGGTAGCAGATTTCTCATCTGTAAAGGATTCACAAAAGCACTCTTCACTGTTTTGGTTCTTGTTTCTTGCTTTCAGTGGTTGACAGGGAAGGCTTCAGGGTTTCTATAGTTAACTATAGTTTCTACAGTTAACTCTTAACTGTTAAAGAGTTAACTGTTTACTCTAAACCAGACAGCTTTGTAACAGCAGAAAAAAAGGAAAAACACTATGTCTAAGGCAATATTATAATTGCATTCCTGTTACTAACCACGTGCTTTGGTTTGATCCATGTGATGTTCATAGGATCTGACAGAATTAATGAAAATCCCTCACATGCGAAACTCAGGACCGCTAACAATGGTTCACTTCCACAGTCTTTGTGTAAACAACACATTGACACAAATATGGAATATCTGTGAATGACAGCCTCAACTCCAGACAACAGTCCCAGACACAAATTTACCTCAAATGTGGCAAACTTATCATTGCACATCTTAACATCAGTACCTCTTGAGATCTGGAGTGCCATGGCTTTGAAAATGTCTTCAGTGTAAAGAGTAAATAAATGAATGAACACAGTAAACATAAAAATCACAAGCAACTTTCATCAGTTGTGAGAAGAGACTCAACCATTAGAACAGCCTCTTTGAAGACCTTACAACTGAAGAATGGTCAGGCATTGGAACAAGCTTCCCTGGGAAGTGGTGGAATCACAAACCCTGAAGTGTTCAAAAAATGTGTAGATGTGGCATTCGGGTACATGGTTTAGTAGTGAATATGTCATTGCTGGGTTAATGGTTGAAACTGATGATCTTACAGATGATCTTTTACAACCTTAATGATTCCATTATTCTAAGCAGATTATAAACTTATTTTATTGAAAACCCAACAAATCTCTCCAGTCCCCTCCAATGTCACCATCCTTCTATTGCTAGATAAAATCTTCATACAGAAAACTACAGTCTTGTCAGCACTGCAACTCTCATTAAACACGCAAAAAGGGGATGGCAGACTAATATTTGCATTGCCACTTTGAGTGGATGGGGAGGCTTTAGTCACAGAAAAGAGGTGTTGGAAAGCCACATGAAGAATTAGCTCACAGCTGCTACCACAGGCTACAAAGTGGCATCTCTACTGACATAGCCAACCAACACCTTCACTGGAACTTAACGGTCTTCAATGAAAAATTCAAGTCCACTATAAATAAAGGTGCTGATCTAAGACCTTCTGTTGCCTTTATTCAGCTTCCATTGCCTCTGTGTCTAATTAACCCGTAAATTCTTTCAGTCAGAGATACCTTCCACTGTTCAACTTCGAGGTTTCCTAGATGGCCATGGAGAGAAATCAAGAGACATAACCTGATTTGCAATCTTCTCAATTACTATTTTTTGTAGTAGGTAAGTGCTCTCACAGTTACTTCTCCTCTCTCAGCAGCTATAAAGGGAATGAAAGAGAGAAGACTGGAACATCTCAGTGCCATTCTTCTGACATGCAGTTGTTTTCCTGCTTTAATGTAAATCAGAACGTCAAAAGCTTACCAGAGCCTAGGTGCCTGTGGAGCTTAGACAGTTAAGATACTCAAGTTTCTGTAGCTACCTGCATGTACAGAAGCAACAGTGTTAACACCACTGTTCCTCTTCGGTTCTCCAGCTTGAGTAATGCCTTCTGCACTTGAGACAATTGGCAGTCTTCAGCACAGATCCAGAGAAATTTCACATGCACCGTGTACCAGAGCACCCTGAGCACTCTGCATCTTACTGTGGTGGATAGAATTCACAAGAAAAACTAGAAAACACATTTGAACTATGGAAAAACAGAGGAAAGGTGATATTTTATTTGTGATTATTTGTTTATGTAGGCTGTTTGTATTATAATTATGAAACCATGACAAACAATGCCAGATACGTATTGTATATTCTGAAGAACATAGACAGTGATCCAGAGGGAATCACCTGAAAGGCCTTCTGTCGTAAACCAAAAGCTGTATTGAAAAGAAGATCAGATGAGTTAATCCTGTTTTGTCTACATGTGCTTCCTCATGCGTTTCTGGGAGGAATACAGAACCGATGTGCGTGCTGTAGGAGGAAGTTCCCACCACTCGTTGGCTAACACTAACCACTTAATTAATGTAAACATAAAATTTTAGTTAAAAAAAGAAAAATCGCCGGGGCACAGCCTGGAACTAACCACCATTTCACAAAATGGGTCATTAATTTGTCATCCTAAACACCACGCGTTCGTTGCAGCGCAAACTGCTCGCAGAAGCGCCATTCTCCCCATGGAAGCCCATCTTGAAAGGCATCTCCCGGAACAGGTGGATGAGCCCCGAGCCGCCGGAGCTCCCCGCCAGCCCCGGGGCGCCGCTCGCCTTCGGGTACGCTGCAGCCCCGCACCTCGGCACCTACCGCTGCACGCTGCCCTCCGCGCGGGGCCACCGAGCGCGACATCGAGAGCGGGGCATTGCTGCGCCCTTTAGGGGAGCGGATTAATTTCACCAGTTAATTCCTTCCCCCCAGCCCGCCCGTGGGGGAGGGCACATGCGCGTTGCCATGGGCGCTGGAGGAGCACCCAGAAAGTTGCGGGAGAGGGGCGGGGAGAAGGGGCCGAGCCGCCCGCCGGGGCTGAGTGCCCGCCCGGCGCCGCGCTCAGCGCGCTTTGGCAGCCGCTCTCAGCGCCGCGGCTGAGTCGCCTACCTGCCGCCTCCGGCTGGCGGCGGGGGAGGGAGGGAGCAAGGGAAGGGATAAACTTCAAACTTGGCCGGGCGGGCGGGGAGCCGCATGGATGTGTCCGTCCCTCGGCGCTGACTCGCAGCCCGCGGCGCGCTGTGGGGCGGCCGCTGCCCGAGGAGCGCGGGGCGCCGCCGCGCCGCTTCCTCCGCCGCCGGCCATGGGGCGCGGGGCTCAGCCCGGCCCCTGAGCGCGACGCCTCCCCCCCCGCTCCGGGCTGCCGCCGCCTCCCGCCCGCCGCCACCTGCCTCTCCCTCCCTGCGCCGCTGCCGACCTGAGGCCCTGGGCATCGGCTTCTCTTCGCGCTGCAGCCCGACCGAAATGGAGCCGTCCGCGGGAAGCCGCCGGCAGTGATCCCCGCTCTCCCACCGACCCACTGGCCACCCCTTCGGCGCCCGCGCTCGCTCCGATGGAGCTGGAGGAGACGCCGCTCGCCCCTCCGAAGACCATGCTGCTTATGCTGAGGAAAGTTCGCAAGAGGCGGGAGATGCTGCTGCAGCAGCTGGGCTTCATCTGCGCCATCCTCTTCTTCGCCTGGTGCATGTCCAGCCTGCTCTCCAGAGCGGGTGAGTGGCAGCGGCGGCGGGACCGGCTGAGCCCGGCAGGGCCGGGCGGGCGGCTGGGGCGGCCCGGGGGCTGCAGCCGCCCCGGGGCTGCCGGGGTTTGGCGGCTTCAAGCGGCGGCTGTTCCCGTGTGGGGTGTCCCAGTGGGAATGGCCCGGCGTGCGGACGGGGCGGGGGAGCAGCGCGGGTTCCTCGGGAGAAAGCCCCGTGCCGGGCGGATGCGCGGCCCCAGCCCGGGGAGAGGGGGAAGCTGCGCCGCTGGCGCCTGCTCGTCCGTGGCTTCCCGAGCCCGCCGCCCCGCTCGGCTCGGGAAGAGACCGGGCATCGCGGGACAGCTTTGTGCCTGGGAACGGCCCTGGAGGAGTTTCCCCCCTGCCGTTGCGTTGGAGTGGAGTTCTCTCCAGCCGCCTGTAGTGCACCTTCTGCAACTTCGGGCTGCCTTTCGTTTTGTCCTGAGGTTGTAAAGCTCCATCAGCTATACTGCTTCTTTTCTCAATCTCACACGCACCCCCAACACCTCTCCCCCCGTTACAGTATAATTGTGACAGAAAATTCTGCATTTTAGGCTAGGAATGGTGCTAATCTTGCGTATTGTAGAGTATTATAGCAGTCTTTTGCATCGTTTGTGCATGTGCTCTTTTGGTAAACTGATGCATTTATAATTAACCAAATCATTCCCATTTGTTCCTCTGCCTGCTGGCACAGTTTGGGCTGTAAATGTGCAGCTTCAAGCCCTCATCCTGCAATATGTTTCACATCCCTCAAATGCAAAATCTAAGGCTTCTGGGACAGCACTTGGGTCTCTAGGTACGGCTGCCAACAGTCCTTGAAGATTTAAGAACAAAATCGGCTAAGCATCTACACTTAATATAAGAAACTCAGATTTCAGCACGATTAGAATGGGTCATCTGCTTAAATTAAAGCTGAAGTTCGAGTGTGTGCTTTAGGGAAGAAAAATCTGCTGAAACTTGTCATAGTTTGTAATGCTCTTGTGCTTAAATTATTGACTGGCTTGTTTGAGCTGTATCTAGGATGGCAACAAGCCGTCCATCTAAGAATTTGGTGCCTTAGACCATATTAGCATATTGCTCATCTTAAAACTTTCAATTTGTTTTTTCCAACTTTGAAACAAGTAATGAGGTTATGAATATGTTTGCATAGCTTGAAGGTTTTTTTTGTTGCAGTTGTTGTTTTCCACAACTTTTTTAGGTTTTCATGAAAAATGTCATGACTAATGAAAGTTTTTAATCTCCTGGGCTATCAACTAAATCCCTCATAACCTAATTTTTGATAGTATGCTGCATCAGGTGGGGTTTTTTTTTCAGCTGGCTAATTTGCGGTACATATTATCCATAAACACTGACCATCTGTTGTCTATGTTTCTTGCAGTTGTGGTTCAGAATATTTTACTCTGGAAAAACTAACTTCCAAACACGATTTCTTTTCCCAGGAGTCACTAAGAAAACACAGGCATTATGTGATGACAGTATAAACTCCAAAATTGGCCAAGGAAGAGTTTTTGTTGTTATTGCAATATGTACATGTGAAATGGATAAGGTTGAGGTGGAAGTGGTTTAATTAAGAGGTTCTATTCTTTCTTTGGTTATTATAATTGCATACGGTACATGATCTCACAAGTGCTCCTGTACTTTATTTAGCAGGTTGCATTGAGAACGCTTCTGGAATATGTGTTTTGCCAAAAGCTCCATTGACTTCTAAAAAAGTTTTTATTTTTTTAAGGCTTGTGAGAATTCAGTGTGATTTCCATTTTCTTTGACAAATTACAAATGGTTTGATATTATTAAGCATACCCAAGACTGAAAAGTTCAGAATAAACTAAAATGTAACTGGAACATATCCATATGCACTTTATTTTTTCATGAAAGCAGTAATGTAATATGTGCAAGTACAGATGACTAAATGGAAGTGTGATTTTTGCTCATGTCAGCATAGCTGGGCTGGTTTCATCTATAGGAGCTGCAAGTGTTGACTTTCACAGGTACAGGCTTCAGCATTTGCTTGCTGCTGAATATTTTCCTGCTGTGGGTCACAGCCAAGTGTTCTGATAGTTCTGATAGCCAGAATATGCCAACAGCTTGGATATGCTGCCTAGTTGCACCCTTTGGAGCTAGGAGCACCTAGCACATGTCTGTTGGCATGTGCTCCAGTCACACCTTGGATTTTTCCCCATTTGCATTCTGGTGGTCTGTCTGTGCTCCTTGTTAGTGGGCACACGTAATCCAGCTGGGATGATGGAGGAAAAAATTAGTGCTAGCGGGCATAATGTCTTTTTATTTAATGTAGGCCAAGAATCAGCTGTTCCAGACAGAGGCATTGTATCAGGAATGTGGAGAAATAGAAGGTTGATGGCATCACCTAATGGGACACATGAAGAGAACTGTACAGAGCCAGGTAAGATGGGACAACTTTGTAATAATGCT
This sequence comes from Pseudopodoces humilis, assembly GCF_049639895.1. Classification (NCBI taxonomy): domain Eukaryota; kingdom Metazoa; phylum Chordata; class Aves; order Passeriformes; family Paridae; genus Pseudopodoces; species Pseudopodoces humilis. The sequence continues at coordinate 47,267,252 of NC_142206.1, forward strand.
TATAGTGTCCTGTAAGCTCTTAAGATGTGTTGGGTAGTTTTGTCATGACCAAGCTGCAGTGATGTATAAACATCAGTGTTAAAATTAAAAAAACTCCCGCAAACCAGGACTGTTCTGTGTAGAAATAAGGTTTATTGTGTTACATAATGACACAATTTTATGTATTAAAGGCAAAAGGTAATGTTCAGATAAAGGAATGTTTTGGGGTCATTGTGAGGCTAGTGCCGACAATTCAGTTTCTGTAGTTTTGTTCCTTTGATGATTATTCATTTCTGTCCAGCTGATGTGTGTATATTGCACAAGTCATGAGAGGTGTGCTCCTCTTAAAACTATGGGTAGCTAAACATGCAGTGTTTCAGATGACATCTGTGCTTAGTGATTTATGTTCATTACTGTCACAGTTAATCATGGTTTGCTAGTTTAGTGATAAACTGTGTATTCAGAGTAGGAATTTATGTTGTGTGGAGGGGGTTGATGAGGTAAGTGATATGGAAACCCTGGAATCCATTTTACTTCAGGATGTCTATCTTGGCCAGGCAAAATGAATTGACTGAGGGCAGGAATGGATGATGCATTTTAGTATCAGTGTTAGTCCACAATGCTTTCATCTTCCCATCTGTCTTTCCAGTGTGTATTTCCTTTCTCTCTCTCCTTGCCTCTGTGTGGTTTATGGTGTGTGGGAGATGAGACATTTTGCCAATGGCACTAGCCAAGTTAATTTAAAGTTCAGATTTATTTTTTTTAATGTAACTCTTTGATCAACTCTGTGATAGCACTGGAGTGTGTGCCTTCTCACCAACAGTGTCAGCATGAGCTCTAGGATACTGTCAGCCCCAGGCAGTAGGAGAGTTTGGAGCAGTATTCCTGCCCTCACTTACACGTTTGTTGTAATACTGAGGTGCCAGTTGTATGGATTGAGGATCGCTAGTGTGCTTATACACTCCTGAGAGAGAACTAGAAGAACACAGCTCAAAGTATATGGGTCCAAAAGTTTTAACTATATCCTTTTGATGTCCAAGAACTTCCCTGTGCTTTTGTTAAGAACTTTGTGGGTCGGTTTGCTTTGTTCTGCACCTGTAACCTTATGATGCTCTTGATTTATCTGTCAAAGTTGTTCACAAACAAGAAAGAACACAAAAAAGACCTTTTGGAAACACATAATGGTTCTTGATGAATAGTCAGAAAATACTAGTCTTTGTCACTCCTCTTTCATTTTCCTCCATATATGTGAATGCATAGTGTGATCATGTCTGAGCACGTACTTGGCAGCACACTTGGAGTCAAGGCAGCAAAAATTATAGAAGATAGATCAGAAAGATACCTGTCAAAGTTCTGATGGACACTTCCATTTAGCATGAATGAGAACTTTTTCACAATATTATAAAACAACAAAAGCAAAAACATGCTTGCATGTGAATTGGAACTGCAGAAGCAATACTGACTTCTTCACGTGTTTAAAACAAATAGTTCCGCTTCCTCCATTCTTCTAAAGTCATAAGTTTAATAATGACGTAAGTCATTACTTGAAGAACAGTTGGAATAGATAAATACAGCTGGGTCATTTTGACGTGGTTTTTTGAAATTCAGGTCTCTGAGGTGCATTTTTCTCTGTAACCATGAGAGATGGACACAAAGGAGGCCCAAATATGCCTCAGGATGCTGAAGTTTTAAGAAAAATACCACAATACTTGCATTAAATTAATAATGTCTAATCACAGTATTGGTAGTAGTCTTTCATTTAAAAAGTGTTTCTTCAGTGAGAACACAGATTTACAGATCAAATCTGTCACAGGATTGCAGTTGTAGCATTTTTAATCACTTCCTGTTATTCTGCAGTTATGTACTGCTTATCACTGTATCTTCTGCAGCTGAAGGAGGAATTGAGATTCTTGTAGGAGTGACTAGATGTAAGCTGCAAATAAAAGGAACATCTGAAAACAGCTGGAGTTGGTGTTTGTGGGGCAGGAGTGGGTCCCTAAAAACCCATTATTGTTATTGCCCAGTAAGAACTTCTGTAGATTTGGGTTAGCATTGTTTGTTGGTGGTTTTTGGGGTTTTTTTTGTTGTTGTTTTTTAGTGTTTTTTTCTATTTTTTTTTTTTTTTTTCATTCTTGTCTGGTAGCCAGGGATTGAGATTTGTCATGCAATGGGAGGGTAGCAATGATCGAGCGCCTATCGGAAGGGAGCAAGTAATATAGCTCGTCTCTGTGGGAATGTAGCTTGTGTAATCACATGACTACAGAGAGAGAAGTCCCAGGAAAGGTCAAGAGACTTGATGGAGATTGCATAGAAGATTGGTGAGAGTGTGGATTTTCAGTTGGCATATGAATACATGGCTCCCTGTAGGCTCCTCTATGAGATGTATTTATTATTACCTGCGTCATTTCTGTGTCTGCTCTAAGCATGAGGGGCTGTACCACTGCATGGCTGTGTGTACGGTATATAGCAGTTTTATTTTGCTATGTGGATGTTTATATATGTGTGTTTAGGATACAAGAATTTCATACTACCTTGAGAAATGCAGGTTCTTGCTGAGAGCCTGTTAATCCCTTGTGTCATTGCTGTGCTCCCTTTTCATTAGCTTCCCACACAAGTCTGCAGCTTTACCTCCCTTTTTCCAAAGGCTTTCAGTGAAGTTAATATATTTACCATTTCACTGGATTTTCTTACTTACATGTAAGTAAAAAAAATAAAAGTCCCTACTGTTAGAAATGGCAGCTATAGAAGTTAATAAGACCAGGAGTTCCTTGCACTTCATGACACTGGCAAGCAAGGCTCACCTTTTGTAATATATCTTGGGATAAAAACTCCCAAATAAGCTTCTAGAAGTAATGTTGGAAGCTTGTGAGAGCTGCTATCTTCTATAAACTCACGTAGTCTACACTATTTGAGATTAGTCTCATTTGCTGAAGTAGATAATTTTGTATTGTGTTCTTCTGGAAACATTGATAATGTATCTGGGGCAATGTATTGTGAGAAAATGTGTATTTTCTCAGAAGAGAAAAAATGCTAAAGTCTCAGCAGTGCTGCTTTAAAAAAGAACCAGGGGATTTTGAAAGAGGACAAGAACATACACTTGTGTGTGTGTAACTAGAGAAGAAAACTTGTGGGTTTTGTGTCAGAGGACTTACCAAGAGGATAATCTTGAATATCTTAAGAGGTGCTCCACATATTTTCTGATACTAATATTCTGCAATCATGAAAAGTTACAGATTTTCTCTGTCCCATAGCAGCTGGGAACTGTAGGTCAGCTGCAGGAAGGAAGTGGAGCCTTGGGAGCACCAAGCCAACCTCAGTTCTAGTCTGGACAGGGACCAAATCCTCACTACAGTTAATGTGCTCTGTAGCATTTTTCTATTAAAGATCATTCCTGGCTTTAAACTTCCCCATTGCTGAAAGCTTCTCTGCTGTGATAAGATATTGGTCTTTATATTGTCTTGGAGGCTAGAGGGCTTGAAGAATGTATGTAGAAGGTTGTGGACTTCAGAAATTTTATGTGAGCTTGGGATTTTTGAATTATGAATCTTATATTTATGTGGTATTGAGTAACTCTCTGGATGGCTTCCTCTTGGAAGGAAACCAAACTACCTTTTCTTTATGGCTCTGGGTAGATTTCTGTGGGAGGAGTTGACCTGACCCTCACTTGAGGCAGAGGGATGAGGAAAGAGGAGTAGTCGTCTCTAGCATCTTAACATACCTCATTAGTTTGCAACTGAATTTTTCGCTGTATCCAAGCTCTCGCTTCCATCTGCCATCAGCTTGCAAGCTTGCAGTGCCATCTGCCCAGAAAGTCTGATTTGTAGCTTCTCTGCTCCAATGGCTTGCCTCTTGTTTCAAAATGTTCCTATGACTCCGTGTCCTCCAGAGCTCCAAGTACCGTTTCCAGGGCACATCCAAGGTGGGGTGCCTGGGTGTCATGATGTTTCTTACCATGTGCCTCTGGGGCATGTCAGGCTGTTAAACCACTGATCCAGACCTTTTGCTGTTGTGAATATTTTCAAGTAATCCCCGATAGATTTTTTTTTTTTTTAATTCTGTTAATTAGAGATATATGGGAATATATTTCCGTTGTCTTCTGACACTAGTCAGGGAGCGGCCTTGAAAGAGGCAGTGGGATTTTCTTGCCTGTGGTTTGTCAACCATGGACAGTTCATGAGGTACCCTGATTTTAAATAGGTGACAATTTGGTTCAAGCATGTTCTTCCCATTGTTATTAGTGGGTAAAGATGAATTATGGACTGGGGGAACGACAGGGTTAGCATTTCTTCTTGACCCATGCTGCATTTTTTAGTTTAGCATTAAAAGGCATGTTGTAGCAATGCTTTATGTTCCTGGAGTGAGAGAGAAAGAATCTGCAGATTGCTCTAAATCTAAAGGGTCCTCTACAGTAAAGTGTGTTTCCCAGTAGCATGTATATAAGTGAGTTTTGAGTCAGGATCAGTGTCATTAAGTCTCTGTATGTTTTAGACTGTTAGTTATAACCTTGGGGACTTAGGTAAGATGTGATGCATTGAAGAGAAACTATAGAAGTCTTAGACAGTTTTGTTAGTTTACCATAGAGAGAACAAGAGCCTGTTATTTTTTTCTACAAAAATCAATGATGACTAGAGAAGACAGGACTGACTCTTCCAAGCAATTTTCCAAGGGGGAAGAAAATGTTATTTCTTGTACACCTGTAGTAAAGACACTGTAGGAGCTATTGAGTTCCATTAGTTGTATTTAACAAACACAGTGCTTATTTAAATGCATCATTCTTAACGTACTGGATTGATGTATCCTTTTTTTCCTTAATCCATATAGACACCTTAATATATATAAGATCATAAACTGAGAGTAATAAAGGCTGGTGGAATATGTAATTTTGTGCTGATGTAATTTTTTTTTTAAATGTTGTGAAAAATTTGTATTGAAAATACGTATTTCTTTTAAACAATGCGCTCGTGATCTTCCCTAGATCAAACTTCCATTTTGTGGCAGGGATAAATGCCTTAGACATCCACTTTTAAGGATGTGGTATTAATAATTTCACTGTAAACCTTTGTTTCATGAACAGCCTAAATTAGTAAGCTCAGCATGACCTGCATGTGCTCTTACTATGCATTCGTACAATACCTGGCACAGAAGAGATGCTCATTGAGATGCTATAGACAATTATTGTGCTCTGTTATGTTATTTGCAAATATTCCCCATGTGCATATTAGCCAGACTTTCTCTCTGCCTCGATGCATAGAATATGTGCAACTATTTTAGTATGATAGATTTATTGATAGTGCATGCATGTGGATTTAGAATATTTCGTTATTTCAGTGTGTTATGCCCTCAAAGACCAGGAAAGTTATCAGGCGTAAACATTCTATTTTCATGTTGGTCTAAAAGGAAATGAAAATGAAGAAATGTTTAACAAAAAATTTCTTAGCTGCTTTATGTGTATGGTATTCACATAACATATAGGTGCACAGTCCGGTGAATGTGTATTTATTTATGTGGTGAAAGACTTACTAATTAGCTAGCATGGATCTTATTTCTGTAGCCACTTGCCATGTGCTGGTGGAGTTTTGTTTTGGGTTTGCTTTGGGTTATTCCCCCTCACCCAGTGGCTCCAGACTCCCTCTTGTCCCTGTAGATGCTGAATGTAAACTCTATTGGTTGTGATCTCATTTGTATGGCTTCTGATTCTGGGGAAGATAGATGCGTGACAATTTAAAACCACTTTTAGTGGGGTAGTAGATGGTAAATGACAAACATTTTATCATGAGTTTTTCTTACATGACTGCCAAGGTCTCCTAAATCAGAATTCACACCTAGGTTGAGGCTGAACTTCTGACATCTTTGCATGGCCTTTGAGTGTGAGTACTAAATGGTTATGCAAGTAGGTGTAGTTGAAGTTGGGAAAAGTGGTGGGGTTTTTCTTTGTGTTGGGGTTTTTTGTTGTTTTTGTTTGTTTGTTTATTGTTTTGTTTCTGTTTTGGTTTTTTCTGTGAACCAGTGTTGGAAATGTGCTTTGACTGAACATAGAAAAATAATCATCCTTCTTTCTGAGCTGTTCATTTTCTAGCAGCGTATTAAAACTGGCATCCAAAATACTAGAAAGAAATGAGACAAACGTCTCTCTGTGCTTTGACTCAACCTGCCAGCAGCATCCCCTGGAGAGCTGAGAACAGAAAACAAACTCCAGGGTAATTTATCCATTTTGCCAGGTATAGGGGTCAAGTTTGCTTGAAGCAGTTTAACACTGTAGTAAATTAAGATCTGACTAAAATGCCATGTAGAGATGTAGTAAACAAAGGTAAATCAAACATTAAATAATATTTTATAATGTTACTGTATATTCTTAAACCTAGTAAAAATATTACTTAATGTAATCTTTATTTCATATGACTCAGATTTATTTACAGTTGGCTTGGGTCCAGTTGAACCACACTGTGGATAAGGACTTTTACAAGCTAAGTCTTTGCTTTGAAACCAAGAAGCAGGCCTGAAACAAAAATCCACTTTTTTAAAATGTAGCCACTTCAGAACTATATTTAATGTCTGTGGACACAGGTTCACACTTGAAACATCCAGGCTGAATGTTCTGGAGTGCTGGACTAAGATCTCAAGCTTCCTGTTTTAGCCCAGCTCTAGTATTTAGATATCTGATTTGCCTGTATTTCAAACCACATTATCTAAGCATTCCTCAGATGTTAATGTAGTAATAGTACAACATTTCTTTTTCTGTAACTGCAGACATCTCAGGCAGAGAGCAGCTGTGTAAATTATTGGCCTGATGTCAAAGAGGAGATGTGTGACAGAATCAAATCCAGATAACCTCAGTTTAGATTTAGGCTCCTGGAAAAATAATGTTTGGGCTAGTGTGACCTCCTGAAGTTCCATCCAACCTGAGATGTCCTGTGATGTAGTATGGAAATCAAATGAATTGCATTACATTACATTACTCAGGACATATTTGAAATCCTGAATTAGGGATTTCAAAATCAAAGTTAATGAGACTTGGACATGCAGCTCTCCATGCTACTGCTGACTGACTCACCTTTAGTGGGAGATCATGTGTGTATATTTGGATATGTTCTTCTCTAGTATGACCAGGGAGATAGGCCATTTTGTAGGTATGTGCTCAATTTTCCACTTAGAAAATGATGCTGTTGGTCTAAAAGCTGTTTAAATGTACCTATCCTTGTGCATGACAATTTTGATTTCTGTGTCACCTTGTACGGCAGCTGAGACTGAAAGCACTGCTGTCTTGCCTTGTAGCATGTGCAGTTGTTACCAGACCTGACTTTGCTGTTCTAGGAGGTGGGTTGAAAAGGCCTTTATAAATCAGCCTGTGAGCATTAATCCATACTTCAGGGGCTGGCCTAGTGCAGTCTTTATGAGATTCTGTGTTGCTTGGCAGATGGTAAAATGCTGGATTCATTGTTTCACCAGTCTGACTTGGACCACCAGTGTGGAGGATCAGACAAAACTCTACAAGCATGAAACTGGGCAGGGAAGTAGATTGTGAAAAGCATCTGGAAACTGAACTTTGCCACCCGAAGCTGCAAGAGGGATAGAGAAATTTGGGGGTTTGAACTGTGTGGTTGAAGGACTAAAATGATCCTATCAGGCATCCTGGAGTTGGAGGAAAGATGAATGAAAGGAGTGAAAGGAGACATGAGTGAAAGGAGACTGAATTTGGATGGTGAACCATGGGAGAATCTTGGGAATTGCAAGGCAAAGAGGTAGGCCCTGGGAAATAGTAAACAGAGAAAGTGATAGGAAAAAGTGAAAAATCAAAATGTAGAGAGAGATTTGGTTTTGGTTGGGCAAGAAATCTAGAATTTCATTACAGTAAATTAGTTTCAAACTTTGTGCTGCTGATATTTCTGATAAGAACCCTTATAATTGTTTTTTTTCTGAAGCTACAAAATTTTATTATAGGTATTTAGTTTTGTGTTTGTTATGCCAATGACATTTTACAGAATAGATGTGGTTACCCACCTAGCAGACTGAAAATACTGCATGAACCTGCTGACATTCCAATTGGCATCAGACCTGTTCTACAGGGAGGAAAGACTTTCAGGCAATAAAGAATAGTGGTTTTCTTTATTGTTTTGAAGCTGACAGACATTGAAGACATTCTAGTAGAAATTATTAGCCTTACAAACTGAGTCAGATTAATTCCTGCTGGAACTCTACTGGTAAGCTGAAGTACAGCAGAGCAGACACTTCATTGGAATGCAGGTTACCATGTGTATGTTGTCAGCCAATTGTTTCCTTTTTTTTCAGCATGAGATTAATGGTTTAATGTCAATGACAGGGGTTGCATTAACGATGCTGAGAGTGACATTATCTATGCATAGTGAGGAACAGTGGTAAATGTGCCTTCCTGCAAGCAAAAAGATAATTTAGAGTCTACTTGTTCAGTTTCCATATATACTTGTTGGAAAATTCTCAGAGATTGCATAAACCTGATGAATTGCTTTTCCCTTACATATGATGAATTCAGTTGCTTAGTGGGTTGAGGGCAATATGATTGAATCTATTGCTATTCAAAGGGCTTTAAACCTTTAATAGCAAGATGTAAGATATTCACAGATGGTGGGAAACATTTAAATTTCTGGAATGGAATTTCTGAATGAAATTTATGTTTAGAAGTTTAAATTGACTGAAATGTGGAAAACATATTTATTACCCACTCCCCCCCATTTATTGTGAATCAGCTTGTGCTTTGAGTTTTGTGAGCTTCTAGACCAAAAGTGACTTTTTGAGAGAGGCAGTTGTTCAGAGCCTCGGGGAGCATATCTGTGCTCCCTTAACTCTACCATCAATACAACCAGGAGAGTTTACAGCAGCTAAGGCTCTGCCCTACAGATTTAGTGCTGGATGTGGAATGATGCTTCTGGTTTAGTTCTTTGATAAGAATTGTCTCCCTTTACTGTTCATGCCTTTGTAAAGGTTGCATTCTTTACTTGGTTTTATTATGCGTTTTTAAATCCCTCCATAGGATCTTTGGCTGCTGTTGCCTCGAATTGTAAGGCTTTTTCTTACCTTCTGAAGTCTCTTGCAAGCCATGCTCTTCCCTGTTGCTGTTATCCTTTGCTTCCTTTACCTGCACTGGCACTTTGAGATGTTTCCAATGTCCATTTACCTTTTCTTGTTATTTTTATGCAGATGCTTCCAGAGCAGAAGGTGAAAGAAACGATCTGGTATATTATCCCTCTCTCACTTCTTGACTCTCACTTTGTGAGCCACAAGTACCATGGTGCTCTGAGAAATTGGCCAGCCAGGATTTGCTAGACAGAGAAGTCAAAGCTAGCATATTAATCAGTCCTGTTTCAGTGATGTTTTGCTGGTTGAGGGTGGGAGGTCCCTATAGAGCTATAGTGTTGTCTGTCTTTGTTATGAGATGCAGTGGTAGTCCCTAAGAGTGCCTAATGAAAATTAACAAGGGAAAGGAAAAGAAGACTGAAAAAAGGCAACATGACTTACCCAAAGTCTGCAGGTCAGTAGCTAAGCTCCATTTCCCCCTCACATAATCATGAATTGTAGCCATATTAAGTTCATTGAGCCTGGAGTTGTTGCTGCTGCCACCCTCAGCGCTACTTCCTAATCAGCTCATGATTTGACTCTTTTATTGTCAAAAATTGTCTGATACAAATTTTTACAGTAAGTAAAACGTTAGCACTTCCCAGATGGTTAAAACTGGTAGCTCAATGCTGCACTACAGACCACTTGTGATTTCTTCACATCTTCCACCTAGAGGGAGAAAAAGCCTTGGAATGTATCAATCTTTTTAGTTGTTCCCTAGAAGAGGGTGAGTGCATTCCTGGCTGACCCAGCTTTGGGCCACTGCTCTCCACAGAGAATGGAGATGAAAGATTGTCACTAGGGAGGTTGCAGGTCTCTGCTGTGGTGATGTTTCTACCACTGGGGAATGCTTTTTGGGACTGCTGTGTGAGGGATTGTGTAAAACGCCAGTACTCTGTTGACTTACCAGGAGTAAGATGGGGACCTCTTGCTGCTTGCAGGCAGAAAAAGGAAAGGAAATGGTCAGCAGTATTTTCTCATGTGTGAACAAACTGGTGCTTGTGCCTGACTCAAAGCTCTTTGGAATTGATTTCTTTTTTTTTTTTTTTATTTCATGGAGGGTGAGGGGAAGGTTTATTTAGGCCAAATGATTTTTGAGTACAGAATATGTACTTCAGATTTGAAGGTAATCAGTTAATCAATTGTGTTTTCAATACCGTATGTGTTTACTATAGTTACTTGGTTGTACAGGATTGTTTAGTAATAGCACGTGATGAGAGAGTTCTTACTTGGAAAGACTATCTGGGATCATCTCCAGAACTGCTTTAATCTGTGGATATTTAGGGCAACTAAGTTTAGTAAGCACTACTTAGGTAATTAAAGGTTGGACTTGGGCTGCTTTCTCTGCAAGACAGCAGACTGGTAATGGGAAATTAGTCAACTTGGTTCAGTGTTATCTTCTGGACAGCACCAAGCCTGGTCACCCAATTCAGTTTTATTTTTCTATTGCCTTAGTGGGGGGTTGGAAAGTCAAAATAATAATATATTTCATGTAGTCTAGGAGGTAGCAAAACTATCTCAAATTGCTTAGGTTGAAAGGAGTACTTACAGCTGGAAACAGTCAAGTTACCCATTTGTACTCTGGACTCCAATTTGCTTTAAAGAAAAAAAATGCAGACTGGGTAAAGAATGATTAAGTCTCTGCTAAATAACTACTTGTGAAATTCTTTTTACTCAGTGTTTCACAAGTTGCTCCTTAGATATAGGTACAAAACCTATCTGCACATGTAAGAAAGATGTGATACTGAAATAGGATAGTTGCCCTATCATACAAGCTTTTCTGGGTCTTAAAAAGTACTATATAAATTTCTGTATAAGCTCAGCGGCTTTTGAAATTGTTCAGATTTGGTGGAGTACATGAAAGTTTGCAGAACTTTTTGGTTTTGTTGAAGACTTTTAAAATTCCATATTTTCTTCCTCATTCTACCTGTTGCTGGATTGAATACTACACAAATGCCTCTAGCATTACGATTACTCTGGGATGAAATTGCAGATGGGATGGTAATAATGATGCATGTACTCTATGCTTCTTACAAATAAAATTGTAATCTTCACAACTAAAATTCTTTCCTTCCATTCAGTGACCAATTCCAAATATTTTGGTGGTGCTGCATTGCTGACTCTGGGCTAGACTGTGAATTGAGCACTGCAGTACAATCTGAGGAACCTCTGAGGATACTCCCTGCCGGGGGCTCAACTCTGTGGGTTAATTCCATCCTCCAAAGGGTTTTCAGCTGTGAGAGGCTGCACATCTGACAGCTCATGGAAGAGATGAGAACCTTCTGTGTCCAAAGTGTAGAGGGGAAATGGCCATGTTGGACAGCACTGGCTGTGTGCCTGTCTGTGCTAAGACTGGTGACATCTCACTGGGCTCAGATGGTAATGGGGTGGTGTGTCCTGATTCTGGAGTGCCTACAGACCCCAAACTGAGATCTTAAACACTGCTATAAGAGACCAGATCATCATCTCTTCTGTATAGAAGAGTAAGTTCAGTCACTAAGTGAAGAGAGGTTTTTGTGTTTGCCTTAGAGGTTTTTTTACAACAAAATCTTGCATTTCTTTTTGTAAGTAATAGCTGTTTTGTAGATCTTTTGTTTTAATGGCAATTTTATTATAATAGCTGTAGAATCCTGTAGTAGTTCTGTGCATTGACATGAAATGTACAGAGTGCATAATAACCTTATACACCAGTCTTTACTGAAAGAGATTGAGATCCAGGATATGGGCACGAGAAAATCCTCAATTCTAGCTGTACATGCAGCTGTGAAATTCTTTGGAACTTTACCATATATTCCTTCACTCCAGAAAAAATACCTTTTTTTTATTTCCCAGGGAGAAAAAACCATAATTCAACACTAGCACAGAGCAAAAATATAATTCAACACTAGCGAGGAACCTTGATCTCTATTCCCTCTACAAATATTACCTATTTAGATTGAGCTCTGAACATGGAAAGCATGTTTATAGTAGTAAGCCTTGTTCTCCATAGAGAGTGAGGATGATTTTGGGATTTCCCAATGATAGATTTGCAGCTACTTAAGTGCCACAATATAAATTCTGATATAAAATGAGTATAAATATGATGTAGCTTGTCATTGAGGCACTTGTTTCTTGCCCTCAGATTATTCAGTTCATTGCTCTGATTATTTCTTTCTTTCCTCTGCAAAAATGTCTTTTCTGTCTGTAAAATGGATCTTTTATGTGGGAAAAGCAAATGGATTGCTTGTTTTAAAGTAATGTAATCAGATTAGGCATTTACAGGAATAAAAATTCGAAGTTACAGTCATTATGTTCCCAAAGAATGCATTTATATTCTGCTAGTAAACATACTTAAATATTAAGGAAAAAATAGTAATCTTTCTCTTCTTTATGCAAATGGAGTAGCATACCCTTTGGTGTCTTGCTATTTTAGTTGCACAGTGACTTTATATACTTAATCTTGAAGAGGCATTTGGATCGTATTATTTAACAGGCATGGGTAAAAGCCTCTTGCAATTACGAGATTAACAAGAGTTACACTATGTTTTGATTCCTCCTGAAGACTGATACGTGAATACATGTGTGCTTTGACTACATTCATGTTTGACTTTATTTTCTCTCTCTTTTGGTTTTTTCCCCCCCACGATTTTTCCTTTAGAGAAAAATTCTGTTAGCTGAAAGATTTTCAAAGAATGTAAAAGGCTTAAATACCATAGGTGTTCCTTCAGATACTCCTGTGAGTGCCAGACACCTTTACAGCTGCAAAGGAACAGAATCCAAGAATAGAAATTTGGAATTAGGCTTTACTGGTTGTTGAGCTGTGTGGTCTATGTTTTACGAGAAGATAATTTTCATAATTTGATCTTTTTTCAAACAAACTTGGGAAAGTAGTGTACATTTTTTCCCTTCTGGGAAGACATTCACGCTCCAATATATGAAGTTATAAACACATAATTAAAGCTGTGAGAAAAATCATACTCTTGTAGGGTATTCATTGTTGGTGAGTTTATGCTAACTGTAAAATATCTCTGGCTTTTTAGAACATCATGCATCACTCCCTTTATTAATTCTTAACTAAAATATTTATGATGAATAATTTTATGGGGAAAAATATCGGCTAATTCAGAGGCTTGAAAATAGCACCAGGTTGGCTTTCATAAATCAGCACAAGCTTCTATTTCTTGATGTTGTGTAACAGCTGTTGATGTGATGCTGCAATTTAAACTTCAGAAAAAGCTGATTAGTGTAAACCTCCCACATAGCGTTGAGGACAGGCTGGAGGCACAGCTGAAGTGAAATGATCCACACAGACATGGTCACACTTCAGTATTATGGGAATAGTCCAATCTTGCAAAGTTAATCTGAATGTACTGAAGGTTTAGATGTTTGTGTTTATTTACCTTAGGTATTTGGTTTTTGGTTTTTTGGGTTTTTTTTTGGCTCAGTTGACATTTTCTTGATCTGCTTTTTGAAGGCAAAAGCTGTGGAGTGGAGTGTTGGGGCTGAGGTACTGGGAACACATGGCAGTACCTGGAGGGACCATTTCTGCTTCAGGACAAAGCTGTCTGGAACTGGAAGTTTGTTACAACACTCCATAATACAGTGCATTCATTTGGTATGAAGGGCAGTTTTTTAAGTAAGGGAGATCTAATTAATGATTTCACTTGGCTCACTTCAGGCAATATTCACATTTAGTACAGCATTTATGCAGAACTTTAACACTGAACACATAAATGACCTGAAGCTGTTGATCTTGTGAACTGAGACCTTTGCAATGCCTTGAGTGTGCACTGGGGAAGGATCATTCATATTTCAGACAAAACAGGGTCTTAGGCAGGAATCAAAGGTTTTGAGGTTTTTTTGGCTTTTTCTTCTTCAAACGAGTATTTTGGTATTGTATTCTACAGCTGTTCCCATCAGTAGGACCCCTGCTAACACAGCAAATCCAGCCCTGGACTGCCTTATCTAGTGGAAGTTAGGATCTTGCTGTTACTGTCTGTGGATATTGCCTGCAGGCAGGTTCTCTGATTTACATGAGGGATGTTGCACTCTTAGGAAGCACTGCTGCTCAAAATGGGGAATGGAGATTTTATATGTCTTTTGTCTATTATATTTACATGGTCTGTAAATCTAGTGTGTGAGCTGACCATCTAATGACCTTTAAAAATGCAGCCTTTGGAGAGATGAAGAGGGATTTGTTAGTTGGCAGATTTGTGCTAGCAAGCTTCAGGTTATTTACGGAAGTCTGGAATTTTGTGCTCTTGGATTTAAAGAATACTGTGTAATTCAGATCAAAGGCAAAGTATTAAAATCTTAATTCCACTGGGAGAACTATCCTTTATTTTGGCGTTCTCAGACATTATTCTCAATTCATGTTATTAATGTACCTTATAAAGAGAAAAAATTTAAAGTTTTCTCATAATTTTTTGGGAAATAATTTTTCTTTCACAATTGGACTACATAGCAGTCTGTGAAGGTTATTCTTAATTTTAAACAGTGGAACTGCTCTGATATGAAGTCAGACAAAATCATAATTACTGTCAGGTGTTTATATTTTCTCAATTATATTGTGAAAACACTGACATGCTCAATTTTATTGTTAAGATACTGAAATATCCCTAAAACTATTAGTGTTTAGATAAGGAAGGAGGGGAACCAAGGGAAAGGACTATAATAGTTGCTGTTCTAGAAGAGTGTTTAAATCTGTTCAGATGGAAGATACTGAATTACATTTCTGTGGACTTTTACAACCAACTTAAAATTCATGGGTTATACATCTGGAAAAGATCACAGTGAAACTAATTTGTCTGGTGGAAAGCAAAGTAATCATCGCTTGAAGTGTTTCCCTCTCAAATGATGAAAACTGATCTTACTGTGCCGTCTAGCACGCAGAAGTACCTTGAATCTTGCTAGATGGTGAAACAGAAACTGTAAATCTCTGTTTGAGGCTGTTTGTTGTCCTTGGCTTGTGGAAAAGTGCCAGATGACATTAGAAGGTGTTCTGTGTGGTCTGAAAGCACTGTGTCATCCTTAAAGTTTAATTTTTTTACCTATTTCTGTGCATCCAAAGCTATGAAACAGATACTGGCAGTGTAATAAAGCAAAATGTTCCTGTAGTGTGAGTTTTACCCCCATCCATAGAAATCGTGAAATAACTGAGTATGTTACTGAAAACTAATAGATTCTCATCAAAGTCAGTGAGGAAAATTCCCTTGAACAGGAAAGGGAAATGGGACGTAGAGAGGGATTTTAAGGACCTCAACACTTAGGTACAGACAGATCCTCTGTGAAGTCTTTGGAGTAAATGTGCTTGGTTCTCTGGGTTTCAGCTAGAGTCAGATGTCTTTAGCCACCTCACTAAGCGCATCCTTAGGTACCTGGATACTGTAGCATTTCAGCAGTAGGGGAATAGTTAAATAAAACTTTCTGACATGTTTTAGAAGAGCTGTATTTTCTTTCTGAAGTGTTGTAGGCCTCCAAACCCAAATCATACCTGCAGTGTGTCCACTAAAGTTGGTGAGGACTTTTGTACACAAAAGGAGCTTTTGGCAAGTGGATGAGTTGCCCTCACTACAGAATCTTTCACAGTAAACACAAGGGGAACAGGTGAGGGACAGTAAAGCAGCAGAGAGCTAGTCTCTGACTGTAGGAGAAAACTCATGATCAAAATTTAGCAGTTCTTGTGGGGCAGGCTGGGAACTCTGGAGCTGTTTTGCCTTGCTAGCAACACTTTCTCACTCACTTCGGACAGACTTGCGTGCAAAGATGCAAAACTGCATGTTCTGCTGTATGAATCAACTTTAGAACTGTAGCTGACATAGTTACAGTCTGTATCTTTTGGGGTTTTTTTAAGCAGAGGTGATACTTCCTTGAATTAGTGACCAGGGAGGGGTGAGACAACTAGGCTGGAAGCAGAAGGATTTAACTTTTTTAATTAAAATGGCCATTGTAACAGTGGCTTGTGCTGAATTCAGTCTTACTGAGGTGTGTAAGTCTTTGAATACACCTAATTCATCTAGTCTCTCTGAGGCTGTGGCAGAGTTCAGTGCTGTTTCACCTTGTTACTGGAGTGCAGTGTTGCTCAGGTGGAACGTAGCTGTCTCTTTCCCCACACAAAGGTAGGAGCTCTGTGCAGGTGAAAGTGCCCTAGGGAACCTGCAAGATAAATAGGGAAGTGCTGTATTCGTGCTTCCTCCAGGGATAGGTAACTGCTAATGCAAAATTTCTGGATCATTTCTGTATTTACTCAAGTTCTGTATTAATCCTGGTTTAGCCCAAAATTTGGTAGTGCTTATCTAATCCTCAATGTTTCAGGCCTCATAAAATACTTTTATATCTCACAAATGTACAATGAAGTTTCATGCCTCAGACAGAAATGCTATGTTACAGTAATGGAAGCTGCAGAATACAACAAACAGAAAGACATTCATAGCCACAGAAGGCTTGATTCTAGGCAGTTGTGTTATACCCAAGATGCACTTAAATTGTTCCTGAAATCGAACATTGCATTTGAAATAACACCTCCCTGAAAATACTTAGTGACAAATTTACAGACCTTTCAAATTACATACCACATCTTATGCTGTAGTAATTTTAGCTGCAAGTTTTAAACTATATTCACGTTTTCAGAAACAGTGATGACAGTGTGTACTGGTTTTGCAGTGTTGTTGGATTTTTATTTTTTTTACCTGTTGAATATTTTGCTCTCTAGACAGTAATAAGCCCTTACCATTAAAAGTTTGGTTCCCTGTAGTGCATGTTATGTTGGTTGTTTATGGTGACAGTAGCTTGCAAGTGACATTAACTGTTTAAAATTGAGACTGTTAGTTGTGTAGACCATGTTTATCCTCAGTGGAGACAAACATCCCAAATGACTTGTACATTGATAGATGAATTTGGGGTCTTAATTTTCTGTTCTAAAACAAGCATCCTTTATGCGTTATGTGAGTGAAATTCAGTCTCCAGAGACACAGTTCTAAGTACATTTTGGTAATGGCCCAGCAAAGATGGTGGAAAGAAATGTGACCAACTTCTTTCTTAATTTGCTGTTGCATTGTGTTTCTTTATTTTATTTTTTTATTTTGCCCATGACTTTTCATTTTGCTTTGACTTGAGTTGCTGTCTTCAAGAGACTCTTCTATGTTTTTAGATGAATTTGTGTATATGTGACTTGGATGTTTTGTTGTCTCATTTGTTGCTACAGCAATCACTAGTCTGTCTCATAGAGGAAGTGACAAGAGATGTGTCATATACCTGGACATTTCCTTTATTAATTTCTCATTGATTACGTAGAGTGGAGGGGAGAAGTTTAGGAAGTAAGAATTATGATATTGTGTGTACTGCCACCATCTGCATACAGAGAATGTAATTTAAAAATGGCAGCTGATGCTTTCCACCAGGATTTGGATCTCATATTGGACACTAGAAATATTTTAGGACTCTTGTTCTCTCCTTGCTCCTCCGGAGTGGTAATTCATCTTCTAAGCATTATTAGCATGGAGTGCTCCAAATCTACTTTTCTCGCCAAGCAGGCATTGCTGATGCCCTCCTCAAATGCTGCTCACCCCCAAATTGGTCATGCAGGCTCCTTTAGTCAGGTAGCCCAGCCACCAGTGCTGCTGCTGCTCACTGCCCCAGGCTGCAGCTCAGTTTTCTTCATTTGTGATTGAAACCTGTAATGAAAGATTCAGTTCTTCAGAAGGCCAAGTCTGTAGAAGCTGAGACTGCCTTACATTCTGCACTATCCATCATCTTAATGGTTATATTCTAACCTGGGTATCTTTGAGGGTTTTTTTAAGTGATTTCTTGTTCTTCTGAGCATGCACACATGATCTGTCAGTAGCAGTATTATATATCTTCTTCATACTATATATTTTCTTAATTATGTATTTAATTAATTCCCAGTCATATTCTCATTGTACATTTTCACTAGCTCCTGTGTGGAATGTCACTGGTATGTGTGGACTGCAGGCTTTCTGCATGCTTCATTACTGGTTTCACTTGCAAACTACCTTTCAGCTGAGTAGGTAGTAATTAGAATTTTTAGGCACACATAGTAATGCTTCTTCCATCCAAAGAATGTAAACTGTAATAAACTTGGGGCACTTGTTTTAGTGTGGATTTCTTTTTAACTAGTAGAGTTGAGAGAATGTATTTATGGGAAATAAATTGGTCCATCACAAGAAATTGATGTGGTGCTATTTGTGCCTCTTCCTCTGCACTTACAGCTCCCCCATCATGTTCAATTATTTATCTTATCCCTTCTGGGGGAATGTCCTACTCCCAGGTATGTGTATCAATGCTGGCATGGTTCTGGATGTCCATGGATGTTCTGATTGAGTGTATTTGACTAGAAAGCAAATATTAATGTGGGTTGTTTTTTTTAATGTAACTGAGTGTGTTTGTTGAACATAAAAGCTGAAATACTTTGTTTCCTCTCTTTATCATCTTTATATTCCTACCACGTTCTCTGTTCTCCCATCTGTGAAAAACAAGTCCACCTCCTCTCAGTCAGATGGGTGCACTCTAGCTCAGGAAGTAGAAATTCATCTGGCCCTGACCAGCCAAACTAGTAAAAAGGAAACATACCCAAGTAGACATGCTCAAGAACAGTCTTATAGCCATGCTCCTCTGCTATAGGAGAGCATTTCCACTATGTTCTCTTACCTTTGGAACAGCAACCAAGCCTGTCCTTTTCAGATGCTCGCTGGTCAGCATTACTTTTATGATTTTGGACGCTTGTATGTAAATTGTATGCCTTGAAGCACATGTTAAATATGGATTTCATAGGGAAAAAACTCAGTATTTTGAACTCTGAGAGACAAGATTGCAAGAGCAAGCCATGTTGCTTTACCCCTACTAATCAATGGGCCTGACAATATCTGCCTGAGGATGTTAAGGGAACTAGCTGATGTCATTGTGAGGCCACGCTCCATAATCTTGAGAAGTTGTGGAGATCAG
This sequence comes from Pseudopodoces humilis, assembly GCF_049639895.1. NCBI lineage: Eukaryota > Metazoa > Chordata > Aves > Passeriformes > Paridae > Pseudopodoces > Pseudopodoces humilis. The sequence continues at coordinate 47,286,257 of NC_142206.1, forward strand.
GGGACGTCCCAGAAAACTGGAAGGAGATGGTCACTCTAATCTACAAGAGGGTATTAAAAGAAGATCCAGGAAATTGCAGACACATCAGTCTTACTTCAGTCCTTGGGAAAATTGTGGAATGAATCCTCCTGGAGGCTGTCAAGTCAGATGAAGAACACAGCTGGGAAAAGACAGTATGGATTCATCAAGGGCAAACTGTTCTTAAGAAACTCTGTCATCTTCCATGACAAAGTAGTAACCTGCTTGGCTGATGTGGGGCTTGCAGCAGGTATTGTCTACCTGGATTTCTCCAAGGCTCTCACTGTGGTTTTCCACAGCTAGTGCTTGGGGTCCAGAGAAGTGCTCCATGCAGTGGGTGGGGAACTGTGTGGCAGCAGCAGGGCTGGGATAAAACCAGCAGCCTGTCACAAGTGAGGTTCCCCTGGGATATTGGAGACTACACCTCACAAGTCTTTGTAAATGATCTGGAAGATGGGATGAAGTGCACCCTGGTGAAGATGGCTGATGATACCAACAGTGGGGAAGTGGACGAATGAGGAAGGAGTGCCACCCTGCAGGATGACTTGGATAGGCTGGAAGTGCAGGCTAACAAGAGCCTTAGGAAGCTGCACAAGGACAAGTGTTAGGTTTTTGTACCTGGGAAAACATTATTCAGGAGTGCAGCACAGGTAGGGATCTAACCAATTGGTGGGAAGCTCTATGGAATGTTACCTGGGGATCCTGGTGAACCAGCTCTGTGTGAATGAACAGTGCACTGCTGTGGTAAAGACAACAGGATGCTGGTTTTTGTCAACATGGGCATCAGCAGCAGAGGTAAAGATGTCACTATCCACTCTACTCAGTGATTATCAGGTAACACCTGGAATAGTTTGTTCAATTTTGGTCTCAGCTATAAAAAAAATGCTGTGCACAGGCTGCAGAAGGTCCAGAAAAGGGCCATGAAGGGATCCAGGAACTGGGAAGCTGGTCATATGAGGAAAAGTGCAGATAGAACTGTGTTTGTTCAGCCTTCAGAAAAGAAGACTGAGGGAAGACCTTATCACCAGTATTTAAAGGGTGGCTGGGAAAATGATGGAGACTCACTTTTTACAAGAAGACATGTGGAAAAGATAAGAGTAATGAGTAAAGGTTACTCCTGAGGAGATGCTGATTGGTGCAAGAGGAATATATTTCACATTTAGAGCAATCAGCCAGTGGAATCTTTCCAGGGAAGTGGTGCATTCCCAAATGTTGGACACTTAAGATATGTCTGGACAGGATGCTGGAACATCTTATTTGGATGGTGCTTTTGCTAAAAAAGGTTGGACCGGGTGATCTTTTGGGTTCACTTCCAGCCTGGCTTCTATGATTCTGTGTTCCTCTGACATAATTGTCTAAAATCCCATAGGGCTAGTTTTCCCAGTTGGGAGATCCTGCAGTGTATGTCACATGCCTGCTATCACAGAAGTGTGCATGTGTGATGAGTATTTGTAAGCAGGAGCAGAGTGTGGAGTAGTGTTTTGTCATGTGAACATTTTGTTAGTGTTTGCTGTGTTGAATCTGCTAGTGGGTAATAGATGTCATCCCAAGTGGATAGAAATAAAGCTTGTATAGTATACTGCATCCTACTCTGTTTTTGTTTACTCTAGATATCAAAGCAAAATTGTCCTTAAGCAATTTAAAAGCAAAATGTTTAGAAGGTGGTATTTTTTCTACAAATACGTATTTTCCTGTCTCCAGGTTCTACTAAGCAGGCAGCCTTTAGTAACCAACCATAAGCCCAACAGCACAAGCTTCCAAGTGATGAATTACTGTTAGTGCATTTTTCCAGCATCATTAAATAATCTAAAAGAGCTTAATTATATAAATCTACATCTGTAGATGTTTTAAGGAAATATTTCAAAATCGTCTGCCAGCTTGATTTCATGCAATAGATAATTACATTATGGCCCTAATTCAGGAAAGCATTTAAGCATGTTGTTAACAGAATCTGCTGAAGGTAGAAAATTTGAGTGCTCTTAAACAGAGGCCTTGGAGAATATTTAGTTTATATTTGAACTGATGTTACTGTGGGAGAGGGATGCTCTTTCCCAACCAAAGAAAGGTGAAGCAGTACCCTTGAAAATAAAGATTTTGTTTCTTCTTATACAAGGAGTCTAGCCTGTGAATATTAGACATTCCATGTGTATATTGAATTATGCTCAAGATTAGCGTAGAGCAGTGCTTTTAATCTTAAGGAGTGAACATCATGTTACCACTTAATTTCTTCTGTTCTGACTTTACAGCCAAAGCTGGTGGTTTTTTTTGTGTGAGCAGTTGATCTCATTCCAGCTATTCCCCCCAGGTCCCCTGGCCAAGTCCTTCTACAGATCATGCAGCATCTGCAGAGCTGGTCAGCAGACAATAAATCAAACATCTGGAGCTTGCAGAAAGAAAAGAAGAAAGTTGGAGTATGTGCCTTAGCTTTTTTAGGGATCAACCCATCAGTATTTTTTTTTTGTCAGTGATCTTTCTGTTAAGCAAAAGTATTAAATAAGTATTTGTCAGAAAATTGAGTCATCTGTGAACACATGCTAAAAGAGAAGAAATTGCGGGGTACATTTTGATCTAAACCCCATTGTAATTGTGAACCATTTTCCAAATGTCTCCTGAAACAGTGTACCTGCTGTACTGCAAGCAAGATAATGCCTGCTGTTTGCTACTACTACAGATTATTAGATATGCTGTCTTGGAGTGTTAAAGCACCTACATGAAATTTTGTTCTCAGTGTAATATTTTCCAGCCTATGAAGGGGGTATTTTGATTCTGTTCATACTGTGCTTTCTGGTCATATGTGCAGCAGAAGTGCTGATAGTGAAATAAAATTGAGTTCCCAATTACTGAAATGCACATTAATTGCATACAGGTGCATGGATGTCACACATCCATCATACAATTATGCCCCACACACACACATGAGATACAACAGAACTGAATGAGAGAAGAAAATCCATCTAGCCCCATAAAAGAAGATATGGAAGTCTATTACAGAGCCTGCTTTTATTTTTATAGGATTCATGTCTGTATGGCTGAGTAAGGGGATTTATACAGCTTCAACCTGGCCTTAAGCAAGACTAGGACACTTAAGCTGCTGCTTCTGGAGCAGTGTAGCAGGGTAGGAATTGTCTGGAAGCAGGTGAAATCTTAAAGCTCCTTCTGCAAGATGCTGACTTTAGTGATAAAACTGACTTAAGAAGTCCTAACCTTTCACCTCTTGTTTATGACTTGTTACTCCCATTTACTTTTACCTTTGTTGTGCTGTAAGGCAGCTGAGGTAAAGTTCTAGGTAAGGAACTATCCTTATTTGAAGGAATCTCAAAATAGAGGTACATGCACAGCTTGGATGGTAGGGAGAAAAAAACAGGAAATAATGACAGGGCACATACAAGACAGGAACTTCTTCCTCCAGCTTTGCCACCACGTGGAACTTGGTGGGGTTTTTTAATTGCATGTGGATTTACATCAGTAGTGCAGGACCACCTAGGAAGGTACAGGTGTTCTCACTCAAAGGAACTGTCTTTGGACCTAAAAGAAGTTTCTAGATATTATTTAAGCTAATGTTATTTGCCCATTTTAGTGCTTTGTTTAAATGGTGTAATAAAAAAATGAAAGCATAAAAGTTATATACAGGTGTCTGTACTCAAGTTTTTAGCATTGTTAGTTTCTTCTGTTGATTTAGCTCAGCATTCTATACAGTTCATAATACAGTCAAATGCAACTCTTAATTTTGCTCTGTGTTGGTACACTGATTATAACACGTGTCTTTTGGAGAATGACAGTGCATTTCAGAGACTCTTAAAAATACTGAAATTGATACTCTCTCCAAGGACCACTCTAGTTTCCTTTCTTTTATTGACCAGATTACATGTAAAATGTAGGTTCTTATATTGCAGTGGACAAGGGTGTTGCCATCTAAGTAAAAGTTTCGAAATCTACTCTGCTTCATGAGTCAAACATTTCTTGGCACCCAGTACACTAAAAGCCCCTGGAACCAGGGAATTAAGGCTGAGACACAGCTCTTCTTTCTGCTCTCCACATGTGTACAGGTTACAATTATCCACTGTACCTTTAGCATTAGATGGGGTCTGTCTGCAATTATTTCGCTCCTGCCTTTTAGAAAGAAGTTGTACTCCATTGTCTATGAAATTGAGACTGTTCTATTCTGTATTCAAGTTCCATTTTGGCTACATTCAGGGTTTCATTTGGATTTTTTTTTCATGCCTTAAACCTTAGGACAATGGTGGTGGTGCTGTTGGGGTTTTAAGATGAAACTCATTTTGTAACTAAGGAGCATTACAGATTAGTTTTGTGTCTCGTTACTGGCTTTACCACTGTTGGCCATGCTGTGGCTCTCACTATTTGGTTGTATGTAGTAATGGAGGTATGTGCATAAGCATTTTGTTTAAGGAAACAGCTTGGTCTTTTCTGTGAGTAGAATGCTGATACTGCAGTGATAAGAAATAACCACTGGTCTACTTGATAGAAAAATAAAATCTAGAATAACCTGGACTCCAGTGCTGCATGTATGCTCAACTCCCTTTTTTAAATCTAAGGGTATCTAGTTCAGATGTTTTAGTAGGTGTTCACGCCTATATATTTCTCTTTCTGGCCTATAAGTACTTCTTTTCAGTGCAGTGTCTTCACAGTAGTGCCTGTTCTCACTGAACACTCTGGGATTACTTGAAGAGAATTCCTGTACCTCCAGCTATCTAGCTGAAGAGACCGGGAAGAGTGTCTGTGCATGAGGAGTGACGAGCAGGATCTCTGCACCTATTGCTCTTTCAAATGCATATACTTAAAGGGCCTTCTCACTACATGTAAATGACACTTTTGTTTGTTTTGAAGTACTACTAATTTCTTCTAAAGTCATGACTGCTGTCATCCTTAGGGATCCCTCAGGTGTCTGTCATTGGTATTCTTTTTTCTCTTCACTACTTCCCTGCCATTTATGGCAGTGACTTTCATATCTTTCTTTTTGAGTTGCTTGACTGTCATCAAAATGAAGCTGCTCCTGTTATCTTTTTAACGAGAACATTGGAAACTTTGCAATTGTTCACTGAGGCTGTTCCCTTTGGTGAGACCTCAGGAGAGTGCTTATTGCTTCATCTCATATGGCTTGTATCCAAACACATATTTATTATGATGATGATGATGTAACAATAAGAAGTGGGGCATGAGGAAGGTAAGAATGCCAGTAAATATGTTTGGAAGGCCCATTTTTCAGTAAATCTGTGGTTCTTCTTCTCCCTCCCCACCCCCCAAGTCTTGTTCTTAACTCTTTTCATATTCCTACAAATGTACATAGAAGTGATGAGTTGCTGAATCTGACCATTTCCCTGTTATTGCTAAATTTTATCCTTCCTTCCATTCCCAACATTCATTCCTCTTCTACTCCTTCTGGGCTTGTTACCATTCATGCTTGCAACTTCAGCACTGTTTTCAGCACGTATTTTCAGCTAAAACATGTAAACACAGCAGTCACCTGTTTCATGGGCATGTATTTGATTCATATGCATATTAGTAATTGGATAGTAATTAGCTACTATTAGCTAATTCAGATGTATTTTTTCTCTTGACATTGAAATCCTCACTCCTGAAATGTTCTTGTTCTCAATATATAAAGTTTGTTAATGATGTCTGAGATAGTCTACATTTTCCTTATTAAAATTATTAATGTGCTTGATGGCAGAATTTGACATTTTATTAAAAATAATATATTTTAAAATGTGCCATTATCACACCAGCCTGACATGACTCTGATTGTAGAAATCTTTTGGATCCATCTATTTACTTAATTTTTCAAATATTCAGTGCAGTATAAACTCTTGTGATGCTTGAGTGGTGCCTCTGGCGCTCAGCATCTCACCGGGAGCCCAACAGGGATCCCATGGCAGCGGCAGCGCTCCCTGTCAAGGGAAGCTGCAAGCCATGGACTCTTTCAGTCTTAGTCACTGCACCCATTTCGCTGTGGTTACTCTCCATATGTGAGCTGCAAAGCAGCAGCAGTTGTCCAGCTGAAGTTTTGAGGGTGTTCTGAAAAGATGTGTGGGATGCTGCTTTCACAGAGCAGGTATTTACCTCTGTGTAGAATGTATGGGCATATGAACCTGGCAATTTCTCTTCTGAAACAACAAAGAAGAAAGCAGATAAAATTATCTGCTTCATGTATATGAGACCTAGGTAACTGCTGTCTTGCCTAAAACACAAGTGAATTAATATGCTATATTTGGTAATTGCTTTATGTTTGTGCATTGATGTTTAAGTATGGGTCTAGAACTAAGTTATTCTGGTCTAATAAGATTTTATAGCACTATAATATAATACTCTTTGTGTCTATAGTATGCAGATATCCTACATTGGCCACCAAGAGCAGGAATAGAACCTGCTTTTTACAATTCTTTATGGGGATAAGCTTGTGTCTGCTTCTGTGACTCAGGAACACAGGAATACCCCTACCTCAACAAATTAGCTCAACATCTCTTTTTTCATTTTCCAGAGCTGAATGCCTCAATGACCATATGCTTATAAGAAATTTGAAATAATTTATTTAAGAAGTTGTTGAAAATCCTGCAGTTTTATATCTCATCATGTCTTAAGCAGTAATGATGCAGAACTGTACCTTGGGATGTGAGATCCTTACTTGATAGAAATGAGTATAACTGTCCTGAAGTCTTTGAAAAGCTGGCACTTTCATCTGGCAGGAAATGGAAATTACCATCAAGTCTATGATAATTTCACAGTAAAAAGCAAATGAATGATTTGACAATGAACATAATCCAGTTTCAGAATAGATTACTTAGCAATATAATGTATTGTCTTTAAGTCCCCAGTGGATTAATGAAAAAAATGATTGTGTGGGGTTTCTTGGCATAGCCTATCCTGCTGTAGGCTAAACTGAAGATTAAGATACCTGATTAGAAAGGTCCTTTCTGGCTTCAAAATGTGCAGGTCTATGAAAACTAATTGGAGAAGGGACAAAAATAGCATTTGCTGTGATAGAAGCTTACACAGCATATCACCTCACTAATTTTTGCATGTGTTTGATAAGTTGATATGAAATATTCAAAGAACAAACAATACTGCATTTCTGATTTGAACGCTAGGAGAGTACTGAAAAATTAAACCCCTATGAAAGGAACCATTTAAAAGTAACCACACCAGTTGTTCTTTCAAAGAAAAATAGTTAGCATTTAGAAGCTTGATTGTAAACAAAAATAAAAAAATCTTGTCTAACATGTGAAAATTGATCACTGCTTTATATTTTGTCTTCTTTTTAGTTTTATGACTTTGTTCTCAGGAAATGGGAAGATACACTAAAATTAAATTTAAGAGTACCTGAGGAAATGGGCACTCTCCCTCTTCCTTTTTGAAGACTGTGGGTCTTCAGATTCTTGGATGTATGACTGCACTTGAGTTTTTTGGTTTTTTGGGTTTTTTTAAAGATTTCAGTCTTTCTGAAGCAGGACTGCCCACAAATGAAGCATGTATTTCTTATATGAAACTAAATGGATTACTTTCTCCTTTCTAACACCAAAAGTAGTGACTGGTAAGCTGGATGACATTTTTCCCAAGACCCCTGTGTTCTAAGAGTGACCAAGGTGTTTCATATAGATCAGACTTTAAATCAGTAGGCAAAGCGTTATACCACAGCAAGCTGGACACCTTCTATGCAGTTCCCAAGAACTGTGAGACTTCTCTAAGCATATTTTTGCACATACTTGATGTTTTTAGGTAAATGTTTATATTCTATTGATAGAGAAGTAGACTAGAGTTTGTAGTTTTAACTGCTTTTCAGGCAGTTTGTACTATTCTTGGTAAAAAAGCATTCTTGAGTTGTTTTCATGGTAATTTTGATTGATAAACTGTAAGTTTAGATTTAGAAAATTTATACTATGGTTGAGATTATGATATACATTAGTATAAGTCCAAAAGCACTTCATCTTTCATTTTCTCTTTTCTCTTTTGTTTGCTTTGTGTGTCAAAAGAGAAATTAGAAATTTCCAAGGCAAATTGCATCTTAGAGGAGGTGAAAGGTTCTTGTCAGCTTACTTTATCAAAAGCATGGACCTAATTGTTTTTTCAGTATACTGACAAGGACTCACAGATACTTTGCTTACTTCATTTTCCTGCAGAGGAAGTAGTTTCTTTGAAAATGATTTTCAAAATTGCCTGATATTTTACCTAATTTAATTGCTGGCTGTTGATGATGTTCTGGCAACACATACTTTCTACCTCAAAGAAAGGAAGCTGAGAAAGTAAGAATAGACTGGTCCCAAGGGAAACTTTAATGAGTTATATATACATAAAATTAGACATGAAGGGGATAAGTAAACAGCAAAATGAATTTTTAATTGCTACTTGAGCATAGTGTGTATTTGTGACTAGCATTCATGATTTTTCTTTCTTTGAAACACGCTCCTCTGTATTTCAGAAAAACTTGGCAGGTAGTGTTTTTTGTGTAACAGATCTCCAAAATGAAAACTGTTCTAAAGGGAATTTACTGGTACCTTTAGACTGTTTCAACTTGAGTGACAGCTTTAATGCTCAGCCTATTTTTAGGGGGTCATCTTATAGGACAGTGGGTGATGTATGTGCACAAGTTTTTTGCATGCAGACTCAGAATTTATGGAAGTGATTTAACTTAGGTTACTTTTTGTAAAAGCATTGCAATTACAAAAGAATCCATTTAAAAATTGCCAAAAGTGTCTGGCAGAATTTGAGAGGTAATTAGAAACTTAGCAAGCTTCTGGTTGTAAAGAAAGGGCTGTCTGCAAGTTGCTTGGCCTTTGTTCAAGCTTTTGACAATGACAGCAAGACTGTTGATAGTGTTACTGTTGAGTGTTTTACAAAGCAGCTGTGTCCATCCTTCAGTGTTAGTGTCACCTTTTCTTTTGTTTGTATCTCTAGTGAGATATACCAGCTTATTCATGGGAGTTGTGTTACTATTTTTTGTCAAGAATGCTCTTCCCTTAGCAAAACAGAGGACAGTGGATTTCTGTGTACAGGAAAATCCATTTAATGGAATATTTAGACACCAGGATTTGGCAAGAATAAATAAGATTTGTGTTCTGTACTAAATTTTGGCACTTTTGTTTAACTAGACAGATGCCAGCTTGCTCTGACCTAGCCAGAGATTCACCTTCCTACCAGCAGCCTTGGACAAAAAATAAACATAAGCACTCAAACACATGCAGGACTAAGAGAATTGATGAAGCTGAGCACACCAACTCACTTCTTGTCTTTGACAAGAGATTGGTCTGTTGATGGAATAGAAGCTTTTGGAACAGATTTTCTGCTAAACTATAGCAGTTCACATTCTACTGAATTTCATGCTTTGTCATTTATGAGAACAGAGGATGTAAATAAGGCCTTTTGCTTTTTGGAATTATGTGTGTCATACAGTAACTTTTCTTTTTTAGCAGGGAAAGCTAAGGGGAAATTGAATACTTTATAAAGCAATGCGTTGGGTGCCTGTGTACCAGATATTTAAGACATAGAACATTTTACTGTGTTTCCTGACCTTCTCTGCTAAGGCTGTCCATCCTAATACTGATAGAATAACTGAAGTAATAATTTATCTTTTATGACTTGCCAAGCAGCTAAGCATGTCAACAGGTAAGCACAATGCAATTAAGTGTGCTGTGTAATCCTCTGTGTAATCTCAGCAGAATGCCCCTTCATCACCTGATAGAAAGATCTTCTCTCATAGGATTTGAGGGGTCATGCTGCTTTGTATCTTGATCTTTGCTAATCCACCTTACATTTTCGCATTGAGATTTCACATTTTTCTGCTTGCAAGCCTTAATTAACTTATATTTCTAAGAAGATAGTGGCATGTTTTCCTGCATGCTTGACAGTCACCATGAAGTGGGAAGTCATGGAGTTCATGACAAGCTTATTTGTTAATTAAGACTGAACTATCAGTCTTGTGACTGGAATTTTATTTGCTACTTCTGCATGAAATACTGCTCAGAAATCTGATTAGATATGAATTATGTCTTCCAGAACAAGTGATAAACAGAATTAAAAGCACAAGATGTATGTTACAGTGACGTATTCTGCACTGGTTGACACGTAAATTAAATGATCTGGTAGGTTTTGTCTGCTTAAAATCTGTATCCATGGCAATCCACACCAGGTGGTGCTGTAATACATAAGCTTTGCAGTTCTTATTCCTAGTGAGTTAATGCTTTCTTTGGAAGATAAACTGTATACTGGCACTTTATTTTTGATTCCAGATTCTCTCAAAAGAGAATAGTAGAAGCAGTAAGAGAATAATCTTGAACCTTGGTTTTTGTATCAGAGATTCTGGTTCTTCTTAGACTCTCAGTATGGCAGCTTCTTAGCTGGAGATATTTATTCTGTTTTATGTGACATTTTCAATTGTAGTCTGAGATAATTGGCAGGTTAGAATTGTTACTTGAACACTTTCCAAGTATCGTCTTAATGGAATTTCGTATTGGATCCATAGTGTTGGATCTTGTATTACAGTGCACATGGAAATTAGAATTTTAGACATTTTACCTCTAGTATCATGGAATCTGAGCTTCCAAGATGAAATTTAAACAGTTGAGTAAGGGATTTGGATACACAATTGGAATAAAGTCAAAATAGTCAAAATCCTCCTGTCATCTTTGAAAACTTCTATCATTATACTTTTGCTACTAAGTTTTCCTGTTTTGTCCTGCAGTTTTTTAATGGCAAGAATCATGCTTCTGGCTTCTTAATTGCTTTTTTTTTCATTGTAGGGGACAAAAGCTGTTTATCTCTGTTCTTTTGTATCCCGTTGTGACCAGACTTAAGATTACTGGTTTTGAGAACTTTTAGAAGGTAGAAGTAGGAGGATAAATGGGATAAATTATTAGATATTACTGTAGTATAAAAGAGAGCTGTATACTGAAAAGACTAGGAAGAATATGTAGGAAAATGTTAGATACCCTTGCTCTGGCCAACAATCTGTTAAAATAAAAAGCCTTAAACTAACCTGCTCTTACAGCTGTGTTTCATAACCACTTTCAAATGTGTTCTAGCTCAGTAAATTAAAAGCAACCTGAAAATTGTTCTCTGATGATTTTTTTCTTCTAGGGGTCTGTAAGTTTACAAGATGTTAAATAGGATACCTAGAGAGATGCTTTTTATTGTGGCCAGCCCCAGCTTTCAACATGAAGCACAGCCCTAGGCTTTGGCGTAATATCACGTGTGAATGTCTATCCTTACTACAGAAAGCATGCCTTAAGGTGGCTCCCAAGATTGGGGCCTAAAATAAAAAGTAGGAAAGTGACTGAGATGAAGGAAGGTCCTGTGAGGGCTGGAGAGACAGAGAGGCAGTGGATTAGAGGTGCAGTTAACAAAGGGCTGAGAGCAAGTTTGGTGCAAAGAGAGTGGATGACTGTCGCCCTGAAAACTAAAGCCTTCTGATAATGTTTTAATAGTTCTAGTTACTTTCCCATGAAAGTTCTATAAACATAAGTTGTTTATTACATTCCTTCTAAGAAATGTCTTTTGATGGACGTTTCCCATGATCAGTGTGCTTGGGAAGGTGGTAACTTAATTATCCAATCCCTGGTCATTGTCAAGAATGTATAAATACTGGAGTCAGATAATACAGGTTAATTTTTTCCTGTTCCAACACTGAGAAGGGTTTGTGTGAATCATTTTGTGTCCTTTAGTGACAGATGACCAAGGTAAGCATGGGTGGCAAGATGGAAATGTGAAGCTGAGAGTTCTGACAGCAAATGGTCAGGTTGGATAATTATCCAGAGAAAGCCATCTGTAGTCATGATGCTCAGACTTCATTTGGGGCACCTGCATATGAATAAATTAGCCAGATAAACCATCCACACCCCCAGTCACAGAAATACAGGGCTGGAAGTCAAGTTTTGGGTCATCTTGACTCTGTTTTTGGGACAGAACTGGAACAAGCACTCATAAAGGAGAATCAGGTTTTAAAACACTCTCAGTATCTTCTGCAAAACAAACACACACACCCTCCACCCTGAAGTTCTATAGTGGAGTTAAAATGGAGCTTACTGGCTGTTTCATTGTAAATATAATTGCAAGATTTCTAATAATTAGCACTTTGAAAGTGGTATTTGACAGTCATTAAAAACATTCATCCTACCCCTAGTGATGTGTTCTTTCTTTCTCGTTGATCTGGAGTGTTTGTCATTCAGCACAGCACAGTCTTCTAATATTCTCTGGCACCCCATTATATTGCTTGTTTATGATTTAATAAAAGCTAGAATGCGAGTTATTTTACACTTTTCAGTAGGGTTATATAATTTATATGGTTGAATGGGAGAGGGAACTATATCAAGTTAAGTATGGGATTACTTGTATGTGGTAGCAGAAGTGATTCAAACCTGAGCTAACATGCTGTTTTACCTGGCTATGCAATTCAGAGGAGTCCAGGTAGAAGAGCATGCTTTCCCTTCATCCAACTCCATTTTTCACTTGCTGTAGTCAGTCTGCTTCAATACACCTGATTAAAAGCAGTATTGTTTCTGCCTCTGCAATTCAGTGATTCTTTTTGCTGGTGGAAAGGCAGATGCTAACAAGATCAGATAGTCTCAGACTTTGATAGGGTTTAGACCTTCGAAGCATGAAATGTAACATTGTCTAATAATGTTTTGTTTGAGATCACAGATCTTTAAGATTTTTGTGACTCTGCGCAGCATGTACTCACATTGAAGTGATTTTTTTTTCCCCTTTCCTGAATTTTTGTTTAAGAGGCAGAATCATCATGAGTGTTGTGTGGTACCACTAAAGTCTGAAATATTTTCATCAAAATCACCTAAATAATGCACACACATAAGTGTTACAGACACATTTTTCAGAACTAGAAAAACACAGCTAGCACACATCTGTTTGATCGTGTTAACTGAGCTTTTACAAAAACTGAAGTAATAGCAAGTCCAACTAACAAATTTCTAAATTATCTAATCTCCTACATCTTAGCAAATATCTTGAAAGTGTATTCCTTACTCTTACTGGCATGTTTAATAGCAAGGAAGGTATTTTTGTAGCTCGTCCTTTAATGTAGACACTATTATTTACCAGGTCTTCACCTGTGAAACCTCTTTGCCTCTCTGTCATCAAAAGTGACAAAATGGTGAGATGTGAAATGGGTGACCTGAATGATCTGAATCCAATGTTTTATTCGAGGTAATATGTCAGGGTATTGCCTGAGTTGAGGACAGAATAGTAGCCCAACTGTTACAGTTTAATTAATACTGTTCAAAAGTCAACCAACAAGTAATATAGATTTTGGCAGAGAAAAGATCATAAAGTCTAAAGAAAAATGAGTGGGGCCAAAATGTGCATATTTCAGGGAAAATCCACTGTGAAAATAATTTGGTTTAAGTAAGTACTGCTGGCTTAAATTTACTGTGTTTTAGAAATCACTATTAGAAATTATTGAAGTCTTTCTGATCACCTGATCTGAGCTGCAAGTTTTACCTGACTGATACTGTTCAGTCTCTTTACATGTTAGTTATTTTTATGGCTTCTTTGATGGGAGTTACAGGGTTGGTGTTTTGATTAAAATGTTTTTAACATCTGTGTTTCCCTTAGGTTCACTCCTAATGAAATATGTGGGGTAATTGTGATTTCTTTGTGTGTCTTTAGCGAGATCACTGGGACAGTTCTTGATCTGTCTGTATATTTCTGCTGATATTATTTTCACTCTATTTATTCCTTTTGCTCATCTTCTTTGGTGTAATGCTCTGTTGGGTATCTTACGCTTTACTTATAGTTTACTTGCCCTCCTTTTTATTTTTCTTTTGGTATAATTCATGTTTCTTCCTTCTGTTGCCTTCTTTAAAACATCTTAATCTCTGCTGGTTTCAATCATCACTTATTTGATGGTTAATTTCCAAGTGTATGTATCTGTGCCTGATTCTCACACATTTTTATGTTCTCAGATCTTTAGGCTTTTCTTCCTGGATGTCCTTGTGTCTCATTAGCACATCCCTGAATATTTAGTCAAAAACGGCATTTTGCTTCTTAGAATTATTCCTTACTGTGCAAGTTTTGTGTAATTTCCCACTCCTCATTTAGTTTTCTGTACTTCTCTCTGTATGTTCTGCACTTGTTTAAGTCTTCTCTTTCTCAGCTCTTTGTGTCTTCATAAAAAGTCTTTGATTTCTTCTTCTTCGAAAACCCTGGCTGTGCGTATAGACGGAGGAACAAGATGCTGGCGAGCGAGCGCTGGGGAAAGGAACCTGGGGTGGATGGCAAGTTGGACATGAGTCAGGAGGGCCAACCCTGTCCTGGGGGCATCAGGTACAGCATGGCCAGCTGGGCAGGGGAGGCGATTGTCCTGCTCTGCTCTGAGCTGGGGCAGCCTCACCTCGAGGGGAAGAGGAGGGGCAGACACTGATCTCAGTGCCCAGTGACAGACAGGACTGAGGGAATGGCCTGAAGTTGTGTCAGGGGAGGTTTAGGTTGGATGTCAGGGAAAGGTTTTCACCCAGAGGGTGTCTGGGCGCTGCACAGGCTCCCCAAGTGATCACAGTACCAGCCTGAGAGTTCAAGAAGCACTTGGACAATGCTTTTGGACGCATGGTGTGACTCTTGGGTATGGTCCTGTGCAGGGCCAAGAGTTGGACTTTGGTGATCCTTGTGGGTCCCTTCCAATTCAGAATGTTCTGTGATTCTAACATGCTTTTTTTTTTTTTTTTTTTTTTTAAACCTTTTATTCTTGTAGCAATTACTTTATCAATAATCTCTTAATCCTGTATAGTGTTCTCTATGATTTCTTTTTGGTTTTATGACATTAACTATTGTGCTTTGTTGTGTTACTGTGTAAAACATGAGTTTTACAAATAGTGTATTTAGAATAATGAATGTTAAGAATGCTATGCAGATAATCCACTACTTCAGCTTTTCTTAACAAAAAGAACATTCCATAATGATGGGATGACTTGTGTATACAGTTTAGCAGCTCTACTTTGTTAGACTTCAATAGTGAGAAGTTCTTTGCAGAATTAGGCTATTGCTTTGATTATTTGTTGATTAATATATACAGGCCTGTGATCTCACTTTCGTTTCTCTAGCATGTCAGTGGGGTAGTATTTAAAGGCTTATTTAAAGCGCATCTGACGTTTAAACCAAATGCATATAAACTGGCTTTTACAGTCTTCTCTGAACACTTCCCTCTTGTATCCCTTAACTGAGAGCTATGCCAGTGGGGTGGTTTTTTGGGTTTGTTTCCTTTTTTAGGGGGGGAGGGAGGGGTTGGGTTGTTTTATTTGGTTTTTTGGGGTGGTTTGTTGTTTTGCTTTGGGTCTTTGTTGTTGTTTTGGTTTGGGTTTTTTTTGCAGGAAAATAAACGTATGGTTGCATATCAAACGTGTGGAGAGTTGTGACTTAGTAAAGACTGTGGTTTTGGTTTTTTTCTGTAGGCATTAACATTGTTTTGTATCCTATATCTAGTTATCCTACAGCTGTCAATACCTATACCAGTGCTTTATTTGGAATGTTATTCAATGTTCTCATGCCTTTATGTGGCTGCATTTATTATTACGGAAAGATTCTACTGGTCTGTTGATTGTTCACATCAGTTACTCATGGTACAGTGTTCCCTCTTTACATGTTAACTTCAGACAATTACCACCTGCTCCTCAGCTTCTTCCAGCTACCACTGACACCTCCTCAGCCTGCTGATGCAGGTGTGCCTTCCTTCTTTCCTTGGAAGCTGTGCCTTCTTTAGTTCTTCAACCAAATTTCTTCCTGCTTGATGAGATGGCAGAGGAGCGCTGTGGACAGCATCCATCACTCTTCCTTTGCTGCAGCCTTTTCTGTCATTACTAACATTGGTGGTATTTGTTAAGGTCTACAGTTACTGCTGTATGTGTCACAATGTGTCATTTTCTTACATTTTTACCATTCACAGTCCATTCTTAAGTGTGGTGTGTCCTGCCCAAAAACCAGGGCAGGCCTCTTCCAGTGTGAAGCACCACTTGCATCTGAGTCCTCTGATGATCTCCTGTGTTGCAAATACTTCCACAAATAATGGAATTTATTTCAGTCTGGCAATTATTTTCCTAAGTGCCACAGCATCCCTTGAGCAGCATCCCTTGAGTAGAAGGGGTTAGGCTTAGCTTGAGTTGCTGTCACTGTCTGTTACTGGGTATGGCTGAAATTCTCTTACACTCAGGAGTTATTCTTGCTCCCTTGAGGGGTCATGTTCCAGTTGCTTTCTATGAGACATTTGCCTTGGGTGGGGCATCTCATTTTATGAGAGTGACTGAGTAATTCGGGGCATTCCGGGGCTGCCGCTGCTTCACCACGCAGGTAGCAGGGCATAGTGCCCACAACGCCTGGCTAAAGGTTGGAGTAAGAACCCAGTCTGACATGGAAATCTCAGTGCTTTTCTCCCCTCAGTTGTGTAGAAAGCCTTACATTGTGGCTTTGAACATTATGGCTCAGCTTTGTGCTACAGTCTGTGCTGGTGGTGTAGCTGCATGAACTGTTATTGGTGTGAATCCATTGGGAAAAGGGCAACAGTGCCATTGAGTATAATGGCTAAATTGTCAATGTGTGTTTCTCAATATTTAGAATTTTGTTTTGCCTACCAGTGGCATATATGTAATATATCATTGGTATAATATATAAGTATAATTATTTCTCAGTGTAAATAATGCTGTAGTCCAGCAGAATGTAGTTTTACTGTTTAGTTACAGCTGGAACTGTCTTAAGTGAAATAAACTGCAAAGGCAAATATGTCTGCTTGGTGGTTTTATTTTAGATAAGATCATCACAAGAACTTTATCAGTGTAGTTAAATAGATGCCTGACTCTAAAAAAAAAGTTTAATTGAAAAGAGACCAATATTAATAGGAACTTCTGTAACTGGTGGGCTGGATTTGTTCTGATGTCTGTACTTGAACGGATCACTCAGCCCGTTATGGAGTCTAGGTCCTTGATTTGTGCCATGTAGTTGTTATGAAGCACCATAAAAACTTTTTCTGTTTTGAAATAATCCAAACAGTTTTTCTGCTTCAGAATTCTTTTGTCTGGTTCTAAACTCAAACTTAAGAGCAACATCATGCACTTACACTGCACTGTTTATGCCTCTGAACCTTTCTAATTAAAGCAAAATATGTGGGCTGGAGTCTCAAACTGATGTAAATCAGCAGAGCTCCATTAACTTCTGGAGAGCTATGCTTCTTAATTTCAATATTAGCTTTCCTGCAAGAATGTGGTTAGGAAATGAGAGTTTAAGGGAAACAAAATTGAAATGAATTTTACTCTAATTTATGTCTGCAAAGTGCAAATATGTTAAAATCCCCATGTTGACCAAAAAAAAATCCATAGAATTATTTTGCTCACTGAACCATTTAAGCTGTTGATTCATCTGTAGACACATTTCAAAGTCTCCCAACTGTTAAATTTAGGAAGAAAAAAACCAAACTGATAAAAACAAGCTGTTACTTGGTTAGCTGCCCAGTCTTGTATTAAACCACAATATATGCTTTCACTGTAAGAATGGGAAGAGGTTTTTCTAGTGGATGGAACAACTGCTGGAAATCAAACTGGTACACCTCATTCCCAGCAGTGGCATTAATCACACCATGCAGTTGGGGAAATCATGTTTTATCATTCAGCTTGTGTCTTCACCGCAAAATTAATTTGAATGATTTGTCCTGAATTAGTTTAACATCGATGAGAGGAACTGCACTGGAAAATAACGCAAGAGCTTCAGACAGTGATTGAATGACTGCAGTGATTGTGTTAGTGGCTGATGGGAGGTGCTGAAGTAAGCAGTAACTAGTGCTTTCTGAAGACTAGCCAACTGGAGTCAAGGCACTGCCATGCTCAAGTTAAGGATTTTGAAAGGCATAATCCATTATTAAACAAGACAGGTTTATCAGGCCTTACTGTTTCACAGACCAGGTGCAAAATGTTATGCCCCTTATTTGTTGTTCTTCAAGTACCAGAAGAAGCATTTTCACAGAACCAAAGACTAGAAACATGGTGTTCATCTGGTAGTGTCCTTTGGTGTTTGCAAACCCTTGACTCCAGGTGAATTGAAATACACAAACAGGCCAGTCATCTTGCTGTCTTCATCATCTACGTTGTGCCAGGCTGTTGAAAGGAGATACAATGACACTATTAAGTTAATAGATTTAGTAATCCAAAATGGGCAGAGAATGGGCAAAGAAGTTTTGAAATGTTAGGTCTGGCTCTCTGGGCAGATGAGCTGTAATTGATCAGATCAGCAGTTTAAAGCTCTGCTTGCCTTACATCAGGTGAAAGCAGATGAAGTTTGTGGTGAGGCTCTGCTGTCTTTAAGTACTCACTGTCCTAGCCCACATTTCTTCATTTTCTGACCACTCTTTCAGCCACCTTATGCTTCTGCAGCCATATTCTATCAGATTTTTTTTTTATGACTGTGTCTGTTTTCTGGTACACAGCAGTAATACAAGAAACTACCTAATTTGTGCATGTTGGTTTTTTTTCACCTAGCTTTGATGTGTTTGAGGAAAATCTAAATAGATATATATAGAGAGAGAATATGAACAGCTCTGTGTATTTCTAATATATGTTAGGAAGGTGGGGTTTCTTCTTCAACTTATCTAAATTAGTACTAAGAGAGCAAAACCAGTTTCTGAACCAGGTGATATAATGAGGTGAAGATGATACAAACTTACTTTAAGACAGAAAAGTTGTGCAGTGTTGTTCCTACATGGGCAGTCTGTGTAAAAGTAAAAAGTAAAAGCAGTCTGTGTTTTGCAGCTGTATGTTTAGGTGTTTGAATGGCAACGTCTTGCTGTGAGGTTTCTTAAGAAAATTTTGGATGGTGTTCTGAGAGGTTTCTTTAATTTCATGTGTATGGTTTCAGAAAGTGCTTTATAATATATGGCCTAAATATGTGCTACTATTGGGTGTGATTAGATGAGTATGTCATTTTCCTTTTGCTTCTCTTGTTGAGAATTTAGTGCATATACTTAACTGATCTTTTTCTGCCTTCCTTAGCTTTCAGATGCTGATTCTTTTCCTACCATGTTCTGAGGCTCCAGAATTCCCTGTCTTTATTTTTGTAGTTACCTCAGTGATATTTATAGACAGTGACTGTTTCCCATGATGCCTTTCTGATGGTCCAGGTAGATGTACCTTTCTTGCTTCTCAAGGCTGGACGATATAGCTGCCTGCTAAGGTTTTTGCGAGCGTCCATCAGGTACAAATTATACTTTTGATGTGTTGGTTTGGGATTTTCTGCAGAATGGTGCCTCATAGTCTGTCTGCAGACTGAGTAGTAAACTGGTGCAGAATAAACTGGAAAGAACTCATCAATTTGTTTGTCAGGCAGTCACGTTTGAAAAGAAATTAAAATCTGCTATCACTCTTTAAATTGTTTGCACTGTTGACGGCTGCTTTGGCGTGAGAAGTGCATGCACACGACACATGCACGCAGGATAGTGACAGTGGGATGCCTGGTTTTACAAAGCAGCACTTCAGACTTGCAGCTTGAGAATTTTTACAGAAATGGAGAAATACCTAAGTTCAAGTGAGCTATTTGTAGTACCAGCAGCAGTGAAGCAGGAGCTCCAGCTATGACCTATATATCCAGGTTTCCAGCTGGGCTTGTGCCATATGAGCTGCACTCATGTGACAGTAGTTCCCCTTTTAATGGTATCTGAGCTGGCTGGATTAAAGAGAAACGTGTTGTGTTCAACTGTACTTTCTTCCATGCTTAACTTCTAAGGTCTAAAAAAAACCCTGTACAGATCTTTCATGATTGGACTGTGACATTACTAAATTGATGTACTTCTTTTTCCCCCCTATTTCCTTCCTTTTTCTCATTTCACTTCAGTGGCTTTTGGCCTTATATTCTGCTTCGTGTAGCATTCCTCTAAGTTGAGTTGTCTCTCCTTCTTTCTGTGAGTTGGTATGAGCTTCATTGCAACGCTTATTTACAGATACTAAATAGCCTAAATAATGGAATAGCGTTGAGTGTAATTGAAGACAGCATGAGAAAGACTGTAATTTCAGATTGTGAAATTATTGTCATGTTTATCTTAATGCTTTCCAGCAGTGGACTCTCCTGCTGTTTGCCTCTATTCTACATCAAGATCACTTTTATTCTGGAATAATTACTATGCATTTAGGAGATAAATCAGTTCCTCTCCCCCAAATCTCTGGTGTTGCTTAATAGGCTACTAGTGTGTAAAAGTCTCTAGATGTTCAAAGAAGTTGGTTTTTACTTACTAGATTTCATATCAAATGTGAGGATATTGAAGTACATAGTAGAGGCTAGAACTTAAAAGAGACTGTTCTGGAAGTACTGCAGTACTGTTCACAGCTTCTTAACTGAGTTTCTAGACTGATGAGAAAATGCTCCAAGGGATGTTGTGTGGGGAGGACTGTGCAAATCTGCCATTTGAAAAATTATTTATGCAGCAAACGAATCATGACATAGGAGCTGGAGGGTTGAATCTTAGTTGCCTTGGATGAGATTACTTATGTGGAAAAGGTGAAGTAGATTGTTCGTCTCTGGCATAAGAAACATGTTGATATCATTTTTTATTACTGAGCAGAAACTACATGCTGGAACATTCATGTATTTGTGACTTCAAGCTAAAGCATATGAACTAACAAGTGATGCTAGTAATCCAGTGTGCTCAAGAAGTGTAAACCTGGCCCCACGAAGTTGTGATGTTTGTTTAAAAGATAAACAACAAGTCTGCAGTCTCTTTTTTTGTTTGTCTTCTGGGTTTTGTAAATATTTTAGGTTTTTGTGCTTATGCCCTCTTCAATAAACACAAAGGCTAGAAGCAGATGTTTTTAAGTGAAAGCTGATGTTCTTACATAATTGCATGGTTTCAGGACCATGGTTTCAGAAAAAGTAAAAAACCAAATTGTGTTTTACAAAGAAGTAATGAGACTTGCCTATACTACATAAGTGTGGCTCACATGGAAAATTGTTGTGCTTCTGATTTCCATATGAAAATGAGTCTTTCAAAGCACTAAGGGGTACAAGGAACCAAAAATTACACTGAATGCTTGACTTCAAAGCCTGACTTCATCCAGAGGTCTCTAACACTGTTAAGAGGGTTTTTTTAAAGCTCAGGTGTTGCAGCTTGAAATAACTTTTCAAAATTCAACTTCCTTCCAAGATTAAAGCAAAATTTGAAGGACTAACCAACAGATCACAGCTTGTGGCATCAAGAGCCTGATATTTTTAAGGTCTGGGTAGGGTGTCTGAGTTCCATAAAAGTGTTGGTTTGCTTGTACTGAACTCTTTTGGATATTCTGGCCCCAGTAAGGTCACCAAAGAGGCATTAAGTCCTCTGCCTTATTGCAGCACCTTTGAATTTTACCTGTTCCCTCTTGGTTAAAGGAGTTTTTTTGGACAACGTACAGGAGAACTCACTGTTAGAAACAAACCTAAATTGGCAGGGGTGGATTAAATGTTTGAGTAGATCTTTTTACGTCTGCCTTCCATAATTTTCCTTCTATATCTAGAAAGAGAAGCTTCTAGGTAAGAAAAGTTTAAGCAATACCCATGCCTTAGTAAGCCTGACTTAAAGTCTGCTGTTGCTCTGCTATCACATGCTAGATTCTAGGAAAGCAATTTGTGTAACTTAATCTTAGCCTGATAGAATCTTAGCCATGTAAAGTTTTTGTGCTATTTCAACTTGAAGAATACCACAATTTTCCTAGATGGTTAAAATCCCTGCTTAGATGTGGTATATTTTAAGTATTAAATTTCATTTCTTTTTCTATGCATTTGGGGGGAAAGAATGGTGTGTGCCAATACAGCTGCTTTTAAATGCGCCGTGCTGAAGTTTTTACTGAAGTAGAAGGGATTCAAAAGCTTATTATTATGCATTAACTGTACTGAAGGCACAATGGCATAGTTTTATTTAAAGTGCACTTCTCTTCTGAGTGGTAACTGCTGTGGCAGCTCTTGTGGTTGGTTAATTCTTTCTTCTTAGTGTTTTCTACATGTGATCTGTTGAGTTTTCAAGTCACCTGGTAGCTTTTCTGGCCACCAGCAGTTCAAACTTCATCTGTGGTCTGGCTTGGATCAGGTCAATTTTTCCATTTCCAGTCATTTTGCCATTTGAATGTGGTTGTCACTTCTACTGAGGCAGGTAATATTCTGTGTTATTTGAGGTCTGTCTTCAACATATGTAAAGAGGTAGTAATCACCCAATTTTATTGAATTGGGTGAATTCTGAAGGAGGGTGGGGAGAAGGAACTTGGTTGTACATAACAGTACTTTTGTGGTTGTTTTGCAAGCAGAAATATTCATGAAACAGGATCAGTGATATTTTATAAGGAAAGACATTTTTTCCAGTCACTTCATTTATATCTGTTCTTAAATGTAATTGTCTTTCTTACTAGCTCTGCCATGGTACCCAGCTTTTACTTTCTGAAGGGCAGTTTTGATTCCATTGTTCATGTGGCATCAATGGAATAATGTGGGAATGGACTAATAATGCACCCCTGTGCTAAATGAGGTCTTCAGATGTTCAGAAAAATATTTCTACCTTGGACCAAATTCACTTAACTGATCCTTCTTGCTTGCATATTCAAGCAGCACAAGGAAGATTTTCTTCCTGCTATGAAGTTCTATAGTGGGGGGAAATCTGCCAAGGGCAGCTTCTGTGGTGGTTTTTCCTTGTAGACTGCCTGCAGAGTAATTTTGGGAACCAAGGAGATAGTGGTCTGCTCACATTGTCAAGCTATTCATTAGGCATAATACAGCAGCTCCAGTGCATACTCAGTAAAAAACCTAGGGAGTTAATACCCAATATGTGTAATAGTGTTCTTTTGTGCCAAACAGAGTGGGTCATCTCAAAGGAGGTCACTAGTCCACAGTGTCTTAAAATTATGTTACACTTTTCCTAATCTTTTTAGTGAAGTGCTGCAACTTATCTGGTTGATTTCAAAGCCCATTGTTACAGAAATCAGATTGTCATTTTTCCCCTGGCAATACTGTTCATGAATAGGCCTGCAGTGAAATCACCTTGAAGATGCTATTGACATGTCAGACAAAGCAGCCTCTTCTTGGTGTTATTGTGAGGTGAATAAACGGAGTTTGTAAGTGATTAGACTGAAAAATTAGCATAAATAATTTCCATCCTTTAGTACTGGAAGAGATTTTTCAGTCTGAGTGGGAGTAAAAAAACCAAAAAAATCAAAACAGGGCCTCATTGAGCTTGAGCTGAGGGTACCAAAAGCTCACAGTGTGATATTTGATTCTCCAGCTTGTTTACAGCTGGAAGGCTTGCCTGTGAAAAAGCTAAGAAATTATTCTTTTCTGTAGGGATGAAAAGTTGCCTGAAATTTTAATAACTGTCCTTTTTATGTGAGTCACAGTACTGATTGTTAATCCAGTCATTATCCTTTTCCCAAAAGGTAGTGATCTTGCCAGGGACAACACTTTTTATCTGTATTTAAAAAGGACACAGTCAAACTGAGTCCAAAACCCAGCACAGCCAGAGAGCTCTCTCCTTCAACTGAAACAAGATGCTGTAGATCATAGAAACTACAGACTTTGAGGAAGCAAAAAATTAGAGAAAGGTGGATAAAGAATGTCAAATGTATGAAGCTCAGAATGGGAAACTAGAGGCAAATTCCATGGAGAAGACACAATTATTTGCTGGTAACTGATGTCTGTAGTTAATTCATAAAACAGTCAAGAGGTGGTACAATTTAAACAGTTCACATTATTCCATTGTGTTTATTCAGTTCTGAGAACCAGAATTATTCCCCCAGAGCCTGGAAATGACATGCCATATCTGGAAAAGCTGCACCAGGGCTGGACCCTAGCAGTGTTTGAACTGCTTTGCCAGCCTTGGCTCAGAGTAGTGTAAACAGAGCTGAGGCAGTATGAGTCAGTAAGTAAAAAAGAGGAGAAGGTGAAAATTATTTTAGTACCCTGGTTTAGGAATCTGATGTGTAGAATAAAAGGGTTGGTGTCCCTAGGAGGCGTTTTGAAGACTACACACAGGCTTTGTGAAAAACCAGTGTCCTAATAAGAGAAGATGCTAGAAGAGTTCAGAAATTGTGTGAATGGTCTGGAGGCCAGGGAGAAAAAACCAAACAAAACATGATTCCAAACTTTGGGAACATTTTAGAGTTATTTTGAGGACATTAAAACCAGTAACACAAAGGTTACTACATGAAATGCTGCTCTCTGGTTTGAAGATGCATCCTCATGTTGCAGTACCTGTGTATTCTTGGGTCATCACTGAGTCCTTAGATCACGAACTAGGATTTCAACATGCCTTTTAAATTTTTGTTTGATAGATAATTCTTAATGTGTTTTTTCATTGTTTGACGTTGACTTAAAAGAGTGAAAATACTTTTGATATAAAAGAGAAAAGAAACTCAATGTTTAAGTCTAGGATTTAATAAGATCTTAATTCTACTTTTTATTGTAGCTAATCAAGTTTTGTATAGATATTTTCATAATGATGGAAAGAGAATTTTCAAGCTGTTTCATAAATAATGCCACTCTTTACAGTCATATGTGAAATGGATTTAATGATTTAGAATTGAGTTTGTTATTTGCTTCATAAGCTGCCACTTTTCCATTGCACATGTAATGCAGTTGGGAATCCTCTTTTGGCTGAGCAATGCAAATTGAATTAATATACCAGAGAGATAAAATTTGCTCATAATTCTACTGTTCATGAGGTGAGGGGTATGGAGGAAGATGCTTAGTGTGCCTCCTGCCAGATGGTACTTTGTCTGCAAATAGAAAGTTTGATCTTTGGCATCACACAGTTTTACATGGATGCACAAATACCTCTTGAAGTAGTTGGGTGGTGTTTCAAATAATTTCAGTGCTCTCTGTTTGGATTATTGTTATTGTTGCCTTATTGTTGCTCAGATAGTATAATCCATGAGACAAGTTTACTAAAGAGTTATCCCTACAGAAGCGTCCTTGCAGAATTTTTCAAATAAATATGTGTATTTCTTTGAATAACCCATTCCTGATTTATTGTTAGACTGCTGCCTAGGTTAGTATCCAGCAGAAGTTGAACTGAGCATGAGGGAAAATCCACAAGTCATCCTGCTACAGAAAACTGGAAGCAGTAGTTTTCAGTAGTAGGGAATGGGAGCTTGATAATTCCTACTTTTTACAGAGGGCATCCAACATGATCAGAGAACTGTTCTTCATTTCTTCTTTGGTCCTTTTAAGATTTATATGTTACCAGCTTTCATGTTTAAATTTGCTTGCTGAGTGTACTGTTTTTTCTTCATTGACAATTTAGAGTTAAGGGTCTGTTAGCTTGTGAAAAAACAATATCTTTAATATACTATGTCACATTTATGATTTTTCTAATGACTATTCAAATTCATTACATCTAATTTAGGAAGTATTAAAAAGGAGGGCTTTCATATGACATTTTGTATTTGAGTAAGCTAGTTTCACTGTTACGATAAGATCTTGGGGCTTGACTTTGTTTCTGGTATTACTACTGCATTACATAACTAAAGTCAATACTTTCCTATGAGCAAAAGCTATTCTTTTTTCAAGAACACAATTACCATCACAATATTTAAAGTGCACAGGTTGTGCAAGAGGATCAGCTGTATGTGTTATGTCATTCCCTGAGAGTGCCTGCATGAGGTCACCACTGTCCTTCTGAGACTGGACCACTTCAGCACCTGAAGTAAGAGGTGAAACATGGCAGGGGACTGACCCTTTTGACATTCATGGTACAGAGAATATGGGAGGATGCTTTCAAAGTTGTTAACCATCTTCCTGTAAAAATCTTCCCAGTGCACTGATTTTGAAGAGCAGTATGGGCTAAAGACAGAAATGTTTTAAAAGCAAGAGTAGTTTGAAGACTTACTTATCCTATTCATTGCAACTCAGCTGATACAGTACTCTTGCATTCAGGGAGAAGTTGTTGGAAGGAGTGATGGTTTTCTGGCTTTCAATCAAATCTTGCAGCAGATCAGTACAGAACTATAAATTAGTACAATTTGCAGTACCATGAAATCTGCTGGAAGTTCAGCTCCTGTTACACAAACTGTTGACATTTTGCTGCTGGCACCAGGTAATGATGCATGCATTTGCTTGACAGGTACAAAGAAGCTCATTTCTGCACACAGTGATGAGTTTGTTCACTGTCACTGAGGCATAACTACATGTGTATGAACACAACATCAAGCCTGGGGAAGATGAGGATCTGGAATGTGAGAAGGGAATTGTACACAAGTAGAAATACACTTAAACGCAGAGGTGCCTAAAGCTGCTTGCAGTGCTTATACAAATTCCACAAACTTTAAATATTCAAGCTGGCTTGTGGGTATGGTTATTGAAGGGCTAAAAGAGGAAGTATGTAATTCTGTCTTCTGTCCATCCTTCATCCCCTTACACATCTGTTCTGGGTGAGTCTGATGATCAGCAGTCCCTGAGTGCCAGGGTGAAGGGGTAGGCATTGTAATCTGTAGCTGTAATAGGTCCTGAAGGGACAGAGGAGCAAGAAGTAGGCATTAAAAGGGGCAGTGAGCTTTTGTGTACAACATGTGCCTAACCTGCTTCCTGCACAGGCAGAGCTGATTGCACACAGCCTTCAAAAATCTCCAGATCTATTTTCCCCGTGAGGAAAAATGTTAGTTGTAGCAGGCTTGAACGCTTAGCAGGTGTTAAGACTTGGCATGTTTGTTGTGAGTAAATCAACTGCTAATAAGGTGAAGAAATCACATGTCAAGGCAGGTTATAAAACCACAGATCCACGTGGTTGTTGAAATGGTTGTCAGGCTAAGGGGATTCTGAAACTTAACTTCGTTGGCAGCCTGCCCATCAGAGTATGGGTAGGGCATGTGGGATCAATGCTCTCACGGTACCCAGCATTAATCCGCTATCAGCCTACGTCAGGGCAGGTGTCTCCAGCATGCCGGGGTTGCCCCAGCTGCTTCGTGCCAGCTCTTAGCTCCAGAGCCATGCAGGCAGCTTATGCTGTGCAGCTGCTCTTGTATTCTCGTCTGAGGCATGCTCTTTGCACGCCTTGTATAGCTCTTTAGCCACAGACGGCTCAGCCAGAGCTTTTTATCAAAGGTGAATCATCCTTTCTGTCATGCCATAATCAAGGATTTTTTTTTATGTCCATGACTCAGAGAAAAAGGTGGTGGTGTCCCCTCTAAGTCATAACTGGATAAGATGCTTTTGTTTCCCCACTCATTTTATGATTGGAGAGGGAACAAGCTACAGAATGATGGCAATTTCAATATAGACTTGGCTTTCCTGGTGCCCTCCCTTCCTCCTGAGATCTGTGCTGGATAAGATGAACTGCAGGACCCATGAGTTTGCAACAGTACCAGCAGGATAAATATTTCTGTATTTCTATCTGGTTTTAAGATGATGGGTGTATGTTCCCCTCCCTTTTTTTGGCAAAGGTTAGCCCCATTAGATGTACTGCTCTTCATTTCATCTCCTTCTCCCATCTGTTCTGTCTCTTCTCGGTAGAAACCAAGGAGATTTAGCTCCCACTCAGGCAGCCAGATAACTGCATCTCTCATACATGAGAAAATATCTCTGAGTGAAGCAGAGCAGTGCCTTGCTGTGCACACACATCAGATTGTACCACGAGGACAGACTGCTCTCCCAAACTCTGATAATGTCGTATTCTCTCCGTCAGCTTTTACAGATGAGGGAATGCCACTGCCCCCTTCAGTTAAGTGTTGTTGAATTCCCAGGCCTAAAATAGGACCCAAGGGAATCCAAACAGCTTTTTCCTGAGTAACCAGATTATCACAGTAGTAGGTAAGAAAAATAAAGCCACGATACAGCTAGTAAATAAAGAATAGAGCTTGTAGATAAGGTATATAGAATTTTAAGATGATCATTAGACCAAGCTTATGATTATTTGGATAATAAAGCCGTAAAGACAGCAAATGTTTATACAGTAAAACTCCATACTGTACCTTGGAACTCTCTGGTACGTGGCCGTTTCGTTAAGGAAGAAATCTTGCCTACCAAGCTCTAGAGTTTTGTTTCATTTCCCTGACTTTTAAAGAAGATTTTTGAATTGTCTCATTGTGAGAAAAACTGCACCCTATGAGTTCTTTGTGGAGAGGAGCATTATCTTTGAGAAAAGCTGTCTTTGTGTTAATTCATGTAATATTATCTCTGTGAGACAAGCAGGTATTTATTACAAGTAGTTATTTATTACTAATGCTTTTATCACCAGAATACACTGTTATCACTGTTGGTGAAGCAGGACAGTTTGTAGTGAAGCTGCTTTGCTTTTGTTTTGTGACTACATGCCTACACTTGTTTTTATTTTCTGGCTCTTACCTTTGATGTCCTCGGGACTTCTGATTTCCTATTTGGTAATAACTTCAGATAAGTAAAATCCCCTTAGAAAGATTAGAAAAATGGTGATTTTTATTCATGCTTCTTAAAACTTCAGTTTGTACTAACTTAACCATTTTTAATAATTGTACTGGGAATATTATAAAGACATCTGAATGAGAGTACCAGGTAGCTTCCCAGATAACACATCGAGTTTGCCAGGTTAGGAGACAGGGATAGATTCTTTGTGCCATATGGTGGCAGTAAGGGGTTGGCACTTCTGGCACAAATACCTGTGATGGGAGCTGCACCCCTTTGCATCCAGTTATGTGAAAAGATCTGCCTTGTGTGCAGGGTCCTGTTATCATTGCTGGAGACTCGGGCCAAGGCTCTGTTCTTTGCTGTCCTATGTGTATTCTCACAGCCACAGCTTGAATGGAGACAGAGGGAAAAATGGGGCTTGCAATGAGAAAAGTAGCATGTGTGTCCTGAATACATCCATGTGGGCATGGCATTGTAACCAGTGATGTAAGAACAACCATATTGTGTGAGATGCCAGCAGCTGTAGATCTGGGTCTTTTCTCTGACAGGAGAAGTTTCCTTTATGCTTTTCTATTTACTAATCACTTCAGATAATATTAGTTTTTAATAGGCAAAATTTATTAAAAAACACATGCTTTGTGTGCTTACTAATTTTTTACTATACATTATTTAATGTGGTAGGGAATAGCTGCTCTGGAAAAATTTTGCTTTTGTCAGCTAATGTAACTGACAAGAAATTCTTAAAGCTGATGGTTTTTCAGTATTATTCCAGAAGAGTATTCCACTCTCATGGAAAGGGAATGATACTTCATATTTTATTATACTAGATATTCCTATATTATTATATTTAGCAGTGTATTACTACAAGGAACCTGTTTGGCTGTTACATGCATATAGGTTTCTGTTGGCATCTTAAAATGTTTATAAAACATATAAAATAGATTAAAGCATTGCTGATTGCTGCATCTTGACCAATAGTTTGTGAATTATCCTGTACTGTGTTCCTGTAAGAGTGTCAACTGTGATTATACAGTGTCTCAAAACTACAGAGCACTAAAGAAATTCTGAAGTGGCAAGCTGTAATGTAATATATCAGAAGAGGCACTTATGTTTGGTCATATGTTTCTACAGATGCTTCCTTATTTTTTATTCTTCCGTTTCTACATGCTGTACATTTTTTTTGAAAATATATGTTTTTCTTTCAGCCATTAATGAGTTTCCTGAAGATATATTTACAAATAAAGAACGTCAGCAAGGAGGAATTCTGCTTCATATCATTGCTGTAAGTTTTTCTCTACTGTGTTTAATTTTTTTTCCCCTTTTACTCAGTTTTTATTTTTTAATAAGATTAATCATCATAGTGACCTTACTAAGTAGAGTTCTGTATATATCAAGTTTTTAATACTTTGAGTATTTCTAATGCATCCATATGAGTACAATTTCTTAAAAGGTCACACCTTGGGGACATGGTATAGTTGTGGGCTTGGTATTGTTGGATTAACACTTGAACTTGATGGTCTTAAGGGTCTTTTCCAACCTAAGTGATTCTATGGCTCCATGATTTAGGAAAATGATGCAAGTCTGAATTTGCAGCACCTATTCATTCACCCTCTTGGAAATAAAATCCTGGCAGAATGGATCACATGATGTATATTTCATGTTTTATAGACAGAGTTTGGGATTCCTTAGTTGATGACATCAAGCATGATGTGGAAGTTTCCTGAGTCTCTTCTTTTGTGCCTCTGTGTAATAGATGCAATTATAATTAAAAAAAAACACAAACCAGCCCTGAAGAAATAAAGAAAATATCGTGTGGAGTTTTATTTCCTATTGTATTAAAAACAAAGCAATTGAGGTCTGCAGGCTCCAGTTTTTGATTCCCAGCTCAGAGAAAGTAAAGTATAATGGAGTTGTGTTTGATGGACAACAGCAGGATTAAGTCCACTGCCTGGGCACAGCACAAAAAGCTGCCTAAGGCAGTGGGAGAATCACATGGATGTAGGGAACCAGGATCATTCCTAAGTGTTTTGGTTCAGTGATCCATGGCCAGGGTCCACTTTTACTTTCTGTTTAATTAATTGGTCTGATAATTAGTTAAAAATATAGAAGGTGCCTACATAACTTTGTAGCTTTACCTGTTACTTTTCATTATATGAAATCTGTTGTGGCATCCTGTCAAAGTATGGTACCTTTCATATTTTAGGGTCTGACAAACATTCTTGTTCTAAATGAGATCTTGCATTCAAAAATCTGGTTTTATGTCATAACTTCATCAACAGGGAGATTTTTATTTGGAATGGAATAAAAATTGAAGCTACATATTTCTGCTAGTTTGAATAAAGGTAAAAAAATTGCCTTTTTTCCTCTTTTCATGTACAGACAAATCTGAAGTATTCCCTGATTTATTTTTTTTACAGGCTCTTTATATGTTTTATGCTTTGGCCATAGTATGTGATGACTTCTTTGTTCCATCCTTAGAGAAAATTTGTGAGGTATGTTAACAAACTTTATTACTCTTTTAGAAATTTATTTAGAGAATCAAAAATTTTGTATCATCATTGTTCAGAGTTCTTTCCTGTCTTTTTGGCTTTGACCCTTTTCAAATGATTTGACCTTCCCTCAAAAAATGAACCAGTGGTCTGTGCACACTTGTTTCTCTGGTCACACTCAAGCAGAAAAAAGCCCAAAGATTTCATGAGATCATATGGTAAAGCCCACTCTTAAATACCTGAAGGATGTAAGTAGGAAAGGTATGGGTTATGGATGAGTTGTGTTTATTATTGTACTCCGTGTATCTTGTGGAAAGATATCATAGCTACAGAAATTAATATGGTGGCTATAAAATTCTTATTGCACATCTACCACCATGTCAGCAAGGAGAAGGGAAGTAAATGTGGCCCTAGCATAAAGTGGGAAAAAGAGAAAATGTGTGAGAAAAGTATGTACCTTGGATATGGAATCAGAATACATATTTTATATGCAAAAGAAAAAAGTAACATAATGCCTTTACATAATTTTTGAGAAGACTTTGCAAAATTATGTGTTGGGATTCTAATTGAGTTGATTGTGACAGAGTAGAATTTATACATGGCATGTAAATGTTGTATTGAATATGATTTTGGTAAACAAAATGAATACATTATACAAATGTAGATTTTAACTCCTTTTTACAGGCAAAATGAAAATCTCATCTCCTTTTCTTTTAGACAAGAGTGACCATTTTCTGAAAAACTCCTGGGGTTTTTTTTGTAGCTAGTTTAAAAGTCCGTTTTCCTGGTGCTAAATGTACTAAATACCCGTTGGTGTTACTCAGAGCTGTAAGCTTACACTTACCAGTTGAAGAACAAATAGAATAATAAGGAGGGTGATCAGTAGTAGTCAAATACTCAGTTGGGATCTTTTCTTTCCCTTTCAGATGTTCTGTATTCAGCATGCACCTTAGAAATTTATTTAAGTTACATGGGTTGGTTGTACCAATTACTGGTTATTGATCCTTGATAAAACCTGTACATCTTATCCTATGTTCTGAACATTTAAACAGCTACCAAGAGTTCAGATAGCACACTTAGGTTTGAGCTCCTGGAGCAGTATGAATGGTAATAGATCATATTAGTGTTTATGTTTTGTCAAGATGTGTAGGATGCCATTGTTATCAGCTTAAGATGTTGTCAGGCAAACTGCTTGAAAAATACAGGATTTTTTTACTTCTCCTTTTGTCACTATTTACTTTTCTATTCTTGAAAGAAAAATAATGTACTAAAGATGAGCCTAGAGACTCTCGAAAAGGAAAAAACGCCTCCATAAAACCATGTTTATATTTCAGGGGAAAGATCTTCAGACTGCTAAATTGATGGAGCCCACTTGTGGACCTGCACGTGTTCGTGCTGGTCTGAGAACTCTAAGTTATCTATATCCTATTAGAGCTTAAGAGACACCATCATAAAAATAGATCTCTCTACCATACACAACCCTCCCTGTGTCTAAGTGGACTAATTCTATCTGTGTCAGCGGACTCACTTTTTGATTAACATGGTTGAAAAGTGAAGCCAGAATCAAGCCTGATGTTTGTAGGATTTATTCACAAAGGTTATATTTTTCTGTTACTCATTTTCATTTTTAAATTTTAGAAGCCTTAAGAGTTGGGGAATTTAATGACTGTGTTTAGAGTTACAAAAGTAAATTAATGAAAACAATTTGAGATGTTTACAATCCTTTTAAATCTGCAGAGATACTTTTCTTTAATCAGCTCCATTTACATATATAACTGTAGAACTCCACAATGTAATTACAGTAGCAGTACTGAAATTACCGATTGTTTTCTTCTAGAAACTACATTTGAGTGAAGATGTTGCTGGAGCCACATTCATGGCAGCAGGGAGCTCCACCCCAGAACTGTTTGCATCTGTTATAGGTATGGAGCCCACACACAAGCTTTTTTGAGATCTGCTGTTAAAGAATCAGCAGTAGATCAAGCACAGGAACCTGTTCTTCTGACAATTAATAATCAGCAATTGCAGCTGTCAGGTAGTCTGTGGTTCATGGTATAATTAACTACTCAAAATATCTCATGAAACTGTGAGTCTTCTCTCAAAACACAGAGAGGAATGTCTGATTCTGAACACAGGATGCAAAAGAAGAGATTTATTGAAGTCCCTTGAGAAGTAATTTGATATATTTGGAAATAGATTAAGAGCAGCCCTGAGGAGAAAGACTTGGGGGTGTTGGATGATGAGAAGCTCATCATGATCTGTCACTGTGCAGCCAGTGTGCACTTGCAGCCCAGAAAACCGACTGTGTCCTGGGCTGTACCAAAAGCAGTGTGGCCAGCAGCTTGAGGGTGGTGATTCTGCCCCTCTACCCTGCTCTCCTGAAACCCCACCTAGAGGAAGAGATCTCTAAAGGACATCTAGTTCATCTAGACCAGCGACATTTCCAACTGCATCAGGTTGCGAAGAGCTCCATTCAACCTAACTCTGAATGTTTCCAGTGGTGGGCCATCTTTGTGCCAGCGTCTCACCACCCATTTTAAAAGATTTATTCCTTTTATCTAGTCTGAATCTATTCTCTTTTGGTTTAAAAACATAACTCCTTGTCCTAGGGGCCCTAAAAAGTTTGTCCTCCTCTTTCCTGTAAGATCCCTTTAAGTGTTGAAAGGCTGTAACAACATCTTCTCAGAGCCTTCTCCTCTCCAGGCTGAACAAGCACAGCTCGCTCAGCCTTTCCTCAGAGGCAGCCACCCCGCTGCTCTGCCCTCAGCTGGCCCTCTACAGCAGCCCTTGGCAGCAGCACTCCAGCTGTGGCATTTGTCCAGCCAAATTTCAGTAATGGCAACTAAGTTGTAGCTTTCTAGCAGCTCGATGGCCTAAATTTGATAAATCTTTAGAGAAGCCCTTGTAGGCTTTATCCCAACTAACATTTTTACAAACTTTAGGGAAATACTGTCCAAAGAAATGCACAATGACCTCACATTCAACTTCTTGAAAAGCAGTGAGTGTAAGCCTTTAGGCTCTCTTTAGCAATCAAGTATCTTTATCAAGTTATCTGGTTGCTCACCTTGGAGGATTTCTGTGCTTTAAATTCTGTGCTTCTGGTGTGACTGGAGATGTTTTATGCTCATCTGAATGGACTATTGCACAGCTAAAAACTAAGCTGTGAACCAGAGAACTTACTGTTGAACTAACTAGCTGAGAAATAATTTACTAAAAGTACATCTTTACAAGTACAAAAAGTACATCTTTAAAAGTACAAAGGTTTTAAGTCACAGCTGGGGAGCTGCTAGTTAGACTAAAAGCACAAATTACCACACGGAGGAGGGGCCCTTAATTATGAAACATGTTTTGGTTAATCTTTGAAACAGTCTCTACTTTTCAAGTAGTACATGTTCTGAGTGACCTGAAATTAAATGGCAGAGGTAGTTATGTATGTTTTGCTCCCTCTGCAGGTGTATTTATCACTCATGGAGATGTAGGAGTTGGGACCATTGTTGGTTCAGCAGTTTTCAACATTCTCTGCATTGTTGGTGTCTGTGGACTGTTTGCAGGACAGGTTAGTAAGATACTTGTCTTTACATAGTTCAATTGCTTACAATTCAGATGTTTCAATGAGCATATGTTAAAAAAACAAGAAAAAAGGCAAAATCACAGACAAAAATGGCATTGTGAAAAACCTCAAGGATTGGAAGACTTTATAAATGCTTTACAAATACTGAATGTTTCCAAAATGTTCACCTGTAGTGTCAGCACTCTAAACATGTAGCATACAGAAGAGACTGGTTCCTCTTCATACAGTACTGTTTGCAGTCAACTGATCAGTGGCATCTGCTGATCCTTCCTGGTACGGTCAAAGAATCTGGGACACAAGCATGAGATTCTCCATTTACTCAATAGATGGTTAAACTGTTTATCATATTCTTTTAGGTATTAAGTCAAATATATCCACAAAATAAAAGGGATGAGGAACAATTGACTTGCTGCAGTGCAATGAATTGTACTTTACAATTGAAATTATGACCAAATCAAGTATCGTTAGTAAGAAATGTATTTCAATAATAGAAGTTTCTATATGATTTTTATTACTGATGCTTATTATAGATCCATTGTCTGAGACTGATACTTCTTCATGGTGGCATAAAACTGCATTTGGTTTCAGAATTGTTTCTAATTACAATAATAATTACTCTGCTCACACACCTATTTTTATTTTATTAAATATTTATTTTAAGTTATTTTAAAGTAGGGGCCTTTTTGCGTATTTTTGAAATCCCATATTTTTGTTAGCTGAAGGTGTGGTATTTTTCAGGTGGTTTGTCTCACCCAGTGGGCTGTGTTCCGGGATTCTGTATACTACACAATATCTGTGATCATACTTATTATTGTAAGTAGTTCTCTTACCATTTACTATGTTTCATTGCTTGAATTTTTGGAGGACCAAAAAATTAGTGTATTGATACATGCTGGCAAGTGATTGTTTTCCTAGCTAGTTCTAGTGGCATCTGGAAGTGAGGGCTGAGCTCCACAATGTTGTATAAATATGAAAATTTCATACAGCCCCATGGAATATGTGCCCACCATGTCCATCTGTGTCCATTCATTTTGTACCTAGGGTTTGTAAGTTCTGCAGTGGGATACTGTTATGCAGAGCACTCTCCTCAGACTTAAGAGACTTCTTGTTGTGGAGGTGAAAAATTTTGAGCTACACATTTATTTTAAATAGAGAAAGGTGGCTGTTTCTTGCTTCTACACAGTAATTTTATTTCAGATTTGGGTAAGCTTTTCCATGTAGAGCACAGATCAGATACCGCTTTGTTCATCTAGAGCAGTGTAGTAGCTCCTGAATGTACACATTAAATGTTTCTGGTGGCAAGGCTGGGAAGAATCCACTCAGTCTGTATCTTGTAATACAAGTGGATCACTAGCTGTGTATTCAGTAACAGCAGTTACACAGGGTGCAGCAAAATGTGTGTAACCACTTGACCCAAGAGGAGAAGTGGCTGCCTGTTCTGCTAAAACTAGTCCAGCTGTTAGAAGCACTAAAGAATCAAGTTTTTTTCGAATAAGTGACTTTGCTGTCATTTGCACAGCATAGCATGTGGGTACATGAGTGTGTATCTGTCTCTCACGTGCTTGCACCATTTCCCTTAACAGTACTTGAAACAGGCCTTGTTCACAAGGTTTGTGTTTTGTGAGGGGCACAATCCACACAGTGGAAGTTCTTGTTAGAAAGGGTCAAAACTTGAGTAGGTCTGTCTAGATATGGCTGATACTTGCTGAAGAAATTTGGTTGTTTTTTGAGATAGATTAGAGAAATGGTCAATTTATATTTCCTTTTTTTCCTTCTAGTTCATATATGATGAGAAAATAGAATGGTAAGTTGTGTAAATAATTCCATGCAGTCCTGTATTTGCCATGAGGCTCATCAGTAAATACAGCTGTAGTGTAATTTGCTTTCATTCTACACACTGGGAGTATGAGCTGGATTGAACACATAGGAAATGTGTTTTTTGTTTGGGCTTAGTTTTTGTGATGGTCACAGAAAACTAAAAGAAAATGTGAGAATCAGGAAACAGACTCTGTGTAAGGCCTGAAGATTCCCGTGTGCAGAGAGAGAAACCAAACCTCTTCTGCTTTGTTAACATTTATGGGGATTCCAGGTGTTCCAAAGGCCACTCCAGTGTAAATCCTAGTAGATCCTAGGCACCTTCTGACAGTGCTCTCAGAGTGCCTTGCCTGTGCTTCAGCAGTGAAATGACAAAAGGCTTTGGTGTTGCAATCCTCAGAGAGTAGCTCTGGTTTCAGTCTGCATGGCACACTGCTGAAATACATGCATTGCATTTTATTTGCATGTTTATTGAAACTTGAGAGTCTGCTTCCCCTCTCATTCTGCTGAGACACCATCTATTCTTAATGATGTGAGTCCTGTGTGCGCAAATGTGACTTGTACCAGATGCTTAAGGCACACCCCTACATAAAAGTTGTAAAGAGTACAGCTGTTTGAATGGTCTTCTAACACTTCTTTCTGTCTTTTTGAGGTGGGAAAGCCTTGTACTCATCATTATGTATTCATTCTACATACTTATCATGAAGTAAGTACTTCTTACTGTAACTTTTGGATGCTAACTGACCGTCATTTTTTCGGTCTTGTTTTGTCCTTGGCCTTCCTGCCTGAGGGCAGTACAGCCAGTCATGATTCTGTGTAAGTTCTGTTGGGTTCTATGCTTAACCACTTTAATTCTAGGTTTGTGATCAATCAGCAACAAATACTTACTTCCATGTATCCTTTTCATAGTGCACAGAGGTAAAGTAGCTTTCAGAAAAAGTTGAGAAAAATGTCATTTATACAAAGGCATATGAAAAGTTGCAGGGTACCCTAGATTGTAAACACATCATGTCAGCTTTTACACATACTTTGTACTCCCTGGAGAACAAGGTCAAGGAACATTAGACAGAGTGCTAAGCATGTATTTATCTTCAGACTATCTCATACCAGATTGTTTACTCACATCTTCTTCTGCTGTGTCACTGCCTCTGACAGGAGAGTCAGAGGTCTGACTGTTACTGCAAGTGTCTGTGAGTCCACCCTTCTATTGCAAGTTGCTTAGACTTACATCCCTTGGTGCCTTCCCCTCACAAATCACCCTGTTGGAACTCCCTTTTCTCCTACATCGAGTCTTAGCAGAGTTCATTGCCAGCCCTCTTAGATACCACCCTAGTGCTAAAATAGATACATGCTGTCTTTAGAAGGGTTTGGTCAGCAGTCCCAGAAATGCCCCAAAAGCCTCCCACAGGGAACACAGTACTGAAAGAAACAGTGAGGTGAATTGTGAGCTGATGCAGGAGGAAAGAAACTGCTGTATAGTGAATGTCCTGGCTCCAAAATCCACAGTTCCATCATCTTGCCTTCAGTAAATCTGCTCTAGTGCCTCTTCGCAGTTTGATGTAGGAGAGATGGGTGCAGTCCTTGCTTTCCCATCAGCT
Organism: Pseudopodoces humilis; assembly: GCF_049639895.1. NCBI lineage: Eukaryota > Metazoa > Chordata > Aves > Passeriformes > Paridae > Pseudopodoces > Pseudopodoces humilis. Next base: position 47,324,059 of record NC_142206.1, read on the forward strand.
TGCCATTGAGTTGGAGAGTCCTTTCTCTTCACTTCCTGTTAGTGGTCAGAGAATTTGCAACTAGGATTTACTGCTTGCCTGAATAGGTTGTTCTCAGATGGCTTAAAAGTTTGCCAAGAAAATGCAAAAAAATCCAACCTTTTTAGACCTTTCCTTTGCCCTTTCAGGTACAACATGAGGATGCAAAATTTCTTCACCCTTAAAAGCAAGAATGTTAGAAATGGTGACACAGTCAACAATGAGCTGGAAGATGGTAATAAATGTTACTCTAGTTGTGATGACCCATCCATTCCATTACTATGGAAAGGTAAGGCTGAGCAGACAGGACTTGGAAAAAGAGTAGCTCACAGGATATCCTTTCTATTTCTTTAATGAGGATCAAAACAGTGTCACTATTCAATTGTAAGCAGGGTTAACTTGATTATTCAGCTGTCAGATTGCCACATTAAAAAAAAAAATAAAAAAATTTTAATATTCTGAAAACAAGCTGCTTTGCACATTGGCAATTTTACTCCCTTTTTATCTCCTGTTCAGTGATGAGCCACAAGATTGTAAAAGAAATACATTTTTTTTTACCAAGAAGAAGGCAATTTTCACTTCAAAAATTAATTTGGAATGAGAAGCTGAGATGTGGATGTTGAAGGAAAGGATGGGGCAGATCAGTGGGCAAGAGGGGTTACATGTTGGGTTCAGATCCTCCGAAGATTGGTTTTCACATGCCTAAATAGTCTGTATACATCAGCAGACACATGTAATATCAAAAAATGCAGGTTCTTTGCTATTTCTGTCTTTGTCATAAAGTAAAGAAGATGATATCCAGTTTCTGGTACTGAAATTAAGCAAAAATATCTGAGTATTTTTGGCTTGTTTTCTAAGCCAGTTTTCATCTTTGTCTTATTTCTCTTCTCTCCCATTCTCTCTTTTCTCTGTAGAGCCAAATCACTCCACTTTCAAAGCACAAGTCATGTGATTTAATGAGTACTTGGGCTGCTCTTAACAAGTGAGGTCTCCTCTGTTCTTCACAAACATCTCCCATTCTAGGAGGCTGAGCTCATCAGCAATGTTGGTAGCATTGGAAAGATCCTCATTTAATAACAAATAATGCCAAACAGGAACTTAGAGCAGACTCAGAGAATCCCACTCTTTTCTGCTTTTTGTGTTTAGGCTGGGATTTCTTAAAGGCAGATATAGGTAGCTACAGGTTTATTCAGTGACAGCACACTGCTGCTCTGGTCCTAGATAAGGTGATTAGACAATACTCATTTAAAATTATTGTTCATATGACCTTGTAGCATAACTAAGTGACGGTGACTTTGAAATACCTCTCATTTTATAATGAACTTTTGGCAGCATTGTCTCTCATATAGTGAGGTCTGTCACTTGGATGTGGATTTGTGTCCATGCAAGGTTCCACAGATGCCTCCTGTACTCAAGTGGAGACATGGGAAAAGGGTAATCCAATGGAACACCACAGATATTAGTGGTTTTTACTTTTTAGGAGTTTGGGTTCTGAGGTCATCTCCCAGCAGGCTCTCCCCTCTAGTCCTTGTGGTAAAGAGGCAATAGCACTGAGTGCTTGCCTGTCCACCTGTTTCCTTTTCAAGGAAATTATTCAATGCTTGGTGAAGAACATGGAGAAAGAAGCAAGGAAGCTCCACCAGCAACGGTCCACATCAGATTTCTTTTCTGATTTTCCCTCAAAGATGCCCTGGTACTGCAGTTTCAGTCAGATGCCCTTTGCCTTCTCCATCACCCATTACACAAATACACACTGCATTGGAGGGGCAACTGCTCAAAGAGCAGGAGTGTGGATAGTGTCGTAGGCAAACGTGGCTGGGATGAGAAGGTACAGAAAGAAGAGATTAAGGATATGGAGTGAGCAGTGGGAGGGGAGGATGGCAGTGTTAGCCTAACTGCTTTATGTGTCAAGATGCTGTCCTAGAAAACTGTCACATGGCTGCCTCTAGCTTCTCTCCTCTTCTCTCAAAGTATGCCATGACCCATCAGTGGCTTCCTCTTAGTTGACACATGCTGGCTTCACAAGTTGAGCTGCATTTTCCCCAGCAGCAGCTTTCAGAAAGGAGCACTGCTAATAGCAAGGAGGGAACTGGGGCTGGCCTCTGCCTTGCTTTCAACCACTGGTTAGCAGCTTCTAGGATCCACCAGAAAACCTCTCTTGGCTTCACCAAGGTGTAGGTTTGACCTTAATCTGATTTTCCACAGGAGGAAAGCCCAATTACTTCCCATAAAGGAACAGTTGCTTTGGGTGAGGAACTTTGTTTCTAGCAAGGATAGTGTTGCTCAGGGTGCAGGTAAAAGGTGTAACAGTGTGTAGTGGTTTAGGACACACTGTAAAGCTCTTTTATGCTTGTAAGGTTCATTACTTTCAACGGCTTCCTGTGGTACAATATAAAATCTTTTCATCACTCAAGTTTGAGAAAGAAAAAGGACAGATTTCACCATAAGAAAAATTTCATTTCAAGGGTGAGTTCTGCAAACACAGGTAAAGGCAAAATAGATGTACTTTGTGAATACTACTCCAATTTTCAAAGTACAAATTTGTGTTACCCTTGCCTTTTATTATGTTGACCCGAATTTCCACCAGGTGGCATGGTTTGACCCCTGCCTGAAACCAGAAATTTTGGACAAAAGTGAATTTCTGAGGGACCAGGTTTCAGAGCTAAAGACATCAAGAAGCTTTCTGTTGATTTTGACAGGGCTGTTGGTGATGAACCTTTGGTTGTGAGCAGAAAGTTTGTTGGAAAGAAAAGCTTTTCTCAGATTTATTTTTTTTTTTAAGAATTATCACAAATTAGAAGTACAAAATTATTTTCTCCTTTATACATTTCTTAAAACAACTTTTAGGTGGAGTCCATACTATATGGGGTAAGATACATATTTTTACAGGCACAGGGAGTCAAACTGAAAATCATGAAAATAATAAAAAGCAATGTGCTGCAGTAAGTCAGAATAGCTGCAATTACTTATATGTTTATTTAGCATGAGGTATTCTACATCAGCACTGAGTTTTTAATTATGGTACTTTAATCAAAGCTGAGTGTTTGTTCACTGTCTTCCTAGGGCTCTAAGAAACAGTTTCAAAATAACTTCAGTGCTTCCGCGTTTTTCATGTCACTGTAAGATAAAGCATTTTGGTTAATTCTTTGGAGGAGCTCACTTGGGAGCAGTTAATCTGATGAGACTGTTAATATCTGGTCTTTTTGCCTTACCAGCATTGCTGTCAAACATTTCTTTCACTTCAACTGAAGCAAATGTTACATTTATGTGGTTGACTCCTATTCTGTGAGGACTGATTCCTAGGAAACCTGTCTGGCTGAGTATTACTTCACAGAAAAGCTGCTGCACTCCAAGGGTCACTGGAGTGGATGTGCTCCTTATTTGCATCATCAGCCACAGTATTCACAGAGGTTAATTTGGTTTAGGTGTTGGGATGGAGGAGAGTAATTGCTCCTTTACATTTAGCAAATGTAAAATTACTAGTACTTCTATTCTGTACTAGAGATGTTAAGCTGCAAGCAAGAGTGCAGAGTGGTTTATTTGAGTAGGGCAAATTCTTTGTGAAACCAGAGATCTTATATTTGTGACACTTCAGGTGACCCCAAATACTCACTGAACCCGTTTTAGTGAAACAGGGCAAGACACTCAGATGCTGAAGGGTAAAAGTTACAGATGTCTACTGGTGATTTACAGGATTGCTGGTTTTTCCTGTTGAATCATTATGGAGGATGTATTTCTTTAACTGCAAATATGCTAGAAGATGCTTGAGACAGCAAAGTCTTTATTGCATGATGTGACTTGGATGCATGCATGGATCCAGTCTTCCTGAAAAACAAAAATATTTCAACACTGTATCAATGTGAAAGAGTAACAATATAGGCTTCTGTGTGTTTAGAACAGGTCCTTTTTAATTCCATTGTTTGAGTTGAATATTTTCTTAGATTTCCCTTGCTTCCTGACTGGAACCATGCACTAATTATCTTTCACTTCTACCTCCTAAATTCTCCTCCTCTTCCTAATGTAAGTAACAATGCAAAAGGGGAGGGAGAGGGGGAGGCCAAGCTAAGCAAAGCAGAAAATGAGCAGCAAATAATTTGTTTTTCTGTATCTATTATTATATGTAGCAATTAATATTTATTATAGTCATGTATGTATTTTCTGCCCTGCTTTCTAACACCACATGGGTATGTCTCCTGTCTGCTGAGCCTTGCTCTGCTTGCTGTGTGTAGTCTGTAGCATTTGTGAGACTATTGGTTTGTTGGTGAGCTTCTGAAGTCCTTACCTGTACTTGTGTTGATTCCAAATAAAATTTCGTCTCTACGGGTAGAACTTCATTAACTTTGTAATCTTACACTTGGTACGGGTTCCTTTATATTAGCAAAGGCTTATTTATAGCATAGATTTGTTCTTGACAATTGTTTTTCATCATTTCAAATCTTTTTACGTGAGAGATACTGGAAATATTCTGTGAAGGTAAAGTGAAGATTTCCAGAAGGAGTGAGCACAACATTAGGACCTTCTGGATGTGCAGCACCTTGATCCAGTGGAATAGCTTTAGAGGTTTCAGGGGTGCTGTCTATACTGCCGCAGTGCAAGCACTTCTAGAGAAGGGGTACAAAGCTCTAGTGGGACATAAGCAAAGAAAACTGGTACTAACTACATCATGAGCAGCTGGGGAAAAACTGCTCCCAGTAACCTGACAGTGGCTTGGTGGCTACCTTAGTAGAGTGAAATCCCTTTCCAGCATGTGATCTAAACAAAGCACACAACTGATGAGGAGATTCACCAGGCTGCAGAAATACTAAAGGAAAGTAACTCATAAATTCAGATTAATATTTCCCCCACCTGAGCCTGAAGAGACCTGACTCTGGAGGATGGGACGCATGGTAAGGTCAATTACACTGCTAACTCTGTCCATTGTGATCATTAGTGAAGGGGATACAGCAGTATGGCAAAAACAGTGTTGTGATGGTGGATGAGATCATCTGCTCCAGTCCTCCCAAGTACCGGTTCCCTGAAGCTGGATTACGGATTATGATTACGAATAAATTCGGACCACGCACCAGAATGCGGATGGCAAGCCGACTCATCATTAACGAGGTATGTTCATTAGGAAAACAGAGAATGACCATGAGGCAGAGGGGCTACCAAAGAGCTGTGCTCATAGTGATTCTGGAATTTAGATTCTCCCATGTTCCTGCATTGGGATAGAGCTGTGTCTTTCTCAAGCAGGTATATGAGAACAGATTTGAAGATTGATTCCCAACCGATGATGCTGCTTGTTTTAATGGGAGGGCTGTCAAAAAGGAGGGACTATCTTATCTCCCTAACAGAAGATGTTTATTTCAGTGTGTGTGTGTGCATTTAGATTTTATTTATAGCAGAAGAATTGGTTTTGATTATTACAAAAGTGGTCAGGTTAAAAAAAGGGGTAATTGACAAGGCAACCAAAATGCTTAAAAACTACTCTTGTATTATTAACACTTCAGGATCTCTTCAGAGATTTGCTTACTCTTTAGTATTCACTGTAGTCCTCAAAAATGGCCCAAAACATTTTCATGAGGGGAATTTGCCCTGGACTGTTTGAGTTATCTGTTGATATTGTATTGTGTTGGAACAGCAGCAGTTCTTATACATGTCTGCAGGGCCAATTATGAGCTTCATGTACTTGGACAAGGGCAGCAGGGATTAGTCTTGCTTTTGAAATTAAAAATAGAAGTTCAAATTTACCTCAATGAATGGAGTTAAGGAGGGAGAAGAGTTGGATCTGAGAAGGAAAGCTTCTGAATAATGAGTCATTCATAAGCCAAGTCTAATTGTGCAGAGTTGTCTTCAGTGTTACCATTTGATTAAGGTACTATTGCTGGTTTGAGTGGGAACTCTTGAGTGAGAAGTGCTTTAGAATAACTACATTGGTTAAAACATGGTGTGGAACAACAGATATTACAACATTCTCCGTCATGGCTTGAAGATTCCTGCCAGTAATTTTGAAGTGGATGTGAATCCTGATGAGGACTGGTAGACCACTACCAGTCAATATGTTTGTTGTTGACTGGAAGGAAAGCTTTGAGGAGAAATTCAATGGCTTCTGTGACTGGGGCTGGACAGAGAACAAAACTCAGATTTTGCAAAGTAAATACTTTCTGAACTGTGGCAGTTTTGTGTTTTGACCCCGCAGCGTCAGCGGCTAATCCAGTCTGCCAATGGCTCAAGCAAAGCACTTCAGAACAGGAGACAGGAGAATATTGAAAATGGAAACATCCCTGTGGGAAACCAAGTGGAGGAAAACGAACAGGACAGTCTAACTCCATTTTCAGTGCCAGGTAAGGCTTACTTTCTAGATGTATATAGTACTGGAAAAGAAGATAATTTAAACGCCAAACACTGGGTTGTAAGAAAGACAACATAAGTGGGGAGAGAGGAGAAAAGGGATTGGTTTGACTGTCTGAAGGATGGATTTGCTGACAGTAAAACTGGGCTGGAGGTTGGGTGGCTAAAACCAGACCTTAGGAAAGTGTTTTCCAGTCATCATGGACAGCCATGGTAGAAGTGCTGATGTGCCAGAGGTGAAAGGAAAGCAGGAAAGGGGAGTTTATATTGAAACATGTCAGAATGACCTGGTGAGCACTGCGCTGTGAGTGATTTTGAAGTCAACAGTTAATAATGACTTGCTGGAAATTGCTAGGCCAGATGCACCTTGGTGTATAAATATATAATCAATTGTTTTAGTGACTGTAGCAGGGGAGGCTTCTTGGATGAAAAGTAAAAAAATATTTAGGGAGAGAAAGAGTGTTTAAAGTTGTTAGAATAGCTGTACACAATAGCATTCACCTTTTGAAATTATTTTGAAATTCTTTAGTGTAAAGGGCTATGTATAACCAACCTCTTGTGCTGGTGCCCTTAGCACATTGCAGGTTGACTCTTGCCCAAATGCTTTGGAGATTAGATAGCAAAGATTAGATCAGCCCTCACAGACACGTAGTCTGTCACATAATTACTGTTTAACATAAGTATTGCTTGGCATGGATAAATACCACATGCAGTGAAAAAGAAGGGTATTCCATGTTATATCTAATTTCTTAGTGATCCCATTGCTTCAGATGCAGTCATTGTAGAAGAGATGCTTGTGATTGAACAAACATTGAAGTATACTATGTGAAGACTAGATGATACTGTATATTTTCGTATGTTACTGTGCTCCCACAGGAGCTTTTTGCAGTCAGCAGTTACTAATTGGAGTGAGGAATGGAAGCAAACTAATTGACTGAAGATAGGCCCATTAGGTGGGCTTCTGTTCATTCATGAGATAGTGAAAAAATATTTTTACTGTATGGTGAACTAACAGGATCCAAGTCAGCAATATGCTTTGTACACGAGTGCATTAATGATAAGAGGAGTAATAGTAATAAAAACAACAGAAATTAATAAACAACTTGTAAAAAGGAAAAATGTCTCCCCAAACCATCTAAGCATCATCAAATTCTAGAATCATTAAGGTTGGGAAAAACCTCTGGTATTTGTGTGAGTGCAGCCGTGACCCCGACGCTGCCACGTGCCCACTAAAGCGCGTTACCGAGCGCTGCTTTGGAGCTGCCAGAGACAGAGATCCCACTGCTGCCTCGAGCACTCTGTCCAGCACCAGTGCCACCCTTACATGTGTTGGCAAGGAAGACTTTTAAACTGAGATGGTTTTTGGATACGAGTTTTGATTGGGGTAGTGCAATCATGCATTTCTTCTTACATTCCAGGCAGCTTTTTTATGAATAAAACATAGATAAATTTCAGATTAGATCTTCCTAAGTGTGTGACGTTCACAATAGACAAAAGGCTTTGAACTAAAGTGGAAGTTACTAGTTATGTCACTCGTCTTCTTTAGATGTATTTTTTCTGCACTTTTGAGAAAGTGTTTATCTTTAAACACTTTCTCAAAAGTGTTTAAAATGAGGTTTAACAGGCCAGAGTGGAACCACTGGTGATTCAGTTCATACTGAATGGAGCAAAAGTTCAACATGAGCTCAAGAGAGTTGTGTAGAGGGAGTAAGTGATGGTATAAAATCCTCATCATTATCTTCATGTATTGTCATTCCTGTTGTCTGGAGTTGATTATCCATTGGTCGGATTCTCATTGCTCAACTCATATATTCTGACTGAGAATTATTTCATTATGCTTCCAAAAGCACCATTTTAATAAGTTAGGTGAAAATGTGAGAACCCAGCATCATGTTTTGTTGTTGTTTCAGTACTGTGGCACAATCAGTAGCCTAAAAAAATCCTGACATTTAAAACTGGCTTCAGGGAAAAGGTAGTTTGCAGAGAGTTTCCAAGAATTCCCTCTGGTTTTCTTTGATATGTTTTCAGTCCAGGAATAAGGCACATACATTTTCTAAAGATCAGAAATCTGTGTATTATTTCAGTGCTGTAAATTGTTCTGTGAAGAATAGGCTTTCAGTTTTCAATGCCACTTTCCAGTTCAACTGGTTGTGGTGTCCTAGGTAAAAAATCCACTCTTGTATTTTAGGAGCTGCAACTGCAATGGCTGTGAGTTGGCCCAACCCCTTTTTTTGTGCTGCTTTGTAGTCACATTTTTTAGCCTAATTTGGGATTTGATTTTCTTTCTTCAAATTGCATATTCTAGATATTTTTGCAAGAACAAGTTGGTTTTTTCTGAAACAGAAGTAAATGTAAGTGAAGTATAAAGTTTCATCTCTGAGTGATTCACAGTTATTATTTGTCATCTCAAAATGCGTCTTTTGCATTTTGTTCTTTTTTTATCCTCTGTCAACAGGAATGCTCAGCAAAGTGTAGAGCTTTAGCAAGCAGAAATAGTGAATATAGTTGTTACATGAAAACAGTCTCAAACTGTTTCAGCATATATCCCCTTTGTCAAACATCCAGAGATACTCACTCCCCAGTGTGGGTGTGGTTCAGGCTCATCCTGAAAAAGGAGAAAACATACAGTTTTTATGGAAACTGCATATGATATCATTCAAACAGCCTTTGCCTTTGGCTTCTGTGTGGGAAAAAACACATTTTCTTTAAAAGAGGAATTTCTTTCTTGACCTCACCTTTAAAGTATGATGATTATCTCCCAAGAGAAAAGCACATTTGAAACTTTACAGTTTGATTAGTCCACAGTAGTTTGAAAACAGGTCTTAAACTTTAAAAAACCATCCCACAGATCAGAATAAAATAGGACAAAACTGGGCAGGCATATGTTGACAACAAAATGCTGTGTTAAAGCCCTTGCATAGCTCAGTGGTCTTTTAGAGCCCAGACTCCGAAAAGCACTTCAGTGCAGCTCTTAATGGATGCTTAAATCCCTTCCATTGTCACATGTGCAGCACCCTTTAAAATACTCTGTGATCTCAGCTCCTGATCATTTCACAGGAATGAAGAACTACTTCTCTTACAGAATTGGAGCACGGATGCTTTATATAAAGTCATGATGGTGTTGGCTGAAACAGGAATAATAATTCCTAGAGCTAAAATGAGATGGCAATAAAGGAGATTACAATCCTATCCATTTTTGTTTGGATCCAAAATACAAAGATAACATTTAGGATAGAAGCAAAAAAAAATTAACATGAACAACATTTAAAATGTTAGTACTTGGTCAAAGCAAATGTTTATCTCAATATTCTGACTTGAGACATGATTTTATGAAGAAGCCTGTGGAAGAATGTAACAGGACGAGTTACTGTTCAGCTGTTTCACCTCAAGGAACTTCCTGGACTGGATGTAAAATTTTGATCTAAAATTCCTTAGTGTGTTTCTTCTTCATTAACCTAATGTTAATATCTAATTGTTATTGAATCTTTGCAAACATTTAACACTCACAACATCCTTTGGGAAGGAGCTTCATGATTCTGTGAAGACCCTTTTACTCACTTTGAACCTGGCTCCTACTTGCTTCACTTCATGTCTTCCATTACTGGAAACATGCTGGACAAACCCAGAGTATCTCACTTGAACACTCAGGATGCTGTAGCTCTTAGAAAACAAAGTTAAAACATAGGAAATAAACCAGGCCAAAATCCAGCCAAGTCTAACAAGATATGGGGAGTACCTCTCTTCAGTTATATCTTATTTTGGCTGAGTGTTGTCTTGTGTAAGCCTATTGTAACTCTAAGAGTAAAGCTTGTTTCTGTGTACTGGAGAAAATTCTTTTTTTGTTGACCAGTTTTTGCTGTAGCAAAACTCTGTATTTCAAAGAAAATTATTGGCGTGAATCCAAATGTTCAAAGTGTGGTAGAGGCACAGGCTGAAAATAGAAATCTGAGTTGTTTTGGACAGATTCACGGTCTGGAATTTGGAACTTGTATTCCGGAAAATGAAACTTCCGAGAAGAGTATCAGTAGGTTGAAAAATAGTCTGTTTTGAATGAGGATGAGAAGTAAAACCTCGGTATTTTCCAAAGGGGAAAAAAAAAGTTTCCGAAGGTCTGTTGCAGGAGAACTGCAGTAAAAATATTTTAATATGTCTGGTGCCCACTTGGAAAGATGATAAAGGCTTGAGCCTTTTTGGATACTGTTTTACACACTGCATAGCCTTTTTCTAGTGTGCTCATACAGAGAATCTCTTGCCTCCACAATTTATAGGGTAATATATATGAGCTGAAATCAGTAAGAATTTTCCAAGAAGATGGAGGGTTAGCTGCTGTGTTAATTTTCCTAATGAAAAATTGAAAGCCATTTTCTAATAATTTTTTATATTGTTTTGCAACAGACATTTTTCTGTGGAAAATAATTCTGATGGAAAATTCACAATAGATCTAGTTTGTTATATCTGTTTCAGTTGTTTCTATATTGAGTACGATGCTTGGGAGAAAAATTTGTATTTCTCTGTTGTGTTTTGGGTACTGCACATGACTAGAAATTAATTAAGTTTTCAGATTGTCTAATTTACTTATATTGAAGTTTTCCAATCAGTCTGAGCTCTGATGAACATCATTTTCTAATAGAAATTTACTTGCTGTGTAGGTTATTACAAAGCTCCTAGTGTAGAGGCACATGTGTTACTTTAACACATTTTCGGGTTGAGAACTGAATTGATACTGATAATAATATGTGGGTGTAAATTCATCTTTATAAATACAAAGCTTAATTAGAACCAAGGGGACAGGTGTTTGGAAAATCATTTTTAATTGGAGAAAAAACAAATGGGGTTTTTTTGTTTGGTTGGTTGAGGTTTGTCCTTCCCAAATGAAAAATGATAGAGAGATTTAAAAAGATAAAAGAGGAATTTAAAAAAAATTAAAAATTAAGTGAAGCATGAAAAAAGTTTGCAACCATAATCTTTTTAGGCAAGCCTGGATATGCTGCTTTTTCACTCTAAGTTTACCATCAACAAAAAAACCCTGGAAAAACAGCAATGGATAGTAAACTTCAGAAAGCCTTTCTCATTTCAATTAGAGAATACTTTTCCTAGTTTTCAAGTTATCTTACTTAAGTAAGAGATTTATATGGAATCACAAACAGCTCCTATGTGCCAATTAGATTCATGTCTTTCAGGGATATTATAATTTTTTCAGATCAGTCAGCTCTAGTGATTGCTTCTTTCACTTGGGAAGGTTTGGCATGTTCTGAAGTAACTAATGTATGGAACTGAGATCTGTGCTTGGCTGACACGCCTTTAAGGGGAAAACTAAGTGGAAAAGCTATCAAATTTAATTAACAGCAGCAACTTAGATGTGATTCCTGATGGTGTAGTTACAGACTCCACTCTATTCAAAATTGAAGAAGTTTCTTCTCTGCAGCTTATTTACTAGGACATGTGGGCTGTCTGCACTGTGTGCCTTTGCAAATTCTGTTTCAGACTAGCTCTAGCTTGGTCCTGTGGACAAAATGTCCCTTATTACTTGCAGCACTTTTAATTCTGTGCCTCTGGTACAGCTTTATACCAAGGGAATGTTATGGGTGTGATACAAGGCTGCTCTGTGTTGCAGGCTAAAATAAAGTAAATTGAAAGCACAAAGTGGGGTCAATCAGTACATTTACTTCAAGAGTACACTTCTGATCTAAAGGTGAACACAAATGTCGTTTCACACTTTTGTGCTGAGCTCCTCTCAGCTCTCTGAGTGTTGCAAATAGGCCTCTGTTTTTTCTGTAAGATATGCTTTCTTTAGCACCTTAAGGAAATACTTGTTTCTTCTCAGTGCTGTGATGTGTGTTGCTGTCTTTGTTCACCAGGACACTATCTGTATGTGTAAGTAATTATTGTGAGCATAATATCTGGAAAGATGACTAGTCCAGGAATGTATTGAAAATTAGCATTGCTCTTTGTTGTAGGGCTGCCACTTCATTTTCAAAAACATTGTAATCAAGCTCTTTTGTAATGATACCTCTCTGAAATACTTGGCATGCTTGGTTTCCAAATATCTGTGGAAACAGAAAAAATGGATGTATGAAGTAGTGAAAACAACTCCTTGCAAAAAAACCCTCATCTTCTTGTTTTACAGCATTTTACATTATAGCATTTTACAGCATGTAGACCAGTGTTGCTTTCTGTAATAAAGCAATATTCTTTCATTATTGTGGGGAGGGGGGGTGCAAAATGCACCTTTCCTTGGTTGTGTGGGTTGATGCAGGAGCCTTTAAACCCAGGGCTCACAGGAGTGGGTGATACCGCTGTTAAAACAACTGTGCTCGGGTCTTGTAATGGGACAGAACAGCTGTGTACTGAATAATGGCCTAAATGAGAATGATCATTTTCTTCCTTACAGATGTACTAGGGAGCTACTCAGCAGTTGTAGAACAATTTGTCATGAGCTATAAGCATACTTCACTTCAACATCTTAATCATTAAATCTTTCTAATTATTATTATTTTAGAGTGGGTGGTCAAAACCAAAACAATAGAATGGCAAAATAAATACCTTAAAAAGAGCTGAAAAAAAAAATATTTTGCATCTTCAAGCTGCGTATTGATTGTGCATTCATCTAAGCCAGGTGAAATGAATAAAGGCATCAGTTTCCTGAGGAAATAAAGTCTCACTTCTTTGAGGTTGCTGCTAAATGTACTTAAAGTCTTAAAAAACCGCCAAGTTACAGCATAAGAGCAGACTTCTTCAGCCCTGTGCACCACACAAGTTCCATGAATAGTAGGAGCTGAATAAAGGCCTGAGGTATAACCAAGGCCAGATATACTTAAGGCTTTATATAAAAGTTTACAATAGCTAGAAAACCAAAATACAAAAGAGAAGCCAGTGCAGAATGTGTCAAGTAAGCTTCTTTGGCCATGGTGGTTCTGAACTATAGCAGGCTAACTGGAAATGGCCACTTGGCTTCTCTTGTTGACCCAGCAAACCCCAGAATTACACACTGCTGGTCCCCAAAGTCTCAAGCCTAGTTGCCATGTAATGAATGCAAATGTCACTCCCACAAACCATCCAGCTAAGCAGTTTCATCTCAAGACATTGTGTGGGTAAAACATCACCACTAATAGAGCCAGGAATTTTAATCTGACACACATCCATTCAAACTCAGCAAAGATAATGGAAAGGCAAGTCCTCCCCCTCTAGTACTTAGGTTTTCCTGGAAATGAGCAAACATAGCTGTGCCAGTGGTAAGGCACTATGTGTTCTCAGTTAAGCATTTGTTTGAGTAATTCAGCATACTAAACAGGATCCCAGACAAGATGCATATTCCCCAGCAGAGGCTCTATTTGTTCTTAAGGCAATTCTGTTTATTTATGTTACTGAAAAGAGAGATGGGACTGCCTGTGTGTAGCAGCACCAAAGTCAGTCAGATTACACCCACACAGATCAGATCTGGATCCATCATTTTTTCAATCATCCACTGACCCTGCACTTGAGTTAGGTGCTGAGGATATTACTGGCCTAGGCCATGCTTACTTGTTGGACTATGAACCAAGCTTAGCAATGTGAGTACACAGAGTACAAATTAACTATCTGGCAGTCTTTGAGTAATCCACACTGAGACAAATTAAGCAGGAGGGGGTGGAAATTACAATAGGATATTTTGTAGAATATTTACAGCCTTGTTAACAATTAAAGAAGAAAGTGAGCCAAGAAGTGTCATTTCCTGGATAGAACAGGTAAAAGATAACTGTTTTAAAAAACATCTGTGCAGAAGTATATGTAAGCAGAGAGAAAAAGGTTTTTCCTGTAAAATCTGTAATAGATCCTCAGTGACATGTGAAAGTCTAGAATTAGAAATGACCCTGTGACACTTCAGGAGTTTTATGTATTAGAAGTTCCACAGCCACAAGCTATAAATGGGAATAAAGAGCAAAGCTTAGTTTAAGAATTTCTGATGAGTTGATGGCATTTCAAAATTCACAAGGAGATCTCAAGTTAGAAAGCTGTTTCATAACTCAAGCAAGAAGATTTAGTTCTAGAATATATACAAAAGCAAGTGCATAAAAGCTTACATTTGGACTCAACAAGTTAAATTAGCCTCATAAATTATAAAAGTATTATTAATTTTAAAATGTTAAATATTACATTTCATTGCATTCTGGTGCACATTGGTCCAGAGGACTGAGTTCAATCCAATTAAAATCGCTAACAAAAATTCCTGTTAAACACATCTTAATTCCCAAAGTCATTGCTGAAAGAAAGTTACTGGTGAAATTGGTAGGAGCTGGTTAGTAACTGTTCCTTATAATGTAGCTAAATAACTTCACTGGAAGATGTACCTGATAATTTCCTTCAATGGGATCAGTGATTTTATTCAAAACAGGATATTTTAGTCGATCTCAAGCATAGCATTATGAGTTAGTGATGGAAACTCCTACTTAATTCTGACAACATTCTAACATGATGTAAAGAGAGCCCAAGCCAAAATGGCCATGATGTTGGTTGTGATACTCTGACTTAGCCTGATGGACTAATTTGTCATCCTACTTGAAGGATGCCTCACGAACTGTATAAATAATACCCCATTTACTTATGGCCCAGTTAAAAAATAATTCTGTTGTATGTGTTGAGATTACATTTGCAATAATGTAAATTTTAAACAAATTACAAGGTGTCTACCAGTCTTCAGTGATGATAGTTCTTGGGTATTTCTCACCAGTTGATTTTGGAGAGCTGTACAAGGGAAATCACTACCTTGTTTCCTTTTCCAAAAGTTTTCTTTTACCATGTCAAGGTGATGTTGTAAGCAGATAGAGAGACTTAACAAATCTAGATCCTCTAAATATCATTTTATTTAAACTTCTGCCCAAGTTAGAACAATGATGCATATGAAAAAAAATTGCCATGGGTTGCCAAGACTCATTGGTTGGGTCTTGTGCTTCTGTTTTCTGTTGCTGCACAGAATGTACAAGTTATTTTCACCACTTGGATTTTGGTATTTCCATTAAGGTGAGAAGGTGGGTTTTTTTGCATGGTTGGTTTTGTTGCTGATTTTTTTTTTTTAATTCTGGATTAGTAGTAATACATTTGAAAGAGCAACAAACCTGACTTAATTTTGGTATTTATATTAGCCGTGATTTTAAATAATTTTAATTCTTCTGTGGACTTTCATAGATCTTGGCAGGCTTAATTGTAAGAAGATTCTGGATGAGCATACAGAACTTGGCTGAAAGTGACAAGGCCAAGTATTGTTGAAAGGTACCCTGGAAACTGAGCTGATATGCACGATGTAAACATCCTTCTGGGATCATCTGCTCTGCTCAGAGAGGTGCAGCTGGGCCTGGGATAATGATGGGAAGGCTAAACTCTTTTTCCTTTGTCCTGCAGATGGAAAAATGAACAAAATTAAATGGCTTTTGACATGGCCATTGATATTCGTGCTCTTTACCACAATTCCAAACTGCAGCAAACCACGCTGGGAGAAGTGCTTTATGCTGACCTTCATCTTGTCCACTCTCTGGATTGCCTTGTTCTCCTACTTCATGGTGTGGATGGTAAGTGTATGTAGCATGACTTCATAGTGAGTGGAATCTCAAAGTATGTAAAAATCTTCTGTGCATTTGTGAAAGAAAAGCATGTAATCGTAGTGCAGTCTCTTCAACTCGTACAATAATAATTATTATTTTAGCTTTTTACTGCCTTTTTTTCTGCAGAAATAATTGGGCCTTTACTGTATAGGGCACAATACAGTACAGGAGGGTAGTGGAGAACATCTCTACTTTCCTCAAATGCCTGTCAGGTATTTGAAAACCCCTTTATGTTTCCTCTCATGAAAGATTGCGTTTTCTATATACTTTTTGCAACTTTCTATATCATTTTTACTTTGTAAAACAATCCTCTAAAATAGACTGTTAGAGGATTGTCTAACAGTCTGTTGTCTAAGAAATTAATTTCCCAGCCAAAGCCACACATTTGTATCTTATGTCCTTTGGAAGGTCATACTCTGTACCTTGGTTCCATATATAGACATTCTCTTCACAAGTGAGAGAAGTGCTCATTAAGGCTGCAGCCTGTACTACTTTAAGAGGTAGCTGGACCATAGTACATTGTTATCTGTCTCAGCAAGAGAATCATGCTGACTTCTATTCCTGGGTCTCTGCTTGCCCCTGAAGATAAGGTTTGTCAGTGAGTTCCTAAAATACACCTTTTCTTTAGTGAAGGGTCCAATTTTACTCATATGATAGATTGGAAAACTATTTCAAGGAAACAACACATAACCTAGAAGACTTCCATCCTTAGCAGTCTCAGCAGGGAAACAGCTGTCTGTCCTGGTTCAGTCTTCTTGCTCTCACAAGCCTGTTTCCTTTTCAGCTGCCTTTTCTTGATGTTTTTTCAGCCCTCTTTGGATGTTCCAGCTAAATACAGTTCCCTATCCTTTCTAAGAACTCTGCTTCAACCTTCAGTGATTGCCTAAGCTCTTTTCAAGCTGCATCTGGAATATCATGGGACAATATAACCAGACCTGCTCACTTCAGGATTATATGAGAAGTCATGCAAGAAACTAGTTCCTTCTTTATGTGTTAGGTTACAATAAGTTATTTATATCCCTGCCACTATATTACAATATAATATTGGTTACAGTCCTTTTGAGAATAGAACCAGTGAGAGTCTTGCCCTTTGTGGAAACCAAAAAAAAAAATGCCAAACTCACAGATTGTATTGTATCTCCTTAAAACAGCAGTACGTCATGTTAGAACAGCAAGAGGTAGAGATTTTGTTTGTCCGTAGAATGTTGAATAATAAGACCCAAAGTCCTTTTCCTTTGCAGAGGGTTGATTTTAGGCTGGTTATTCCATAAGTATTTAATTTGCAGAAAGGGATGAATATTCTGAGTTTATTCCTGTTAGAGTCCACACCAGAAATCAAAGTTAAGAGTATGCCACAACTGTATTGGAATGAGGAGACTTTCCAAACATGGTAAGTTAATGTACCTTCCTCCTTGTTCAGGTGACTGTGATTGGATACACCCTTGGGATACCAGATGTGATCATGGGCATTACTTTCCTGGCTGCAGGAACAAGCGTCCCAGACTGCATGGCCAGCTTAATAGTGGCAAGACAAGGTACTGTGTCTGCTGAGGGATAGCTGCAATCTTACATATGTGCTCTGTGATCTGCTTCCTCCATACACACAAATTGTCAGTGCAATTTTATAATTTTATTTTCATTTTTACTGTTTCAGTACCTCATTAAAAGCCAAAAAAGTTTGCTAATTATTGCTAACCAAAAAATTATCTTTTGCTTATTTGGACAGGGCATTCCATAGGGTAACTCAACCTCAAATGCCTAATGCATGGTATGTATCAGTCAGGGTAAAAGGACAAAAGTCATAGGCAAAACTAGAATATCAGCTATTGAAAACTACATTGAAGAATGTATACTGACCAGAACTTCTCCATGTAAAACTTGTACTGATTTCTAGAAGACCTCTCAAATCCAAGGAAGTGAAGTTGTTTGAGAGGATCTGGCAGAAGTGGTGTTGCTCTAGGCAGAGTTCTCATCCAAATGCAGACCTCTTTCCCACTGGAACATATGAATAGCTGCACTGGAAAGAGTTTTGGATTACTGACCTCTGCATCCTCCTCAGCTGTCCATTTGAAATTTTCAAAGGCTTTCTCATTTATATTTAAATTCTTTTTAAGTTTCTTTATGTTTCTTTTTTTTAATTTGTAAAACGTTGGTAGCAGCATCTCTTTCTGTTGTTAGAAAAACATTAGAGCTGACAGTGTGATCCTCTGTACAGTAGTAGAGTAAGAAAAAGACATAATTTTATTCTTTTTCACTATTCCAATTCCCATAGCCTTTCTTTTTTTGTAAGATAATGATATCTCCAGCACACGTCATTGAGCAAACAACAAGGGCTTTGCAGTGATAAATAAAGTACTCAAAAGCTCCACCTCTGTAATTTGAGATGGGAGTAGTGCTGTTAAATGTTGCTTGCTTGAGAAGTGTTATACATTCAAAGTATATAATCTTCCATGTTGCTTTATTTGTTATGTGCAAAATATTCTCACAAGAACAATACAACAAATTATTCAGAATTATTATGGAACTACCTTCCTACTAAATTAATTTTGCACGTGTATTAATTAAAGTGAGCAGGTTTTTTCAAGAGCTAGGAAAATATTACATTTTTAAATTAACAATCTGCTTCTTTAGATTAGTTCTTCTGTTGTACTAGACAAAAATACTGCAAAGGTTGTTTGCTCTGAAAGTAAAGGTAAGCACTAGATTAACAAAAAGGGGCCTAATGCGTTTAAAGACAGTGCAGGGAATTTGCAGTGCTTGAATTCAAGAGAGTTGTTCACTGACAGAAAGCAGACAGGTATAGATGGAACATAATTTGGATCCAAAGAATTACCTTTCAGCAGCTTCCTGCTAGAAAATAATGTATTTATGGTATGGTAGTGTCTGTCTCCACTCTGTTTACTCTGAAACTATTTCTGGGACATATCCCATTTATGTCAGAGTTCCTGTTCTTTTCAGTTCCTTCCTTTCCAGTATTCACTTAGTGGAAGTGATTCAATAGTTAGGCCAGTTAGGTCTAAGAGAAGTTAGCAGGGACAAAGAATTTTGCCTTCATCATATCCACTGACACTGGTGCAGAATTAGATGCCAGCCAGTGGTGAGCATTAGAAGTAGATTTTGTAAAATATCTTTCTACTTTACCACAATTTACCTTTCTTTTCGTTTCCTGTAGAATTTTATTGTTGTTGAAATGAAATTATTACTGATTAAGCCCCATGGAAGTGCATAGTATCATTGGTTATGATATGCATAATAACTGGTTATTTTCAGGATCTCCTTTCATTCACATGAGATAAAGGTCACATATCCACATACTAAGTCCAGTACATTATCTTCAGGTTCCCTGTGGCTGCAGGCTACCTAGAACAAGACTTTTGACATAGTCCTCAGGTGCTGCATGGATACCACAGACCCTGCAAAGGCTTTGCAAGAAACAAGGAAGATGTAGCTGGAGTGAGCAATTTTTGCACATTTTTTTCAAAGTCAGGCTGATGTTATGGAAATTGCCTGCCTACCTCAGACATTGTGGCCACTTCAAGGGCGATTGGACCAATGCAGATCATTTCCCTTTAGTTTCCTCCAGTTCACAGTGTAATGGCCATATACTTTGATTTTATTTAGTTTTTGTTGGCTTTTTTTTCCTCTACAGGCCTTGGTGACATGGCAGTATCCAATACAGTAGGGAGCAATGTCTTTGACATTCTGGTGGGACTTGGTGTTCCATGGGGTTTGCAGACCATGGCAATCGATTATGGATCAACTGTATGTATACTTGGCAAATCTTTAATTTGCACCTTTATTCTATTTTTAAAAAATCCTAAAAAGAAAGCATGCAAATAGAGTGCAAATAGAATTAATTTAAAACCAACCTGTTGATCATGTTATTAGTTACTAATACTAATAACACTAAGGTGTTATTTCTTTGACAAGGAATCCAGTTAAGGAAGCAATTTTTCTTCCACAAGCTGCAGTTAATTTCCAGTTTGTCAACTGGAGTACATGACACTGTGTGGCAGAATACTATTGCTATGGATGGTTCATGGCTCTATCATTCTCTTGCTACACAACTTACAGTAAACTTGTCTCCATGTGTCTTAGCACTTTTGTCTCTAAATCAGAATAACAGCATATCTCCCTCTTCTGAGGATTTTGAACATAAAATCTGTTAGAAATGCTCACTTCTTTTTTAATGGAGATGGGATTACTTTACATTCAGTTTGATTCCTTAATCTTCCCGTTCTTCATTAGGATACATCTGTTACGGATTTGTGTAATTTAAAATATGTAAGGCGCTATTCAAAACAGAAGGTGGACTTAAAATCAGTAAATTGATTTTTGATCTCCAAAGCACAGTTATATGGTTAGCATTTTAAAAGTCTTTTCTCATTTCCACAGGTTAAAATAAACAGCAAAGGACTGGTTTATTCAGTTGCACTTTTGCTAGGATCAGTGGCACTTACTGTAAGTATTAGAGTATCTACAAATATTTCAGTTTGAAAATACTTCTTAAGTATTTACATGTTCCAGAAGGATAAAATAGAAATACTTAGCATTGATGCTTGTAAAGTATCATTCTTCTAGCAATACCATGAGTTGAAGAGCTACCATTGTACTCAGTGAGGACTGAAATCTGACATTTGGCGCAAGAGATGCTGGGTATGTGTAGGTCCCATGGGTTTCAGTGGCAGTGTTGAAACTGCTGAATCCAATAGTACTTTTGTGGTCCTGTGTCCTTACCCCCAGACTGTCTGTGCTGAGACAAGACCTAGTGTGCTTCATCATCCTTTGTCCCTGTCTCTGATTTCCAAAACCGGCCAAAATAGAGTGCTGTAGCCTAAACCCTTAATGAAGACTAGTCTGTGAGGACTGTGAACCCCAGGACTTGGAAGAGACATGCTAAATGTCACTCGGCATAAGACACCCTTGTAACAGATGACTTCTTAAGGTGAAACAATAATTCTGTTTGAAAAGTCAATTTTGCTGGTACTTAAGGTCTGATCCTGCTTGACTCCCAGGGAACGCTCTGTAGGAAGAATCAAATCAGGTGTAAGGAATCAAAAAGGTATAAAAATATCCACTTATACTAATATCTTTCACTGACTGCCTGTGGAGGCTTTGTAGAGGAGGTGGTCACCACTGGACATTTCACACTGTTGCATGATTAAGTCTTACAAAGCTTCACATCACCTGTGCATGACTTAAGCGATAGAATGACCAGGGCTGTTCACTCTCCTACTAACTTCCTAATCTATAAGGTGTGAGAACATGTTCTTCTCATTTCTAATCCCCAGCCTGCCATACTGCACAGTGCCTGTGAAACAATACTGGTGTTCTGTAGACATTTGTATCTGGTGTTGCTGCATGCATATTGTTAATCAGCACTTTGGGAAAAAATGGGAGGATTATCAGAGGTGTTACTGTGCTAGCCTTTCATGTATTTCTGAAGAGTCTTTTTGTAGCAGAAGCCAGATCACCTGAGTTTTAGGCATCCATTACTGTCTCATTTGCTCTGCTGAGTACCCTGATTTGCACAGACCCTCCCACAGCAAACTCAGTGGAAAGCTTTGAGCAAAATAAATAATAATTCAGATGCACTGAACACCATGGAAAATAGATGCCTTCATGAGGACTTCACTGCTTTGCTACCTATAACTTGTAACCCCTTAATTCTGGAGCTCAGCAGATAAGCAAGCAGAGCACCTCTTCCGAAGCTGTTGAAAAGAATGGTCATTAGGTGCTGGTGTACTACTGGGACATAAAGGATTTGCAGAGCAACAATTGAGGGAGGGACATTAATTTAGTTTAGTACATTGAATATTTTGTAAAACAGTCACAGGACAACTGAGACTTAGGACAGTCAATAATGTATTTTGCCTTTCAGTCTATAAAATACCAAGAATATGTTTTTTGTCTTCCTGCAAGACCTCTAATTCAAAAGACTCATTTTTAGCTTTATAATGGTTGTTTCCAAAAGTCTCCTTCAGAACTTAATTAACTGACACTCTGTTTGCTTGCAGGTGTTTGGAATCCATATAAATAAGTGGAAACTTGACAGGAAGTTAGGCATCTACGTGTTGCTTCTATATGCTATTTTCCTGTGTTTATCTATAATGATAGAGTTCAATGTCTTCACCTTTGTCAACTTCCCTATGTGCCGAGAAGAACTTTAAACCACAGCAAGGAGAGAGACTGAAATTCTTCTGATTGCACATGATGTAAATGACAGGAGGCATTTCACATTTCTACCTTCTTTTCAGTAATTTAAGTGTCATTCCTGCTTAATCAGCTAATGAGCACTTTTACCTATATGGAAGGAAAGCATACCTTTCTTTCAACATGCTAGCTGAAGGCTACCAAAGCATTTTCCTCATCTTTGGATATTGCTGCCCTGTCATAAAGCTACATGGATCTTACACAGAACTCTAGAAGGACCCATTTCTGGGCATTCTGTTGTGGTTTTCATTCTCCTTTTGCAGACAATCAACCACCACCATCAAGGTTAGCAAGAGGATGGGAGAAAAAAATCTTTATAGATCTTTTGGTTTTGACATTTACTTTCCATGGAAGGATTAGAGGCAAGTTCAGAACCTTTCTTGGCTCAGTCAGAATATTTGAACTACAGGACCAGAAAGTCCAAGACACATATCCATGGCATGCACTGTTGAGGATCATTTCCCCCTTCAAGTGCTCTGCTTATAGAGAAGCTGCACTGACAGTTTTTGATGGCAGTGTTGGATATTTATCATTCTGTTCAATGAACAATGTGGCAGAGAAAGAAGAGGAAATGGTTGTATGTTGTATCACTTGTGATGATGCACACTAGAAGTCAGAGTAACTGCATACCGAAGAGAATTTACATGCAGAAATTCATACTTGAAAAATGTTTTATTGTTTATGAGGAATGCTGTATACATAGATATAAACTGACATTTGTGGAATATTACACCACAAGAAAAACTTTGCATTGGCCATTGTAAGCCCATTGTGTAAATTTAGAAGAAACTAAAGAAATAAAATATAACTGGGTGCTCAGTAACTATCAGTTATTGTCATCAGCTGGGAGTAGTAGCTGAACATAATCCAGACTTTTTGACAACAAAACCCACTCTGATTATGATTTGGTTTGATTCAGTTTGATTGGTGGGAGGAAGAAGCTTATTTCATCAGTCAAGAAGCTGGTGTATTCTTCACCATTTTTTCTTATTCCCAGAAGCTTAATGAAGATGAATGTCTGACACGGAACAGTGCAGATAAGAGTCACCCTGACAAAAGCAAGTCTGTCAAGAGAATATGGTCCTTGATTTGATTGCATGCAAGTTTTGAAGCATGATATACTTCTTTTTAACCCCAAGTAGAAGCCAAGTTTTGGTATCCTTTCTACCAGCATAAATCTGATGTAAGGAATTACTCTGGGAATAATTGACAGCTAGATCCAGCCCAGAGTATTAAAACAGCAAGTAACATTCCACATTTTAGCAGTGATATAATTGTAAATCACTGAGACAGCATATTTTGAATTGCTACTAAACTTTAAAAATATTTTGAAGCTGTATGTGAATGATCACGTAAAGTTTCTAAAGAAGCACAGTCACCTTTATACGTAGATTTTTAAAATTTTTTAATGTTTATAAGCCAAACCAAACGTATCAACTAATGGTTGATGTGTTTTTAAATATATTAATATTTTCCATTAAGACTATATATAAAAAATTGTGTCAATGAGAATATACTATAAAAACTAAGCAAATAAGCACTTACTCAGAAAGTTTTCTTTTGACATATATGAAAATCATTATGTTTAGTCATCTGACATGCAGAATACTGTTTACACCAGGCAATGAGTTTACAATTAAAACTATTTTAAAAATTATTTTAGGATAAATTAAAGAGTGTATGCGTTGGTGGTGTATTTTTTAAGAATTGGGTCCATTCAATGTGATCCTAAAGAGAAAAAGAGCAACACATTCACTTGCTTTACATTTTGTTACAAATGTCAGTATTAGTATCCATTTAGGGTTTCTTACCTTAATTAAATAGTTGTGTCGTTGAACTAAGAACTAAAGATGGACACAAATACAGCATTAATAAAATGTTTTATTGAATAGGCAAGAATGGCATTAAACACTTTTTATCTCAAGTATGCCAATGACCCCATTTCCAGGCATTCACAGCATTTTTGTTGCAGTATAAAGCTGAGGAGATGGAATTCATGTTCATCTTTGAGTCTTCTGTTGCTGAAAGGCTGTGAAAATGCAGGATACTGCTGCATCACTGTAGGAATATCCCTCTCTAGTCTTACTCTCCCCCCTGCTGTCTTTCAGGAGGACATTTACTGCTGAAAATCTGGTGATGGCTTAGATATGAGACTGAAATGAGCAGAGAAACAGACCGAGTAAATGGGTTTTTTCCCTATATTCTGTTGTTGTGGTCTTGGAGAACTGTATCCAAGCAAAGATTTGCTCTCCTGTGCACAGTTCCGGCAGCTCAGTTGTCTTTACACAATAGAAGAGTACTTCCAAAGTCCAGTTTGAATGTGTAGTGATCAGCTGAGTTGACAGGGATGAGGGCATCAAAGTTTATAGGGACAGATCTAGAAAATTACACTGTACCTTCATATTTCTGAGCCAGCCAACTTTAGAAGAGTATGGGCACCATTTTTTTCTGTAGCAGCCGACTCTCAGCGCAAATATGCATGAACTTTGTTTGCTAATTCCGTAAATCCTTCACACATCATTTACAATTAGTCTGCCTAATCTGAACATCACCTGCTCCAGAAAACCAGTGTTGTGTTTTGGCAAGAAAGAGTCTCAGCATCCAGAACAACCACAGCCAATGTGTGGCTGGTTCCTGTCATCTACAGCTCTCCTTGAAATATAAACTCACTTCAGGATAATTTATATTGAATTATAATGCTGCATTCCATTGGGTGTTCTCATCTGCATCTGCTGCTATGAGACAAGTATCATGCCATGCTTATCATTATGAATAACATTAGTGGGATTCTCCTTTGACACTACCACATGACCAAGGATGTATTGTTTGCCTAAGAATTATGAGATGCTGTGTCAGAGATTTGATGACAAATAATCATATGAAGTACTTGAAGAAGCTGAGTAGTCCTTGCCCATATGCTAAAATAAATAGTTATACACTAAGCTGTGCAGGTAAACTGAATGGTCGAAGAAAGATCTGATTGACAAATTGTTGGATTGCAGATAAACCCACATCAGAATGTATCAGTAATTCAGGAGGCTGTTGCCGAGTAATAACAGACTAGTGCCTTTCAAATGTATTAAAAAACCCAAGCAAACAACAAAAAAACGTTAGCTTTTGTGGTCAGGAAACCATTAAAAATTTCCCATTTTCTAGTCAAGAAAAGGAGTGATTTGTGCTTGACTCTCCCCTGTTAGCACAGTTCTATACTGCAGCTGTTCAGATTGTATTTATAAAATTTTGTAGCCATTTTGTTTCATTAACTGTTGCAAAAGTTAACTGGCTGAGTTTGGAATGTATGTCACAATGTTCCGTAAGTTAATGTTCAGCTCAAGAGTGAAAAGAAAGCTGGTGGATGTGAGAGAGAAAACTGTTAGTGTGATCTGAAATTTGCCAGCATACTAACACTGAAAAGTAACACAACTCAGAAAAAGATATCCCATATCCAGCAAAGCTTAACTTCAGTAGGTTTGATTCCATTTTAAAGCTAAGCGTCTATCCAAGTGCCTTGCTGGATTGTGTCCTAAGATGACAGTGGAGCATGGTTTCTGGGCTTTTTATCATACTCAGTTCTTTCCATGTTCTATTGGTTTTGTAGTCTAAAGATTTTACTTCTTAAATTAAAAGGTTTGACCAGAATCTGTGGACTTGTGCTCTGCTGATACCATTTTAATTTCCACTCTGGTAAACAAGAGAACTTGTTCCTTGTCTCAGACTTCTCAATTGTGTATCTGCCCTTATGTATGAGCAGGATCAAAACTGAGGTACAGCTGGCCAAGGAGGGCTTTTAGCAGCTCTTTTGTGCTGTAGTTGCCCTGGAGTAGCACAGTCCCACGTGGACCCATGGAGTGTAATCATGTCTGTAGCAAGGAACTGGGAGTGTTTCCATTGAGTTCAGCGTGTTTGATTCCATTTATTTACCATAAGAATTGTACTGCATTATAAAGTATTGCTTGAGTAAAGATTTCAAGCTCAGGATCTGCACATCTAAATCTAAGAAGCTGCAGATATAGTTATCTTAATGTCTCTTTGATGGTCTAAGGGCTTCTCTCTGGGCTGAAGTCTAGCCTAGAAGAACACCTTAAGTCTTCCCAGGTACAGGTACAGCATAGTCAACCATCTTTCTCCTGGCTCAGTCTTCGGTGTGCCAATTTTATTTTGTTTTTATATGCTTGCTGCAGCTGTAACAGACAAAGTTAGCTTCTGGTTTTAGATTATATTTGTAAACTTTCTGTCAACATGTAAACAAATGGTCAAAGTCTACTAATTTAATACTTAGCAATTATAGAGAAGATTCTCTTCTGTCTTTTATTTCCCGTGTGACTCTGCTTTAATTACACTTGTTTCTATTATGCGTTTGCTCTAGTTGCACAAATGCCTCATGAGTTTTGTTGTCTTCCTTTCTTGGATTTCTTGCAATTGTTATGCTGTTTTCTTGTGTCCCACTGTTAGTTGGTTTTGGTAGAGTTCTTTAAGCTGTAGAAATACTGTCTGATTATTCATGCCAAGGAAAGATCAGACATTATGTAATATGAAACAGACACTAAAATAACTCTGATAGCCAGGTGAAACCAAAGAATCTTCCTAATTGAAGTATATCACCTTGGAGCATAATGTTCTGTCATTGCAAGCCTCAGATCTCTCTGTTATTTGTGTTTAAACATTCAGAAGAAAATTTCTGCAGCTCATGCATTTGCTGCACAATTTTCTTTCTATTTCCATGAGTTTGCCACATTTTTCATTTTGTTGGGTGGTGAGATTTATGTGATCATTACACAGGTAAATGACAGAGTTTAGTTCCAGCAATTCTGTACCAAACCCATTATTATTCCCTTGAACCATTTGGAAAAGTCTGTATGCAAGTGATCAATGTCCTGCTGAAGAAGAGAATATTCAACTGATGCATGCATTCCAGTTTCTGATCTAGCATGTACATGTTTAAAAACCTCCTTTTGAATAACTTGAGCACACACTTTTCTCACATTTTCCCACGTGTGAGGTCCTGATGGTTTTTCCCCAGGGAAGTCTGTGAAATCCTGTACATGCCTCTCCTGGCAGATGAGATTTGTGTAGCTGTATCTTCAAGACGGGTAGTGACCATAGCAATTCACTCATCACGCGGTTCTGTTTGCTACCATACAGTGCACTGTCTGAAAGAAATTAATAATTATGGGAAATTACCACCATTTGGGTATTTTCTTAGAAGAATTGCGAGTTGGAATTTAGTCTTATTTTTCTTTTTCACTTGCACAAAGAATGTAGGTGATCATTGCTGTCCTATCACTGAGATGGTCTTGGTAAACTTGATCGACAAATAAAGATTGGTTTATAGCACTAGGCATAGTAATAAATTTTAAAGGTATCAGAATATCTGAAAATCAGACAGATATAATCTCTAGAAATATTAATAACAACTGAGATGCTTCCTTTCAGAGGGTTTCTGCAGAAAGATTATGGTCTTTATTCATATACCAGTTATATATGCAAAGAAAACTTGTAAATCTGCTTCCCCAGCAACAAATGTGTTTCAAATTGCTGTTACTGCAGCAAAGTTATGACCAAATTCTTCCCTTCACATTTTTGGGAGTGGTGCCAGTGTTCATTAATGTCCTGGTAGTTGGCACAAATTAGTATCAGTGGAACTGAGCATAGAATTTGGCTCATGGTATCTCCTCCATTGCAAGAAATTCTTTGAAATCATTTATGGTCACTAAAATAACTTCTGAACCTTTTAAAAACCCGTATTTCATACTTGCAGGCATTTGCAGTGCACCCTTCAGAGGTGCAATACCTCTTTAAATATTATGAAAACTTTCTAGAACTGCTTACTTTGAAAACAGAAAGGGATGGGTTTATAAACTGTAAATAACAGAAATCTCTCATGTTACTTATTTTTTCAATGACTGTGACCTTATGCACTGTGAATGCTCTGTGATATGGGGTCCATTGTACAGATAAATATGTCATGAAATCCAAATGGATTTAATGTGATAATTTGTTACAAAATGGTGGCATGATATTTGATTATTTTTGTTGTGAGAATTTTAAAAAATAGTTAACTCAGCATTTATAAAGATTATAGCAGTCAGTATTATAATGCACTATATAAAAATATGTACACTATCAATAAATTATATAAACAAGAGTACTTGCTGTTTTTTTTTCTCAGATGGTTATGTGAAACATTCTCATAAACATTGTTGATAATATAAAATTTCAGGACCCAAATAGGATGTGTGCCTAGACCTTTTTGGTGAAATCTGGACCCTGCTGAACTGTGACAGAAGGCCCACATTCTGGGTATTCTGGGGAGTGTTGCCTGGATCAAGCCATTATATGGAGTTAAGTGTATCGGTTTGATCTGCAGCAATTCTGAAACACACAATTTGCTTTTTTTGGGGCTAGAAAACTGACTTTGCTGAGAACACAGTTTGCTGTACTGAGGCACTGATCCAGAAGCAATTCTGGCAGCCTCAGAAAAACCCCCGATCAGGAGCATTTTGGTTGCCTCATCCTGTGGTGTGTGGGTGTCCAGCAGGTTCACACTGAGTGCTGCATGCTGATGAGAGGCTGGAAATAAGGTCCAAAGGCCACACAGTACTACTTTCCTTTCCCAGTTCCCTAGGCGCTGGAGATATCCCTTCTTAGCCTTGATTGCCCATTTCCAGCATTCCTGTAGTCAGCCTTGGGGGTATGGAGGCTCCTGGTACATTGGATATTGTCAGTGGCACAGTCTGTCTGGGATTAGGAAAAGCTTTAAATGCAGTTCTTGGGAAAAGCGGAGCTGAGAGTTCATTTACTTCATCTCATGGCCTGGTGTATTAACAGTTTTATTAGACAACAGTCTTCTCATGAATACTCCTAGGCAGTTTACTGTCGGGAAGTGCGAGTTAAAACAAAGCTTGATCTTTTTCTTAAGCACTATGCATGAGACTGGAATCCTTACTGGTGTATAAACCTGGCATTAGCCGCTGTGGGCTTTTGTGTATCTACAGAAAAGTCTTATGGAAGTGGAGAAAAAGGATATTCTGCATTCTCTGAATTTTGCAAAAATTTCATTCTTTAGTGTATGCTAGGCTAAATTTTTCTAAGCTGGGGAAAGAAGAAGATTCCTTCTTATACACAGAATTAACTTTTAAAAATCAGAATCTGAATGTGAAAAGTGCCTCTTCATTTAATCTTTCCATCCTTGACACGGTGACCCATCATGTTATGTAATAGGCTCTATAAAAGGCACATAATCTATGGATTAGTGACACAATAGGCATGACAGTTCCTAAGGGCTCCTATCATAGGCCATATTATTGATGCAGCAGCTCCCTACTGTATGGAAAGCAGAATTGTCATGTAATCTGGGCATATTCTGAAAGCCCTTTATTGTAGCTCAAGTGCTCATTGTACTTAATGGCTTCCCCCGTAAGCCATTTTTAAACCTTTCCAACCCAGCTGCATAAAACTACAAAAAAGGGCTGCAGGATGCTGTGGCTTAAGATGGAAAGGTTGAATCAGTCCTAGAAGAGACATGAATTCCTCTCATTTGGCTTGGATTTGTAACAGAGGAATGTCAGTTTGAAGTAACTGGATATTATTTTGTCATTTAGCTTTTGTGTAATTGTTTTCTTCCAAAGCCTGATTCTAGAACATGTAGTCACATACTCAACCTGTCAAATTCCCAGCTCAAAAAGACACCTAGTAAAGCTTTGACAAAATTTGTCTTCTTTTTCACATTTTAAATATTTTACAGATATACTGAGTATTTTGCAGAAAATATGTGACTTTTAAATTTAAATTTGATCAGTATCTTTAACAAAAAAATTTCAAAACTTCAAATTTCTGAAACTGCATTTTTACATTATAAATATGAAAGATTTCACTCAAATCACATGAAACTGAGATAGCACCAAAATACTGTAATTTTGTATTTTTGCCAAGTTTTTCTGGACCTTTTTAATAGTTCCAGTAATTTTTTTTCTTCCTCCATAAAGATATAATTGGAATTGTCTAACTCTGTTGTGTTCTGCATTTGCAAAATCTTAGGTCTTTGCCTAGGATGGCTGCCTGTTTGTGTAAACAGTTTTGTCTGTGTGAGCAGGTCCATGCAAGGCAGCACAACTTTGCAGTTTTTTGTCTCAGCAAATCTTATTTACCAGCAGAGCAAGGGTGAATGCTGAGTGAGCCTGTCCCTGCTGAACTGCAGGGGAGGGAAGTGGAAACTGGGGTAGTTGGATTTGTGTGATACACGTAGGAGATTGTTGTTATGCCAATACCTGAGGTGCATTTCAAAGGTGCCCAGCTGGTGAATAAATCTAGAAGATATATTTTTTTTTGGACCTCTGAGCCCAGAAAGCACAGAAGGATTCAGAGCTGAGATCTGACAAGTTTGCGGTAAGGGATGAGTGAATCGCAGCCAATCAGTTTGTCTAAGACTAAATTTTTCATTGAGTGAGTTTGTCACTGCCTGAAAATGACTCCAGGAGCTGGAGTAAGGAGATCCTTAATATAGTAGAAAAGAGCATTACAAGATACAGTGGCTGAAAATTTAAACTTAGATAAGGCAAAAAATCAGGTGTGAATTTAAATAATATCAGCAATTAAGCACTAACATACCTTACTTAGAAGGGTGGTGAATTTTCAATCATGCAGTCTTTCAGCAAGGCTCTTTCTAAGATAACAGTGTTTCTAACGTAAATCCTTGTTATGGATTTCCTAATGCAAACTGAAGTTAGTCTTTATTAAAAAAGAAAAAGAAAAAAATTTGTCTTGTGTTATATTGAAGGTGTGACTTGGTGATGGTAAACGTCCCCCTGACTCTCTCTCTGTCAGTGCCAGCAGAATTGGCTCTGTGTTCTATCCTGAGGTCTAGTTTCCCTCTTGCCAATATACTGACAGCTCCCTGGCATTTGCATTTCTGCTCTGGACTGTGTGGCACTGTCTATTTTATGGAAAGCTGAAAAATTCCTTATAAAAGGGGCAAAAAGTTACTTTTGTTTTCCACTCCATTCCATGCAATTGCTTTTCTCCACCTCTTCTTTTCACTTCTGCCGTACTTTTTGCATTATGTATTCTCCTAACATCAAATATTTCTGGAGCAACAGGACTGCCAGACAAGAGTGCCAGCAGCCCTGTGTGGCAGCACATCTGTCAGCCCCCACAGCTGGTGTGTGTTTGCTGGGGTTTCCTGCACGGCAAACCCTCGATCACTTCAGTAAGTGCAGGTCCGGCGTGCGCTGAGCCCGACAGGAGCTTCCCTGTGTGGATAGCTATTCATTTGCCAGCAGTCACACAACCTGATCGTCAGCTTTTGCTTGAACTGGGAATGCTTTTGCACAGCTGTCCTCTGCCAGTGTTAGACATTTCGTTTTCTCAGGTCCTGTGTAAATATAAAGGTTTCCAAGCCCCATCTGGTTCCAGTTACTCAAGCAGTAGAAATACACATGCTTCAGGAATTTGCAGACCGAGACTTACTGCTTTGCTGCTTTACAAAATCCTTCACAAAGTTCACTGTGCTCCGTTGCCTCCTGATATACCTGTAGTCTGTAAAGTGATTTCCTCTGACACTTAGGTTAGAGAAACAGTTGAAAGTCTCAGACCCTTCTTTCTAATGAGGTTAACCTGCCTGCACTACTAAATATGGCTTTATAACACACACACACTCACACACACGCACACCCTTGACCACCAAAGACTGCCTCTTCCTGAAATCCCCCGTTCATATAAATACAGGAAGTAGAAATAAGAGAGGCTAAAATCGGATCTTCTTGGTAGTTTGCTTTCATTTCAGTGCTTGTTTAGTCCTCTACCCTCTGATACTACTGAGCCTGAAGCTGGTTTTAAACATCTTCCCCCTCACGCCCTTGAAATACCATCTTCAGTACAAAACCTGAGGATGTGGAAGTTCTGCTCAGCGATGGGAAGGAATTGCTTTTCTGACCGAGGAACTCTCAAGCCACTGTGATACAGAAAGTGACTTAAAGTTTGCTGTAATGATGAAAACATCAGCAGGAGAGAAGGGAGCCAGGGATGACTCAGGGTAAGTCCTGAATCTTTAGTGACTCTTCATTTTAATAACTGTTGCTTTCCTTTTCCTACTTAACAAAGAGTTCTCGGCTGCATTTGTGAGCTGACTGCTGACTTACTAGTTACACAGTCACAATGGTGAGGCATGACTGTGTTGTAATTTACAGTATTTCCTTTAACTGACATGTTCCAGCTAAAAACAAACTGCAGTGCCTTTATTTAGCTTGAACCTTAGCTATTTAAGGAAGAAGGATGAATCCTCAGCTGCAGTTTGGGGCAAAGGACAAAAAAAGGGACTTCTTTGGTTTTTGGAAATGTGACAAAGCTTTTCTGGGAGGCTTGCTTTGTTTCTGCTCAAATGCAGAAGTGGATAAGGGCTTGTCCCTATGAGCTGATGGTCACTTCAGTGCCTGCACACTACACAAACCCTGTCCCCAGACTCCCAGGAGACTTCAACTGTACTTTGTGTCAGGAAAATACTGCAGGCTTCCCTTGCTCCTGGCTGAAACACTGCACCTTGCAGGACCAAATCCCAGGAAAACAGTGGGAGAGAAAGTGGGTTTTGATGTGGAGG
The DNA here is from genome assembly GCF_049639895.1 of Pseudopodoces humilis. Lineage (NCBI taxonomy): Eukaryota > Metazoa > Chordata > Aves > Passeriformes > Paridae > Pseudopodoces > Pseudopodoces humilis. Next base: position 47,356,786 of record NC_142206.1, read on the forward strand.
ACAGTCAGCAAGCTACTGGGATTCTAGGATAAGTCTGGAATCCTCCCAAGGCTTGGTTGTATCACAAAGCCCATGCTGAAGCTGGGCATTTCTGTTTCCTGTAGTAAACAAGCAGGGGAAAATTACATTGCTGCTGAAATTGTCAGTCACATACCCCACTCCATTCCCCCTTGGAAAACCATAATAATACCAGGCACTGAGACTTTTTCTTATCTTTCTAACACATGTAGCCTGTTTTCCATGGATGAAAGCTCCCAGATACTTCTGTGATGGATGCAGTAGAAGCAGCTGTGTGGATGGGTGGATAGATATGGGATACTTGCATTTCCAGTTGCTGAGGGTACTGCCCTATTTAGGGCACACTCAGTCAAAAACGGGGGGAAATCGCTGCTGACAGGCCACTGTGTGATGGTTTTACCACAGCACTGTTCCAAAATGCACACATGGAGTGGGGGATGGAGGCGTTGCAGTTGTCACTGCATTTGCCTTGTTCAGTTGTTTGCATTAAGTGGAACAATGCCACTCCTGTTTCGAGGTATGATTCCTGAGTTCCATGTAATGATAAACACTGAGGGACAAAGATCACACAGCTGTCAGGAAAAAAATGAAAGCATCCAATCCCTGTGGACTGGCAAGAGGAACTTACTAGACGGTAAACCAAAGAATTTGCACTTTGCAGATAATCCCTGCATTTGTGACAGTTAAGATATTAAATACGAGAAACTGGAAGATATGTTTGCTAATCTCCTTCTGAGATGTCTGAAAGGAGCCACTTGCTTGCAAAGATTTGTTTTCTGTCTAGAGCTGCAGGAGAAAGTAAGCAAGCCATACACCCTAGAAATCAAGTGGTTGGAGGAATATTGAAGCATCAATGGGCATGCTGCATGCATTCTTCATAGGTTTTTAAACACCTGAACAATTTAACAGAATGACCTCTTATTTCATTCACTGATTGTCTTTATTTCCAGTCTATCTCCCACTCATAAAAAGGAACTTGGGTATTTTAAAATCTGTTTTAACTCCTTCTGTTTACGTGCTGTAATATTGCTGAAGATCCTCAAAATTACACTTTAGCATGCATACATTGTGGCTTCCAACGCATTACAGAATTAGAAACATTTCTAAATGGTGTTTAGCTGATTTCCTGTTATGGTTACACTGAATTAGGTGCAAATTATGCAAAGTATTTGGCATTCATAGCTTTCAAAAGAAATGGTAACCTAAGGAGAGGTTGATGGAGAATCTAGACCTGATTTTAAAATTCTGTGCACAAAAAATGCATGAAAAATTGCTGAGATTGCCCCTCTGTTTACAGTTTTAACATATGTTAAAAGTTTTAACATAGTTTAAACATTAGTTAAGAGGGAAAGCTTACTCACATGCACAGAAACTATGGCAGTGCAAATTATCATGGAAGTACCCCAGCAACTTGGAAATATCCATGCACTCATTCCTAGTAAGGACTAGGGTCTATTTTGCAAGTAGTAAATCCATAAACAAGTTTTGCTGGTTTTTATCTGTCAAATGTCAGAAAGACACTGGGGAGAAATCTGCCTCCACAATTAGTAGCCACTCAGAGAGGAATGAGGGAGAAGTGCAGCTAGGGGCTGGATAGAAATCAATGTCATCAAATTCTTCCAAAATGCTATGGGAAAGAAGCAGGGAAATTTAACCATTAATTCTCACCTAGAGCCAGGCTAACTCCTAGGAACATTAATAAGTGGTGAGATCACAAAACATCTGGAGAAATGAGAGCTACTTGACTGCGGTGACCATGGTTTCATGTAAAGACATATGCCTTCATTTCAACATCTGGCAAATGTATGAAGGATATGATGAGTAGAGCAGTCAGGTGCTGAGACAGAGATGTGCAAATGTTGAATCCATCTTTGAGAAAATGGCTGTTTCAGGTAGCTGGGATGGGTTACGGTGGTTCTCATTTCTAGGACACCAGATTATCAAATGAAGTAATGATTGAGCATCTTTTGGTGATGTGTCTTTTTTGGCACAAAACCCACATCACTGTTGACAGATTTCATGTGATGAACGTTGACATAAAGAGGTCAAGCACTGGAGGAATCTGTAAACTGAACCACTCTCATAGGTTCACAGAATTTAACTTCAGAAGGGAATGTTTTGATTGTCTAGTCTGGTCTTCTGTGTAGAGCAGACCAGAGAACCTATGAAGCATGCTATGAAAACCATGACTTCTGCTGGAATGGGAGTTTTCACAGAATCACAGAATATTCTGTGATCCCACAAGGATCATTGAGTCCAACTCTTGAGTGAATAGCCCAGGCAGGGATCAAACCCAAACCTTTCCGTTATTACTTGGCCACAAGAGCTTTGTTATCAAGGGATTCTTTTACCCAGGCTACACATATGTCTCTGCAGTGCAGTAAATAAATCTTATATCAACTTTTACCAGGTTTAGGTTTGAATTGAGAAAAAAAATTCTTTAAAACTTCTCAAGAGCTATCCTGTGTAAAGGGCTAAATCTCAGATTATTTGAATCGGTAGAAAAAGCCCTGTTGGCCTCAGGAAGTCTTGGGCTCAATGCAAAGTACTTCTCAAAGAAAAGGAGTACTCCCACCAGAACCTGTCAGATGTGGTGTTTAAATGGCAAAGGGACAGGTAAGGCAGCTGCAAACAAATCAGTGCTGTTAAATCCCTGCTCTCTGCCAAGCTCTGACAAGGGATACACTTTCCAATTGAGGAGGATGGTGCTTCTCAGGAGGGAAATCTCCGTGTTCAAGATGCATTGCACCAAGACTGGGATATCACTGTAAATATACAAAGAAGGAGGTGCTCTTCAAAGCTACCTGAATTTGGTAGGGAGGAGACAAAAATCTCCTGAGATTCATTTAACTGAAAAGCATGTTTACAACCACACTGACTTGTTGCATGATTTTTCCAGCACTTCCAGTACATGAGTCCTTCCCAAATGTAGTGGATGCTTGGAATACGTGCAATGGTGGTAGCAGAGAAGGCAACTGTCCCTTTGGTCCCTAGGGGACAGAGCACACTGGGAATATTTTCCCTGAGCAGGAACTTCTCATCACTGACTGCAGACAGTCTTATACCAGTGCTCACAGGAATGGGGGCACAAATGTAAGCAATATTCTGATCATCTTCTTTCTACTACGGGTTCAGCTAAATATAGTTTTTCACTTCCTGTCCTAAATGGCTATGTGCTGGTTTGTATTGTTGGCTTTACAACCTAGAGGCAACACAGGCTGAAAAGTGTGCATGTAAGTTGCACACACCTCCCTTGCTCTGTGTGCACAGGTACTGACATAAAACAGTGGGTCCTGGAGACCAGCTGGGAGTGTTGCTTGCTACAAATTTGGGCTGGCTCCATCCCTTATCAAACCATGTGTACATAGTCCAGGTACTTTAGAGATTATCTATTTTATAGCATATTTCCAAATGATAGTAGGACTGTATTTCCACTCATTCATCAGTATATATAGATGGTTTCGCTCTATATGTATATATGTATATATGTATATATGTATATATGTATATATGTATATATGTATATATGTATATATGTATATATGTATATATGTATATATGTATAGGATTGTGAGACTTAGAAAAATCTCCAAAATTACCTGAATAATAGACATTAAAGAAAATATCTTAACCAAATCCATTAGGAAGAAAAAAGCTGGAGAATTTTGAGTGCTTGTCTGGGTCAATTGATAAAGAGCATGGAAACCAAAGTGTCTTAGTGAAACTTGGACAAAATATTGTCCATCACAGAACTTCAACCTTTATAATTTTGAAGGGAGAAGATTTTTTGCATTTGGGAATAGAAATAAATAGCTTTTTGGAAGGTAATTAGAATGAACAGGCAGCTGTTTGGAATGACTGGTCAAATTCTAGTACAGATGGATCTGTGGGAAGAGTGAAGATGTGGTCATCAAAAGCCTATGGTGCCCCAGATTACACTTTTCCAACTGTATTAAAAGACATTCCCTCATGTAGGGAAGGGTGTCTGTATGTTTGTTTCAGTTGCCCTTTGTGAGGAGTTACAAATTAATGACAATGAATTTAGGTATTTAATATGTCATTATAATATTTCTAATTAGATTTAGGATTAGGAAGAACTAGGGGAAAGCATGTTTAACACAAGTTCTGTGGAAGACCAGAGAGGCTATGATGCTTCTTGCTATAATGTCATCAGTTCTGGGTGGTCCTAAAGTCACAAGGGATGGGATGTGCTGGGATGGACCTGGTCTTGGCAGTCCCAGTGTTCAGAGCAGCAGCTGAATCACAGATAATTTTGCTGACCTGGAGCCGTTAATTCCGTCTGAGGAATTAAAGCAGTGATGATTAAAAAGCTGAGATGTTTGATCATTATAAAAAAGTTTAGCTTTAAAGTATTCATACTACTGAAAGAAGACTTTCAGATTTCTCTAGACCAAAAATGAGAAAACAAGAATAAAAGGAGACTATGTTTCACTACAGAAGAGAGCTTAAGAAGGATTTTAAGAACCAGTGGAAGCAGTTAATGCAAAATCATGCTACGAGGGCAATGAAGTCGCAATTCTTGGATCTCAAAGCAGGCATTGGTCTGCAGCGATCTGCAATTCAGTGTGTGTCCTATATTACTTCCTAATTCAAATTTTGAGGTTAGTTTTTTTCTATGGTGTTGGGTAGGTGTTTCACGATGAGCAACAAAACAGAATCTCTAGAGTAAATCCTCATCTGGAGCCAGATAAAATCATGTGTGCCTGTCTGCCTGTATGAGAAAACGTCTTTTTTAAAATCTAGGCACAGATACATGAGAGGTTTAGTGAAGGTGCTTCCTTCTCCAGAATTTACTGAATGACAGGAGGCATTGCTTGCACAGGCCTGGTGGGCATGGCCTGGGCTCCTGACTGTCTTCTCTGAGCTGTAGAACTTGTTCAAAGCTAGGTCAGGTTACCTGAAGTACTGGCCATGGGCCACAGAGGACATTGTGTGGCACTTGTGGGGTGAAGTCTCTGGGTGCCACCCATGAATTTGAAGACCAAAGTGCCTGAGGGGGATATATATGACTAAGTCCGGTCCCGCTTACCCACCACTTGAAGGAGGGTGCACAGCATTTCCAGGAGAGCCAGCCAGCAGTGCAGTACTCTGAAATTCCTTGTTACAAGGTGGGACATGTTTATACTGCAAAGTGGGAGATGTAAGGGTGCTGGGCACACCCTGGCTCTGACACTAGCTGCACAAAGGTGAGAAGACAGCTGAACAAGCAGGCAGGTATCCATGGAGAACTAACTGTCCACCAAAAAAGATGCACAGGGTCAAAATCTGTCAAACTACTTCTATGCTATCCAGCCAGAGAAGGCTGTGGTACACAAGGGAGAGGAGAGTTGTCCTTGTGCAGTGATTGCTCCCCATCTGCTGTGGAGGGCAGGGCTGTTACATAGGTTGCTTGTGTGTATGTTGTATTTCCTTGGCACTCCACTCTCCCTCCATCACTCTCTTTGGCAACCCTGATCACTCATACAATGCGGGAACACAAGTGCCATTCCCTTCCTTCACCTTGGCAAAGGCAATTCCTGAACCACACAGATGCACATGGCTTAGTTGGAGCCATGCTCTGGTGTCAGTCTGGAGAAACTCTCCAGAGCTGGAGCTGGCTGAGTTCAGATTCCTTCCCAGGCTATCAGGTGGTTTTATCTCAGAGAGGCAAGGCAAGCTTTCAGCTGGTGTCCTTTAATTGTGAAGCTTGGCAGGGGGGGAGGGTAAGTGTCTGTGAAAGAACCTGGTAACACAGCACTGTGAAGCAGATGTGGTTGAGGGAGCAGCGCTGTTTAACCTGGTCAAATGAAATGAAGCTGCAAGCGTCACCCAATATGGTAAATATTGTAGCTACAAGCCTTTCCTCTGTCCATTCTGTACCTGTCTGAGCTATCTAAAGTAATTCTATCCACCTCCAGAAATGAGATCCCTCTACACCCTGCTGGAGGGGACCATAAGGGCAGCACTTCCCACAAGACAATCTGTTGCAAGAGTTTTGAAGTGCTCAGCTCCTCTTCGCCTGCACCCAAAACGGTATAAATCTTTTTGCAAGTGAAGATGATTACTTGAGCAGGAAAGGATTAGCAGATGTGAGCATTGCATAGCTGGTTGTGCTAGTCACATTTTCCTAAATAGATATTCTGTTAGATACACACGAGCCGGGGAGTGCTATGGAATGCAGCTCTTTTCAAATAGATGAATACATACATGCCTATGTGTGTGCCTTTCCCAGACTTTCTATAAGCTTTTTGCTAAACAGAGAATGTCTGAGTAAAGGATTTCTGCTTTCTGCATTACTGGTACCTTTAAAAGGGACAAAGTTTTTTCAGTAACTGTAATCACATTGTATGATTAATATGAAGTCCTTGTCTGTCTGAAATGTGTTTCATGGACATTAAGCTCCCAACATCCAGCTGAAGACAGGTACTGTTACTATAGGAAGAGAAACTAAGGCACAAATTCATGGAGCTGATTTGATTGTAGTCATTTCATAGCCCAATCCCCTGGATCTTTGTTGAGCAGTGAAACTGGTCTACCTCAGACTATCCTTTAAGTTTGGGGTGATGCTAAGAGCAGAGTCCATTTCTCAGAAAGCCCTTTCTCCTTGGTGGATGAGTTCCCTGCTGGATTATGGACCTAAACCATCTTCCTCAGTGTTTACACAGCCTCTACAGCTGAAGCAAAAGTGTGTTGGGAGGATGTGGAAGTGGTACTCTTCCTGAAGTACCCTCCATTGCCCTGGATGAGGAGGAGCACAAAACCCCACCCTGAGAGCTGTTCTCTGAGGCAGGCAGGGAATCCTGGCTCTGAGAATGATCCTGCAAGGGGTGGGGCTGCTGGGATTTGCTCTAGGCAACTCAGAGTCTGTACCAGCACTGCTCCTGGTAGGGTTGGAAGACCTGTTTTACTGTTAAAAATTATCTCCTGACCATGTTAATTAGTACTTTCTCTTTGCTTTTGCAAGGCTTATGAATTGTTGGGGAATTTCAAGTGCTTTGTTGAAAGGAACTGAATACAGACAACCTTCTGGATGCTGGGAAAACTTTGCCAAATATAGGGAATCCACACAGCTCACGTACATCCCTCCCATGGCCCTCCAGAGAAAGCCAGTCTTTTGAAGTCTCTTGCAAAAGCAGCTGTTGGGCAGAACAGAAAACAGCTGCAGTCCCTTGTGAACTGGATCAAATTTTCTGCTGCTTGGAAAAGTTCACCAAGGAAACAGAGGGAGACCAACAAATAGCAGAGCCTGGAGACAGACAGCACTGCTGGCTACCTGCATCGCTGTTCTGCAAATTGCTAGCAGACTTCTAGGCAAAAAAAGGTTGTCACACATACTTGGCTAAAGAACAGCCTGGGACCCAGCCCAACCTTTCATCTTTCCTGCCAAGAATCTTTCTCTTCTCTCTTTCCTTTTTTGCCCCCCCCTTGAGTTCTCTTCAAGGAATTTGTCACTCCTGATACCCTCCACAAAACAAGAAACCAGGCAAAGCTCAAAGCTTCTCCTGCTGAACCAACACACAGGAAAGAGCTTGGCTTTGACCAACTTTCCTTACTGTCTGTAGGACAAATATGTAATTCAGAATGTTTTTGTGTAATTGTGTCCTGAACTCCCATTCTAATCCTTTCTTAGGATTAAAAGAAACTAGTTAATTTTAGGCTGGATCTCACTGATAACCTTTCCAGTCAAAAGGGAAAATTACTGCTACACTCCCAGCAGAGATGCTGAAAAACCAGTTGAAATTGCAGGAGGGGCACTGTGAATAGCAGCCTGAGACAGATGATGGGTTTAGTCCTTTGGCCTGGCATTCTGCTGTCTCCCTTTGCTATTAGAGCTAGCTGTCTAGCTTTAGGCTGGATTTACCCTGCCTAACTTTAGGTGTTTAATTGTTGTGTCCATTTAGGAACCCATGGTGATCTCTGGTCTTACTGCAGAAGCAGCAGTTCCAGGGAGTAATTCAGGCTGACTGATGCCAGTGGGCAGAATCCAAGTCTTAAATTTGTTTGTGCCTCACCAAGCTGAGCAGGGAGCCAGGCCAGAGTGCTGTGTCCAGCACTAACCTTCTTTCCCCCTCTGGCCCCCTGAGTCAGAGTGCCCCAGTGTCAGACAAGAAACTGGAGCCTGGAGGTAGTGGTGGCTTCAGCACAGATGTTTTGGGCAGGACATGACCAAGACAGCCTTATTGTGGATTGTCTTAAACTACTATGAACACAAAGCCTGTGGCACATGACTTACCTACATTTTAGCTCTGGCGATGCAGTGACCATAAACACAATTCAATGAACAGGCTTGAGGTCCCAGCAGTGGTCTGGTGGGGTCGGGGGGAGCTGATAGGTTTGTCTTGCTGCTTGGCAGGATCTGTAGTGACATGCTGAGCTTCCAGTCACTGCAGGGACATTTTAGCAGTTCCTGATACTGCTCCACTAACCAGCCCTTTGGTTCCAGGCTGTCCCACCAGCACAGGAGGATGAGTGCCATGCCCACGCACAAGACAGGTTGCTCAACTAAGTAAACTAGAATACCTCTCCCAGTCTGAGCTGTTTCTAGGTGTTCTGGAGGTGTTCACCACTAGAAGGTGGTGAGGGACGATGTCCTTTCACCTCTTCCTCTCCTTCCCTCAGGAAGGCAGATCTCTAACCTCGGCCCAGTGTAAATGCAGGCGGGGATCCCATCAGGTAATAAAGCAAGAAATAAACACATTTCTCTAATGCCTAATCAAAGTTAGAGGCAAATGAACTTGCTGGAGTAAGGCTTAAGGAGGACAGACAAAGAGTAGGTTCACAGATTTAGATTGTTGTTTTTTTCATTAAGACCACCACATATTGAAATCCATTCACACTGACACTGGAAAACAATCTTACCCAAAACAGGAATATTTGTGTGTAAGCAAGCCACTTTTTGTGGTGCCTTATGAGAGACTTCAAAAGTCCTGTGCTCTGCTCATTCAGGTACTGCAGAATGAAGGTCCAGTGGATTTACCTCCTTTGGCAAAAAAAAAAACATTTCTAGTTGCAAATCATGACTAAGTGTTTGCAGATATTTCTTAGTACAGAGGAAAACTGTTCAGCGTTATGCAAGTTTGTGTGGTTAGCCTCTCATGTCTTGTGTGCCTCATGTCTACACTCAATCCACTCACAGGGTGGGCAAGGTCATAGCTTTTTATCACTAGTTCGACATTTCTCTAAATATTTTGCCCAGTTTTTGGCTCTAACACATCATTCAGATTTCAAATAATTTTTAATATATAGGATTTGAAACAGAATGGCTTTATGAAAGCTAAACTGCAGTCTGTTCTTAATGAAGTTTAAATTGGAAATTTGTCCCTCCCTTTTATTTTCCGTTTCCTTTTCCCCTCTTTGTTAGGTGATTACAATATAGAAAAGCATTCCCTGAGTTTCCATTCCCATCTTCCTTCCTGTCCAGATGAGCTGGAAAGGGGCAAAACCTCTGCCCATCACCTTGACCCTGCAGTAAAAGCAGGGGTGCTCTGGGCTTCCAATACTTCAGATGTTTTTGGAATGCAGAGAATAAGCCCTTCTCACCAGGTCATGGCTTGGCTGGGCCCCTCTCAAGCACTGACATGGGAGGGTGAGGGAGCTCTGGGGTTTCATTCTGGTCTTAAAGCCTAGGAAGTTGTTTCTCTTCTTCACAACATTTGCTTCTGGTTTCTGCACTGGACAAGCCTTTCCAGAGAACTTGAATAATCCAGCAAACATGTTTGGAGTTTTTTGTTGAGGAAAATGTCTGTTCTCTAGCCACTCTGACCCTGCCTTGGCTAGAGTTTCAGCAGCTCTCTTCTCTTTGCACTGAAAGGGCCTTGCAGAAGAATAAATTATCCTTCATTGCCTGCACACAAAGAAAAATTTTTAGTTTTGCTGATAAGCTGAAATTCCTAAGAGAACAATGTGGGGTTGAAATAGGCAAAAGACAAATGCCCTGAAAATCTCTGATTGTAAATGTGGGGGAGAGCAGCTTATCATTAACTGACTGTTGTTAGGAAGGGAGTACAGCTAATAAGATTTGCAAAGTGGTTTTGACTTGATAGATTATGTTTTGACTGAGTAAAAAGAGAAAGACAGTTGATGTTCATGAGACAAATTATTGACTGCAAAATATATATGTAAAATAAATACAAAATAAATTCACAAAAATAAATATGCAAAGTTACATACAGACAGCAGTACAGTTTGTGAATACTAGCCAAGACATGTTACACCAATAGGATATAATAGCCCCAGTCCAGTGTGAGGCCACAGGCAGCATATTCCATTGGTGTTAATGAATGCAGAAAATGGCTAGACTGAAGGGGAAAAAAAGGCAGGGAGGTCTTTGAAAGAAGGGCTTTTCCTTCAGGAAGTTTCTGGATGTTTGTTTTTTATGTTGTTTCTATTCATGCCATGGCTGTGAGTGTGCGTGAGAAGGCTTGTTTGTTAGTAAAGCTGACCTGGGAACTCAGTAATGAGAATTAGCTTGTACTTTCTTGGGGATTTTATACATATGCAGTTCTTTGTAGTATACATGACTATGTATTTAAATAGAGGGACGGACCTAATGAATCTAGGAAACACATAGTAGCTGGGAACTTAATAAACATCTAGTTGCAGCTCCCCACCCCTTGAGAGAACTCTCTGCTGAAAGGTTGTTGACAAGATCAAATAAGAGGGTCTGACAGGGGCATTGCTGCTGCTTCTCTATAGACACTTACAACTAAGCTTGTTTAATTTAGGAGGAATAAGTATTGGAGAGTTCATGGAAAGCACTGCAGGCACTCCCTACTTCTCTGTTCCTGACTTACTTGACCCTGCCGCCCCCGCCCTTAGAGAACCACCACTGGTCCTGAACACCAGGTTTGTGCTCTGGTGAGGGACAGTGGTTGCATGTTCCCCATAACATCCAGGAAGGCTTCTGCAGAGCTGACCTGACTCCTCACCTTGCAGTGGGGGCAAGGCTCTACTAAGTTCAAATGCAGATAAGCTGCACTCACGTCCTCTGCCTGCATTATGGAAGTAATGAGGAAAAGACACGTGTTAGCTTTAAACCTGGTGATTCCAGTAGCCAGGCCACCAGGGCTTAGCACAAGCTCGGTTGTTCTGCCAGTGAGCTCCATGTGTTTGTGCAGAGCCTGCTCCTGAGGCTCAGCTCCTTCAAGCTAGTCCAGCCATCCTTGCTGTGCTCTGCAGGCAACAGTACATGTCCACACAGCTCCTCCAGTGTGCTGCTGATCCATCAGACCTTCAAGCTGAGCCACGTACTTTATAAGACACCAATCTGGTCTCATGTGTGAACAAAAAACTCTGTGGCTACTTGTTACTTAATAAATTGACAAATGATTTATAGTTCTTCCACCTTCACAAGTGACCATGACACTTTTCTGCCCTTGAAGTATAGTAGAACTTGTTAATTTCTTTAACTTCCTCTGTTGGTTTTCACCAGGGCTTGGTGTACTGGTGGGTGGTTTAAGGGTAGGTGAGTTGTTCCTCACCTGATCACCTGATTCCTCTGGGCCTTTAACAGAGCTCCCTAGCAGGATGATGACTTGCTCCACTTTGACAAACCGTGATGAACATGTGCAAACAGGGTCCAGCTGCATGCAAACCTGCTAGCCTTCAGAAGAGGGCATTTGGGAATCCCTGGCAGGTACAGAAGAGCTCACTTGAACTGAGACTTCAATTGCAGAGAACAAAATTTACTGCTGAAATTGACAGTGCCTGTAACAGAAAGTGAAGTAGGTGGGAGACAGAGAGTTTTGCTGAGCTATGAGGTGCCAGGAGGCTCATTTAGGAAATCCTTGGTTTGTCTTACCTCTTGGCAGCTGGAACAGCTGCTGCCTTGGCTATTAAGCTTGGGCCTTCCCAGGCTGAGCCAAAACTCCTGGACATGCAGAGCATCAACTGTAGAGCAAAGACCAAAGAGTCGAAGGGTGGACATTTAAGTAGAGTAGGAACAAGGGGACCAGTGAGCAGGAGGAAGTGCTCTGCCAACCACAGGCTCTCCACAGACCACAGGCTGAGAAGCACAACTTCCTGAGCTATAAACTTGTCACCAGGGTGGACTAGTAACACAAGCATTCTTCAAGGTAAGGAGGACACTGGACAGGCAAGCCTACTTCATGGGATGCACCAAGCTTCTCACATAATTTCTATTATCCAATTTTTCTGTACATCCAAGAACCTTACAATGCAGCAAGCTCCAATGACTTGCTTTACATCCCACTTCTTTCCCCCCTCTTTCTGCCTGTCAGACAACAAGAAACTTGTTTATTTCTGACTAGAGGGTGACAATTAGCTGGGTGTGATCCCTGAAGATCTCAAGAACTTCCTTTCTACTTCTGGATTTTTCACTGTTGGTTATTTTATTTCAGTTCAGTTATTTGACTTTTGTCAGATGCCTTGGCTCTGTTGTGAAAAAGCACTTATTAAAACCTGAATTTTCTGCAAGTCAGGGTCCATGTTTGGTGCGCAAAATTAGCTTTTGCACCATGGGGCTTTTCAATATATTACTTTTCTGCCTTCCCATCTTCCTAATACTCTGGTTTAGGATGAAAAAACTCCAGAATTTTAAAGATGTTGAAGCTCTTTTGGCAGCTAGGTTGGGTTCAGGGTCTCACTTCCACCACCTGTTGGAAGAAAGAAGAACCCAGCAAGGTGACCAAATTAATCATTCTCCTCCTTGGAGGATTAATTTGATCTGAACTGATCAAGTGATCAAAGAAGGTCTGGCTTATGCGAATAAGTAGACGGCATCAAAAAATGGACATTTCTAAGATGAAAGCAAAATAAAGCTTGATGTCCTCTAGTTGTGGCACTGCGTAACTTCCCTGACAGTGAACTGAAAGTAACAGCACATGAATTCACATGTGCTTTTGTGTTTGAGCAAAGATTTTTAAAAAGTCTGTGCAGTTTGGACACCAAGCTACCTCCATTCAATGTGTTCCTCAACACCTGTCTAATCAGAAGTGATACCAAACCAAAGAAAGTATAGGCAGCTCTGTTTCTTGCAATGGGTGAAACCTTGTACTTTAGTTGCTGTTCACAGAACTTCAATTATTCCTGTAAGGAAAGAAGGTGACTATGAAAAAAAGGGATACAAAGATCTGCCCCTACAGCCAGTGGCACAGAGCCCTGCAGCCAAGTCCAGCTGGGCTGGCTGTGACACAGGACATAAACCATCCCTGTGAGTCTTCTTTCAGACTTTAAATCTCAGCACTGTCATGTCAGCCATTCCATGAAGCTCCATGCTTCCAGCTGTCTCTTTTAACCACAGGAATTAACACTGTCTATCAGCTTCCATCAGGACTGCTCTGATGGCTTCAGCAACTTCTATCTTTTCCTCCTACTTCAGGTGCTCCTTATAACCACCGTGCTTGAAGGGTTTCCACATGTCAGCTTCAGTCACAAGCTGGCTTGTCTCACATGCTATCTCTTCAGGTACCAGCTAGCTTTGGTGCAAAATTGCTCTATCACCTGGCACATGGAGTTTGTGACTGAGTGTCTGGGATTCTCCCTCAGTATCAAGCCAGCTGGCACACATTTTAAGACTTGTGGTTCGTGCTCTGCTATAAATGTAAATATAGTATTGTATTTCTTTCCTTGAGGACAGCACAGCAAACGCATGCTCTTGCTCTTTCTTGATATCTTCTCATTTTCAGAGGGAGAAGTAAAAGCAATAAAACATAATAATGATGTCATCTAATAATCTAATTCTACAATCTGGTCTATTTAAACAACTACTTATCAGTGCACTATGGAGCATTTGATTTCCAATTTAAGATTTAGTTTTAAAAACACATTATGTCTCTTCTCAGAGCAAATGTACAGGAGTAAAGAATTAATCCGGCAGTCCCTGCTGCTGTTTCACACAATTGCTGTGTGTCTCAGCTGCCTCAGGGAAATTCAGAGTGACCAGACACATACAGTCCAGCCAGGAAGCCCTTAGTGTCAGCAGATTTTTGACAATATTTTTGAAACCCTTTGTAAAGGTATGCTCAGGCTTTCACCCGCACAAAATTAAGTGGATTATATCTCCTTGCTGGTCTGCTGACTTCTGGGAATATTCAATTGGCAAGTGTGGCTTTTGGTTTCTAAAGCAATGAGCCATGGTGGTCATTACTGCAGTGTACAGTCACTGGGCAATAATTCAAACCACCACTGTCATTATTATTGCCTCCAACGAGCAACCTGATACCTTCTGGAAGCCCGGGGCAGGTGTGTAAATGTAATCACTGTGCAATTAATTAGCCTGTGCAGCCAGTTAGTATGCAGCACACAGCTCCCTGCTTCCCAACTGAATCCAATTTAGCAGAACCACTGCAAGATTTAAACATACTTTTTGCGGTAGGAACTCAATAAAAGAAAAGAAAAGCAGGCAGCTCTAGGGACAGCTTTTCAGCTCTACATCTCGCCTAGCAAAATGAGCACCTGCCTCTATCAGCCAAAGGGTTTTGCAGGACTGTGGGACAAGAACAGAGTTTTATGTTATTTTTGAAAACTGAGGCTTTAGAAATCATCTGATGCATGAATTCTCAGCAAATCGGAAAGGCCAGCTGCTCACCATGGTGGACCTGGAAATCCCTTCAACTGGCAGCACAGCAAGAACACAGGAGCTCCCTGGGCTCCCTCCTCTCTGTGAAGTCACAGAGCTACTGCAGAGCCAGATTAAACTGCTGGATTAAGCATTCCCACAGCCCTATCCAAATCTTTGTGACAGCTGTGCCCAGGACAGAAGTCAAACATTGGTGCCATAACTGCGTCAACTGGTGTGTCATGGGTCACAGCATTACAGCTGAAAAAGGTCTGGGAGGTCATTCACTCGCATTTCTTAGCCAGCACAGATTTGATTCAATAAAGTGTGTGCTACTGGTCCAAACCCAGCATTTTAAGAGATTTGGACAATGCAATCCTCTTCTTTTGGGAATTTATCCATCATCTCTTATAAGTCACTGACAGGAAATGTCTCACCAAACGTTCCCCTGATTCCATAAGATGCCATTAAAGACTCTTCCTGTCTCTCCTTTTGCTACAGTATCCCCTTTCACTCATCTGTTCTTTCTTCCCTCTCTACAGGTACAAGAGCCTGCTTAGCTCCTTCCAGGCTGGTCTGGCTTTTGAGAGGAGAATACCTCATCCCCGAGGGCCCACAAAATATTGGATTCCTGTTGTGCCAAAAAACAAAAACCTTATCCACTGCCCTAAATTTGCTGCACTGAAACACTCCACACACTCAAATAATGAGATTTTCCATTAAGGCAAACACTTTCAGGCTCTTACTTTTTCATCTTGTATGTCTGAGTTTGGAATTATTTTCAATTTTCTATCCATTCTCCAAAAGTTAGACCCTACATGCAGCCTCATGTAGTTCTGTTATTTTTCTTCACCAGTCTGTTCTTGTTGCCAACCCCCAGCTGGTGCTGTGAGCAGGGCTCTCAGATGATGTGCCTGTGGGAGGGAGCAGAGGGATGGATGCCTGCACCCCCAGCAGGGAACCCTGTGCCAGGGTCACTGTGTGCCTGATGCTCACCAGGTCCAAGCTGGTTTGTGTTACTTTCCTGACTTTGTTGATAACCCTCATTTCCCTCCAGGCAATGGGATTCCTGAGCATCAGTGCTTTGCTGGCCCCACCTTACATAATTAATGGCTAACACAGTTCTGCACCACAGGAGCTGTGGCTGTACATGTCCCCTGGTGCCACCGGAGGACATTACAGCAATGACCTCCTTTTGAGTCAGGGTTCACACATCATTCAGATGTGACCAGGTTCATACCTATGTGACTAATTAGGGGAGTAATTTTTGCTGTTATGGAACATTTCATTATATGTCAACTTTCCCTTCAATTCATTACTTCTTTCCCACTACAGAGTATGAATATTGCCATCCAACATATATTTTCCTTTCACATGGTTACAAGGCTTTTTTTTGGTCATTTCTTCTGTAAAAAGACCCCAAGTGATGACTCAGGGTAACTTCCAAAAGCTGTCTTCCATTGTTTTACTTTATATGTTCAGATTATATTGATTAAAATCACAAGCTGTTACCTCTGAAAGAAATTCCCTCAACTATGTGACAAGCTGGGCTTTTATCACAAGTAAAGAGAGAGTTTCACTTATTTCAATTTGCTTTTTTTTTTAAGCACAGTTCTCTCAGTACTACTCTTGACTATGATCTTAAAAAAAGATTTATTAAAATAATTTATTAAAAGGTTCTGTGAACTAATACCCTTAATCTAAAACCAGTATTACAGAGGTGCCTGTATTTTATGAGAAAGCTGTCTGTGAAGGGTTGAAAAAGAAAAAAAAACTGCTAAAAATTAAATCTCTGTGTTGCTTTTGGGAATTGAAAGGCTATTTTTATACAAACCGACTTTTGGGACAGACTTACTGTGTTAGGTTAGGCCTTTGACATTACTCTCTTCAGTAGTTTAGGACTGACCTTATTTAAAATGTAGTACCTTAAGATTTGTATCTTTAAAAATAAAAGGGAAAGGAAAAAATATTTGAAGTAAGAACAAATAAAAAGTGAGAGTCCTATTTTCAGTTCTGACATCAAAGCAGAAAATCAGAGCAGCAAAACACTTTTTGTGTATGTTCTCTTACCTTTTCTTTAAATATAAAATCAATTAATCAAACTAATGACAAGCCCATATTCCCATGAGTCTATGGTCTTATCCATGGTCTGTGACCAGACATTTCAGCACAAGTATTTCCACTGCCTGCAGAGCTAAACACATGTATAAATACTTCGTCAAATCAGCACCATAACTCAAAGCCAGTATTTAACACCGGTCTGCCATTAGACTGCAGGGGCTCCCCTGCTGCATTGCTACTTTTGAAGCCACGAAACATCTCTCAGACCCTTCAGCTGGAGGGTGGAATCTCGGGACAGGCATGCTCAATGCTCTGTGGCTCTGGCTGCCCCTGTGCATACCTTTCCTGTGACTGTGGGCACCTGTACTTAGGCAGCATTGATGGGTGAGCCAAACACAACAGAGCTGAGCACAAAGCACCCTGCCAGCCTGCTGGCATAGCAATGTGCCTGTGGTCTGATGCCCCTCAAGAAGCATTCCTGATGTCTAAGTGCCCTTGTGTCTGCCTCTGTGTTTGCACTTACAGTCTTTACTCCCCCCAGTTTTCCATTTGCCGTTCTGCTTATCAGGGACTCCCTTGCTGTGTTTCAGCCCTGTCAGAGATACCAGTGAAGAGGGGAAAGAGACACATCTCTGTCAGGCCATTGCTGTGCGAAATTGCCTCCAGCTTCCAGGGATCAGCATCCTTGACAAACTCATCAAGACATGTCCTGTCTGGCTTCAGCTGAACATGAGCCAGGAAAGAGCTGGGGCGATCCTTGGCAAAGAAACAGCAGGGGTAAGTCCAAAGCGATTCCAGTTCAGACAGCCACATTTCCTGTCCTTGGTTAGGAGAGCAGTGCTTTTTTTTTCATGTGGAAGCAAAAATATTTAGCAGATTACTCTCTGTTTCCATTACAATTTGATGCTTTACCTCTCTCAACAGCACAAAACAGATATATTTCCTTTGGGAAAACAAGGAATATTATCTCTGGTTTTATTTACTTACCATGTAGAATTATGGAGATGGCTTCCCGTTCACCACCATACCCACAAGTATGGTCATTATCCTAATCTGGAGCAATGAAAAAAAATCTGTGAAGAAAAGGACCTTAGATTCAGGGAGCTACTGCGAGTCATTTTTATTGCAACAACTGGTGTCTGTTTTGCATAACCTGAGTATTAGAGAATTATAGACTTGTGCAAAGCTCAGAGCTTGCTTAAGGAAAACAGCTCTGTGCCAAGAGGAGCTGCTCCCCTTTCCCGAGAGGTCTGAGAGGTGAGGCATAGCAGGCTATAGATGTCCCGGCTGGATCCTTCTGGAAGGACAGGTGCAAAGACCTGAGCTGATGTCAGGGCACACCTGCTCTGAGGATGTTTGGACCTGTCCCTTGGCTGAGTCAGTCTATCCCAGCATTAAATGCTGGCGCAGCTGAGTGACACCCTCCAGCAGAATTGACCTGAGTAGCCTGGGCTGTGCAGTGCACCTCACTCTGAATCAGATTTTTCAATTAGTTTGAGCAAGTAATTCTCTTTGTTTTTCTTCTCTGTCTGTAAGTGGAGATGTGTGTGACTGACTGTGATGTAGCCATGTATGGCCCCAAGCCTCCTCAGCCATTATCCATTCCCTGCAGGCAGGAGGGAGAGGCTCCGAGAGGCTTTGGGGAAGCATCTTGCCTGTTCCTCCTGCTCACACTGCCCTTGGGCACAGCCTTCAGCAGGCAGGAGAAGAGGAGGTGCATCAGAGGCGTCCCACAACAAAGGCAGCATCTCCTGCCCTCTGTGAGCCCACCTGAAACTGGGTAGCACCATTCCCACCTGTGGCAAAAATAGAAGAGACTGATTTCAATACCAGTCCTGACCCAGGCTGTAGGGTTAAGTACAGCTCAGAAAACCCATCTCCTACTTCTCTGAACAGCCATAGTCCAATTTTAGCCTTTGGATCCATGGCAACCAGGCGTGCCGATGAGGAAAAAAGAAGTGATTCATTTCCAGGTTTCATTTCCCTTGTTGCTTAGATTAAATTTCAGATGTAGCAATATAAGATGGTGCTGTCTGGCAGTCATGGTTAGAGGGACAGCACTGCCTTGTGGGTGGTAGGACCTGGGCAAGGGAACCTCTCCCTGCAGATCCTACCTGCCTCCTCCCTTCAGACACTTACTGCCACAGAAGGTGGGGGCTGCCCTGCACTAGAAATCAGCCTGTGTAAGGCATACACCTGTACATTTATTTGCATTTTCTCTGCCCTGATGGTAGACCTGAGCCTCTGGGGCTCCATTTCTTCTGAACTCAGAGGCCAAGATGACAGCACTGTGTGAGGTTGTGAAGCAGCCCTAAAGCTGTATGTTCAGCATGAGTGCTTCAAAGTGACTGGAGATGCCCTTATGACTGGGACTCATGGCAGGGAAAACTCCTGGCTTCTAGACAAGATTTTTAAAAATTCCTCTGCCCAAGAAATTAATGTTTTTTTGCTAGATTTCCATACATTACAGTTGATTAATGATTTTATCAACTCACACTTCTCTTTCTAATATTAATACCCAGGCTACAAAATTAGCTTAATTTTTTAATTCAGTTTTTTTTAAAAAATACCTTGACTCCCTTCTGCCTAAGCTTACTATCAAAGAACAGCTGAAGGTGAAGATTATTTTGTCTTTGTATCTGCACCTTCAAGATACAAGCTAAAAATATCCCTGACAATGAGCTTTAATTAGAAACACACTTAGGATCTCACACAATACAAAGAATGAGGCATTTTTCCTTTTTCTTGGTGGAGCAGCTCTGTGGGAAAGGACCTGTAGGGATGGTGGCCAGTGAGCTGGGTACAGATCCACTGAGGACAGGGCTGTGGGAACAGGGCTTGTTCAAACAGAGGACAACTTCAGGAGACCACACAGCAACCCCTGGTACCTGCAGGGAGGTCATGGAGAAGATAAAGCCAGGCTGTGCTCAGAACTGCAGGGTGGGAGGACAGGAGGCAACAGTGTACATTGAAACCAGAGGGTTCAGACTGGTTGCAGGGGAGCATTTTCTCCCTCTGAGGACAGTAAGGGGTGGGATAGATTGCCAAGAGAGGCTGTTCAGTCTCCAGCTTTGGACATTCTCCAGACTTGTGCAGAGAAATCCCTGAGGAACTTGGTCTGGCCTCATGGCTTCACCCAGGGGATTGGAGAAGGGCCCTCCCAGGATACCTGACAGCCTGAATGTTCTTCTGGTCCCATACAAAAGCTCTGCCATGGACATTGTGGCCACCAGAGCCTTTGGCTTTATGTTCCACTCATGTACACTCAAATCCTTACCCATTAAATGTACAAGTGACTCCCTTGCTTTAGACCTGGACTGGGACATTCTAGGGTGACACATCTGTGATTTAGGGCACTGATGTGAGGACCATTGCTTAACAATTTGTGAGTGCAGTTTTAAACTCTTAAGTTAGTGAAATAGTTTGCTTTAGACATAAGTGGGACATCAGTGATGCATAGAAACTTCGTGAGTCCCTTCACAGGTCTGAATTTCACTTAGATGAAATGTCCCTTTCTCCATTATTTTTGTTGCATAATGCTTAACTAAGTGGAACAAAGCTAAAATAAGGCTATTTAAAGGTGGATTTTACTGATAAAAATCTACATTGCCTATGACCTAAAATAAAGTTTAGAAGCTCACATAATGTAGCTGAGCTCTTGATTCTTCTCCCCTTTTTCAGATATTCTTAGTTAGGAAAGAGGGTAATGTGAACAACATGGTCCTTGCAGTCCGCCTACCAGTGCAGAATGAGGCTCCTGGTGTGCTGGAGTACAACATTAAAGAAGAAAAATCAAGTAAGGTCTTTATATTTTCTGGTCTTGCTCTGGTTATTTTGCTGGGTCCTCTTGTGATCACAAATATTTATGTAATCTCACTTGCACTGAACAGGTTCCTCTTGTGACTGGCAGCAGATCTTGCTTTTATGATGTACTTCAGTTAATATTTCCTGCAGCTGCTTTACCTCAGCTCCCTTGTGGTTCTGCACCTTCTGTTATCATTTACAGACTCACAATAGGGAAATAAAGCACCTCCAGATGAGGAGGCCAGTGCTTTGATCGCGTGAGGGGAGCTGCCTTTCACCAGCTGGAAGTCCTGAGGAAAGCAGAAAGCACCGGCAGACTAAGCCTTGTTAAGTCACTGACTGTCTCTATTTAAGCCACTGAATTTGAGGGTCACCTGACATCTGCTACGTTGCCTTTTCATGAACCTTGTACAGTCACACTGAACAACAAGTTATTCCTATACTGCCTGTTTTCAAAGCCAGCCAGGGCAGCTTCAGTGGTATCAGTGCTATTCCCGGTTGGATAGCCAAGTCTGCCATGA
Organism: Pseudopodoces humilis; assembly: GCF_049639895.1. NCBI lineage: Eukaryota > Metazoa > Chordata > Aves > Passeriformes > Paridae > Pseudopodoces > Pseudopodoces humilis. Next base: position 47,377,708 of record NC_142206.1, read on the forward strand.
GCAAGTGAAAATTAACCCTGTTCACAGTCAGCCACATCTAATGCAGCCCTCTGTGTCAATAGATGTGCAAGGCACATGATTTCCACTTTCACAGGAATATTTGGAAAAACCTGAGTTTTAGGATAGTCATAGAAACACACACTCAAAAGAGTTCATAAAATAACTTTACACTATTTATTTATCTGAACACATCTACGTCCTCTGCCACTGACTTCTGTCACAAAGCCAACTCCCCAGAGAAGCTGTTTTATTCTCTGCTAAAACACTTGTGTTTCTGCTGATCAGAGTGGCAACATTATTTTCCCCTTGTTCAAATGAACTTTTACAGTTGCTTAAATAGTTTTTCCTTCTCCTATATATCTTCGCATACCTCTGCATTGTAAACAGACTTTAAAGCCCGAGGTACAACTGAATCTCTTAAAGTGTTCTAACCTCAAGGCCAGACCACAATCTGTCACAGCATTCCTCCTGCACATGCTCCCTGTCTGGCTACTGCATCCCCCGGGAAGCTTTCTCTCTCATCTGCCTGCTCCTGTGAGCACCCAGTGGCAGAGATGCTCAGTGTCCAGTGCTACCGTGTGAGGACAGGAACAATAAACCTTTTGCCACAACTTCAGGTGTTCAATTAAGAATACAAGGGCAAGGGTTAGCTGCAGGGTAGGGAAACTTTTCTCTATTTAGCTATTTGAACTTGACCCAGGACTTAGATTTTTCATGGTGGGAAATCAGTATTTGATGATTCAAGCTTTCCTTTGGATAAAAGTTTAAAAAATCAAATCATGTCATCCTAAAAAATGTCATTTATAGAAATGTTACTTCTTGACTTGTGTCCTGTGCTGTAAAATCTGATTTCTTTTAGAACAGGCAAAGTAAAATGTAGTACAAAAACGGCACTGAGCTAGCCTATCTAAAGAGACTTTGCTGCCGTGCTTTTTCTAATTTATCACTACCTTAATGCAAAGGATATATGGGGACACAAGCTTTCTGGTAGAAACAAGAATTAAATCCGTTTCCACCACTTTCATGCAAGTTGCAAAGTAAGTGAAGGAAGGTAATTAAAATTCAGCTCTCATTCATAAAGTAGGAGAACTGCCATCACATGCAACAATTCCAGTGGCCATGAGGCTCATGCATTGCTATGGTAGATATTCACATTATTTTTAGCTTGAGTTCTGTCGGTGTTGTGTGTCAGTTGGTAGAAAGCCTCTCAGTTCTCCATCCTGCACTCTGTTGACAAGAACACACTGGGTACAGAAATGGTCGCTCTTTTGCCTCCTTTGACATTAGGGTAAGTACCTTGGATTTTAAGTATAAAAGAAATTGAATGAATCCTTGTTAATAAAGCCAAAGGACTGTACTTAATAGAAGGGGAGATGGTATATCTTCTGTGTCACAGACTAATCTAATACCTTAGGTAATTAATTAATTCTTTAGCTTTTTTAACTGCATTACTACACTGCCTTCTAAACTTTTTTCAGAAATAAAATTAAAAGATGTCCAAATGCTTTAAAATAATTTAGAACCTGAGCTTCCTTGACAAGTAACCTGGTATATCTGGATTGCCTCAGATTGATGATGTGCCCTTCATTTCATCCCTGGTATTCTGTAAGTGTCAGGGTAGGAGACCTCTGAGCACTCCCAGAGACACTCTCTTGTCTGTGGAATATAAGTAAGTTGGAAATTTGGTGTTACACTCCTGAAAATATGTGAAAGACCCCAGCTGTGTAGCCTGAGGGCCACTGTGGACTAGCAGGGTTTTTCCAAACATTTATTCTTTACCTTCAGAAAATCTCTCTTTCCTTTCTGACACATAAGCAATGATCTGTGTGACTTGCTCCAGGGAGACCAGTTTGTCCCTTTCTGAGATCTGGCTTCTCCTAAAGTGTTTGAAGAAGCAGGAACAAATTCTTCTCCTTACCTCAGTTCAACTCGTTAGACTCCACACAGTTGATGCATTCAGATGTAAACTGAAATCTGGATTTGTCTTGACATATAGAGTTCTGATTTTATGGAGAGCCTTCCTTCAGTTAAAATTCAAGTTGCAACCTAGCAAAATTCAAGTTGCAACCAGCTTACTATTTTGAATAACATTGCCAGCTGCTCTTGTCCTTGGCTGTTTGTAGCGCCACTCTCATTCCACCCTACTTTTCAGTCAGGATCCGAGGAAGCTTTCCCCGGTACCACGATGATGGTACAGAGATTATTGCCCAGTCCCTGTGCTCCATATAGAGATGGCCATTCAATGAAGTACAAAAAAATCTTTCAGAATCTTCTTGGCATTGCACTGCCAAATAAGAGTGGCTCATTGTTTTACTGTTTCTTTCCCCCATATCAACTTTGTTGATACTTCATGAAATATTTAGGGAAGTATAGTTTTCTGATGGGAAGACTGTATTTAGTTGTGATTTCTCTTTTTAAATAGAAATCCACAAAGAACCCAAGAGGTAAGGCAATAAAGAAATGAAACCTCTTTCCTTTTTTTTTTCTTTTCTGGGAAATTTCCACCTCTTCTGTGAAGTAGCCCTTAGAGAGAACAGGAGAATGGACTTAAAATTTTTTCTTCTGGTTCTTTTTGGTTGTAATTCTTCCAGAGACAGAAAGGCTAAATACCAGCAGTATCAGTAGCTATAGAAGAGACCAACCAGCTGATGTCAGATACCATACGGTTCATCAGAAAGCTGAGAAACCTGGCAAGTTTCAAAGCCTTGGATCTCTGTGGTTTTGCACTTGGCCTGAAGGATCCCTTACTTCTTACTGAAAGCAGTGGAAATCTCCAAGACCTAAAGCTGGTTACAAGATTTTTACCATTTAGAGATGCAGTGTTTGCAGCTACCTCTCAATCTTTGCCAAAATCTTGACTACATTGTGCACTTTCTCTTCTGAGAGTTGCCCCTTCTGCTTCATTCTGAGATGGAGCCTCACAAACTGAGCACCCCTTCCTCAGCTGACTCCTGTCCTTGGCTCTTATCAACAAACTGGTGGCATCCTCAGGCCCTAAATCCCCCTCCTTTTCAGGTATATACCTTCAGAAGTCATCCTGCTGACCTCAGCTCCATTGCAGCAGTATTAAAAGGGAAGAATCAGATGTTTGAAGTACGTACACATTTCTGAAGTAGCGTATACTAAGAGCTTGGAAGAAGCATCTGAGTACCACAGTGCAGGTAGTGACACTAGCTTTTACTTTCACCAAGAATCATGAAGGCACCTGCCACAGGGGCAAAGTCCTTTAATAGAAGAATTCTCTATCACCATAAACTGAGGTTAATAGTTTCTTTTTTTTCTTGGAAATTTCTTGGAAATAATAGCTGAAAAGAATTTGATTTCACAAAACACATGAGTTGATCACATACTTCTCAGGAATCTTTTACATATGCTTTGGTGTGGGATGTGTAGTAATTGTTTTCCAAGCTCTTCTGTACCAAGAAAAAAGGATGTGATTGCTTTCCAAGTAAGCAGAATGGCACTAAACACAAGTATCTGCAATTTCACAGAATAAAGAACTTATTGTTCATATTATTAGATTTTTTAAAATATAAATATAAATGGAATGTATTTGCTAAGTCCATCTTGAACTCTTCAAGTTCATATTGTAAGGGCTTTGAGGCTGACCTGATCCTGCCATAGCTGCCCATCTCCTGTAATCATGTCCCCCACTGCTGCAACTGCCTTAGCTCACTTGGAGGTGTATTTTCAGAGGCTGTCTGCATGAGCCCATGTTGTGGAGTTGCTGTCCTTGTTCCTTATTTACACTGTACCTGGCGGGGACAATGTGCCACCAGACACAACTGTTCAGAAGCAGAATGTGTTACAACACATGGTGCCAAGGCTCAAGGGCTTGGTTCCCCCAAAATCAGTGAGTGCACAGCTGAAGGAGGGGTTTATAGTGAAGTCTTGGCTTTAGTGTGGCTATTTCATTTATTAGAGGAAAATTATGATACTTAAAGTTCCCTGAGCTCTGGCCCTCCAAGCTTCTCTGCAGACCAACTCTGAATAAGCTGGACTATAACAAATGTCTTGAAATAACCTCAGCAAAATCAAATGGGAAAACCAAAATAGATTATCTCCAAGTAATACAAAAAAGTCCAGAACATGATTAATACCTCCTTTGAAGGATGAGACATGGTGCCATTGGACACGGTAGCTTATACTCAATTTCTAGTTTATGGACAGCAGCTGTACTCCAGGCTATGTGGTATGAGCTTGTGGTAAGAACCTACAATATACCTTGACAGAAAAGGTGCAGGCAATTACTGTACTCCAAAGCAGTTTTAGAGCAATCACTAAGTGTGGCTGCAAAATTGCAAGTCTGGTAGCAAAAAGGATGTTGATAAAGAAATCCAGTGTCTGGATCCTGGTCACCTTACTTGACCTTTCTTAAAGCCAGACTGAGCTCAGGAAGTGCAGACTGGAGTTTGATATGAAATACTTGAGACAGGAAGGATTTAGGAAAGGATTACAACTCAAGTAAAGCACACAGCAGCAGTTTAACCTGCATGGTTAATTCTCTAACTATTTTTATCTGCTTGCCATGAAAATTTGTGAGGATCTGACCACTTTGTACATCTGTACAGTGAACATCAGCCAGCAAACTCGATCAGGACAGAACGAAGAGTTACACCGGATACAGAAGCAGCGGGAAGGCACACCTTGCTGGAGAGGCCAAACAGAAATTTAGATGAGCAAAGGTGTTCCTTTCCATTTTGGATGTTAGGAAATGTGAAATCAACAGGAAAAGATTACTGAAGGGCTAGGATTTTACAATATACTTCCTTGCCTTAATGATCCCAAATAGGTGCAGTCTAAAGATATGAAGGCAAGCTTAATTCTCAAAGTCAACTTTGCCAGTTATTACAGTCACTTCAGTCACCTCAACACTGCCATTCCTCTTTCCCAAGCACATATGGGAAAAAAACCTACAGTTTTTTATTATAGACTAATGCCATTTGCACAGATGGAAATTAGATGACAGCAATTGGGCAGCAGCTTGTTTACAGAGAGGCATTAGAGCAACAGGGGGATGGACTTTCTTCATCTCTGCAGGCTTAGCTCTAAACACAGCTGCTGGTAGCCATGGTCTTTACATCTCTGCAGCCTGAGGTGAGGGCTGTGGGCATGCCTGGCATGATGGCAGAGCTCAGATATGAAGGAGACAAACTCCCATGTGTGTGCCTGCATGGGTCAGTGCGTCCCAGTGCTGTGTGAGAATGCTAACTCACAGGGCAGGGAAGAGGAGGCAGATTGAGTAGGAACAACTCAGTAGATGCTCTCTGTTGGCACAAGCACCTCCAGATGCCGACAATAGACTTGTCTATTGCACTCCTCTGGCTAACATGGCCCACTGTGGTAATTTATGGGAGATTTCCCTGTTTAATTTTGTTAATGTTTATTTTAATACATAATGCTGAGGCTGGATTAATGAACTCGGAGACTAAAGTACTTGCTGCTGACATGTCACAGTACGGTCAGGTGGTATTTTCCCATGTGAACTACATTGTAGTTCTGCACGAATGAGGTCATGGGAAAAAATAGGAGGATAGCTCAGTTACTGCAATCTACAAACAATTTAACTCCTTTAATGCCAGTGGCCAGTTGTGCAGATGAACTTTGTGATGTGAATATTTTTGTGGAAGTGTTGACAGTTCTTGCAATAGCTTCCTCAGTTTTGCAAGTCTTCTGCTAACATTCTGTCTCCTGGAATCAGGAAGTAGAGTGAAGATAGGCAGATTTTTATTTTTTTTCCAGAAAGAAAAATAACCACCACAAATGCAGGAAAAAACCTTACAATTTTGCTAATACTCAAAAACCAGAAGATAACAGACGATAAAGGAAAACAACCTATAAGAAGACAATCTGCCATTTAAAAAATTATTTTTCATTACATTTATTTTGGATCCCTTCTGAACTGAAATTAAGATAGAAAAGATAGAAATCTGTGGCACAGACTGAGGTCAGAAAGATGGGATCCCTCATAGCTAAAGTGAATAAACTTTCACTTGTTGTGTTGTGCTGGTAAACCTGACTCTAAGATGAAGACATTTATTTGGGTAGAATTTTCAGATTTTCATGGGAGGTTTTAAAGTTTGGGCTGGATGAAGCCTTGAGTGACTTGGTTTGACCTCATGGATGGCCTTGGTTTTAGAAGGATTTTGGGCTAGAGATCTGCTGTCCCTGCCAGCCTTTGGGATCCCATAAGTGATACTGAGTCAGACTGTGGGCAAACTCAGGGCAGACAGCAGTTCTCAGAAGGGATGTCTCAGTAGAGCAGCAAAAGCACTTCCCATTCTCTAAGGTCCAGGTTCTTGAAATACCACTAAGATTCACAGAGGGATAGTGGTGAAAAAAGAAGTAAAACAAATATTTTCTGTACTAGTGTGTCACCTGTGATCTCCCCAAAACCCATAACCTTCCTTTCTTCAGCTTCTCCTCCCTTTGTGTATAGGGAAAGATAGAATGTGCTCTGTTTATTCAATCAGTGCAGACTTGTAGCTAACTCTTATCAGGTACTCAAACATACTTGAAAAAGCCCAGTAATGCCTCACAGAGGTAATCATACGCCCCTAGGCATATTGGAGAGCTGAGCTTGCTGCAGGCTGAAATAGACTTCGTCATGTGTCATTAATAACACTGCAAATCTCCTGGACTGTTGTTGCACAGATATAAAAGGGAATTTTCAGTTGGCATGAGACAATCCAAGGAGTAAATGTACATTCCACCCTTTCCAAGTCAAACCTCTCAAAACAATCTCTGACTCATCAGACTGCCGGCAGAAGGGCCCATCAGAAAGCATATTTGGTTACTTTTGTTATCACTGCAATGGTACCACAGTTCTTTTCTAAAGGGTCACTTCACACAAAACAGTTGGCCTCCTTCAGTGGAAGCCCTGCAATATTCAATACCAGAAAGAAGAATCCTTAATTCTGTAAACTAAGGCATGAAAGCAGGGTAGAACTATTTATAGCTTTGATTTCCTCTGAATAGATGAGAGGCTGAACCTGACATTACGGAGTGAAAAGATCAAGGTGGTGCTTTTTTTGGTTCTTCGGTTGTGTGTGGTTTTTTTTTGATAACCTATTCTGGCATTCAGCGATAAAGCAAAGAGAGGACTGACTTGGCATCTTGTGAACTGCCCTGGAGACTTGTCTACCAGTCAGGAAAGTCATTAAGCATCTTCAAGTTCACTACAGAATATGACTTTACTGTATATATATATTTATGTGTATAAGGAAAAAAATAGTCGTCCCAGCAACTAGTAGTGAAGGTACTGCAGCCCCACAAGTACAAGCAAAGTTGGTGGAAAAGGGCACGGGGAGAGAGGAGAGTCAGGTTTTATGTGAGTTCAGGCTGTAAATTCATGCTGACACTGCTGCCATGAGAAGGGCTTTTACCATTCGTCATCTATCAATAGCACGTGTCCCTGCCCTCCAGCCCCTCTGGTTGCTGCCTTCCTCTGCCGCATGCAGGTTATGGTTGGGAAGGAGTGAGCAACGTGGATGTGGGGCTGTGAAAGCAGGACAGTGTGGTGGGGCAATGCTTCCTTAGAGGTGTTACCATATGCTGGGTTATGTGGAATAAAGTCTGGAATGGAAAAAAAACCATGTTAAAGGGCTGAGGGGCTACGGGTGACTTTGGGAAGGGTTGGTGGCAGACTGGAGAGGAAGATCTGAGAACAAGCTGGAAAGGGGCAGCAGGTGACCAAGGATGGGGTCACATTCTCTAGTGCTGAATACTTGTATGAGCCTCCAATGTGCTCTAGGCTGGCCACAGAGGCAGGAGCCCATCAGAGCTGCTTTATGGTGCCAAGAGAAGAGGCTGAAGGCAGGGCAAAAGCACTGTTGGGATGGGTGGGAAGTCAGTGAAAAACTGTGGCCAAATTGCCCCATAGCAGCCAGCCTTCCCAAGGCAGAGCATTGAGGGCAGCAGGATAAGAAGCTGACCTTTCCCTTCTCTGCCAAGATGAATTCAGCTGACTTTTCTAAAGGAAGGCACCAATTTTACAGGCTGAGGGCTGAAGCACAGGTTACTGAAGGGGTTCAGCCATCTGTGCATCACTAGCCCTGAGCAAGCACATCCTGGCCAGCATTGTATTTACTGGTCTGCAGAGAGACCTGTTGATTGCTGAGCTCTTGACAGTGTCCAGCACTGAGGTATCAACACAACTATTCAGACTTCTTTTGTATGCTTTTTGTGTAGCCTGACAGGTAGCTCAGCTGCTGTACTGGTGGAGAGTCAATTTTTCCAATTTACTTAAGAGGAATGTTTTCCTTTATTGTTGCATGATGGAGCATGTGATTGAGGCAAAGCAAGAAACTGTTGTCAGCTCTGGGCTTGACAAGTCTGAAAAAAGAAGAAATGTGCTGGAAAAAATAACAAGTTATCAACACCCTTGGGACAGAAGATCCTTCTTCCCTTCTTTCCTCAAAACTGGCTGATTCCATCTCAATTAGCAAATCATACATTGCAGCAGCAAAACCTGTCCAAGACTACTTTTTTTCAAGGATTAGCAAATTGATGAGTAAAAGTTTGTGTATTTTTATCAGGGGAGACTGGAAAAGCTGAATATTCAGTTAACCTCCAGGTTCACATTGTAAGGAGTTTAATTGCATTTAAGGAGGCCTCTGGGCAGACACCTTGCCATTAAGGAGAGTAGACTGATGAATGTTGTGGCTTAACGTGGTTCCTGTTGCTGCCTATAAGATGTAGAGCTACCCTAATTATCTTCAGATTAGCCTCTCTCAGACACAGGTAACAATCTTCCTGCACCACCCGGGGCTCTGCATGGGCTTGTTTCCCCTGCTTATGCGTGTTTCTCATTAGCAAGAAAAGTCTGCCATCACCTACACATCTTCTTGGCGTGAAAAACCTCTCACTGAGCAAGTCAGCTCCATGTCATGGGATAACTGGGAGCTCTGCCCCAGCCCTGACCTTCAGCTCTGGGAGTGCTGTTTTGCTGCTGATTTCTGCTGGATCTTCTCTGCCTCCACAGGCAGTACCAGACCAAAGGCCACTGCTGTGTGGGCTGTAATAAGGACATAGAAGACGTTATCTTTGTCTAGTCTGCTGTCTGTTGTTTGATTTGAGATAATACACTGAATGATTTCTAGTCCCCTGAGGATGTTTAACCTAGACATCTTCCCAAGATCAGCCTGTCTGCCAAGGATGAGTTCTCCATTATCCACATCACTATTAACCCTGAAAAGTGGGTTAGTGTCAAGGAGTTCTCCTTCAGGAGACTACTCTGAACTAGGAGCCCAGAATTTTGGTTTGGCAAGAACAGTGACCACAGGCCTGGGGGATATTGTAAAACATGGTATGAGGACACATTTTATAACCTGTTGTGCAACTCCATCATTTCTCTCCTAAATGCAGACATGCACAAGGAAAGCAGAAAGTCTCAACATTTTAATTTGAGCTGAGTCCCACATCACTGACACACTGCTTATTTTAATACCTAAAATACTTGGTGCCACTGCTTTTTCAAAATTGAAGAGTGCCAGGCCTCTCTGTGGTTTTACAAGATATTTTGGAAACATTCTGGTTGCTCATAGCGGGTAGCTTTATTCTTTTTTTTTTTTTAACTCTCATCCTGAAGAGTTACCTCCCCTCTCCCCACGCAAATACTTTCATTTTTACTCTAAGCTTTAAACAGATGGGATTGTAGAGAAAGGCTTTTGGAAAGAAGCCCTCGGGGTCTTGTTAGCTTTGTTAATCCTTACTTTGGCTTTTTTTTTTTCCTTATTTTTCACTCCCAAGAGGCAGAATGCAAAATCTGTGTGTAATCAGAGCTAGAGACTATGCGTGCTGTTCTAGGATAATATTGTCTTACCCTGCTCTGCTTAGTACCTTGAACAGAACCCAAAAAGCTTACTGGCATTAAAACAGCTACTCTAAATCAGTACCCATAATACAAGTGCCCTTGTCTCAGTGGCTGAACTGAAACAAATGATAATTTTTTATCCTTGGACAGTGCTATCTAAGTATCTTATAGAGCTTAATAAACAAGAGTTTAGATTTGTAAATGAGGTAAATAAGATACTGTTGGAAGTGAAATGAGGGCATTAAGGACCTCTTTGACCCTTGAGTAGGACCCTCAAAGTCAGTGACAGTACAATATATCCTGCTCAGAAGCAGGAAACAAAAGAGCTTCTTTCACCAGGTTGGCAACTAGGTGGGATTGCAGCTCTAGGAAGCAGCTGTATTGTTTTTTTTCTTTTTTTGGTCCACCAAAAAAAATTGACCTTTGCCATTTCAAAGTGGGTTATTCCCTTTCATCACTTACCCTTGGAAACTGTCTTGTTTGTAAAGGCTTCTCTTCCTGGAAGTCTCTCCTGCAGAATGTGATTCTGAATACTGGATGGCTTCCCTTAAACGCTCTGCAAACTTCCTTTTTCTGTATGATTAACCTCAGCACTATGGTACTTCACAATGTATCTCTGAGCCAGAGAAATAAGCTTTTCTCCAAAGTAAATGGAGAAAAAGTTGGGGTTTTTTTAATAAAATACATCTCTATGATAGCACACATTTTTCATGTAAGGGTTGATTCGCAAGATTTATCCATATGACCTGGAGACTGTTGCTAAGAACTAAATCCCCAGAATTCCAAATCATAGCACTGTTTCCTGTTACGTGAGGCACAGGGGAGACTCTTTATATATCTGAATGCTTTGTTTGCTTCACAAAGTTTTACCAAAGAAATTTGCCTTTTGAGAGTAATTTACAAGCATCTATATCCAGTTTGTCTTGTCAGCCATGGGCCTCAGCCCTGACAGATTTAATGGGCAGCTGGGCAGCATAAATCTTGTACTGCCATTGTAATGGATGAGGATGCTGAATGACCTGCAAAAATGTGACTTCCCCAGCAATGATCCCAACTCTTGCTCAGCTGCTTAGTGCAGGGTCCACACTGATTGAACAGGTTATCCTACTCCCCTGAGTGTCCCCCTCAGTCCTCCATATTTCAGAAAGGCCGTGTTTCCTCCCTTATTCCTGCAAAAACAGACCCTGTGCGGCTACATCTAAAATTTCAGCTCTATCTCATATTGACATCTGGTCCTGGAAGGAAGTCCTGGATCTCCTCTAGCTGAAGAAATTCTCAAATTTCCACAGACTTTAACATGTTTATTCCATACCTGGAAAGAGGATATGGGGTTGAGGACCTAACAAGTAAGGCAAGGGCTTTGAAACTGAACAGCCATTCTCCAGCATGTACTCTGCTCTTAATACCTGAAATAGCTGGAAGTGATATCCACATGGGTACCTTTAAGGAAAGCACTGAGGAGCTGTGACACTCAGCTTTTAGCTGAGTTGGCTGTGCTTGAAGTACGTATGAGAGGCACCCTCTTATCCCCTGCTGAAAAACTGATCGCAATGAGAAGGAAACAGAGCAGCAAAATGCCTGTAACATATTCCTGCTCAAGCATCCTGCAGCAGAGACAACAAGAGCAGACACCACTGCAATTTTAAGCTGAATTAAAGGCATTAAATCTCAGTGGGCACCAAGGTGCTGCCCATCTTCTTGGGTAAATGTGGATGAGTCAAAGTACAGTGGAGTGGTCAAGAGCCCTGTGGCTGTTAGATGTGAGGACAGCTCCTTATCTTAGCAGTAGAACATGCACACAGGATAGAGGAGAGCTGTCATCTCTATCAAGTGTCCCTTCTACTCAGCTCCAGCCTGAGAAGAGTACAAAAGCCTGTGATTTGCATCTTCTTTAATGACACTTTGTTCAACACAACATAATTATATTTAGTGAAAAACATAGTCTGAAAATAGATTTCTCTTATACTCTAAAACCAAGTTCATTAACACCTTATCAGTTTCATAATTCATTAGTTCCAGTCTCCCAGGAACTGCCATGAGCAGTGATTTTTTTCATCACGGCCAGAAAGATTAAACTCTGTAGGAAGCCATACAATTGAAATCTTTTGAAAATGAATGAGTTGGATGCATAACAGGAGACTCAGGCAGAAGTTCCAACTGGGGAAGTTTCAGCCCTTCCTTGATGAGGAAAAAAAACCAGAAACAACTATCAGTTAAGTAAAGAACACTAAGAAAGACAAGAAAGACAAAACAGACATAGGTTGACTGGGACAGTCAAGCACTCTGCAACCTATACTGAAACTACATCTTCGACATCATGTGGAAGAAGTAGAGGCATCAGATTACAGAATAAATAAAAAAAGACCTTGAGAAGAGAAAACAGATAAACAGCGGCAGTGTTATAAAAAACCACAGCACTAGAAGGCCATACAGTACCGTTCACAAAGTCATCAAGAATATCACAAGTAACAATGCTAGAGACAGATACTAGGAACTTCCAGAGATGTTGCAGAAAGGTACCATAAACACAGTAAGGTCTTCTACCAATGAAGTCTAAATTTCCCTTCTTTAGCAACATCTAGGTGCAGCTCTTTCTCTTAAACCACCACAAACCAATTGCATAAATACAGGTCAGAACTGGGGAACTGAAACAATAACCTGAAGAAATCACACTCTCACACATTTCTGCAAAGCACAGCAGGTAGGACAATACAGTGCATTGTGACAGACAGAGCAGCCTCAGCATTAGGGCCATAGCAGTCACTGTAACACTGCATTAGAATACCCAGGGATCGTTCCCCAGTGGCAGGAAACTGCTAACCTGCAACAGCTTGAACTGTCAGTGTCTGGGAGTAGGAATTTTGGTAGCCTCTGCCTTGGAGTATGTTACGGTGAGGGTGGCCACGACACTCCTTACAACTTTAGGGTCCCCTGATGCCAGGGCAACAGGAGCGGCTTCGATGGAGTATCCTGAAAACATAAGAACTTTAATAGGAAAATAAAGTAGGGACGAGGCCCATAAACTGTACTCAGTCTAGGGACAAACTCCAAAGACAAGGCATAGGGGGTGGACACAGCAATATATAGGGTAGGTCTGAGGGTAGAGTCTGAGGGCATGGGTCCAATCACAAACTGGAGTTAGAAATATGCAAAACACTGCAACGAATAACAAACAGTCAGGGGAGAGAGCTGGGAACATTCTAGAAGCACAACCTTGTACAGGGTGACTTAATTAACATATTAACTGCCATAAACCCTTAAACAAGTGCTTCCCAAGACTTGAACTTAAAGCCTGGTGCTTCAGGGATGAAGTCTTTCTGGCCCTGCATCCCAGCAGGGCTGAGTCCCACAGGAGTGATCCCATCCTCACAGCAAGGTTTACTCACCAAGTAGTGAGTAAACACTACAGCAGAGCAGCAGTAAAGCTGGCCTGTGCTGCTTACTGCAAAGGTTATGGCAACTATGGTATCAAACCAGAGACTTATATCAAAAGAGAAAAACACCTCTTGTTAGGAGTCTATGTATTTATAATCTGAAAATAGAAATAGAAGACTGGAATCACACCCATAATGATAAATCTCACAGTTTCCCAGAACCTGGAAGAATGAGAATATCTAAGCACATCCAGGCAGGACTTCTGAGGGTGGACTCAGCAGTCCTCTGTCAACATAACTGCCGCAGAATAAGGAATTTCTGTCTTTGAATTCAGATGTCTCTGAAGGACTACATGGATACCAAAAACAAATGAAAAACAAGGTGGATAGCACTAACAGTGCCACTAGAGAAGAAGAAGCTGAAGTAATTGAGTCCCATGAGCTTGTGTAAGCAGTAAAATAGAAATTGGCTTGGTTTCTCCAAGTGACCAGAACAATGGAACTAGCAAACACAATTCTGTGGGGGAAATTGGAGAGGAAAGGAAGGCAGAATGCTCAGGGACAGTGTAACTCAAAGACATCTGGATCTGGATGGTGAAATGATGGGGATATCCAAAGAGTAAAGGGAACATGAATACAGATTCTAGTCAGTGCCTAAAGATGACACTCTTCAGAGCATGTTTGAAAGGGGAAGATGAGACAATCATAAATATATATAAGTTCATAACCTGGCCATGTTCTGCTCTGAGTTGCCAGAGGATATAAAACCAGAGTACAGTCAACAATGAACCACTAATTCATGTTGCTAATGCTTCTGTCACCCATAAGAAAAATCCAGTTAATTCTTATCTCTTTGTTTCAGACTACTCAAAATTTCTCACTGATCTACACATTTCCCCATTTATTTCCTGAAGGTGACATTTTTCAATGGGCTTCTAAATATCAGGTAAAACTCAATATGCTGTGGCAATATCTTTGGCTCACATAACCCAGCCTATTTTTTCTCTTGCTTTTGATCATATTCTTGACATACTGGCACTGTTGTGGTGAGATGTAGATATTTCCTTGCTCTTCAGGTGCCCTGTATCTGGTTTTACAAGCCCAAGAAAAGTGATTTTTTTTCTCTGTACTTTTCATCAGGATTACAGCAGTCTGGCTGGTGTCTGCTTGAAGATTCTGCAAAAGTCATGAGTTCCTATAAATGGCAGCATCACGATTCCTCCCTAAGCAGCAGTTCTCATGTCAATGAAATGTCCCCAGCTACCCACAACACACCCACAGCCAGAGAAAATCACCTCTTCCTCTTCCTGATTGTCTTCTCAGAGAAGGGTACCTTGAAGGCAGCAATGGCTCTGGGGGAGAGAAATATTGTCCCCAACAGTCAGCAGAGCCCTTTGAGCTGTACAAAATTGCTGTGTCTTTCCAAGAACTAGAAACATGCAGCAGGGTGCACATAATGGTCTCCACAGGTGAATGACAACCATTCCTACAAAAGAAGTTCCTGTATTGAACTATCATCTGCCATCCAAAAGAAAAGCACTACTTATCAGTGATGTCTGCTGGTGTCAGCAGGTGTCTAGAAAAAAACAGGTTAAGAGACAAGTATTCAATTTTCTCCCAAGGAAGATGTTCCCCACAGGAGCTTGCAAGGCTTCCCCCACGGGTGCTGAGCTGGGAGTAGATCCAAGTAGCCATGGCAACCCTATGCAGACTGCTTGACATGGCCAATGTTCAGAATAAATTTTGGGCTGAGTATTGGTCCTGATGGTGTTAGTACCTCGACTAATGACACATCTAAAGCACTATCCTTACTATTCTTCCATCTGTTCTTACTTGTTTGCAGGGTGCCCAAAAATGTCCCAGGAGAGCTGTGGGTCTCTGTATGATGAATTCTAGCCTGCTGAGAAATATGCTTGGTTTTGTTACCTCCTATGACCTCCCAGAGCAGGGACAGTCCTATTTATACATACCACCTGCTGCAAACTTCTATCCTTGAGCTTCAGCTGCTTTTTGTACCTAGTCTTCCTTAGCTGTAGAATTCCTGGTGATTTGTGGTGTTTCATGCAATTTAACTATGTATGTGAGGAGAAAGAGCTATGCGGTGGCAAGGCACTTATATATGGAAACTCCTGACACAGAGCCACTCAGACTAATATTTTTTTGTCTAACATTCAAGCTCCCAAGTGGCAGAGCTTCCTGGCACAGAAACAATCAATAATCCCAGTCCAAGCAATTTGCTCATATATGTGATCATGTACAGGTACAGCCTGGTCTCTTACGTATACCTGCTACTCAGAATGCCAAAGTGAACATGTGGTTCTTGACAGAAAAAAGACCAAACCCTTAGAACCATCATCTGTACAAAGGGCTACATTTAATAGCTGGAGATTCTAGTGAATTCAGACTCTTGGGTTTTGGTTCATTCTCCAGAACAGGACCGGGTTTTGTCTTTATTTTTGTTTTCTGTGTCAGAACTGCAAAGCAGATGAGTTTCAAACTACAGAGATTGTTCATGGTATATTTTTAATGAAAATCCCTGACTGAAATATGATTCTTATTATGGAAAAAGAAAAAACTTGCCAAACATGATTTTTCCAGTTCTGAGAGAAATGTGAGGGAAAGGGATTGTTTTGCTTGAAGTATGTTTTAAATTCCACATTGCAGTCTAGTATGGGTGCATACACTGAGGTTAAACTGTTCATGCTGATCCAACATAAACTGATGCTAGGAATGACTGTTGAGAATTACATGGCCTTCGTCTCCATAAAAAATGCCTACATTGGAGTATTCAGCCCAAAATAGCAACCTGCTGTGCCTGGGCTAGAACAAAGGGAGAAGTAAAAGGAGGAAATGCCTGGTTTGGGGAATGAGAGATGAACCTGAGACAATCTTGAGCATTTCCTTGTAGGGGGATTATCTGCTGGCTGGAAAACAAGAGCCAGGGCACAGAGGTGAGGGAGAGGAGAGCCAGGCAGATGTCTCCTTCCTGCAGGCGCTGGAGGCCCTTCTTTGCAGGAGACCAACCACCAGGCAGGCATGTCAAGGGGCTGGAGAAGGCTCACAGGGCTGTTAGTCATGGCTGACTGAGGAAGCTGAATCACATTAGCTGAGCTTTGTGTCCACAGCTCTGACCTGTGGCCTAGAACAGTGTGAAGGAAGATGCTGTGCATCTGTGGGCAGTGCAATGGGGGTGGGAGCTGGTGCTGCTCCCCAGGGACTCCTGGCATGCTTCTGTGGCAGCTCTGGGATGCAGCTTTGGGATGGTTCTTCATCACCAGTAAGTGGGCATTTCTGACAATTCACTGCAGATTTCCTTATCTTTGTCAATGTCTGTTGTGGGGGTGTGTTGTGCACAAACAGGCATAGAGTTTGTGAGATTATAAAGCGGAAGTAAAGATGGACACATCTCTCCTGCAGGTCCAGGTCTTTCTCTCTGCCTTGGGTTATCAGTCAGTGAAACTTTCTCCACCAGCCATTGATTTTTTTCTAGTTTTAAAGCCAAAAGTTTTATAGTGTATAGTATAGTCTATGTGAGATTTGGGCTATATAGTGCCCAAATGGATATCACTATAAAGAAGGTAATCTTGAAGAGCTCTACAATATGGTGGATTGTATTTTGCCACTTAAAGGAAAGTGCAGTCACTGAATAGCACCATGGGAGGGAGTAGATGGAAGAGGTACAAATAGGCTGTGCTCACACTGCCTATGTGACCCAGGTCAGAGCCCACACACACAGTAATGAAACAGTAATTTCTATTTTTTTTTTTCCTTCAAAGCACTTTGTCCATCCAGACCAAACCAGATTCCAGTATGGAGAGCCACAAGCTCAGCCCTTTATGTATTGCAGCTATGCACATCCTTAGAGACAGATGAGTTTGTAATGATTGCTTTGAAAGTGACCTGGGAGGTTTTTTTCTTCCCATTGTTTCTGTTAGTGTCACAACACTTGGATGCCTTGAGCTAACTTTTCAGAAAGCCAGGCTGAGATATTTCTTCTCTAGTGTTCTCCCTGAAAAATCTTGTTGCATTTGGCCACCTGAAGCCAGTTCTTTACACTTCATCATATTAGTCCATGCAATTACTGGACAGTCACAGAACACAACATGTGTCAGCCAAACCTTCCTATGTTTTTTATCATATCAAAGAAAACAGCTGCTGTCTTTTCTGTTTTTCACCAGTCCTGTACCTGGAAGGATCTGTCCTTGTATTTGAGGATGTTTTCAAGCTGGTTGCCTTCTACTGTGTCAGCAGGTGAGTTGGATTCATCTCTTCCACAGCACAGTCATTTTACCCTCCCCTCTGGTCTGCCCTTCCGCAGTCCCCAGTCCCAGCACAGACCCTTCTGTTTCCTCTGCTACACTCCAGCCTGCCAGACCAGAAGGTATTTCAGATGCTTCTATTTACGATAGGGCCAGATCACCCACAAGCACAGCTGCCCTTGCAGCTGGAACCTTTGTCCCTAGGGCTGCTTCCACAGAGTAGAGGCATGGAACTGAGGCTAGGAGGGCAGGGAGGAAGAAGGGCCCCGAGTTAACTACTTATTTAAAGCTTTAAGCATACACACACACACACACCTGGTGGCAACTTAGCAAACCTACTAATGGACTGTTGCCTGTTGGCAGCTCAAAGCACTTAGTCACCTATAGGGAATCTGTCAAGGAAAGTAGTCCTGAAACAATGTATGTTCCTTAGCTAAAATTTAAAATTAAAACAAAGTGTTTGTTTGCTCAGCACAGAAATACCAAGCATAATGGGGACAGAGATGGGAAAAACCTGTAATGTCATTTTCAGCAGTGCAAGGTTTGATCGACAGCTGATGAGCCCCTCTGTGTAATTAAACCCATATGCCTGCAGCCTGCTCTAATCTGTGTCCCGGTGCTTAGCATACTGCAGTAATACCTCCACCTACTTACCCCATCCCTGCTGCAGCAGGCCTGGTTGTAGTGAGTTGGTTGTAGACTTTTGACTTCCTCTATATAAACTTACATGACTCTTAAAGTAGTTATTTCCTTTTAAGAGGAGAAAGCAGATTCAGGATATGTTTACAAGGCAGTCACATTAGTCACTTGGTTAGGTCAAACAGTAGGAACAGTCTGTCTTGGGTAGGATACAGTGTGGATACAGTAGGATACAGCTTATCCAGCCAGTCCCCCACTATTCTGAGGGCTGATCCTGCAGCCAGCCAAGTTCAACAGTACTGAGCCACAACTCTTACCTGCACACAAGAAACCATGCCCACCCTCACCCCCATCAGTTAATAGACATTTAGCCATCTAGATGTGTGTAGACCCTATAGAATGGACATAAGTTAACCCCTGGATCATTATAAAGATGTCTTTCTCACCAAAGCAAAGAACAGCCCAAGTGCAAAATAGAATTGGTCATTTCTAGTAAGTGGCTGGTGACAGAGAAAATATGCTTACTTCTGCTTTCCTGCAAAAAAGATCATGGCTTGAGAAAGAGTCTCAGAAAGAAATAAAGAAAGAAAAGTTCTCCTATTAGCTCCTGTTATAGATGTTATTTTTGGGTGTCAAATATACATTCAGATGGTTCATGTGGTTTTCCAGGCTACTGTCAAAAGACAAGACAAAAAGGGAATAATTTGCTGAGAGAAGCAGGTAATAAAAAGACACTGACCTACCATTTGCTGGCATCTCATAGGAGCTCTCCATGATGGTAAATGTAGAGGCCTGAGAACAGGGATGTAGTAAATTGTCTATGAATAGCTGGAAACAGCTTTTCAGGGCTGATAGGCTCTTCTCAAAAAAAAAAATTTTGGCCTGGATATATTACCTACCTGCAGGTAACAGGTGACTTGGTGGCTGGTCTGCAAGCTGCTGACCTATCAGCAATGAAGAGTGCCCCATTAATAAAGCCAGAGGTTTTTTCTATTAGGGCAATGTCCTAATATTTCTGGATCTTAATATGTTTCATTTTTTAAAAAAGATAAAAAGGAAAAAGAAGAAAACTATTCATGCATATAAAATAATAAAGAAAGCAGAAAGTATATGGACCCTCTTCCTCTTTTAAACCTCATCACTGCAATGAAAAATTAATAAGCCATGTATCACATCAGTTTATGTCAGTGTGACAACAGAGTGCTCAGTGCACAGAAAACCCATGGAGAACACAAAACATCAGTAAAGTTTGTATCTGTTAAAAAGGTCAGAAATAAAGACATGCATCTCCTGCATTCATCTGTCAACAGATAGGTCTGCAGTCGTGCTTTTTTGGGTTGTGCATTTGTGTAGCAGAGACCTCCTACACACAAGGCCAGTTTCTTCTATAACAATTCCTTGTATCATGTAGAACATTTTGTAAAACTTTTTATGCATAAATTGATCCTGCATCATTCCTTGTTATCATTGAGGGACTGGCTTTTCTAGTCCTTGTTAGAATGGGAATTGAGGCAGGAACAGGATTAGCAAATTGTCACCAGGCAGGTGGCAAATCTAAACAGTTCACTGGCAGACCAAGTGCTCTTTTAAATGGCTTGAGACTTAGGGTGTGTTTCAGTGAAACCCAGCCAACATCCTCTGAGAAATTATCTTTTTTCTTCTGTAGAAATACAGCAACTTTCCAGAAACCATGTACTCAGAAGTCTGAGAGTGGAGAATTAGAGGGATATGTGTTTTCTCAGTGTCATGCAGCATTTCCTCATTGTCTGTGCCTTCACCCAGGGGTTACCCTTCCTCAGAGTCTTCCTCCCCCCAATCCCTCTGTGCCTTGCTGTTTACCCATGCCTTACACTTATAGAGATTTTTAAAAGAGGAAGCAAAGTAGTGAGAGAGTGGTAAACAGAAAGAAAAAGGACTTCAAATTCTTTCCACGAGAAAAAGATTGGCTTTTCTAATTAAAATAATGACAATTTGCAGCACCTCACTTTTAATGGGAAAGTATTTGTGGCCTCCCCTGAGGTGAGAGGCATTCCTGCTGTTTTCAGAGGACAGAGCCAAGACACAGTAATTAAGTCAGTGCTATGGAATGAAGCAACACCACAGAAGCTGATGATCTTTCATGAAATCAGAGCAACCCAGGCTGGCACAATGTCCGTAATTCCTTACCAGCCATGACTTCGCAGAACACAGTTGTAATTATGAGCCAATCCAATCACTAAAACCAAGTATGGAGTGCCTAGCAATTGTGGGTTTATCATTTTGCTGTTTTTTCATTGTGTTTGTTTCTACAGGGATTTATTGCCCTTTACCCTGAAGCTGCCACAAGCAATATTAGAAGCCAGGAGCTTTCAAGACCTTGAAATTATCTCTAGTCTGGGGATAGGTAAGTCCCTCAAAGCAGCCAGATTTTCACTTGGACTTGTGAGAACAATGGTGCCTTGCACAGACATAATGCAACTGGGAGCTAGATACACTATTGTCTTTGGAATAGCTAAAGAGGTCTGAATGCAAGAGGAAGATGTTTATGATCTTTATGTTCATAGCAGGATGCTGACAAAAAGGGCACTTGCCCCTTTGGCCATAAACCTCCACCTGGATCTCTGTCCAGGGTGTGGTATCTACAGTCTGGGTGAGCTGCAGCTTTCACCAGCTAAAGTGCAGCATGGCCTCTCAGGATAATTTATACACATTGAAAGTAGCTGGTATCTGAGCTATATGGAAAACACCTTTGCAACTTCTCCTTCTGATGTGTGGGGGCAATGCTGATGAAAGTGTGATATTTTTGAATTTTGATATTTCTGCTTCCTCCTGCAGGATTTCTAGTTGGTAGAGAAATATGTATCGTCCCAACATGTTCTCTCACCTCACACTAATCACATGTGAAAAAGAACATTATTTTTAGTGACACTACCAAACAAGCAAATTTTAGATGAGATGTATAAAGTTACAGATAGGAGAAGCAGTTCTGTTAACTAAAGGAGGTCTTCTTTCTATTCCTTTTAATTTAACACACTCCACTTGAGACAGCTACTTCAGTTAGCCACTTTCATGCTCCTTGGTTTTTCAGTTTTTCTTCAGGTGTTGAAAACAGCCAATGGAGAAAATTGAAGAGTTAGCCTGTTTAGAGATAGTTATTAGAGCACTCTCACTATTTTTGGATCTTCTACATCAATCCTCCCAGGAAGCATGGGCAAACCCCACTGGTTTCAGTTCAGGAAGCTTTGCTGAATTTTGCCAACAGATTTGCTTCTAACACTGTCAGCATCCTCTATTTTGAGTATGTTGCAATTTGTCAAAGTATCCTTTTATATGAATGTCCAGCCAGCACTTATTGCTGATAAAAAGGCACTTTACAACTTGAGATAACAAGTTGCAAACTTAATTTTTTATAACAAGTCTAAAAATTTGGATTAAAATGTAGGAAGTGTATCATGAATCTGCAACCTTAGTCTAATTTGAGCCAGCAGAGACAACAGTTTCCAGCAACTTCTGAAGGAAAAGTTTAGTTAAAGTACAAGCACCAAAGCAATATTGGTTGTAGTCTTTTTCCTTCCCTCCTGTACTGGTGGTCATAAAAGTAGTGAGGCTTGGAAATTTATTTCTATTTCATACCAGGCAAGTTTCTGGCAAGAGAAAAAAAGCCTGCTGCTGTGTGCAGTCTTCCTGGGAAATGATGCTAGCTTCCTGAAGTGCCATGCTGTCTTAGTAGAGTTGAACAGGCTCAGCTACTGACAGATGCTGTTTATTGCTTCCTGGAACAAAATTTTGTGAATATAAATGGGTACACAATCAATTAAGTGCTGCCCAAAGTGGCACTTCCAAAGGAAACAAAGCATTGTCTGAAATTCTCATATGTTCCTTTGTATTTATTTCAAAGTAAATCATGTTTCAAGGGGATAGAAGTAAGATGTCTTTCTGCAAGCTGAATTGCTCCACAAAGGATCTGGCTGCTCTGTATGTTGTCACAGAGGACATACTGCAGGCCCTCTAGTCCTGACCTCACTGGTACAGAAGTTATTTTAGCAGGAGAATTAGCATGATTGCACTGCACAAAGAGTACATACCATTACAGACATGCCAAAGACTCCAAGAACTGCTTAATTATCCCTCCCAGAGTGCAAGATAAGGGAAGATGCAGGACAGCAAAGGGAGATGATCAAATGGCCTTCTCTGCAGTGTGGTACAGTGTAGATGTGCTGGGAAATACCTGCTCTGAAGCAGCTGCGTTACTTGGTAGAGCCACATCATCTGTTCCTTCCTAGTCTGAGTGGTGCTTTGGTGATTTTCATCACAGTGCCTTATCTGACCACTACTGAGAAAAATTACCAACTTCCTGACTGTAGATTGGTTTACTCACCATTTCCCATAAGGACCATGAGGCTTCACAGCATTATATTCTGACTTAAAACAACCTCCTCTGTCCTGAATTTGCTGGTACCAAATAGAGCTGGAGAGCTTAAGGAAAATGGTACCCCAGCCAGTCTCAGATGTGAGGGGCTTGGCAGCATGGTGTTAGTATGTGCAGTTGCATCTGCATGCCTACTCCCAAATTCTGTTGTTGAGTGCTGCTGTTCCTAGCAACATTATTATTTTAAGCTTCTTTGTTCTCCTCTCTCACAGTAAGAAATCAGAGAATAAAGCTGTTCTAATGTCAGTCACCCTAAGATAATATGCTGACATTCTTATAAAGCTGAATTTGTCATGGACACAAACCTTGGCTGTGAGAAGCCAAATAGGCAATTTTATCATGATGGGAATAGACTGTCTTTTAGCTCACCTCTTGACCTGAGAGCTGCTCAGCACTGATGCATGCTCAGCACTGAGGGCCATCCCATACGTGTGCAGCCCCATCTATCCTCTCTCAGGCCCAGCATGTCATGTTTTGGCAGGGTGACACTCCTGACACCAAGCACAGGGCAGGGTTCTGGCATTGTGTGGCAGCCCCATTGTGTCCTCTGAAATCCACATAGAAACGTGTGCCATCAGTGTCAGCTCTGTGTTTAGGGACCAAGCATGCTGACATAGTTATTTAGTTACCTGCATCCTTGTGTTTCCAGGATTTCCCATCTTCCCCTTATCCCTAAATCTGTGGGAATCTATACAGTTCTCATCCAGTGAATACCTTCAGAGGTTTATAACCTTTTCCTTGGACAGATCATATGAGGTTTGCTGGATCCCATTTCCTGATGCTTCCAGTAGTGGACCCTGCATCGGCAGCTTTAATATTGATTAAAAGCAATCAGATTTGTAAGGCAGGTTTGAAACCTCACCTTCAGGGAAAAGAACAAAAGCTGCATGTGATACTGAATCTATTAAAAAAGATACCAATGCTTTGCATTTTTTTTAAAGAGTTATTAATAAGACAAATCATAATAAGAGATTTCTGACAGAAATTTCTACTTGCATGTGAAACACCATCTTTCTTTTTCAGTCATAATTGAAGGCACTGAAGTAGTTAACTATTCCTTAGTCCTTCATTATACATCCTTCCTGTGTACAGCCTTTTGCATCATCTTTTCTCTTTGACACCTGCACGCAGATAGTCTCAAGGCAAGGTGCAAGGCAGAGTGGCCATGGCTATAGATAACAGTCACCCAGAACTGTAGACTTTAATGGTAATACTAATCTGGAGAAGGTGTTTAAAATCATATGTTTCCAGACTGATTATACTGCCAGGCAGCATCAGACCTCTATGCAGAACAGACTGCCACATGAGTTTGCTGCATAGTAGAGTCATCTTCAGATGTTGTCTCCTGGTGCATGTTGGATCTTGGCTATCTATCTCAGACCTGCACCTTACTGTTGTGAACAAGAGGCAGATGCAACTTGCCTGGGGTCTTCACATCCTCTCCTCAGGTATCCACAGCTATTTGCATTTGGAGGGCAGTGATCACTGAACAAGCACAGATCCCTTTTCACAATCATTCATATTTGTTATTGTATCTTCCTGCTAATACTGAAAATGCTGAAGAGCATTAACATCTTTCATTAGGTAAGTGTCCTAAAAATGATAGGGGAGAGAATTCTGCTGAAGCTTCTGAGCTTATCCCCTGGCTTGAAGAATTTCACATACATAAACAGGCAACTCTTTCTTCACACTGTTTTGTGCAGAGGTTTGAAAGTTTAACATTGAAACTTGTGTACCATTTCTTTTAACAATAAGTAGGTTTTCTACATATCATTTGCAGCTAAAATTCTCTCAGATTTTTTTTTCAATTTTCATTTTGTCTTTTCTTTTGTGGTTTATTTTTGTGGTTTTTTTTTTTTACAGATTTTTGGGATTCCTACTTAAACCACAGAAGACAGGACTTATCCCACCCTGCAAAAGACCCTCCTTTCAGCACTGCCCAGGCAGACCATTTAAGATCTACCCAGTGTTTTGCAAGTAGCACAAACCACTGCTCATGTGAAATTGAGCTGTCAATAGGAAATGACAGGCTGTGGTTTGTGAATCCTATTTTTATAGAAGAGTGCAATAATCCCTGTCCTCCAGATGTACCTTCTCCTAAAGGCCACTCTGGGAGCATTGATGTCCCCCTTGCCACCATGCTTACTGAGAGGAGGTCTCCTCGACGGCCTCCTCCCCCTCCACCTTCTCAAGCTCTCATTCAGAAATCTTCTCTGAAGTTCCCACAGGACCCCATGACTGCCTGTGAAGAAAACAAGCTACTTATTAAGCCACTGGGAAAGAGCATTGAGGAAATGAAAATTGAGGGCGGTGATGATAAAGAAGAAAGGAAGCAGAGCTGCTTGGCCAATGAGCCCCTGGCAGTGTGCCCCAAGAAGGGCTCTCAGCCCTCTGTTCCCCCGCGGAGGCGGCTGAGTGAGAGGACCTCAGAGGAGAGCTGTGCGTGTAATCCTGAAAGTTGTGAATTGCTGAAAGGGGAAGGGACAGAAGAAAACCAAGATGCAAGTGCAGGGAGCAGAGATAAAACATTGCTGTGCAAAAAGGCTGTAGAAATGCCTGGGGAGGTTTCCAAAAGGGCTGTATCGCAGTTTCAGGAGACAAAGTCTGAACCTGCAGAGAAGAAGGAGGACATGCCTAAGATACAAAGCAGTACCACTGAGAAAGGAAAGTCGCCTCCTATCCCACCACCAAGAAGGAAGAGGGTTGCCCACGTACCAAGGATCCCCAGCTCCTGCCAGCCAAAGCAAAGAACAGTGGGAGAGATAGCCGTGGCTACGGGGCAGGCTGTGTGCAAGGGCAGCCCAGCTACAGTGACGGGTGGTGCCACTTGCACACACACCAAGACTGAACCAGGACATGGCCACAAATCTGTCAGCTCAGCTGAGCTGGAAGGTTCACGCTTGTCCCTGGAGGACCTGGGAGGCAGTGCCATGGCTCAGGCATCAACATCTGAGCCAGACTCCTACTCCACCAGCAGCACAGAGGATGACCTGGAGATACTGAGTAGTTCATCTGGCAAAAAGACACGCTCCGTGATCTTGGCCAAGGCAAAAAACAGGCTGTCCTTGGTGAACCTGTCCAATGTCTTCACGGTCTTTTTGTCTAGTGACAGAAAGCTGCAGAAGAAGATAGTGGAGCTTGCACAGGACAAGGACTCATACTTTGGCAACCTGGTGCGGGACTACAGAGTGTACAGTTTGGAGATGATGGCAAAGCAGAGCTCCAGCACAGAGATGCTACAAGAGATCCGGCTGATGATGACACAGCTGAAGAGTTACTTAGTGCAGAGCACCGAGTTGAAATCTCTGATAGATCCAGCCTCCTACACCGAGGAACAGTTAGGTAGGTAACTGTGGTTTATTCATCCCTGGGCATGGTTTGGGAAGGTGAGGAGGGAGACAGAATTATGCAGACACAGGCTCTGCTTTACAGAATTATAAACCATCTCCTAAAACCTAAGCAGCATGATTTGAAGTCTGCTCTGTGGTTGCCAACACTTGGAGGAACAACTCTAAAACCTGGAGGCCAATGAGGGGAAAAATCCCTTAATGAATGTTTTAAAGGGACTAGCTTAAGCAGAAGAGATGTGTGTTTGTGTGTATGAGAGACATACATGTATGTGTATATATATGTGTGTGTGTGTGTGTGTTTATATATACACATAAGTTTGCACACACAGAGCTGAATTCATTGGAAACATAAAAGGTAAATTTTCCCCTTCACAGCTGCATTTCCATGGCCTTCCACATCTGCTGCTCTGCTACAAGGATGGAGAACTCCCTGCACATGGCATACAGTTTAGAGGCCAATCACTCTTTCACAGGAAGGGACAAGACTATGATGATTTTGAGTGGCAGGTTGGAGGAATGACTTGATTCTGTTTTGTGCTTCTCAGAGCTCAGAGGTACAGAAGAGCTATCTGTTGCAAGACTACTGCTAGCTCCAAAATTAGGTGTTCACCTCTTTGCCATAGATATAATTTGCCTTTGGGGGGCAAAAATATTATTTTTAACTGTTTACAGGTGTTTCATTGCTTCTCATTCATATCATATGAGGGAATAATGTGCTACTTCTCTACTTGCTAAGGACTGGACTGGTCTGTTTAATGCACATCCATGAGGGAATATAAAAAGAGCTGCAGGATTTTTTATCCCAGTGAAAGCTGTACAGCCAGAAAAAGCATGCATGCACACACACACATGCTCCTTTGAAAGATTAAAACTGTTTCTTGAGGACCTGAGAACCAATGCAGAGCTATTTGTAGGTCCTTAAGTCGGCTTAAAACAAGCTGGGAGCTGGAAGACTCAGAATGTGGAGTGAACCACAGGAGTGGCCAGGGATTCTAGGAGATCCTGCAGCTCCAGTATTAGGTGGGACTCAGCTAAGTGGTGAACCAGGACTAAAAGTCCACTGTCAGTCTCAGCCGAGTCTGCTGATTTCCTTCTCTCCCAGTAAAGGGTTCACATGATCCTGCAGACCCCCAGCATAATAGACCTGCAGCCAGCCCCTGCCATAGCTAGGAAAGGGAGTCTGCAGTTTCACTTCTCATGCGCCTTGTGTAACCCCTTCAATCTTGGTCCTAATAACCTCTTTCTTCAAGGTACGGAGTGTGGGGGCAGCACAGAGAAGTCTGTTGAGAATCTTGATTAGTGAAAGTGAAAAGGAGGAAGAAAGATGTGTCCTTGTTGTGCTTGGTAGAGCTGCATGTGTGCAAGGATCCCACCACCTTCCCACGGACATGCCTGGTTCTAACCCTGTATCTAACCCTCTTCACTGAGGGTTCCTTAACAGGATGATCTGGGCCAGTCAACCTTGACAGGACTGTTTTCTGCAGAGGACAGGGATTCCCTGATTTACCACTTGAATTTCCCCTGCTTCAGGCTGATTGGTTCTCTGGATTCTTTAAAGTAGTTGCATTTTGAATACATAATT
This sequence comes from Pseudopodoces humilis, assembly GCF_049639895.1. Lineage (NCBI taxonomy): Eukaryota > Metazoa > Chordata > Aves > Passeriformes > Paridae > Pseudopodoces > Pseudopodoces humilis. The sequence goes on from NC_142206.1 coordinate 47,405,134, forward strand.
ATTACTGCCCTCTGGTTCACTCCTCACTGCCAGAGCAGATGAACTCTTTTGCCAATGACCTTTCTGCCTCAGTGGAGCAAGAGGATCTCTTGCTGTTCCTCTAGTTCTCTAGATTTACCTCTGGTTTCTAGGAGTCAGATAACAGACTTCCTCACAGTCTCTCATGCTTCATCTTCAGCCAAATATTAAGCAACTGCTCAACCCACTCATACTAGTTCCTCCTCCATAGGTGGCATAAGAGGTGTCTTATAGGATCAGTAATTTAGAGTCCCTTGAGCAGTAATGATGAGAAACTTCTGACCAAATATTGGTGTTTGTCTCTGAGCTGGTGGCTGCAGCTGCTTTGAGGAAAGAAAGGGATGCTTTGAGGGTGAAATTAATTTTATTCCAAAGTGAGTATCTCAAACAAGTCACAAGGAGAGATCAGAAGGGACGTGAGATGAATAGCATCTGGGCATCTGCAAGGGCAAGGCTGTGAAAGATACCACAGTTAGGTGAGGTCCCTCTTCTCTCCCCAGAGTTGGCTTTCCTGCTGCCTGGCAAAGCCATGCTGGTCAGCCAGGAGTCAGGCAAAGAGAACAGGAGGTAGCAGGAGGTCTCCCTACAGCTCCAGTGACAGAGACCACACACTGATATTCATCTCAAGGCCATCTAGGACTTCTGGAGAGTGTTGGTAATGAAATGTTTACTTTCTGGGATGTAGTTTTTGTTCCCTTCTCAAAGCTATATAGCAGTGCTTGAATAACCAACCACATGCTTCTTTAGGACTTTTACTTGCACTTGTATTACTGTATTGCCTATTTATTATGTGCTTTTCTGTTCTCCCTTCTCTATGCAGAAGTGATTGCGGAGACAGCTTTGTACAAGTGTGTCCTGAAACCTTTAAAGGAAGCCATTAATTCTTCCTTAAAAGAAATACACAACAAAGATGGAACTTTACAGCAGCTGAAAGAGAACCAGCTTGTGATACAAAACACAACTACCACTGACCTGGGCGTCACAACCAGTGTGCCTGAAACTGCTGTGCTGGAAAAGATCCTTCACAAGTTCACGACCATGCATAAGACCTACTCTCCAGAAAAGAAAATTGCCATCTTGCTGAAGACCTGCAAACTCATCTATGACTCCATGGCTCAGGGAAATCCAGGTACAGGACTCCTGTTGCAATGGTATCCACCATGGGTCTTTCTCCATATATCAAAGGAATGGGGTTTATGATACAGCTGGCATGGCAATATACACATTGGAGGTAGCAATAATGGTTGATGTGTTTGGTATCAGGTGTCCACAGGTTGTGTTCAGAATGGAATGGTTGGTGAAGTTCTCTGCACTAATAAGTGGTACAAGATGTTACCTCGTTAACTTTAAGCTCCTAACTCCTAAACCTGTAAGTGTGTGTTTTATGGATAACGTCCTTTTTGCACATCTTCACACAGCTCTCCAAATATCCTCAGGGCTCTGTCCCAGCTTGTAGCAGAGTAACAGTAAATTCTAGGAATGGGTCTTTGGGAAAAGACTCTTGATTTGGTCTTTACAGAGTTTTGCCTAAACTGAGGAGGAGATGCAGAATGCTACTAGTTTGTTACTAATTCCTGATGCTCCAGTAAATTCTAAAAGCTACTTCTTCAGTGCGAGGCAGTATGTGCTCTGAGTATAAACACAACATGGGCCCCAGGCCAGCCACTAATGCAGAAATTAAACCCTTGGCCTGCAGACAGGATGCATCTTTGCAGATAGACCAGCAAGTCCCTTCCTCCAGCAATCTGCCTTGCTAGTTTAAGAGCTTTTTTTGTATACTGTGAGCTGATGATCAGCCATGCCTGAATTTGGAGAGAAGCCAGGTATTAATTTGCAATAACCTGCGGTTGTTCAAGAACTCACAGTCACCAAAGGTGCTTTTAGCTGTTCCGCTTTATTTTGTACTGGCAACAGCCTTGGAGCACTCATACGGGGATTGTTATGTCCCTGCTGAGCCTCACCTCTAGGTGATCTCTTGGATAGTAAGCAGCAAGGTTCAGCAACCAGTCTAGATAACATTAACAGCAGAGCAAGAAATGATCCCAGGGCTGAGCCTTAGCTGCAGGGTAGAAAGGACCTCTCACTGTCTTCAGCTGTTATGAGATTGGACATATGCAGGGAATTTGCTGTAACTTTGTTAAAACAGTTGTGTGAAGTTTGGGAATAAATTTGGTTTAGATCAAGGACTTACAAGTCTCACGAAAACCCACATTGTCTCCTTCTGAAGCTGGTGGTATGTTTGTACACATCACATCTTAGTTAGTTCAGGGCTGAAATTACTGTTGTAATGTTATTTTATGTAACAGAAATTAGGAGTCAGGGAAATAATTCAAAATGCTTAGAATATTGACATTCATGAAATCTGATGGTTTCATTGTGGTTTGCTACACTAACCAAAGCACTGCATTTCAGCCAGCTCAGCTGTTTTCTCATCCTGAGCACTACTGCCAGCAGGGTGTAGGTTGGAAGCTGATTTCACCCCTGGGCATCCAGTTCTCTCCCAGTTTCCTCTGCCTTATACATGATCAGTGATGCATATCAAGGCTTGGCCAGAAGAAAACTGGCCTGGAATTATGGAAATGTACCCCAATGAATTCAGACCTGAAAAACAGGCTAAGGGGAGAAGAATGCTGGAAACTAACTTGGAAAACAGCAGACTTGGAGAGAAATTGAGTGACATTCCCTGTAGACCCACTTAGAAGCTAAATGTGTGGAAGCTCTTCCTGAGAATGAGCTGAACCCAGATCACTTTCATTTTCCATTGGCAAAGACAAGTTGTCATCAACCTGAAATATTTTTCTGACATGGAATTTCAGCTGGTGGCATGCAGAAGAGCATGCTGTGGGCTGCCCAGAGCAGCTTTCAGCAGATGGGAATTCTTCTGCTCTCTGCCCATCTCAAGAGCAATAGCACAGGGCCACCCTTTTGCTCTCAGCCAGCCATGAGGCAGCACAGTGCTCTTCGCACAGGAAGAGCAGAGGCCATGCTCAGCTTCCTGTGCAATAGCTTCTTCTCCTTTTCACTCCTTTTCCTCACTGCTCAGTTAGAAAGTTCCCTCCTCTTCCAAAATCAGAGCGGTGAAACACTAATCATTCGCTCTGCTACAGGATCAAAATCAGTCTACCTCTGCCAGAAACATTACCTGTTCTATAACATGGAAACTACTTGTATTATCTGGCTTAATTTGCAATCTGTCAGCTCAGGCCAGGTCTTAATTCAATATAGGTTGGCCATAGGATGAGCCGACCCGAAAATATGGTTTCATTTCTCAGAGCAAAATGCAAACACCACCTAACCAAGCATCTTTTCTTTTCAGATACATATGAAAATACAAGTTTTCTAACATTTTGAGACCCATGTACAGCAGTCCAGGTTTGGCCAGGATGTCCCAAGAGGTACCAAGTTTCCTTTAAAACCAAGGACAGGCTTACTCAGGAACATCTGTACTTGTGGTTGTGCCCATCTTTGCCTTGCTGAAAGAGTAATGAAACTTTGAAGTCTGCCTTGACTGACTCCATCTATATCAAGCCATTTTAAGAAAGGAGGAGATCTTTGGTTTGATTGCAATTCATATTACATGACAAAATCTGCCTGATAAATTTGCTGTAGTTGAAATCCCTAATACTTAAGACTAAGAACTGAATGGGCCAGATCCTAAACTAGTTTAAACTAGCATTTCTTCCTCCAGCTTGTGGAAGCAATTCATCACAAGGAATTAGTGAGGCAAGTTCACAGTCTTTGTCATACACCTTTCTCTCAAGAGACCACTGAGCACAGCTCCATGAGAGAGTTGAAGTAGGACTAATCTCTGGCTACATCTCTCCATCTCACAGAGGGGTATCATGCCCAGATTCCCATCACACACACTGTGCAGTCAGTCCATGGAGTCCAGATGATTTGTCTGGCTACATATAGATTTCTGCTTTAGAGCGAGATGACTCAAGGCAAACTCCAGTGACAATATTGATTAATTCATTACTGGCTATAAAAGAAATTAAGGGGCCCTGGTTCAGATGCTCATTTGTATTATGTAGGCAGTGATATTAGTAACATAATAAAGGCACAATTATGATAGTATTGAGGTGTCTCACTGAGCTTTTCCAAGCTCTATGCAAACTTAAATAACTGAAACATATGTCTCCAAGAATAAAACCGACAATCCGAAAATATATAACCTGCCTGCTAAAAATACTAGGAACGGTTAGTAAGAATAAAATGAATTTTAAAAAATAGAGTTTGAAAATCCATGTCCCACAAAATGGCTGACATTTTTTTGGCATGCAGCTCTTACATTTGGAAGGCATGCTGCAACATGCACAGGGACAGCTGGGCACATCGCTGATTTATGTAGAAACATAGTAATGTTATATAGAAAAAAAACCCTTATTATGTGTCTTTTGGAAATACCTTTACTCAGACAAAAGATTAAAGGTATATTGTGTGATATGAGTAGAATCAGAATCTCTGCTTTTCATCAAAAATGCAAGTGACACCTGTAGAGTGGGAAACAATGGAAATCTACCATACATGTGGTGTATACTGGCAGTGGTGTGCCTGGGTCACCCACCTTGTGCTGTCTGGGAGCTGCCTCTGTGGAAGAGAACTGATGGAAAAACAAAGCAGCAACAGCATTGGTTTATGGAGACAAATTGTGAGACTAACAGGCCGAATTTCTCCATGAGTGAGGAAGATCAGGGATGGGAAATCTCTAAGTTTAGGTTGGAAGTCCCATCTTTCAATGGGAAGACTGTTTTCAAAGGAGATTCAAGAAGAACAGAGGTACAATTTTCTTGCTGCAACATTTCTAACTTGTGACCTACCTAAGGTTATGAAGCCTCATTTTTGGACTATCTTTGAACTGCACGGGCAGCTGGACTATATAGTTCAAAACTATAGTTTGTACTAATTATGGAATTGGCTAGGCAAAACATCCAATTTAATAATTTCTATTGCATAATTTTACATGGATAATATGCATAGTCTGCTTTTAGAAAAAGAGGATAGATAGGACATATGTTCCATTGGAATATTTCTCTTCCTTACTTTTTCCTATGAGTTTTGTCACCCCTACAGAACTGAGCAGCCAGATATTAGCTGTCCTGATGCACTCCTATAAGGCTCTGCAGTGGGCAGAAAGCAAAGCTGTGTCTTCAGTGGGATAGCTGAGCTTGTCGAAAGGAAACTGGGCTCCAATACTTCAGCAGACTGTGAAGAGCTCATCCTAGAAGCTCCTTAAGCTGTCAGAGCAATCCCATTACACTGCTTATTATCATATCTAACTTCTGAGAAGGAAAATAAAGCTATACATAACAGGTTTACTTTGATATCTTTTGGAAGAGGATATTTGTATTTAAGTTACTTTTAATGAAGACTGATGGACTAGAGATTTGAGGTTTTCTGCCATCTAGCACAATTTCTACATTTGAATCAAAGAGCCAGTTCAAATTTTTCATGGGGAGCGAATTTCTCTGATCTCTAAACCATACATTTTTTAAGTGAATTCATGCTGTCTGCATCTATTAACTCACTTAATTCACTATATCACAAATTAAACCTTGCTGAAAGGTTTGTATGTATGGGATAGACAAGAGACAGCAAAATGGTAGTGTGTGGAAGGAAAGTCACAATCTTTTCTTTAGATCTTGAACAAATCCCAGTTAACCCTTCTGCACCTCAGGCTTCAGCTACAAACTGAGGCTAAAATTCATACTTTGTGGAGATTTGCTTTTAGACCTCAAGGTAGTGTTTGTAAAATATTAGAGCAAGATGCAGGGCATCACCCCTGTCTGCTGGTTTTCAGAATATACACAGAGAGAAAAGAAATGCACGAATGTGTTAAAATAGCCTGTAATTTCTTTATGGAGGCTTGGGCAGAATTCCAGTTGCTTTAAATCATGTATTTAATTAATAGTCATCTATTCAAGTGCTGCATCCCAGCCAGGAGCTGACGTTGTATTTGCTTTGCTATAAACATAATAGGATGAGTTTGAGGCAGAAGAGAAGGCTTATTTTAAGCTTCTTAGAGATATTTATGAAATAAATGTTTTCTGACCCCACAGGCAAGAAGGGGAAATCAAGCAAGTCATATCTGGAGCAGGATACCACCACCTTGAATAGGCAAATTCAGTCTCTGTCACTGAGAGCAGTGGCAGGGTCAGTGCTAGATTTAACTGTCAGCTGCAAAAATTCCCCTCTGTGAGAGACCACAGATGGAGCAAGCCACACAGAGGTCTAGGAATTTGGCTCAGGCCCAGCTTGAAAGTAGAGCTGAGGAGGCAGCAGGCTGCATAGAATACTCCTGCTGCAGCTCCCAGGTGGACACTGGTTAGTGCCCTGCTGCCTTTCATGGCAGAGGAAGAATGTGGTTAACACAGTGCTGAAGCAACCTCTCAGGTATCTTGGTTCATAGGCATTATTTAATCTCTTCGTAGACTCATGCTTCTCTTCATATTTGAGTGGCTGACAGCACCTATTATCCCCATGGATGGACTGAGACCACCTCAGAGCCATGGTTGGACTGACGAACTGTTGTCCATACATGTCAAAGCCATGTGCATCAAGCTCCTTTAGGGGCCAGGAGAACAGGGGAGAATCAGCTGACTTCAGCTTTTGCTAAGGATGTGGGTATTTAAAGTTGGGTGTCATATAGCCACAGGTGGATATAGGTGCTGCCTAGTAATTTACACAGGTTGTGACCATACAGCATATGGAACATGTGTTCTTTCTGTTATTTCAGTCAGCCATTCCTGCTCAGCATTTATTACTCAAAAAGAAACTGTAGATCAGATTTTCATATTTAAGGCAATAAACAGCTGTGAGTCCAATAATATTTCTATGAAGTCTTAAGGTTGAGAAGAGTTTATACCAAGGATGGGAGGGAAGAGCAGCTAAATCAGCTAACAGAAATGAGATAAACAGCATGAAAAAGAATTGTCTCCATACCCAATTGTATACACAACCACTTCTCAGACAACAAAGAAGGAACAGAGTCTGTAGTCATTCTTGAGAATTTTCCTCTAACTTTCATTTCTGTTGACACCAGAAGTTGATGAACGGGGACATGGAATTGCTTAGTTCCAAGCTGCTGCTTCCATTCTGCATTAGTTGGTCAGTCTGTTCTCTGTTCATGATATATTTTGGTGACATGTAAAAAACTACCAACCAACCAACCAACCACCCAGGATTTTTTACCAGTGAATAGGAATTTATATTGTGAAGTAGCAAATTTTTTGGATGCCCTATCAGACACAACATGAATTAGTCATGAATGAGAAATAGTAGGGGAAATTCTGCTCTTGGTGTTGCACTGGAAATCACTTGGCCTTGGAAACTAGAATCATTCTATCCATGCCACTGGTCAGTAACTACTAGATCACAAAGAAGAAGTTTTCAATCAAGGGAAAAATGAGCCCGACAAATCTTTGGTATTTTATATTCCTTCATACTAGTTTGAATTAGAACTAACTCAGTTGGCCTCTGGTGTACTTGGAGCAAAAGGAGAATAGGGCTTTTTGTTGTGAAGTTTTCCTGTTACATTTTCATGTCTCAGTTTCGTCTTCTTTTTTTTTTTTTTTTTTTTTTTTTTTATTCCTGGAAATTATTAAACAGCTGTAATACTAAGCTGCTTGTATTAAGGTAATGTATATGACAGTAATGAATTAGTCCCTTCACACAGCTAAAGCTTTCACAGAGACATAAGCCGAGGGAACGGGAACAGCAGACAAAAAAATTTCCATCCAGATGTTAATGGAACAATGAAGTCCATTTATAGTTTTGTTGAAGACCTTAGGCTATGTCTTTTAACTAAAGGCAGCCATAACAAAGCAATCAGAATTGAAAGTGTTAATCCAGCTTTCATTAAATTAATAGTCTATATTGTGGTGTGTGTGGGCTCTGTTAGAAACAGACTGAATTACAGCCCTGATGATTTCTCATTCTCTAACACTTTGTTTTAAATGGATCAACTCTCTGTTCACTAGATGTATTACTGGGTTTATTTCAAAGCCACAATTCTTTTTTTTTTAATCAGGGGCTAAGCTCATGTTTATTTGAGGCTTCAGAATATCTTTCTTTGCCAGTGGAGAATCTGCGTCAGCTATGAATGACAAAAAAAGAAATCTGACTCATGGCAAATATTTGAAATAAGTCAGTGGGAACATTTGAGAAATAGGAATGTATGCCCTACCATGGAAGAGCATGTGTGCTATGGGCCAAAAATGGCTAGAGCATAATTTCACCAAAACTACATCAAGCTTTGATTCCTTGAGGGGAGACAAGCAGTTCTCAAGTGAGACACACGTAGTCCATGAAACCAACATATCCAAGTGCACAGGTGAGAAAAAACTCCCCACAGTCTGAGGAAAGACATTCAGAATGAAAGCAGATTAGGTTAAGAGGAATGGTCAACTCTGAATGTTGGGAAGATAGGTCTGGTAAGGAATTTGCAATTGTGGGTTTTCCATGATGAATTTATGACATGTTGGTTGAAAGTGAAAGTATCTTTCAAATGAGAAAAGTTATTCTTGTGTTCTTTGTGGTTTATGCAGGGAAGCTTCAGTTTGGATTCTATTTTAAGTAGTAATTATTTATAATGATGACTGTTAGCATTCTTTTTTTGTCCTTAGAGATCCCAAAGAACTCATACAGGCTGTATATTAGATCACTTTGTTAACTTAGTTGATACGAATGTTTTAAGCACAGGAAATATTAAGCATCTGCTTCACACCAATTTCAAAAACTAGGTTTAAGTCCAATGTGAAAATCTTTCTATTTTCTTAGCTAGACAGAATAGTTAGAAAGATGATTCCTCATGGATCCCAGCTCTTGGGAGACTGTTTTAGTTAGCATCATGCTTTTGCCTTCTGAAGGGACGTAAACACAGAAGTCCTTAGTCCTAAAACCACTGTCTTATTTTATTTTCTGGTTTTTGGTGTCACACATAGAGTAAACCTAAGAGAAAAAATACCCCTTATGCACGTAGACAGCTTCCCTACTAATACTGCCAACCTGAACTGCAGTCTTGATATCAGTATCAAGTCAAATTTCTGTTTTCAGCATTTTTTCTTTGCTGGTGCTTTTGAGCTTTAACTCTTCAGATAACTTTAAAGTCTACAAAGGACTCGCTATTGTGTGGGAACATGAATTTGTGGTGCTATTGGGACCATGCTGTGTTTCTCTTTGCTCAGGAAAGCCCTATGGTGCAGATGACTTCCTCCCTGTGCTCATGTATGTGTTGGCCCGCAGCAACTTGACTGAAGTCCTTCTGAATGTGGAGTATATGATGGAGCTCATGGACCCGGCTCTGCAGCTAGGAGAAGGTAAGAGTACAGTGTTTCTCATGGGATATTCACTTTGGAAATCATCATTTGTCTCACTTTAGTGCTTGTGAAAGTGGGGCAGCAGGGCTCTGGCTAGATTTTGTGGACAAAATGCTTTGGCCAATCTTTTCAAATATGAAGATCTAAAATTATTACCAAACATTTTTAACTCTTTTTAGCAGTGCAGTGCCTTATGACACAAGCTAGAAAGGCAAGGATTCATGATAAATGATAACTGAGTGCTGGATTAGCAACCTAAACAGAGACATCTTGTGGTCCTTAGCCCAACGGATGAAAAGCTGGAAGATTTTTGCTAAAATTAAACAGCTGCTGCAAACTATTGTGTAGATACTTTTATTTATTCCAGCGAGAAAAGAACACATTTCCTAAACTGCATTGTATGCCTGAGGGCTACATTCTTATGGTCACTCTACTCCTAAATTTGAGCAAACCCTCTGACAATGTTCTGTGACTGAGCATCATAGCAAGATAAAATAGGTTAGAGAGGAATATTGAGTTTGGAAGTGACTGAAGACCTTTCTTATCAGAAAGATAACTACCCTAGGGAACTGTGGGCCTCTAGTTTCTTAAATATAGCTTGGAAAGCACATGCTTCCCAAGTGACAATTGCACACTCTGAATTAGGAACACAGATAATTTATCACCAAGTAGTCACTAAACCAATCAAATGAGGTTTATTTTAAACTTTGCTAAGTACTGAGGTTCTAGAAAGGAGTCCTGGATGAACAACAGCAAACTAATTTTATTTATATTAAATGAGGATATAAGTCTGAAACTAAGCATGTCATCCCAGCACAGTGCAGAGTGGGACAAAAGTAAGTACTAATAGGATGATTTGTAGCAATACAGTACATCGGTAAGGTGTTTCTGCACAGGCTAGTTTTTCTGCTGAAAAGAATTCTTAGCAGAAAAAAAAAAATAAGTTGAAGCAGAGCATTTTGTGGACATAACCAAGCTGCTTTTGGTGACTACGCTGCACACAGGTTCTTCATTCCAAAGTGGCACACTACCAGGCTGAAGTCATATGGGTTGGGGAGCTCAAGATATCGAAAGCAAAGCTGGCTGGGGAAGTTCTCTTAGCTCAAAGATGCAAAGACTCTGTGAAATGTGCACTCCAGTCAAAAGGGAAAATTTTGTGAGGGAGTTCCAGATCAAACTGACTGGAAAACCACATTAGAAAGGACACTGGGAGTAACTGCAGATATGAGAAATGGGGGGTGGGGGGGATGGGGGAAGAACATGTCAGTGAAGACAGCTCCAAGATTGCAAAGTGTAGAACTGCCAAAAGTTAACTTGTGCTAGGCCTTTCAAAGTTGAATTTCAAAGCAAAAGGCGTTCAGGTACAGAAATTAAAGGGAAAGAAGTAAAGCAGAAGTGAGAAAACTGTGAAATTGCATAGGTCAGTATACAAAATCACTTCAATTTTGCCTCCAAATGAAAAATATACTTTGAATTCATTTAATACCAATGGTGATGCTGACTGCTGGGACAAGGACAAAGACAGATTATAGGGAGCAACTGGATGGAAATAAAGAAATTTGAAGTGGGAAAAAACTTCATTCTTAAAAAAGCTGTGGTGAATTCCGGTTGTGGGGGACTCAGAACTCTGTCTCCCTGGGCTCTGAGGGAGGGGATACACCCTGTCCCAGGTCCCATCACAGCTACTTCTGACTCAGCCAGCAGAGGAGAAATACTGAATGACAGACAAAGGAGGGAGTAACTGTATTTAAGAGGAGAAAAGTGTCACTTTTAGGCTTCTTATTCAATTCTCCAAACCTCTTTGTGGGAGACAGTAAAGAAAAAAGAGTGTTTTGGGCACAGACCTTCGAAACTGTAGGACACTCCTCATCGATCCACCAGAGTACAGGAAGTCAAATGGTAGTGTCTTGGTCTCTCCTCTCCTACACCAAACTTTCATGGTGCTCTAAAAATACTGCTCTTAAATCAAGTGCTTTGCCTCCCTGAAGCAGCCAGCCACTCCGACCATGGGCTCAGCAGTGCCTGAGGAGCCGGCGGGAGCCGCGGGCTGCCGGAGGGATGGGCGATGTGCTGCTGCCATCTAGAGGCACTGCAATCGCCGTGGAACTCCGTCACAACAGGTGTTAGCTGTTCCCGCTTGCCAGGCCCCGGGACGCCGGGCCCGGAGCAGGGCACGTCCCCGTTTGCCAGGCTCAGGGACGCCGGGCCCGGAGCAGGGCACGTCCCCGTTTGCCAGGCTCAGGGACGCCGGGCCCGGAGCAGGGCACGTCCCCGCCGCCGCTGCTGTGCAGCTCCGCGGGCTGGGTCTGCCCGGGCCCGAGCCTCCCGCTTCCCAGCTGAGGGCAAGCTGGGAATCCAGCACTTCATGGGCCCTGGCCCGGGGCTGCCCTGCAACCCGAGCAGCATCTCTGGCCTTGTCAGCGCTTTCCTGCGCCTCTCTGGCTGAAGCCGGTTTTCGTCATGGCCCAGCTGCCACCCTGTGGCTGCAGTTGGTTATTTATTTATTTCCTGCTGCAAGCAGCGCCACAGCAGCCGGGAGATTCTGAGGAAAAGGGCTTTTTCCACTTTACCCTGTTTCTCTGCGTTACCAAGATTTATCCCGCAGCCCTGAACAGTGAACGCCTGGGCTGCCTGTGTAGTCAATAGAGGAATGGAGGTAACAGAGGATGACTTCTTCCTGCAGGTCTGAGACATCCCTCAACAGTGTTGAGCCCACAGGAGTTCTGATATCTGAACATTCCAGTAGTGTAGCTGGAGCTGGGGGGCTGGATCCAGGCTTTGTGCTTCTCCTGCAGTAATCTATGATTATTTCTATTTCCCTGCGTTGCAGGGACTGCTCAGGAGCCCAAGTTACAGACCTGTTGCATGGGCCCTGTCAAACACAACAAAAAGATGGCCATGGCCCAAAGAATAAACATCTGTGGCTTGGGCTTGTTTGTGAAAGAAGTTTTTGTAGTTCTTTCCTTTCAGCCTGTGTTCTCTCCCAGGACATCTACAGCCTCAGCAGCCTGGGCAGCAACACTGATGAGCAGCAGGAGGAGCTGGAGGACATTGGTCATTAGGTGTCCTTTGCCTGGTTAACACCAGTGACCCCCGCACTCTCTCCAGCAAGGCACAGGCAGTGCAAGGGTCAGACAGCTGCCCATGTGGGCATTGGCAGGCAGGGCGGGAGCAGGACTGAGTGGCCCATGAAGGTATGATGTTCATACAAGACTTTCACCTTTTGCAGGCTCCTATTATTTAACAACCACCTACGGGGTCCTGGAGCATATCAAGAACTATGACAAAATCACTGTGACACGGCAGCTGAGCGTGGAGGTTCAGGACTCCATCCACCGCTGGGAACGACGGAGAACGCTGAACAAGGCCCGGGCTTCCCGCTCATCAGTGCAGGTAGCTGGCACTATATCCTAGGGGAAAAGCCTGCATGCTTTCTCCATACTTAAAAACTTTCATATGGCGATTATTTTAAAATGAAATTAATTGAAATCACTCTTAGAAGAGTACATCTAGGGTAATGTTTCCAAATCTTAAAAAACTATACTACATTTGAAATACATACTACTTATGAAATACATTTTATAGTACTGGAGTTTTAAATATGACTGCAAAGTGATTTTTTTTTGTCCATTCTCAAAGGAGGTGTGCTAGGAGCCTTTCCTTGTAGGAGCTGTGGTGTGGACTCAGAAACCTCTTAATCATTGCCCTTAATGCCTGGGGAAATCATGGGCTAAACTGAGATGTGAGCAAGCTATGCAGGGCTGCTTCTAGATGGCGTAAAGCTGTAGGAGGGTCTGAGACATCCCAAGAGTCAGTCAGTCAAGCATCCTCCAGAGCCTGTCTGGCAGCAGAAAAGACCAATCAAGGTCTGGTTAGTTTTGAGACATCCCCATGCACCAGTGAGAGAGGGTCCCAAGACAGATGGATGTTCTGGGCCTCTAGCCGTGGTGAGGCTGGTCCAGGCAGGCAGGATACCTTGCAAGCCCCATGTGCTGTGATCAAATTGTCACCCACAGGGAGGCAGCAAAGGCCGTGTCTCAGGTTCTGTAGAGCTTTCACAGTGCAGAACTGAAAATTGTGCATGCCGAGGGGAAAGCCAGGAGAAAGTTTCCGATGGGGGAGAGTAGTCCATGCAAAAGCATGGACTTGAACAGGTTTCCCATATTGCAGTCAAACCAGTCCCTGATGATCTCAGAAACTGTGAATGGTGGATGAGATACAGCAAATATCCAGCCCTGAGTGCTGGTCTGGCAGTAGCTCATAGAAAGTACTTAGCATGGAGCATAATAGCTGAGAAAGCAAATGACACATTTTCATGCAAGATTCCCACCAGCAGCTGAAGGGTCGTTTTCCACCCTGTGAATGAGGAGTAGCATCAGAGACATGAAAGCCCATTCTGGCAGTGCTAAACAGCTTGCTGATATGTTCAGCAGGCCTCTGCCAATCCTTCTGCCTGCCTTAATCAACTGCAGTGATACTCAAGTGTAGTTTGGAAGCCCATAGTCCACGAATTTGCAAATTCCCCTTCTGCCAGGGAACCTCATTATTTTCTGAACAAAATGGTTGGGATTTGTTTTGAAGTTCACAGATGCAAATTAAACACAGAGGTTCCACTGTGACCAAAAGCTCTATAAATTCTGTTCCTTTTGTGTTTGGAAAGATTAAAGTTGTCACAACAGTTATTACTGCCTGAAACAGAATACAAGTAAATCAGCCTTCTCATCATAACTTTTGCTATTTCCCTACTGATGGAAGAAAGTTCAGAGGACACACTCTCAAAGTGCTGTTTGGATGACTGTGAAGTTGCTAGGTCACCACACTGCTAACCCTATCCCATTTCTGAGAAACAGGGGGTTTTCAGGCCAGATCTCTGACATTTGTGGTCTATTATTCTTGTCTATCACTTCTTTGCAAACATTTTCTTCAGGAACTGTAAAAAGATGGGAGAGTGAGCCATTGCAGATTGTTCTCTAAGGATTTTCACTAAAATAATAAAAAAGCACTCTAATTTCAGTGTCTTTATCGTGCTAATTGTTTGGTAAAGTGCTTGTTTAAGTATTTTCTGATTCAGAGCCTGTCAGAGAGAAGGAAAGACAGAATAACTAGGACATTGGAGAATGACTGGAGGATATTTGGGAGCTCTAGGCAGCTAGAGTTTGTGACTGAATTCTTCCTTCTTCAGTCCTAGGTTACTGTGTTAACTGCAAGGTTTCTCCTCGTGTTTCTCTTCAGGATTTCATCTGTATCTCCTTTCTGGAAATCAGTGGTCAATCAAGGACACTTGCTTCCCGTCACGACACCACAGCTGAGCAGCTGAGCCAGCAGTGTGCCGAGAAGTTTGAAGTGTCCCATCCCAAGGACTATGGACTCTTTGTTTGTGTTGATGACCAGTGGCTGCAGCTGGACAAAGACGCTCTTCCTCACCACATCAAAGCCTCCCTGCTGAAGAGTGAAACCAAGAAAGATTTCCATTTTATTTATAAACCAGTAGACCATAAAACCCCACCAGTTCCAATTGTCAAAGAGTCAGATTTTTCCTAAGGGCCATGCTGCTTTTTTTCTGTCTTTGCTGTCATCCTGGAAGAGCTGGATAATTTACCTTGTGAGATCCTCTGGTATCTGCTCACCTCAGAAGTTCTCTAGTGTGGCCTTCAACATAGGGCAGATGGGCTAATTGTAGATGGTGTCTGAACAACGTCAGTAGAGGTCATTTTCAGAAGTAAAAGGAGCATTCAGGAGAGCATTCATCCTCTGGAAAACTTGAAGTATCAGTCCTCAGAACCTCCCAGCCGCAGCTAGCCAACACTGCAGAACGAAAATGAACAGTGGCAAAAATCCAGAGATCTTACAAAAAGGTGGACATTTACTTTATAACAAATGATGGCAGGTGTGAATTACGTCTGTGCAGGAGGCCTTTGAAAGGCCTGCACACACCTCAGTCTGTTTGGAGGTAAGACTGTGTTTGTGCCTTACAGATCTGTTCACCCAGTCTGAGTAAACTGGGTCTTGTCTGATATATTCAGTGGCATAGGGTTGCCACCTCTAGCAGAACTCCATCTCTGTCTTGCTGTCAACATGTCTTTGCCTTTGAGATCCACATAATTACAAACAGTGCAAAATGACCCTGTACTTTCACTAAAAATATGGGGTTTGCCTTCTATCTGTTACTCAAATCAGGTAGCATAGGCATTTTCATCAATGTATTTTTCCTAAAGATTGAACATCTTCACTATCAGTTTTAATGTACAGCAGTTTTATTCACGTTGGTTGTTTGATAGTGTCTGGTTAATTGTATATTTATTTCAATGTGTGATATGGTGCAATTATTTTAAAATAAGCCTTTGTAAAGAACTTAATAATTTGCCCAGAGTATCAAACCAGATTAAAATTTGAAAGTCAAAAGGAGTTAGAATTAAATACCAATCCCTTTTTACATGGCTGTCATTTTCACAAGTGTTATCCTAGCTGTAATTCCCACCAGATCATTACTTTAATAAATTTAGGCTGTTGCAGACAGAACTTTCTAATTCTCCTTTCTATGTGTTCTTTTAGTCATTCAATCATTGCGGACTTAAATTTCCCTGAACAAACAAATTCCCAGAGAATATATTGAATCAATGCAAAAATGCATTTCATTCAATTTGAAAACAATTTTTCAGGACTGGATAATGGAAGCAGGAGCCTTAATTACAAGATTGGTCCCTGTCTTCTGAGTGCCTTCATGCAGGCAAAATTCCCACTGTGAACACAAAATACTGGGTTGTCTGCATGAAGGAGGCCAGTAACCTCCACTGCAGCTCCACCAACTTGGAATCAGGCCTACATTTATTATAAAGCTCTGATTACAAAAAGGTGTTTTTCTCTGGGTTTTGCTCAAACTTGCTATTGTGTCCTCCCAATAACATTCAAAAGAGATTTAGGGCACCTTGGGCCAAGTTGCCCAAGGTCTCTGCCTTATTCCTGAAGCTCCAAGGATGAAAGGGTATTATGTGTTTCTGGTCCCTCTCTCAGTCTCTGGGGTTTGAAATAAATGTCCATGTCTATGTGCCCCAGCTGTAGCCAAATCTGCATACAGCTTGCAAACCAGCTGCGCATCTGCCAGCATGGGCTGTGTGCACATCTTGCTGGGAAGGGACAACAACCAAGAATGAGGAACAGTGAGTAACAGCACTCTTGGTTTTGAGGATATCATGTGCAGAGCTTGCTGTGCATGACCAAATTCATGGTTATTTCTGCTATGTGCAGGTGTTGGAACCTCTCCCTTCCTCTAGGCAGCACATCTGCAGGATGCCAGAGCTGAAGCCTTCCCTCATGCTGGCATAACCCTCCTGCAGGGCTGTGTGCTCATGCTGGGAGCCTGGGCTGCTCTCAGGGTGGCCCTTGGGATGCCGAGGCTAAACCCAAGACACAAATTTCCAGTACCAAACTGGGAGGTGATGCTGTTCTCAGGGCCCTGAGTGCACTCATAGGTGTGGCTGTCTCCAGCGCCTCCACAGTGCCTCCCCAGTACCTCCCCACCCTGCCCAATGGTCCAGGACACCACTTCAGCCTCCCAGGGCTGTCAGCCCCTACCCCAGTGATGCTACAGCAGGAGTGGTCTCTAGTTCCCCAGCCCTCAGCCTGTCCCCATTCTCAGGGAGGTGCTGGATGTCCAGGACTGCGGTTTCTCCTGATGCTCCCCTGATCCTTGGCCTGATCAGGTTATCATTATAGTACAACGTTCACGGTCAATGAGCCTAAAAGTATTTGGATGGGTAAGAGGTTAAAGTAGAAACATGGAAGGAAAGAAGCTGCGACTGATCTGCTGGATATTTCTGCAGAGCAGCCAGACTTTGTACCAGCCAGGGTCAAGCAACTGATTGATGAAGTGAAGCGCTCCAACACCTAACAGTGTCCTGGAACATCTGAGTCACCTGCTGG
Source organism: Pseudopodoces humilis (assembly GCF_049639895.1). Lineage (NCBI taxonomy): Eukaryota > Metazoa > Chordata > Aves > Passeriformes > Paridae > Pseudopodoces > Pseudopodoces humilis. Next base: position 47,422,389 of record NC_142206.1, read on the forward strand.
ACCTTGGGGCTAGGGAGAAGTATGGGATATAGAGCTGGTCAGTGGAGCCTGTGGAAACAGTGCTAAATCACTGCAATCCAAATGGGCTCAGACCTAAATTGACCTAATGCCTAGACCCAAAATCAGGCCCGCAGCTTCCAGTTTTTGAAATGCAAGGAGTGCCTTGAACCTTTGAATTTGTGTGGGCTTTTCTCAAATTGGATATGCAACATTTTCTTCTGGCATAACAACTGCAAAGCTCTGATTTGATTTTCAAGAGCTGCCATGGCTCTCCCAAACCCAGAAATTATTGACAGTAATGCAAATTACTGTGACTGGCTGCAAGCTGCCTGGAAGTAAATCCTTGTGCTAGGGCTCAGTGCAGAGTGGATCGTGCTTAGAAGCTGTGAGGCAACTGGCTTGTTTGGTCCCATCATATAAACCACCAGCAACATTTCATTAAACGTACATCTCTGAGGTACGGGGGTGACATGGCCACAGCTGTCCCTTGTCAGGGAACACAAGCTGGGAGATGACCCGTATGATGATATTTTGGATGACCCAGGACAGAGAAGGATGCTGCCTCTCCAAGCTCACAGCTCAGTGGTGGCACTCAGGCTCTGCCTGCAAAAACAGCCTGCCTGGAACAAACATGCCGTGGTTTTGGTAACCCTGGCAAAGCGCTGATTCTCCAGCATGGAGATTGCTGCAACAGTTCAGCACATCCCTTCCTCTGGATCCTGCACTGCTTTGGGCAGGTATCTTGACATTTCGGATGGTGTGAGAAAAAGTTAGGAGTGGGAATGAAATGGGCATTTTTAAATGTTCCATGGGATTTTGTTCATTGGCTTTTCTGTGGTGTTTTCTCATGCTGCAGCCCAGGCAAAGAGGAAACAGCCCAGCCTGGTGATCTGTGGCCTCCTCTGGTTAGTCAAAACAGTCACACTGTGACTCACATGCCAGCCCTCATGTGAGCCCTCAGCAGACAGGAGTGTTTCAGGAGGTTTTGACCAAGTAGGCTTGTGCAATCCAGCCAAGGCCCCTTCAAACACTCATTTGCAGAGAAACGTTGTGCAATGATTACTCATTGACTCACAAGGAAAGGATCCCATTGTGAAAGAGAGGAACAGGGAGACCTGCTGAATCCAGAAACTTCTGTAGAGAAACAACCAGCCTGTGTGACCACTGTATGCACAGAGCTGATTTAATGCCAGTTTGCACCCAGTGACACAATTTGTCAATAATTCACTGAAATAATTACACTGGCAGGTTAAGTTTATCCTAAAATAAAAGCCATTGAGATCAAAGGGAGTTTCCATGCGAATACAAGAGCTTTTGGGCCTCCTCATGCCCAAAGTCACCAACTGTACTTTGAAACCCGGCACAAGACTGGCTTTTTACTATGGGCTTGTAGAGTGATTGAGGCTGGCAGGAACCCCTGGGGGTCACCAGTCCAATCCCTGTTCAAACAGGACTTCCTCCCAAGGTTGTTCAGAGCCTCACCCTTTCAGTGCTGCAGTCTCCAGGGTCATGCAGCCTTCCTGGGGTCCTAGTCCAGCATTTTAACACCTTGCACTGTGAAAAACGTTTTCCTCCTATCCAGCTGCTGTGCAGGCCCTGCTTGTCCCACCAGCATCCCTCCTTGGATGGGTGCTGCTGGTGTGGGATACTGGCCAGCTCTGCCTGTGGTGCAAGGCTTACAGAATTATAGGACTTTCATTGTCTTCCACATCTTTTGGGGTATCACGGCCCTAGAAAGGAAACAGCTTCTGATTCAGAATTGCTCAAGCTCTTGGCACAAAATGCTGCTTTAAGTCAGCACTTTAGCTTAAGCTTCCTTTTCCTCTACTGCCCCTCCACCCCTGTTCTCAAAGGCAGAGGCTGAACACAAGAATAAGAGACCTTCAGCCTCCTGCCCTGAGATGGCCACAGATGCTCAGCATTTACCTTAAACTGTCCTGGTGAGACAAGATGCAACTTGGTTTGAAGAGAGCTAAAACAATACTGCTTACTGGTGTATTTAAAAAAGTGCATTATCGCCAACTCAGGTGAACTGCTTTCTGCTTCATTGCTGGTAAGGAAGGGAGAGTGGTTACAGTGCTCTGAACAAAGCTGTGTCCATCCAAGTTTGCATGATACAGAAGTAGCCAGCACACAGTGTACCCTGGAGGCTGATCATGGACCTGCTCTCCAGGTCCTCTCCAAGGAAAGGCAGTGAACTCCTGTGCAGCAGGATGTTGTGTAGAAACACACAGCAGATTTGGCACACGGGTCAGAAAAGGGCGTTGGACTCCATTCCTAGCAACAAGGAGGAGGAAGACAGGAAACCTTGGCTGCAGTGAATGACACTTTTCCTCGGGGCTACAGATATACACAACTCTTCTCTTTGTAATAACACAGCCTCAACTTTGCCATTTTGCCTGGTGAATTTGCTAGAGACCTGACAGTTTTCCATATTTTGCATTCCACCATCCCAACATTCTAGGAATGATAGGCTGAGCTACTGCATGCCTACAGGAAGAGCGAGAGTGTCTGTACTTGCTCAATTCACCACAGGATATTCTGGTGTAAGACTGACCTTGCACAATCCTAAAATTGTTTTCTCATTAGATTCTATCACCATCACAAAATAAACAGCCTGCCACAGAGGTACTAAGTCTGTGTGATGATATTTGGAGGCCTTAAAACAAATGTATTGATCAATGCAGGTGAAGGTTATTGGTTTTTTCTTCAGTGGGGCTGTTCCTTGAGCGGCTGAAAAGGAAATGGGTCTCTGGATATGAACTGAAAATTCAGAGCATGGATGAGAACCTGCTCCATCTCAGACAGCATTGTGGGTGCAGTGACATCCTCAGTGTCTTGCAGCTTGCCACATACCTGAGGGAAGGGGTAACAATGCTATTTAGGATGGTGAAGCTATGGAAATCACTTGCAAGAGGAAAACAGAACAAAATCCCACTCTTCACGTTTCAGCTTTGCATCTGAAGAGCTACAAGGGTCTGCAGGAGGGTAAGGGCACATGATAACAAGTGCCACCTGTGTGTCAATGATGTGTGAAAATAAAAATGTGCTAGTAGCTGATTTCTCATCTGATAATTACTTTTTGAGGTCTATTTATTATGGCTGGAGACTCTTGGTCATAAAGCGATGCCATCTATGAAGAACACGGAGACCACTTTTTCAACCTCTGCATCCTAGATGTGAAAATCCAAAAGAACAAAAGCCTCTTCTGAACACTTCAGCAGATAAATGGACATATATAAAAGGTGAAAAAAAATGTTAAACCTATGACTTGATGCTAAGTGCTTGAAAAGGAGCCTGGATTTCTAGGGCAGAGAACAACTCTAAAAACAGAGGTGAATGAAACAGCAGACTGAATATATATATTCAAAGAGGACTTTGAAAGAATAATTTCTCCTGTTTTTTACAACTGTTTGGGAGCTCTTGGTATGCTCTTTCATGACAGCAGCCAAAATGACTAAGGGCTGTCTGTGGAGCCAGCCCTTCCTCCTGCCATCAGGGAAACAACAGCAACACATTCAGGCAGTCATGAGTTTCATACTCTTATTTTTAGATTCCTGATAAAAAAAACTCAGCTTTACAGCTGAGAAGGAACAAGAAACAACTCAAAAGCAGCACATACCTGAACTTTCAACAACCCTCAAGGTGCAAACTTTCATCTATTAATTCAGTAAAGCCTAATTCCACAGGGTTTTAACTTTTCCATTCATCCTGACACTAGCTGTGCTCTGGAATTGATCTTGGTCTCAGCAAGATGAAGTTGTTCATGTTCTTCTCGGCTTTACCTAGCTCTTCTTTATATGAAAGTAGCAGTTACACCTCTACAACCCCTCTTCTCTGTGTGGAGCTACTCAGAATTCTCATCATCCTGTTGATGTTGGGTTCTATTTTTGTCAGACTTCATTCCTTTCACGTGGAGAAGTGTGTATTTTAACACACTGTTTGAAAAAAACTCTGAAATATTTCTGTATCATGTCTCCACATGTAAAAAGGTGTGGACAACCTGCAACTTTCATGGATCACCTCACAACCTCTAATTTTGCTGTGCTTTACATTTACTGAGTCACCTCTAAGGAGTGGCATCTTCAAGTGTGATCTGGGGCTTTAAATACTTTGTTGTTGCTTTTAGGCTGGAGTTTTGGGGCTTGTTTCAGGTTTTGTTGGTTTGCTCCTGCAGATTTTTTTGAGATGACCTTCCTTATGAAAGTCTTACAGAGACAGATTAACTTTGTAATGCATATCATAGAATTAATTAGCTCTCCTTCATTTTCAAGACAAAACATGTCCAACACTGTATTGCACTGTGGGTGGATGAAACTGTCAACTTTATTTTTATTCACAGGCAATTCCTGTATTTTATGACCTCCCACAGGTTTGTGAGTATACACAATTAATTACAGCATACTGGTGCTAAATTTACAGCATTAGATATTTCTGGTTTTCTTTGGGAAACAGTGCTTTCTACTCACAAAGATCTTTACTGTTCAACATTTAACTGTGCTGCCCACATCAAATAGCTTCAAAATGTAACTCATTTCTTTAAACCGTTAAGGAGTTAAAACTTAAAGAACAAGCTTTAGTTTCTTCATTCTTCAACCAATCTGCAAACTAGTCACTGTAATGGAATTCATTAACTTTTTTTTTTTAAAGTTAAGAGTTAGCAAGAGTATTAAAAGAAAATCCAGAATTAATGACTCAATGTTTAGATTTTAGGATGGTTTTAACAATCACATAGATGGCTTGTAGTGTTCATCCAGAGATCCTTAAGAGCATTGTGCTTTGAAAAAAAT